>NC_089497.1:52300058-52926308 GCF_036850765.1 Saccopteryx bilineata
ACTCAGCATCGGTATTTACATTATTATCAATATGTAAAAATTGTTCGCTCTTACCAACTAATACCCCAGATTACACTATTAATTGAATCTGAACCACTCAGCATATAGGCTGCCAAACTCTTTTCTTACTTATATATATACATATATATATACACATATATATATATAATTTATTTATTTATTTTTTGTATTTTTCTGAAGCTGGAAACGGGGAGAGACAGTCAGACAGACTCCCGCATGCGCCCAACCGGGATCCACCTGGCAAGCCCACCAGGGGCGATGCTCTGACCACCAGGGGGCGATGCTCTGCCCATCCTGGGCGTCGCTATGTTGTGACCAGAGCCACTCTAGCGCCTGAGGCAGAGGCCACAGAGCCATCCCCAGTGCCTGGGCCATCTCTGCTCCAATGGAGCCTTGGCTGCGGGAAGGGAAGAGAGAGACAGAGAGGAAGGAGAGTGGGAGGGGTGGAGAAGCAGATGAGCACTTCTCCTGTGTGCCCTGGCCAGGAATCGAACCTGGGACTTCTGTACGCCAGGCCGACGCTCTACCACTGAGCCAACCAGCCAGGGCCTCTTACTTATATTTTCAATGTAAACATATTGACAGTGCTCTTATTTAGACATTTTAAATCAATCTTGTGCATACAAAAAAGAAAAATGTAAGCAAAATTAAGTATACTTAACCCTTCTTTGAATGCATAGTTCATCTCTTCTGAATCATTTCTTATTCAGTTGCCAGTGCTCATTTCTGTTGTTATTGTTAGGCTTGCTTGTTTTAGCATGTCATTCTTTGAACCATTCAGGCTGTCAGGGATAAAGCAATTCTTAGAGAGTATTCCACTCCGTCCTCCAGAATTCTCTTCCAAGCTGTGGACCCCTATTTGCAGGTTTGGATGCTGGCACTTTCTTGATCCTACCAGAAGGTGTCCACAGAAGGTCTTCTGACAAGCCAGGGCTTCTGTTCCCTCCTTGCACAATTCTAAAGTGGTTTGTGGACTAAAATGTCAGTTGGTTGGCATTGTAGAATCAGAACACAGGAATAACGATGAGCACAGGCAATGACAACTCCATCAGGACTGCAGTCTGGCTGACAGTGATTGTAAGATGCCTTCAACTGAAAGACATGGCCTGATGATGTTCAGACTCTTTAAAATGTAAAAATGTGTGTATTTGGGAATCAAGGAAGTTTGCCTATTCTGTGAGGTTTTCTTTTTTAAATTGAATTTGTTGGGGTGACATTGGTTAATAAAATTAAATAGGCTTCAGGTGCACAATTTCACAACATCATTTCTATATTGCATTGTGTATTTATCACCCCAAGTCATATGCCCTCTATCACCATCAATCCCCCCTTTACTCTCTTCTACCTCCCCTATCCCCCTTTCCCAGTATAGTAATCACCATACTGTTGTCTGTGTCTATGAGGGTTTTTTTTTAAATTTTTCATAAGTGAGAAACAGGGAGGCAGACAGACTCCCACATGCACCCCTACTGGGATCTACCCAGCAAGCCCCCTATGGAGTGATACTTTGCCCATCTGGGGCTATTGCTTTGTTGTTCAGCAACTGAGCTATTTTAATGCCTGAGACAAGGCCATGGAGCCATCTTCAGTGCTGAGGGCCAACTTGCTCCAACCAAGCCATGACTGTGGGAGGGGAAGAGAGAGATAAAGAGAAAAGGGAAGGAGTGGAAAAGCAGATGGTTGCTTCTCCTGTGTGCCTTGATCAGAAATTTAACCTGGAACATCCACATGCCAGGCCGATGCTCTACCATTAAGCCAACTGGCTAGGGCCTGTTTTTTGTTTTTTGCTTAATTCCTTGACCTTTTTCACCCAGCCTCCCAATCCCCCTCCCTTCTGACAGCAATCAGTCTATTCTCTATCTATGAGCCTGTTTCTATTTTGTTAGTTTCTTTTGTTCATTAGATTCCACATATAAATGAAATCATATGGCAGGGGTCGGGAACCTATGGCTCATGAGCCAGATGTGGCTCTTTTGATGGCTGCATCTAGCTCACAGACAAATCTTTATAAAAAAATAATAATAACGTTAAAAATATAAAACATTCTCATGTATTACAATCCATTCATTTCCTCCTGCTCATGATCATGGTTGCGGGTGGCTGGAGCCAATCACAGCTGTCCTCCAGGACAACACCAAATTTTTATTGAATAATGCATAACATACATGGGTCGTTGTGAGGTCAGGAAGTAAACTTCCCTCCTTTTAATCAAATAGTCAGCTAGCTAATTGCAGAAACCCTTTTGACAAAGAAGATGGCTAAAAGAAAAAGAGATGAGGAGTATCATACTTTTCAGCAGGAATGGACAGAGGAATTCGCCTTTGTGGGGAGAGCAGGTTCTGCAGTGTGTCTAATTTGCAATGATAAAATTGCATTGTTGAAAAGGTCAAATATAAAGCAGCACTTCGACACATGCCATACTACATTTGCATAAAAATATCCAGCAGGGGACAGCAGGAAGAAAGCATGTCAAGAGCTACTGTGCAGAGTGCAAGCTAGTCAGCAGCAACTCCGTGTTTGGACCCAACAAGGTGACTGGAATTCGGCTAGTTTTGCTGGTGCTTTAGGAATTATGAAAAACGGAAAGCCATTCACAGATGGGGAGTATGCCAAAACATTCATGCTTGATGGTGTCAATGAACTTTTTGATGACTTTTCGGATAAAGACAAGATAATCAAACAAATAAAAGACATGCCTCTGTTGGCAAGAACTGTTCACGATCATACCATCATGATGGCAAATCAAATTGAGGCAACACAAGTGAAGGACATAAATGCAGCACCATTCTTTTCTCTCGCTTTGGATGAGTCAACAGACATAAGCCATTTATCCCAGTTCAGCGTGATTGCAAGGTATGCTGTCAGTGACACACTATGTGAAGAAAGTCTTGCTGTTTTGCCTATAAAAGAGACAAGAAGAGGGGAGGATTTATTCAAGTCTTTCACTGAGTTCTCTAAAGAAAAAAATCTACCGATGGATAAACTTATTTCGGTGTGTACTGATGGTGCTCCGTGCATGGTGGGGAAAACCAGGATTCATAGCGCTTCTTTGTGAACATGAAAAGAGACCCATCCTAAGTTTTCACTGCATCCTACATCAGGAGGTGCTTTGTGCTCAGATGTGTTGGGAGCAGCTTGGTGAGGTGATGTCGCTGGTCATTCGGGTGGTCAACTTTATTGTTGCCCGAGCTTTAAATGATCGCCAGTTTAAAACACTGCTGGATGAAGTTGGGAATAATTATCCTGGTCTGCTTCTGCACAGCAGTGTGTGTTGTTGTCAAGAAGAAAGCTGCTCAGCCATTTTGCAGCTTGTCTGAGCGAAATCTGGACTTTTCTTGAAATGAAAAGCATTGAGCATCCTGAGTTAGCTAACACTGAGTGGCTCTTGAAGTTCTACTATCTCATGGACATGACTGAACATCTGAACCAGCTCAATGTGAAAGTGCAAGGCGTTGGAAATACAGTCTTATACCTTCAACAAGCAGTGTTTGCATTTGAAAAGAAGCTGGAACTCTTCATCACCGGCATTGAAACAGGTCGTTTACTACACTTTGAAAAACTGGGAGAGTTTAAAGATTCATGCACAGCAAGTGACCCTGCTCAACATCTTGATCTCCAGCAGCTAGCGGGCTTCACATCTAATCTCCTGCAGTCATTCAAAGCGCGCTTTGGAGAATTTCGTGAGCGCACTTGTCTTTTTAAGTTCATCACCCATCCATACGAGTGTGCAGTGGACGGCGCCGACCTGAGTTACATCCCCGGTGTCTCTGTCAGAGATTTTGAGCTACAAGCTGCTAACTTGAAGTACTCAGACATGTGGGTGAATAAGTTCAAGTCACTGAATGAAGATTTGGAAAGATTTGCATGACAGCAAGCAGAGTTGGTGAGCAAACACAAGTGGGGAGAAATGAAAAAACTTCAACCCGCAGACCAGCTGATTGTCAAAACTTGGAATGCACTTCCCCCCACATACCACACACTGCAGCGTGTGAGTATTGCTGTACTGACAATGTTTAGTTCTACTTATGTATGTGAGCAGTCTTTCTCACATCTAAAGAATGTTAAGACCAACCTATGATCACGTTTAACAGATGGAAGTCTCAACACCTGCATGAGGCTTAACCTCACCACGTATCAACCAGACTACAAAGCCATCAGCAAAACCATGCAGCACCAGAAGTTGCATTAATGGTAAGAAGTACTTTATTCATCATTGGTTAGCAACAGCATAACAACGTTATTAAAAATAATTCAGAGACTTACTGTACTTTAAAAGTGTTGGTCTTACATAAAATGCACACATTTACTTGTATTTAGTGTTAAACATATTGTATGGCTCTCACGGAATTACATTTTAAAATATGTGGCGTTTATGGCTCTCTCGGCCAAAAAGGTCCCCGACCCTGCCCTATGGTATTTGTCTTTCTCTGAACAGCTTATTTCACTTAGCATAATATCTCCCGGTCCATCCACGCTGTTGCAAAAGGTAAGATTTCCTTCTTTTTATGGCTGACTAGTATTCCGTTGTGTAAATGCACCACAGCTTTTGTATCCACTCATCTACTGATGGGCACTCGGGCTCAGTGGTGGGATTCAGTCAGTTAACACTGGTTCAGCAGAACCAGTACTTAACTTTTTGTTGAGTTTAGTGAACCAGTTGTTAAAATGGCACTTGTAATCTAAGGTTGGCACCTGTGCAGTCGCCCAGTGTGGAAATCACAGGTTTACATTCTTTATTTATTTATTTATTTTTTTCATTTTTCTGAAGCTGGAAACGGGGAGAGACAGTCAGACAGACTCCCGCATGTGCCCGACCGGGATCCACCCGGCACGCCCACCAGGGGCGACGCTCTGCCCACCAGGGGGCGATGCTCTGCCCATCCTGGGCATCGCCATGTTGCGACCAGAGCCACTCTAGCGCCTGGGGCAGAGGCCACAGAGCCATCCCCAGTGCCTGGGCCATCTTTGCTCCAATGGAGCCTCGGCTGCGGGAGGGGAAGAGAGAGAGAGAGGAAAGCGCAGCGGAGGGGTGGAGAAGCAAATGGGCGCTTCTCCTGTGTGCCCTGGCCGGGAATCGAACCCGGGTCCTCCGCACGCTAGGCCGACGCTCTACCGCTGAGCCAACCGGCCAGGGCTTCTTTATTCTTTTTTAACGTTCATCTACACAACAGCTTATTCTAAGTGCCCGTAGTAAAGTTCATTCTGTCCATAGGTGAGAACAATTGCAAATGAGGATGCCAGTCAAGAAGCAATATGGAGGGTGGAGGGAGGGGCAGGGTATAAAGAGGGACAAATACAAGGTGACGGACGATGATTTGACTCTGAGTGATGGGTACACAACATAATCGACTGTTGAAATTATGTGGAGATGTTTGCCCAAAATCTATGTATTCTTGTTGACCAATGTCACCCTGTTAAATTGAATTTTCTAAACAAAAATAAATAAATAAAAATAAAAAGGAAGCAATATGGAAGTATCTTAAAACATTTTTATTGTTTTATTGTCAGGTATTATTTAATATTTTTTCACTAATATTTTAAAACTTTTTCATATAGCATAATCTAGTTTTGACGACTTCTTTTATTGTTCTTTTTTTAAAATTTTTTATTTATTTTACAGAGACAGAGAGAGAGTCAGAGAGAGGGATAGACAGGGACAGACAGACAGGAATGGAGAGAGATGAGAAGCATCAATCATTAGTTTTTCATTGCACGTTGCAACAACTTAGTTGTTCATTGATTGCTTTCTCATATGTGCCTTGACCGTGGGCCTTCAGCAGACCGAGTAACCCTTTGTTGGACCCAGCGACCTTGGGTCCAAGCTGGCGAGCTTTTGCTCAAACCAGTTGAGCCCGTGCTCAAGCTGGCGACCTCAGGGTCTCGAACCTGGGTCCTCTGCATCCCAGTCCGACGCTCTATCCACTGCGCCACTGCCTGGTCAGGCTTATTGTTCTTATTTAAGTATTTAATTCATGAAATAATAAATTACCTTTTAGTATATCACTTTTTTATACTTAAAAGGGTCATTAGAGTAGAGAACTGCTTGTTAAATTATTTGAACCCCACTAGTGCTTGGGCTGCTTCCAAATCTTGGCTATTGTAATAACACTGCAATAAACATAGGGTTGCACATATTCTTTATTTGTTTTTTTAGTGAGAAAGGGGCAGCAGACAGAAGGACAAACAGACAGGAAGGAAGAGAGATGAGAAGCATCAACTCATAGCTGTGATGCTTTAGTTGTTCATTGATTGCTTTCTCATATGTGCTTTGACCTGGGGGCTCCAGCTGAGTCAGTGACCGTGGGCTTCAAGCCAGCAACCTTTGGGCTCAAGCCAGTGACCATGGAGTCATATCTGTGACTTCACACTCAAGCCAGCGACACCACGCTCACGCTGGTGAGCCCGTGCTCAAGTTGGCAACCTTGGGTTATTGAACCTGGGTCGATACTCTATCCACTGCACCACCATCTGGTCAGGTATATTCTTTAGAATTAGTGTTTCAGGTTTCTTCAGATATACTCCCAGAAGTGGGATTGCTGGGTCATAAGTAGTTCCAGTTTTAATTTTTTGAGGGAAGTTTCCTTTCCTGACCAACTTTTTGTTTTTCCTGAATTGAATAATTGTCTTGATTTTCTTCATGTGTTTGTTTTGAAATTCAAATGATTAATTTTTCCAAATGCCCAATGGGTATTAGAAGTTCTTCTTAATATTGTTTGCTAACTGCATGTACACAAATGGTTTAGATAACGTGAGTTCCCACCCTCTTCTTCTGCTCCAGTATGGACTGAAGCCTCCTACCTGCCTATTCACCTGGGACTTCTCTCCTCTCCTGTCGCTGAATCCCATATTGCCCTCTTTCTTGGTTTACGTGCTTATTTTGGTAGAATACATCTCCAGTATCTTTCTAAGAAAAGGAATACGGTAGATCAATTTTTAACAATTCTTGCATGTCTCATTAAATCTCTGTTCATGCTTGATTGATAGTTTCAATATAGAATTTTTGGCTGAAAATAATTTTTTTTCACTCAGAATTCTAAAGTCATTTATTCCTCTATTGTCTTCTAGATTCCAGAGTTGCTATTTGGAAGTCTGATGTAATTCTTATTCCCCATCTTTGCTAGTACTATTTTCTTTCAGCTCTAGAAGCTTTTAAGACCTTGTCTTTAATAACAGTATCCTGGATCTCATACTGATGTACCTGATGTGCAGGTCTCTTTTGGGAACGTGATCAGTTCCTCCACTGTAAAGACTCATCCTTTGTTATGGCAAATTTTCTTCTGTTTTTTAAAGAGAAAGAGGGAGACACTGATTTGTTATTCCATTTATTTATGCATTCATCGGTTGATTCTTGCATTGCCTTGACCACGGATCAAACCTGAAATTGTGGTATATCAGAACAATGCTTTAATCAAGTGAGATACCTTGCCAGGGCTTGGCAAATTTTCTTGTTATTTTGTTTTTAATTTCTTCCTCACCTTTTTTTTGTTGTTGTTCTTTGTGGTAACTCTTATTAATCTAACTCACTGTTGGTCCTTGGGCATTGATCATCTAGTTTTCTGTTATTTTTCTCCTGTTTTCCATTTTTTGCTTTTTTGTTCTTGATCTAATTTATGGAAAATTTTTCTTCAACTTTATCTTCTAAATTCAAATTTTATTTCCACAGTCACATTTTTAATTTTTGTATTTTGAATTTATTGTTTTATATACAAAATATACTTTTATATCACAGAAGAGTCTAAATATTTTTCTTTTCTTTCTTTCTTTCTTTTTTTAAGTGAGAGGAGGGGAGATAGTGAGATAGACTGCCGCATGTGCCCCGATTAGGATCCACCTGGCAACCCCTGCCTTGAGCTGATGCTCAAATCATCCAAGCTGTCCTCGGGGCCCGGGGCCAACACTCAAACCAACTGAGTCACTGGCTGCGAGAGGGGAAGAGAGAGAAGTAGATGGTCGCTTCTCATGTGTGCCTGACTGGGGATCGAACCCGGGACATCCATACGCCAGGCTAATGCTCTATCCACTGAGCTAACCAACCAGGGCCTAATTATTTTTCTAATTAACTTCTGAAAATGTTTTCTTTTATTTCTTGTATTGATGCTGTTTCTTACAGTTTCCTTCATTTTGTTTGCTTTTTGTCTTTTATCTTTTTCACTTTAGAGGCTTTCCTCAAATGTCTGGTGATTTTTGGCTATTTGTTAATATTAGAAAATAAATCACTAACCATTTTCTACTGTAAGGAACCAAGCCTTCTTAGAGAAATAGCTAATTCCAGGTCTGGGGTAAGGAAATGTACAAGGTGAAGCTGAAACATGTCATCAGTAACAAGGATGCAATTCAAGATGACTAGCATCATGTCTAAAGGCCTGGGAGTCAACTTGAAGCAGCCCCCTACTGGCGAAAGGTGGGATAGTCATGAAAGATAACTAATGCGCAGATAACAGTGTTTAAGGCCATGAGTCAGTAATAACAATAATAAAAGAATAAAATTAATTGATCACCATTGACAGATACTCATTATTTGAAAACTGCTAAATAAAGAAAAAGTATCAAACATTTATTCTGCCTGTCCTATATGACTGTATCATTGAATAACCAAATAATAAATGAGAAGTTTCTCTTTGCAAAAGTAGTCCAGCTAATGATACATTATCACACCTAAAGAATTAATGGACCAGAAAACAATCAATAGCTGCTAACATAAGAACCCCAGAGAAAACTATGTATTTTTTTTTTAAAAAAAAACAACTACACAATAACACCTATAAAGTAATCTTACTAGAATCTAAATGAAAGAAAGTCTTTTTTTTTTTGTATTTTTCTGAAGCCGGAAACGGGGAGAGACAGTCAGACAGACTCCCGCATGCGCCCGACTGGGATCCACCCGGCACGCCCACCAGGGGGCGACGCTCTGCCCACCAGGGGGCGATGCTCTGCCCCTCTGGGGCATCGCTCTGTCGCGAGCAGAGCCACTCTAGCGCCTGGGGCAGAGGCCAAGGAGCCATCCCCAGCGCCCGGGCCATCTTTGCTCCAATGGAGCCTCAGCTGCAGGAGGGGAAGAGAGAGAGAGGAAGGGGGGGGGGGTGGAGAAGCAGATGGGCGCTTCCCCTGTGTGTCCTGGCCGGGAATCGAACCAGGGACCTCTGCACGCCAGGCCGACGCTCTACCACTGAGCAAACCGGCCAGGGCGAAATAAAGTCTTTAGATCTGACAATCAAATTATAGATGATACAGAAAATAGGGGGACATGTTAAGTTATACCACCTGGATTGCAATCAGCAAAATCCAGACTGTGAGAAACTCTATAGGACACATGACCAGGTTTCTTCAATAAATAAATTGCAACGAGAAAGAGGAAAATCAGTGTTCCAGCCTCAAATGCCATTGGTGTCCTTCCCTCTCCTGGAGTCTCTGATTTTGGAGGCTCGCCAGGTGAGTCTTTAGAGAAAGGGTCTTAGCCACACTTTGTTGGGGAAGGAGAAAAATGGAGGAAGGGATGGTTGTGTGGGATGGAGCAGGAGATCTGGGTTCCAATCTCTCAATTTTGAAAATTTCAACCATTACCCCCCCTTCTTTTTCTCCTATGTGCCGTGACTGAGCAAGCCCAGGGTTTCGAACCGGCGACCTCAGGTTGATGCTTCATCCACTGAGCCACCGCAGGTCCGGCCCATTTCCCCCTTTTAGGCTTGTACCTCATTCTCACATTCCGCAATATCTGACACCCCAATTTCTGAGCTTTCTGGGAGTTGGCTTGCTTCTCTGCTATGTCCTCTCTGTGAACTGTTTGCTCTGCCAACTCCGTTCTGATTGCTCCATCCACTCTGACTCCCCAGAATGCGTTTAATCTCTTGTGCACTGACGTCTCTTTTGTTCTGTCATTGTACCTCTGTACCTTTCAAATTTTTTCACTGTCCTTTTGTGGAGTTTTGTAAAGGAGTTGAGATAGACATGTATGGTCAATCTGTCACACATAATGCTTTAAACTAGGGCTGTCCCAAAAAGTCCAGGAAGGCAATCTCTGGTAACAGAGGAGCTGCATGGTTTTCAGCGGTTGCAGAAAGCAGGTGGGACAGCCAGGAACTGGCTAATCTCTCTGTAGATTCAGCAGATCCCCTGGACAACAGAGACAACGGCTAACATTAAAACATCTCTGAGCATTAAGTCCACAATTCAGCAGTTTGGAGTTCAAATAACTCCAGAGCTGCCAGCCTAGCTCAGAGAATGTAGAAATAACTAGAAGCGAGCTCAGAATCAGCCTCACCTCCACAGCCTGCCCGGGCCGCCCAAGCAAAGCCCCACATGCGCCCTGATGCATATGCGCATTACAGTCCCCATTGCTGCACTGGTGGGACATCTGGCAGCCCAGGCCCAGAAACCCATTGCAATTATACCTCCGGCCCGGTCATCCTCCGGTTGCTCATCAGCTCCGAATTGCCAAATCCAACATCATGCAACAGCCCCCACTGTTGACCGCTTGCCACCTTTTCTTCCCCAAAACTAGTTTATTGTTACACTGATAATACTGATAATATTTATAACACAGGAAGGTGATTTGATTTCCCCTTCCCCTCCACAAACATGTGCATGTGCGTGTGTGTGTGTGTGTGTGTGTACACACTTTGCCCCTCCTCCCCTCCATTAGTGCTCAGAGAATCCAGAGGAGACTGCATGTTTCGATTTTCCTTAAGGAACTGTAGTTTACATAAATTGTTTAATAAGGGTTAGGTACTCAGTCCTTTTAATGGACACTGGGTTGCACGAACTGTTTGCATTTAGATTTTTCTTTATAGGATGTTAATTAAGCTATCAATACAGGACTGAGTAGTTTGGTTAAATCATCCCCTGAGGCCCGTGGGTGGTCCCGTGGGAGGACCTGTGAGCTGTAATAGAGACTGACGTTGCAGTCATGCGTAACCCGGGCAGTGTGGAGTGTAAAGGGAGCTGGGCTGGGCTTGGGGGCCAGGGCCCCGCCTCCTCCTGGGGGCACAGTGGTGCAGCTCATTGCTAGCACTTGTTTGCTGTGAGATACTTTTGACAGCAGATATGAGGACTAGAAGTTTCTAAGCAGGGACCGGAAGTCTCAGATAGGGCAATGGAAGGGTGCTCACTGAAGTCTGGCTTTTGTGGTTAAAGGTTAGGACTTTCTCACCAGGCCTGATGAGCGGAGGCTGAGGTCTGCCGCCAGCCTCTGCAAGGGAGGGTTAGACAGCCCACTCCAACTTCTCCCTCGTTCTCTGCCCAACACCCTCTGGAGCGGACACGGACACGAAATGTATTTTTTTCCTCTCCTTAGTTTCATTACAAAGGATTTAGTCTGCAGAGGTCAGGCCCCAAAAAGACAACCTGAAAAGGTGGTAAAACCAATTCTGGTTTGTAGAGTCCTTCACAGAACCCCCAAGCATGGGTTATGGGGCTCGTCTAAGATATTTTCCCATGGCTGAGATAGACATGGAGTTGGAACCAAATGCCAGATCTCACCATCAAGCTGGAGGATCCTGATATCTGATCATTCAGGGGTAGTGAACCTTTTTATACCTACCGCCCACTTTTGTATCTCTGTTAGTAGTAAAATTTTTTAACTGCCCACCAGTTCACAGTAATGGTGATTTATAAAGTAGGGAAGTAACTTTACTTTATAAAATTGATAAAGCAGAGTTACAGCAAGTTAAAGCATATAATAATAATTACTTACCAAGTACTTTATGTCGGATTTTTGCTAAGTTTGGCAGAATAAATCTTTATAAAACAACTTACTATAGTTAAATCTATCTTTTATTTATACTTTGGTTGCTCTGCTACCGCCCACCATGAAAGCTGGAACACCCACTAGTGGGCGGTAGGGACCAGGTGACTACCACTGTGATAAGATAGAGACCTGGAAATGAGAGCCAGCTGTCAAGGACACCTGCTGAAGCCAGACCAGTTGGGCAGCATCTACAGAAAAGGACTTCTTAGTGCATTGGTTCCTAAATCTGGCTGCATATTAGAATCACGGGGGAGCTTTTAAAAACCCAAGTGCGGCCCTGGCCGGTTGGCTCAGTGGTAGAGCGTCGGCCTGGCGTGCAGAAGTCCTGGGTTCGATTTCCGGCCAGGGCACACAGGAGAAGCGCCCATCTGCTTCTCCACCCCTCCCCCACTCCTTCCTCTCTGTCTCTCTCTTCCCCTCCCGCAGCCAAGGCTCCATTGGAGCAAAGATGGCTTGGGTGCTGGGGATGGCTCCTTGGCCTCTGCCCCAGGCGCTGGAGTGGCTCTGGTCGCAACAGAGCGACGCCCCGGAGGGGCAGAGCATCGCCCCCTGGTGGGCAGAGCATCGCCCCCTGGTGGGCGTGCTGGGTGGATCCCGGTCAGGCGCATGCAGGAGTCTGTCTGACTGTCTCTCCCCATTTCCGGCTTCAGAAAAATACAAAAAAAAAAAAAAAAAACCACCCAAAAACCCAAGTACCCGGCTGGACCCCAGACCAATTAAGTCAGAATCTCTGAGTGTGGGACCCAGGCATCAGTGTTCTTAAAGCTCCTTCAGTGATTTCAGTGAGCAGCCGTGGGAGAAGCACTGCCAAGAGTCAGGCTAGCTCTGTTCCCATCCCGCTCTATGCTACTCGGCTGTGAAGCCAGAAACCTGCACGGCACCAGTGTGGGCCAAGCCTTCCTAAGCTCTCCAGGGCTGCCAGCTTCCCCAACTCCAGGGGTCACCTTCATGCAAGAGACAATGTGCCCGGTGCTCTCTGGTACTATGTCTCCCTGTGTGATTTTGCCGCCTGAAGGTCTCTTCCTCTCTTTCCCTCCACCCCCACTTTGCTGCCTTAATTCTCTACATCACTAGCCTGGACTATTGCAATTGTCACCTAACTGGTTTCTCTACTAATCCATTCTTTGCAATGGGCCAAGTGAGCAAAACACCAAATCTATTTATGCTACTTCTCTGCTTTAAACCCTTTAAGGAGCCCCCAATAACTTCAAAATAAAATATGGACTTCTCTGCTCGGCAATGAAGACCCTCTGTGATGCAGCCTCTCTCTTTTTCCCTGGACCTCATCTCCCACCCTTGTCCCACTCACACTCCGTGCTCCTGCCACACTGGGCCGCTCAGTGCTCCATGCTATTTCACATGTCTGTGTCTCCTCCTCAGCTGCCTGGCAAACCCCCATCCTCCAAGCTCCAGCCCGAGGGCAGCTCTCTGGGAACCTTGGCAGACCCTGCTGAGCCGGGTCTCTGGGCCACCACTACACCCGCATGTACCCCTCCCTGCAGCCTTCCCACAGCAGTGCCATTCTTTTGTCCACCTGCCTTTCTTTCCCCACTTTAGCAACTTTATTCTTCCCAGAAGGGTCATGGAAGCCAACCGCCTGAGCTCAGGACAGCACCCCGGAATCCACTTCCTCTCAACCACTGTGAATCACCTCTGCACCGGCCTCCCCCAGACCCTGACCTGCTGGGTTAGTCATCTTGGCTTCATTCTCTGTGGCTGCCAAGAGAACACTAGGCTCTGGGTGGGCTGCGGTGATGGAGCTGACAGGCCACAGGCTGCTGCTGCCTTTCGGGACTTCCTCTGCATTGCTCAAGCCCAGCTCCGGGACCTTGTCCTCTGGGTCTCATCCAGGAAAAGGAATCATTTATGATCTCTTACATGCCTGCTCCTTGAGATAAGGATGGATCCTGATTCACCTTTGGTTCTTAAATGCCTGGCATCATGCCAGGACTGGACCTGGGCTTTAAGCATATATTCAATAAAGTGTACTGAGAGGTGGTTAGATGGATGAATAAGCAAGTTGACAGTAAGGGTATGGAGAGCAGACAGACCAATAAATGGCTGAGTGGCATTTCCTTTCAATTTTTTCTAGTTTCTTCTGATGGGTACACCTGCTCTACTCCCTTAAATCTCCCCTCTGGAAATCAGCTGCATTGGCCCCTGGTAGGAGAACCAGGAGAAGCTAGAAGAAACCAGACCAGAATGTCACACCAGGTCACCAAGGAGGTATCCCCTTCCCCAACTGACCTTTGCAGCGACACTGTATACCAAACAGCCCAGCGCCCGACCAGCTCATTGTACCATTCTCTAGTTTGTTATATCCATCATCATCATCTACTTTTCTTGGGTATACTGGGGGGTCGGAGACTCTGCTTGTCTTACTGCCCCAGCTCAACTCAGATACACCGTAAGTGCTCGATGAATGCTTGATCGCTGGGAGACCAGCAAGCCCCCTGGACACGAGGACTGAGGCTCCCTCTCCTTGAATAAAGAGATAGCCTTCCTTTCTTTGGAATGTTTGGCCTGTGCAGAGATGGTGTGGTATCTGTTTTTCAATCTGGGATAAATATCCTGGATCAAGAAGTTCTATTAAAATGCCTCCCAAAGCACTTAGGGAATTGTGCTTGGGAGTCCTTCTTAGCAGTAGATAATAAATAAGTCACAGCTCAGTGAAAATTCTGTGTGAGAAGGGAATCACTGACAGGCCAGGCTCAGAAAGGAATCAGGGACAGCCTGTCCCTTGAGACCCAAACTCAGAGACCCTCCTGTGGATTTAGGTGCTGGACTTAGAAAGACCAACTATTCCAGTTTTCCTAGGACTGTCCTGGCTGTAGCACCCCAAGTTCTGCATCCTGAGGCTCCTCGGTCTCAGGAATCAGGAACAGTAGGCCACCCTACTTCTGATGCTCTTTTCCTCCACGGCACAGGAAGGAGCCCTGTGTGTGCCTCCATGCTTAGGTGGCCGCACTCCCATTTCCAAATACCTTCCCAGAGGTTACCTCCGTAGCCAGCGATGGCCCACGGCCAGTGATAAGAGCCTGGGGCTTCTACTTTCAACCTTAGGGGTTATGTTTCAAATCTTGCTCCTTGTGCCGCCCCAGTCGGGCTCCCAAATACCAGGGAAATGACAAGGAAGGGAAGGGAAGCGAATGTACCTGAAGGAGGGAGACATTGGCAAGGCTGAGCCTGAAGAGGTAGTTCCTGTGAAAACAGAAACGGAAATCGTAAGTCAGCCAGTTCTGCAGACAGGTCCCCAAGGAACAGCTGGCTCCTGCCTCACGGGGGTCAGGACGAGGCGCTGACCACACAGGGGCTTTGGTAAGCTGACCCCCAAGGAGAGCTCTACCTCCCGTAGCTTATTTTATCTTCACTGCAGCCCCAAGAGTAGAGAGGAAAAAAGTCCATTTTACAGATGAGGAAACAGGTTGGGTAAATGGCCCAAGGAGGAGTTAAAACCCAGAGATAGTAGGAGGAGGAGTTAAAGCCCAGACTGTCTACTCCCAAAGCCCACATTCTGGCATCCTGGCAAGTCCAGGGAGAAGCTCCCACCACTTTCCCAACTGTGGAGCCTGTTTCTATTCAACTTAAAGCGTCCAGGAGCTCTTTCAGGGACCCAGACAGGCTACCTTCCTTCCCTCACCTCCCTCTCTGACCCACTCCCCTCTTCAAACAGGCTAGCCATCTTTCCCGGCTCCCCGCCCAGCCCCCTGCAGCCCTGTCTGCTTCTCAAGTCCCCCGGTCCTTTCTGCAGTGAGCGACAATGGTCATGACTTCTCTATGCCACCACCCTGGACTAGCCTGACTCCTCTTGCCCAAATTGCCCCCTCTGCCTCTTCACATTTCCCCTCCCCTGCAGTCTAGCTGGCACAGGGCTGCCAGACACAAAGTCCTCAAACACCACTTTCATCGTATCAGCCTGCTGCTCAGAAACCTTAAATAAGGAAGCTGATATCCACACAAAAACCTGCCCACAGATGTTTATAGCAGCTTTATTCATAATTGCCCAACTTGGAAGCAATAATGATGTTCTTCAGTAGGTGAATAGATAAATAACCTGTGGTCCATCCAGACAATAGTATATTATTCTAGTATTAAAAAGAAATGAGCTATAAAGCCATAAAAAGACAGAGAGGGACCTTAAATGCATATTATTAAGTGAAAGAAGCCAATCTGAAAAGGCTATATCCTGTATGATTCCAATTATATGACATTCTGGAAAAGGCACAACTAAGAGGCAGTAGAAGGCTCAGTGGTCACCAGGGGTTGGTGGCGGGGAGGGAGGGACAAATAGGCAGAGCACGGAAGATTTTCAGGGCAGTAAGAATCCTCTGTATGACACCATAATAATGGGTACATAGCATTATAAGTTTGTCTAAACCCACGGGATGTATAGCACCAAAAGTGAACCATGTCCCAATGACGGCTGCTTCTAGCTGGTAATGATTCAGGTAGACTGGAAAAGCCATTTGCAGCCTGTGTGGAGATGGAGCTTCTGTTCTCCTCTGCCTGGAGAGATGAGACCAGGTTGCTTTTCCCTGGAGCTCTGCGACTGTGGCTTGGTAAAGAGAACCTTGGGATACACTAAACTGGGTGGCAAAGGTAGATTTATAATAGAAGTTGGCAAAAGGGGGAAAGAGTTTGCTTAAAGGCTATAATCACGGTAAAAAAAAATAGAAGACTGGATAAAGAAGATGTGGCACATATAAAAAAATTAATAACGTTAAAAATAAAAAAATTTTAAAAAAAGTGAACCATAACACACTCTATGCACTTTGGATGATAATGATGTGTCAATGCAGGTTCATCGATTGTAACAAACGTACCACTCTGGTGGGGGAAACTGCACGTCTGGGACAGAGGTACATGGGAATCCTCTGTACCTTCCCATGAATTTTTATGTGAACCTAAAAACTACTCTAAAAAAAAGTATGAATTAAAAATAAAAACCTTAAATAATAGTGATGATAATACTATTATCACTATCAGCTGAGCACTGAGAGCGTAGACTCTGGAGCCACGAGGCCACCACGCGGGACTTGTAGGTGGCAGAAGCACGACAGTAACTGCAGGGTCACAGGGTGGGCCCTGCAGCGGAGGCGGGTGGAGAACAGCTCAGCCGCTGGCAGGGCCTTCCGAGCAGCGCAGCGTTCGCAGCGCAGAGGGGAGCTGCTGGCTTTCCTGCCTTCCTGCCTTCCTGCTGCGCGGGGCGGTGGAGACAGGGGGAGGGGGTGATGTGTGTTAAAATGCTTTATTAAATGTCAAGCAGATGTAAAATCTTGGTTTTTCCCTAAGCGCTTTCTTTCCTTCTTACATCTTCCTTTGGTCATTCCTCTTTTCATTCCTGAAGTTTTTAGAAAGAATTGCTTTGGAAAGTTCTGGCCCACCTCGGCTGTGCTGAGAAGAGAAATGAGGAGAAGGCTGTGGTGCAGGCCAGAAGGAGGAGGGGCTCCACCCAGCGCGCCAGGCCCGAGGGAGACAGCGCGGGCTGGGACGCCTCTTCTCCAGCGCTGGCTCCTGGCCCAGGCCCCACTCCGCTTCTCTGCTGGCCTGGCGGGCCTCGCCCACGACCTCGGCTCCGGCCTTCTACCCTCCTTCCCCACCCCCACCCACCCGGCCCGGGGACAGATGGGCTCCAGCTATGTCTGCCCCAGCTGTCCGCTCAGGTAACACAGGCATCTGGCCACAGCTTTAAAGAATTAGGGGAAACACTGCATTTTTAAAAAATTTCTTTTTATTCCATCAAAAGTCATTCAACACAACATTGCAGTTTGCTCTTCTGAGAGATAAGAACAGAGAGCAATCCCTGTAGCCTGACCCGCCCTAAATCTCTTATGAAACAAGGGGGTGTGTGTGTAAATGAATAAAAAATGGCCCCCAGCCTCAATTCCAGAGGCCCAGGGGGTTAGAAAGAAGAGGGAAATCTGACAGGAAGAAGGGAAGGAAAATGATCTAGAGAAAAGGAGAGAAAAAAGAAGCTAAGGACCCACTTCATTTGCTCCAAGAGGTGCAAGGGGCCAAGTCCAGGACCGATTTCCCCGAAGGCATAGCCAGGCTCAAGTCCTCAGGAAAAGATATGTGTCCGTGGATGTGGGGGAAGCCCCTGATTGGATCCGGAAGAGCAGTGTGGCCACAGGCCGGGGACCTAGTCTTCTGAGCATCTGTTTCCTGGTCCATACAATGGGGCCACTCTTGGGCCACAGTTCCTGGTGTTATTGTGAAGATTAGATGACTTATTACATGCCTGACTGACCACATGTTTTAGATGCTCCGCTATATAAATGGTACCTAAGATGGTGCTTGGCATGTGGCAGGCACAGAATGCATTCAGCTTTTAAATGCTTCCACAAGGTTCAGAGCCAGATATCAGGACTTCTTTAAGTGCAAATGCAAAATGGGTGGAATCTGAATAAGGTGGAAGGACTTTATCAATGTCATCTTCCTGACTATAACGTAGTATTTATGCAAGGTATTTATGAAGGGAAATGGGATGGCAGGTACATGGGTTGGATCTCTCGGTCTTATTTCTTACAACGGTGTGTAAATCTGCATTCATCTCAAAATAAAAAGTGAAACAATTATTCTCTTAGTTGAGAAAATTAAGTTCAGATTCTTGTAGACCCGCGTATGTACACATTACCGCTGGGAGGACACACAGCCCCACACAGGGCGTGTCTCCGAGGAGGGGTTCCGCTTGGAGTGCGGAGGGGTGGCCCCGCTTTTCACGGAACACTGTTTTGTACTCTCTGGATGTCATACCAGAACACATACTACTGATGCAATGTACTTAATTGAAAAATAAAAAACTAAAAATAAAATGCTTTCGGCTCAGCTTCACACAGTGCTGTGAGGTTGGCAGCACAGACTGTAACCCAGACCTTCCAGATGATGAAACTGAGGCTCAACGGTGAAGCTCAGTCAGAACAAGAATGCAACTCATCCGCCCGGGGCCAGAGCCCTGTCTTTGTCTTGCCTCCTTTTTACATGGCAGTGAGGGGGTGGGGACACTCAGGAAAGCCCAAAGATCAAGGATGGTCAGCTACCTGGTGTAGCCTGGAGGTGTCCAACCTAGTAGCCACCGTCTGCCAACCCTAGACCCAAAGAATCGGGGCCCCTGGGGGTGGGGAGCAGCTGCAGGCAGCACTGCGTAGGTGGAGATGACGCGGGCTGGCAGCACAAACTCTAGACTCGGTTCCGGCCTCAAAACTGCTGTCCTCTGCATATATTATCTTGAGGAGGCCCCTTCCCCTCTTCAGGCCTCTCTCAGCCTCTTCATGTTTAAATCAAAGGCAGCTGGATTAGACCAGCGATTCTCAAGCCTGAGTGTGCATGGACTCACTTGGAGGGGCTGCTGAAATGCAGGTGGCTGGATCGACTCCGGGAGTTTCTGATTCAGCAGGTCCGGGGTGGAGCCCAAGGATTTGTGTTTCTAGCAAGTTCCCAGATGTTGCTGGTGAGGCTGGTCCATTCTTTGAGACCCACTGGAATCAACCACCTTTAAGCTCCCTTCCCTACCAGAGCTGATGGTCTATGATTTTATGAGAATTATCTTCTCCTACTTCACCCCATTTAGTCTCCACAAGTCCTCCCTAGAGCATATTATCCTTTGGATACTGGACCTGAACATGGGCCTAAAGGTCAGGCAAAGGGAGGTTCTGCACAAAAGAAGCGCGGGGCCTGTGTCCCTGTGTCCCTATGTCCCAGGTGCAGGTGGCTAGCTGGCCAGCAGGGGGCTCCGAGGCACCTTCTCTGTGGGGAGGATGCCAGGCTGGTCCTGGCAGCATGGCAGGGAGGGGGGAGGGTAGGAGGTGGCTTGCAGACACCCTGCTGTCAATAACTGCAGCCAGTGAGGCTTGCTGAGATCTGGAGTTCTAGAAGTCACTTCTCCACCCCCAACCCCAAATGCTTCCTTCTGTGGGACACAGATTCAGACACAGAGAAGGCCTGGAAGAGGGGAACAGGGGCTCAGGACACGGGAATGCTCACATTAGGCTCATCCCAAATAATATTCCCTCCACCCAATTTTCAGCACCCACACTCCTGGCCCCAACCCTCCTGCACCTCATTACCTGGCTCCCACGATGAGCTGGTTCCTGGAGGGATCCAGAGCTAGCTGGGAGAAATCTCGGGCTCCGGGGTAGGTGAAGTTAGAGACCCAAGGCTTCAGGTCTGGGGGAGGGAGAGGCAAACATTCAGTTACTGTTGGACCAGGGGCTCCCAGCTGCACCAGCATGGGGCAGGGGAATAGAAGGGCTGCAGTCAGGGTGCAGTCAGGGTATGGTGAGGTGGGGGCGCGAGCAGGCCTGTGAGCAGCCAGTTGTGGGGTGGAGATGGGGGTGTCGCTGTCCCTACTATGTTCCCTAGCTCAAAGAAAGGCTCCACCTGCCCCCAGCTGCCCAAAGGGAGACCTGTGATCCTCCCTGACTCCCCCAGACCCTCACTAGCTGCATCAAACACGTTGGCAAATCCTGATTGTTGTACATCCAGCTGTCTCTGAAATCTGTCCATCTTGCCCTTTGCTCCCCAACCCTCCACTCAAGCCACCAGCATCTCTTGCCTAGACTGGTGGCAACAGCCTCCTAACTGGCCTGATTTCCGCTCCTGCTCTTCCGGTCCCTTTCCCTTGAGACAACCAGAGTGATCGTTCTAAAATGCAAATCTGGCTGTGTCACTCTCCAGCTCGGAGCCCTTCAAAAGCTCCCTGTTGCCCTGAGAAAAAGTCCCAGTTCCTGTGAAAGCCTTCAGGTTCTGACTGCACTGTCCTCCAGCTCAGGTGCCTGGCACATCACTATGTAGTGACCCATGGAGAGAGGGACGCTTCATCTCCCCCCACCCCGCCCCAGTCTCCTCCCCAGCACACTCAGCGAGAACGCAGTGCACTTCTCTGTACCTATTCCACCAGAGCCTGCAAACTTCGGCACTTCTGTTCTCCTTCAATGGAACAGTTTCTGTTCACCCCCATTCCCACCCACTTCCTCCAAGAAGCCTCCTGTGACTTCCCCAAGCCAGAATGAGGGGCTCCCATAGACCCCTACTTTACTGTCATTCAAAGCTCTCCTCTCTCTGGGTGTCTGTCCAGTGCTTTGTCCTGGGGAATAGGGAAGATCTTGCTTCTTGGATCTCCAGCACCTGGCAGTGTTTGAATGAATGTACAACTAATTCTCAAATCCCTGCTGTACAAAAAGAATCAGGATATCAGACGAGGCTCCACAGAGAGTGTTTGGTCAGTGTCCATCCCTGTCTCAGCCAAGGCCAAAACCTTTCCCGGGCATTGGGTGGGCAGGGGAGAGACCTGCACTCTCTGGATGGATGGGCAGCGGAGTGGGGAGGGTACTTGGGGAACGGTACCCAGCTGACTTCTTGTTTCCCTTCTGTGGAGGTCAGCTTCTCCCACCTTGGCGCATGGCCCCTTAACAGCTCCCCCTCACCCCTGCCTCATGGATGGAAGGGAACTGACCAGAGGGACAGAGGGAGCCTTGAGCAGAGGAACATTCATGCTGGTGGGGGAAAAGATGAGGGAGGAATGTGAGGCCTTGAGCTTTCTCCCCACAGCACATTAGCGATTAGCTCACAGGAGGCCCAAAGGAGTGTGTGTGCGTATGTGTAATCCAAGGGAAATAAATCATTGCTCATTATCCCTCCACTATAGAGTAAAAGCAGCCCTTCATTTCTGCACGACAGGCAAACACTTAATCGCTCGCTGGAGAACTGGAGGTTTTGCGAGTTGGATGTTTTTCAGAAAATTGTGATATGCATAATTTAAAAAGAAGAAGAAGAAAGAAATTCTGCAACAAAATGAAGCTAACCCCTTGGGTCTGCCTCTGCCCCCAGCTGGTGACTATAAGTTGGCAACTCTGGTCATGCAGTTACAATGACATTTGTGGTATAGGGAATAGATCTAGAATCAGGTAAGCTGGGTTTTTAGCTGACTTCAAGGCCACTCTCAGAAAACCTGGTAGGAGATTGTTCCACTGTAGAGACTAAGCTAAGAGTCCTCTTCCTCCAGGAAGCCTTCCTAGATTATTATCTCTCCAACCTTTCTTATTTTGTTTCATATTCTCTCTACCCTTTCTGTTCCATTTACATTGTATGTTATTGTCACTCTGAATGTGCTAGTGTTTTCTGTGTGTGTGTGTGTGTGTGTGTGTGTGTGTGTGTGAAGGGTTTGCCCATCTCCATCAGACTGGCTGCTCCCCAACAGTAGCAACTGGGTCACACTTTAATTCCCTCTTTCCTCCCAATAGAGGCATTCCACACGTGAGCAGCCAAACAGGGAAAGAGGTGGCCTGACTGGTCTGCAGCAAACCAGGAGGAACTCCATCCGGGGACTTCTCAGCTCAGTCTCTGCTCAGGCCAGTCCTTGGGGAGGAGAGGAGACGGAGAGGAAACAGGGCAGGAGTCAGGATGACAATGAGGAGATGGGGGGGGTCAGGGAAGGGAAGAGCAGAGACCCTTTCCAGTTTCTGTCCCTCACCCCTAATGCAGAAGGGCCCAACACAGGCCAAGGGGAATAGGAGAGAGGGGAGAGACGTGCAGCCCGGTGGTCCTGGGGGAGTCTTTTGGGAATGGAGCCAGC
Organism: Saccopteryx bilineata; assembly: GCF_036850765.1. Taxonomy (NCBI): domain Eukaryota; kingdom Metazoa; phylum Chordata; class Mammalia; order Chiroptera; family Emballonuridae; genus Saccopteryx; species Saccopteryx bilineata. The sequence continues at coordinate 52,322,396 of NC_089497.1, forward strand.
TGCCCCTGATTAAACAGGCAAAGAGGACCAGAGGGAAGGCTGTCTTTAAAACGCCAAGCACGTCTGAGCTCCGTGTGCACCGAAGGCTTTGGACAGCGTCTTTAAGAGAAAAATGACATTCTCCATGACGCTCCTGTGATTTTAATTATGTATAGTCCATTCAATTACCCACTTTGTGGATTAACCACTGCCAGTGTTAACTCCATATTGGCTTCTCCCTGCTGCCTAGAAAGGCCATTCTGTGGCAAAAGGAAAAAAGGTGCGGGTCAACGAGAAACACAGGTGGGTCCCCCTTAAAAGAAACGCACAGCAGAAAATTTAGCTGTACCAAACAGGAAAACGTCAGATTTTGCAACTGGCAGCTGTTCTAGGGTATTTAGAGGTTATTCATAGATCATTCGGGTGTCGGGGGAGACGGAAACGCAAAGCCACAGGATTGGAAACCTACAGAGCAGTCAGAAATCAAGTGTAACATACGAGGGGATCCTGGAAGCTGGGCGGGGGGGCTGGTGCAGGGCTGGATCATGGCAACTTCTCTGGCACACAGTGTCACCCAGAAGACTGTCAATCACCCAACATCAATTGAGTCCCTACTGTGTACTCAGACACTAGTCCTGATCCAGGACCAACTGCACTAGGGTGCCAAAGGGAGTGACATTAAAGAAACAAGAGATACTTGAGCATTCAGAAGAAATCCTGTTCACCTCTGATGCCCCACATTGTCTAGCTCTGTGCCTGGGGTCGAGCAGGGCCCAATAAAAATTTAGCGAATGGATAGGGAGACCCAAAACTGTCAGTCAGAATGGGAAAGGAGGCGAGGTGGTTTAGGTTAGGAGGGCTGGGAGGAAAAGCACAGACGAGGCCACTCTCCAGGACTGTCAGTCTAGGATGACAGACCATCTCCTCTTGCCTGGATCTAAGGGAATTCCTTAGTGACTCTGCGTCAACCACCAATGTCAGCCTGAGCCTCGTTCCTATATTCTGAAAGAGGGTGCAGCGGCCAGTCAAGTAACTAACACGTGAAGGTAAAAAACGGTGTCAAGGAAGCCTGGCATTCCTGGAACACCTCTTCCACATCTCTGCCGTCACCACCCGCCCAATCGGCTCCGGCACAGACCAGCCCGGCTGTGGGACAGCGAGTCCCCGTTCCCGTCCCATTGTCCCTGCCCCCAGAATCAGCCACACCAACAGCCCCTGGCGAAGCCCCTGAGAAGAGACGCATTATTAGGAGCAGCCACAGGAGCCCCCAATGAGAGGAGGGACAGCCCTCAGCCTTCAGAATCCGGCTCCTGTCCCCCACTTGGTCCTCAACTTCGGTGACACCAGCAGCACTTCAGGAACCATAGGAAGGCTGCGCATGTGTGCACTTTTGTAGGCTTAAGGGCATTGCTAATTTACTGCAATCCACTTAAGCCTTCAAAACCTGGCTCCCAGCTCAAACAAGACAGCACAGAGAAAACAGCTGGAAAACCTCCCCAAGACAGGAGACAGGAGCAGACGGGAGTCCCACACTTCTATACCCACAGCCCCCACACTCCTATTCATGTGGGCCCCTCACCCCCAAACCCCATGCCAGCCTCAGACTCATGGGTTTGTTTTCCCACTCCAGGTCCCATCTTGCCCCTCCTGATGGGCTGTGTGGAATCCCAGACAGGTGTGTATGTCCCCCCACCTAGGGCCCCTGTGGGTGGAATGCTTGATCACTCTCCCGTGGGGAGTGAGTAGTCAGGAGGCTGGGACAAGTCTCTCCAACCCTTTGCACCTCAATCCCCCATTTGCAAAAGAAGGTGAGAGCCTAGCCCTGCCTCTCCGCCAGGGTTACTGTGAAGGGGAAATAGGACAAGTATTTACCAGACTTAAGAACCTGGGGACCCCTGAGACTACATCGGTGTGAGCTTCGACGAAGTGATTGACCCAAAGTGTCCGTGTGGTTACAGCACCACCAGGGATCCCCATACTGGTTCACAGCTCATAAGAGAACATCCGGGAAGCTCCAGTATTTGTGGTTTGCTTTGTTTGTAGATTACGGTCAAATATATATACTAATTTTAGAAACTCTTACTATGAACTAATGAACTCCTCAGAATATGTCCAGTGAGTCACAAATGCCCAGTTTGGGAAACACTTCGATTGGACACGCTCATGCCCTCCCTTGACAGACAGAGGAGTTATTAGTCACCAGGGTCCTTTCATGGAGAGTTCCCAGGACTCCAGAGACGGGCATCCCTGCAGCCCTCTTAGAGCAGAAGGAAGCTCTGCAGAAGTCACTGGGCACCTTTAAGGAGTGACTCACCTTGGTTTTTCTCCCTAGGAAGCCATGGCATATAGCTCATGTTTCCAGAAGAGCTAGAGCTGAGACAACCAACCAACCCTCAACCAGCCTACCCAGGGTGTCCACACCCTGTTCTCTAGCAAAGAAATCCCAGAGAAAGAAACATGAATGAAGATTCTAAATAAATTGTCTGAGATAAAAATCAGACTCCTCCTGCCCATGGCTGACATTCTTCTTTTGAATCTCTGTACCCTACAAAAAAATGGTCATTCCAGGACTTCCAGCAGCCGGAAGGACCCTGCAAGGTCTGAGCAGAGTCCTTCACACATGGTCATTGCAGAAAGAATTGAGTGGGAAGTGGCTCTTACCTGCAAAGGCCACAGTGGGGTGTTCCCTCAGGGCACACAGTTGCTGCCCACTGCTGGGATCACTGGTGACATCCTGGGAGCTGGAGAGGTGAAACACCAGCAGGGTGAGGCTGGGTGGCAACAGGATGACAGCCAGAGGTCCTAGGAGCACCATGGTGGCCCCTCCGGGGTCCCCGCTCCCAGAGGCAGGCTACGGGAAGACCTGCAATGCAAACATTCAATCTCACCACATGCTCCCTCGGCAACGCCCATCTCTCCCACATTCCTCGTGGTTGGCAGTGGCCCCACAGCCTTGTTTTTTGTTTGTTTAAATCAATTTATATTTTATTTGTTAGAGTTTATTCTGCTGTTGTAATGCAAAGTTACAGATCATATCTTGAAAGCTAATTTCTCTTGGAATGGTATTCAACACAAAACTGACAAATTATAGAGCATTTTCTATTATGATCCCAAATGGCTTAAAATTTGTTTTAATAATAAAGTTGATATCTTTGGGATTTTAACAAAATGAAGCTAGGACAAACGAATAGCCAGTTGTAAAAGGATAAATTTGAATCCATAACTCACACCTTATAATAGGAAAAATTCCAACTGGATAAAAGCTTAAATGCTAAGAATAAAACCAACAAAATACTAGAAGAAAATGTAGGCGGTATCTTTGTAACCTTGGCATGGACTCAAAATCTAGAAGCTATTAAAGAAAAGACTGACAAATTTAATCGTATAAAAATCACAAACTTCTGCGTGAACCTCAAAATAAACAACATCAAGCAAAATCAAAATGCAAATAACAAACTGGAAAAAAATATTTGCAATTCATATCACAGACAAGGGGCTAATATTCCTACTATGTAAATAACTCCTGGGATTCAAGGGGAAAACAGCCAACAATCCAGTAGAAAAAGAATATAATTGCAAACCAGGTTTAAAAATATGAATGACACTTATTTTCACTCATCATAAGAGCAACGCAAATTAAAACTTAGACTGAAACACCTCTGTTCGCCTATCAGTTTAGCAAAAATCCGAATTAGACAACACACTGCTGGCGAGGCCGTGGGAAAAGAGGCGCTCTCATTTATAGCTAGGTGGGTGTGCAGAGTGATGCATCCTGTGGAGGGGAATCTGACAATAGCTGACAAAACGGCAGAGGTATTTCCCCTTTGACCTCACTTTTGAGGGTCTAGACCAGGGCTACTCAACGTATGGTCCATGCACCAGTGCTGATTTACAAACTGTGATGACTCCGGCAAGATCAACACAGAAATTTGCAGGCAAGTGTTAAAAAACAAACAAACACCCTTTATAGTTATTTGACAGTAATTTTTATGTCTACTGGATCCAATAATAAAATATTTGGGCTTGTATTTTGCAGGTTTTTTTTTTTCAATTCACTTCTTTAGGGATTCACTTTTATTAAATTTTACATGATCATCCACCTGCGACAGACTGTAATTTGAAAAGTAAAACCTGTTTCTTCATTACAGATAATTGAGAAACAAAATAGACTACAGAGGCACTTGCCCACGTGTAAAGTCACTTATGCATAGGATCGATTGTTCCTGTGCCCTTCTTTGAAATAAGAGAAGACAGGAAACAACCAAATAGCTAGCAACCAGAAACTGCTTGAATAGCTGTGGTATATCTTTGTGATGGAATAGTGTGCAGCTCCAGAAAAGAATGACGACTTTTCTCTAGATTTTTGAGATGGAGAAATCTCCAGGGATAGTAAGTGAGAAAAGCAAGGTGCACAACAGTCATTAGCACCATGCTACCGTTTGTGCAAAAAGGAGGGCAGAGATAAGTACACTTACACCTGCTTAGCTTCGCATTCACATACGCTAGAAAAATAAACCAATCTAATTAAAAAATAAAACTAATAAGTAGCAAAATAGTGATCTAGGCTTCCCAATATATACCTTTTTATATTATTTTCATTTTTGAGTATTAAATATGTTTACTATTATCTAGGCTCAAAGAAATTTTTTAAACCTTTTTATTTATTTATTTAGATTTTATTTATTCATTATAGAGAGGAGAGAGAGAGAGAGAGAGAGAGAGAGAGAGAGAGAGAGAGAAGGGGGAGCAGCAGGAAGCATCAACTCCCATATGTGCCTTGACCAGGCAAGCCCAGGGTTTTGAACCGGCGACCTCAGCATTTCCAGGTTGATGCTTTATCCACTGTGCCTCCACAGGTCAGGCCTTTAAACCTTTTTAAAAACTACTTTTGTTTTCCTAACACTTCTAATATGGAACGCTGGACAGCAGCGCTGGTGGCCTGACTCACAGCCTCTGAACCAGCTGCCCCGCCTCCTGCTTGGGCCCATCCACTGTGCCACCGAGCAAGCAACCCCTCATCCCGCACAGGTCGCTGAGTGAGTGACCTTCTGGTGTCACTTTCCCCATCTGCAAAATGAAAGGTTGAACTAGCTTGGGGACTTGCCAACCAAGGGACAGGGCGGGGGAACCAATCAGAATTACTTCCACTGGGGGTGGAGGCCTGGAGCCACGGGAACCAATCAGAATTACTTCCACTGGGAGTGGAGGACTGGAGCCACGAGGTGAGTGATTCCAAAGGTGATTCCAAAGGTGATTCAGCCAGTCCCCTGGGGGACTAGAGGCCTTCGGCTTCAGACTTCCGTCCCTCTCTAAGACTCGGTTCCTGCCTGACCTGTGGTGGCGCAGTGGATAAAGCGTCGACCTGGAAATGCTGAGGTCGCCGGTTCGAAACCCTGGGCTTGCCTGGTCAAGGGAATTGATGCTTCCAGCTCCCCCCCCCTTCTCTCTCTGTCTCTCTCTCCCTCTCTGTCTCTCTCCTCTCTAAAATGAATAAATAAAAAAAATTTTAAAAATAAAAAGACTCGGTTCCTAAGCCCTTCCGTTTCTCTCCTTCCTACTGCCACTACATCACCTCCGGTCTGGAAAGTTGGAGCAGATGGTTTCCTTCAGGCCTCAGTTTGCCTCACTGTGTGTGAGAGATGGGATAGCACCTATCCTTGCATCGCTGCAAGGCTTTAAGGAACCGCCCCACCACACAAGGTGTGTGCCCATCAGCCCCCTTCTCCTTCCTCTGCCCCATCCTGCATCCTGGGGCAAAGGTTCCTAGCGCACCTCTTTGATCCCCCTGAGCAAAGGCTCTCTGGGAGGGAGGTCTGGCCTGGGCTTATCTCCCCCCCCCCCCCAGTGATTTTTCACACCGTCATTCACTGAGTTATTTACTCCTCAGGGCTGAACTGGGTCCTCCCTGCTGCCTGGGGCTTGGCACTGCTGTCCTGTCTCTGGTATCTCCTTTCCCTGACACTGAATCCTGGCCCGGGGACTGGGGAGTCAAAGGACAGCTCCAACCCTCTGGCCAGTCACCCTGTGTCCAACTCCCCACTCTTCTCCTCGCCAACTGTGTGACTCTGGGAAAAAGCTGTAACTTCTCCCTGACTTAGTTTCCCCAAATTGTGAGTGAGAATAGCAAAATCAACTCCCTCAGCAGATTTCAGTTTAAAAGGAATTACTATCTTCAAAAGGCCTGGACGGTGCCTGGCAGACAGTGAGCATCCATTAGTGGGAACTCCCGATGCCCTGGGGGGTGAGGGGACTGGGGGATCTCCTTCTGCCCTCTGCCACCTGTGCTGGAGGACTTCTATTTGTCCCTGCACTCTCTCCTCCTTCCTGCTCTGGGAAACCCCTTCCTCTGTTCAGCCAGTGGTGGAGGGGAGGGCACAGGCAGTGGATGGGTGGGGGGAGACAGCAGAATGAGCTCCTGCCCAAGCTCCTCTGCTTGGTTTCAGCAAGCCACCCCTCCCCGCCCTCCCGCCTCTCCTCAGGCTCAGGGGTAGCACCCCGTCCTTACCCCCCAGGGTACGCATCGTGAGCACTCCCAAATGCTCCCAGAGTCGTTCCCAAATCCCTTCCCACAGCTTTGTAAGTAGCTCTTCTATTAAACTGCCCTCCCATTGCCCGTCTGTTTCCTTGGGGGTTACAACACCTAATTGGTGATATCCAACGCATAGTCAAACATCATATTTTTATTTTTTATTATTATTATTTTTTTGTATTTTCCCGAAGCCAGAAACGGGGAGGCAGTCAGACAGACTCCCACATGCGCCCAACTGGGATCCACCCAGCAGGCCCACCAGGGGGTGATGCTCTGCCTATCCGGGGCGTGGCTCTGTTGTGACCAGAGCCACTCTAGCGCCTGAGGCAGAGGCCACAGAGCCATCCTCAGCACCCGGAGTCAACTTTGCTCCAATGGAGCCTTGACTGCGGGAGGGGAAGAGAGAGACAGAGAGGAAGGAGAGGGGGAGGGGTGGAGAAGCGGACGGGTGCTTCTCCTGTGTGCCCTGGCCGGGAATCGAACCCAGGATTTCTGCACGCCAGGCTGATGCTCTACCACTGAGCCAACCAGCTAGAGCTCAAACATCATGTTTTTAGACCTTAACTGAGCTTTTCCTCTCTCAGCTGCTCAGGACATCTAAGGTGTTAGGACAACTACCCTCCCCTCATTATTCCCAATCTGCCCCTGTCGCCCACTCCCTTCCCAGGCCTCCTTGCCACCCGACCCCAGGTCTGATCGCTATCACTACAGCCCCCAAGCCTGCTCATGTGTGTGGCCAGTTCCTGAGCTCTGGGGCCTGAATTAGGAGCACATCTTGAACCTCTTCCCCTCCCTGGGACCTCAGCCCTTGAAGTACCTAATTTTCACAGCAGAAGTTCCACTCGCTTATGGTTTCTATGTAAATATGTCTTCCCAGTTCCTACTGAATCAATAATTGCTAGATTAATATCACTTCCTCTACCTGGGCTCCAGCACAGCGTGTCTGCTGTTTGAGGAGAAAGGAAGGACACAGTGTATAGGTGGTGGGGGGGAGAGCGGGGGCAGGACCTGACTCCAGATCTTCTGCACCCCATGAGGGAGGAGAAGAAGCCAGAGCAGCCCACCGCACACAAACCACAGACCGGAGCGTCATCAGAGATAGACAGACCGTACACTAATCAGGGAGGAGGCAGGATTGGCCTTTCTTCAGATGAGCACTCTAATCCTTAGGAGTGCAGAGGTAGGCCAAGGGGCTGACCCAGGGGCTGACCCAGGGGCCCCACGGGGGCTCACACACAGGCTTGTTTGGCGGTCACATTCAAGAACCTCCCCTGCCCTTGGCAAGGAAGCCAATAGAGCCTAAGAAGGGTGCGAAAGGGGGTCAGATGGATCCAGGCAGCAAGGAATAGGGCTGGGATGTGGGTGCTGGTGGTCAGAGCAGAGCTCAGTGAGCCAGGGCTGGCAGCTGTACAAACGCCAGCGAATGGGGTGCCCGCGCTGAGAGATGAAGGAGAGCGTTAATCCCCACCCACATCACTGGGAGTGTTACAGGGACTGACTTTTGGAACAGACTTCTAGACACGTGGTGGGAGGTGAGGGGGTGACTTCCCAGCTCCCAAGAATTCCTCGTCTTTGGAAGTTATCTCCCCTCCATCCACAGATCAAAGGAGTAGGCCCCTGGCAGCCTCACAATTACACCTGTCCCCATGCCATCATAGCTGTTTGCACCAGGGAGAGTCATGCGGTTAAAACAGACCAATCAGACGCTTTCCCATGGCATTTTTGGTATACAACAAGACACGCCCTCGAGGCAGGTCGGTCTTTCTAGAGGAACCTGGAACTTATAATGTGGACCGGACGGGTGGAGTGGCCATCTTCCATCCGTCACCTGGGCTGAGGAGAGGAGCAGAGAAAATCCGAAGACAGAGACCAGTGACAGGAGACAGAGAGCAGAAACTCTGGGCAGCTGACAACCTTCCAGCTCCCAGTTCTAGCCCTTTCCTGAGGTCTGACTACATTCCACTTCCATGAGCCACCCTCCCCCATCCCTGTAATAAAATTTGCCCTGTTTTTGCTTAAACCAGTCAGAGTTGTGTCAGACCCAGAGTTGCCTATGCAGTGTTGTCTCCGCAGCATTGCCTCCTCGTGTCCCTTCCTGCATTGGTGTGGCGTGGGGGGCAATGTGCCCTGTTCAAAGCCATTCTTTGGTTTTCAGACGGGGGTGGCCAGTGAGAGGCAGGAGGAAGTCATTGGTGGGCTTTTGGGGAAAAGCTCTAAGAGGGCTTTTATTTCTTTCTGCCTGGCCTACAGGTAGGACAGATGGTGCTACATTTGTCTCCATTGCTTTAAGTGACCGTCAGCCAAGTGATAAGGATCGTGGCACAGACAGCTAGGTGGAACCTGGGATGTTGAGGACAGAACCAGCTGTGGTCTGCCTGTCTCCGCACTCCTCCATGTTTTCTTTTTTTGTTTGTTTGTTTTTTGTATTTTTCTGAAGCTGGAAACAGGGAGAGACAGTCAGACAGACTCCCGCATGCGCCCGACTGGGATCCACCAGGCACACCCATCAGGGGCCACGCTCTGCCCACCAGAGGGTGATGCTCTGCCCCTCAGGGGCGTTGCTCTGCCGCGACCAGAGCCACTCTAGCGCCTGGGGCAGAGGCCAAGGAGCCATCCCCAGCGCCCGGGCCATCTTTGCTCCAATGGAGCCTTGGCTGCGGGAGGGGAAGAGAGAGACAGAGAGGAAGGAGGGGGGGGTGGAGAAGCAAATGGGCGCTTCTCCTATGTGCCCTGGCCGGGAATTGAACCCAGGTCCCCCGCACGCCAGGCCGACGCTCTACTGCTGAGCCAACCGGCCAGGGCGACTCCTCCATGTTTGACCACCTCCGTTCTGTCCCCATTTCCCTGTCTGTAAAATGGGGAGAATAACCACCTACGTCATAGAGTTTTTGTGAAGATTAAACGAGTTGTTTTGTCTAACAGGCTTTGAATAGCACCTGCCACAAATTAGACATTGCATAAGTCATGGTTACTATTACTCTTACTATTATTTGAGAACAATTCACTCCTAATGTACTCATGCCCCAGTTTCTCAGTTATATCAGCCAAGTGTAACTCTGGTCCCACATAATCTAGTTTCTCATACTTAAAACCAACACTCCTAAGACAGGCAAGAACTGCTATTCTTAACATGTCTGCCTAATCTGATGTTAAAATAATCCTAGAATTTCTCTTCTGGCAGTGTGTAGAAGGGGCCAGCCAACCTTCCCGAGGTTGCAGAGTTCCATGGGAAGTTCTGAGCTGGGGGTGCTGCCAGATCTACGTGCAAATCTTTGTTTCGTCACCTGCACAATTAGATGACTAGTCCCCTGTCTTAGGGAGAATGCTTGCGATGCAAGCAGAGGTAAGTCTGGCACAGAATGGGGCCTTTATGAAATATGTTTATATCAATGTATTCATATACATAAAATATTCAACTAGTTACCTAAGTGTTTGCCCCAGGTTCATTGTTTATTCATTTATACACAACTTCACTGAGCACTGAATACCTCGTATGTGCTGGGCCTGGTATAGATAGGGAAAGTGAGGGAGAAGAAATACCCATATGACAAAACTATGTTCCCTACTTCCGGGAACTTACAGTCTGATTAGAAGAGAGGAGACATTTCTCCAAAGAACACTATATTGCAAGGCAGAGCCAGTGACCGACCTGGGCCTGGGTCCAGATGAATAAGGGGGCACAGAATGCCTGTGCTTTACCCTGGCTCAGGGCTGCTGTCACTGGCTCTGTGGCAGGGTGCTTGGTCTCGGAGGTGGAGGAAGGGAGGCACAGTGGCAGCTGACTCTTGCTATTTTGGGAAACCTCCAGTGATAAGGAAAGCATTTTCCCAAATCACCGGCAGGGCTTCTATTGCCTTCTCTCCTGTGCTGCCCCAATTCCCTGTGGTCCCCGATACGGGGTCTCTAATGGCGCCTAGAGGCGTGTGAATGCATGTGCATGTATGTGCGAGAGAATGCACATCCACACAGGTGCCTCGCCTACTCTGGGACTTCTCCAGTGCTCATTGTCCCAGACAGACAGTGGGAGAAGGATTGGCTGAAACTGTGGAAGGGAATAGAACTGCTGAGCGAGAGAGAAGGGCCGAGAGCCAGGGCCAGAGCTGTTGGAAGGCCACAGTGATAGAGGAACCTCTGCTCCTCTCCCTGGTGCCAAGGGCCCACTGATGGTTTAAGGCAGGGGAAGGGTGTGGTCGGATCTGTGGTTGGGGAAGTTAGGTGGCAGCGGACTGTGGCTGGGGTGGGTTGGAGCAGGCCACCCGTCTGCAGTGAAACTCTGAGAACTAGAATTGATTGGTTACTTCTTCCTCCAAGAGAACCCAGCCCCATTCCCAGAGCATAGCAGGATCTCAGCCTCTTCTTGTGCCCCTTGGAGGACACACCAGCCCAACTGTAGGCGGTGGCCCTGAATAGAAGCAGGGAAAGACTGGAGGACCAGGTAGGAGAGCTGGACCTTTAAATTGCTGCTGCAAGGGGGGCCCGTGCAGAGCAACCAGAGGCCTCTTCTCTTCTGATTGATAAAAAGGGTGTAATCAGAACAAAAACCCCCACCTATGGCCTTAAAAGATAAGGGCTTGAGTAAACACGGCCGCTGTGTATTGAGAATGTGCCAGGCGCTGTGCTAAGCTTTCCTTGCAAGACCTCATGGCAATTTGGCAAGAAAGCTGAGAACTGCATTTGTGATCATCATTCTCAGTTGATAGGAAGAAACAGAGGTTAGTGGGGCCAAGGAACGCGCTCAAGGTCCCAGTGGCCATTAATAACAAAGCCAATTGTTATTTGAATTGGGATTTGAACCTGAGACAGTCTGCTGCAGAATCCCAAGCTCTGAGTCACGACACGCAGGGTCCTCGAATCCCAAGCTCTGAGTCATGACAGAGGGTCCTCCCTGGAGGAGAGTGGCCCCAGCCCTCCTGGCACCCTCCATAGCCCTGGCTGGGAGGACTCTCCAAGCAAGCAGCCTTAGAAGCTTAATTTGGTTTCCTGCATTGGCTTCCTGACCAAGGAGAGTGCTTTCTAACTATAAATTATTAAACTGACTTCCTGCTGCAAATCAGCCTCCTGTGAGTTTGGAATGTGGGAGCCAATTTTTCCAGGTCCTGATCGGCTCTGGAAAAAGAAATTGCATTCAGCTGCTGATGGACAGGGAAGAGTCCAGAGGCTGGGAGGCACCCCCCCCCCCCATGCTTGACAGCTGGGGCCAGTGTAGGTGGGGCCAGTGTAGGTGGGGCCAGTGTAGGTGGGGCCAGTGTAGGCGGGGCCAGTGTAGGTGGGGCCAGTGTAGGCGGGGCCAGTGTAGGCGGGGCCAGTGTAGGTGGGGCCAGTGTAGGTGGGGCCAGTGTAGGTGGGGCCAGTGTAGGTGGGGCCAGTGTAGGCGGGGCCAGTGTAGGCGGGGCCAGTGTAGGTGGGGCCAGTGTAGGTGGGGCCAGTGTAGGTGGGGCCAGTGTAGGTGCAGGGAACGAGATGCTTCCTTTTGTCCCCTCCTCGAGCTCAGCCCTTGAGCCCTTGAGGACCTTGGGGAAGGGGGCTCAGCAGTCCTCTTTCCCGGCTCCCCTCCCTTCTTGCCTCCATTCAAAGTCTCCTCTTGGCTGCCTGCCTGGGAAAGGGGGAGAAAAATAGAAGGAAAAGAAAAGAGGAGGAAATAGGGGGAAACCCAAACCAGGAAAGAATGTATTCTGTCTGCGGTTCGGTGGGGAGATGAGGGTGGGAGCCCCCCCTCCCGCCCCCCAGAGCCAGAATGCCATCTTCCCATCACTCACTACTTGGGGGGCAAAGTTTAGCCAAGCTCAGCACAAAATAAAATTGAGATGCAGATTCCTTCCCATTGCTGTGAATAGAGCAGATTGGATACGGAGTTTCCTCTTTTCTTCCCATTTAGACCATCTGGGCAACTGGGGCCCAGAGGGAAGGTTGGGACCAGGTGGGGGAGGGGACAGAGGCTTGGAAAGACTGCCCAGCACTTTCCAGCTCCGGAACCTGGGGCTCAGGGTGCAGACGCCTCCTCCACCCCACCCCCTTTCCCAGGGGCAAGTTCAATCCCTCTGCACTCTGCTGTTAGGTCTGGGCCAGAGCAGGCTGGGTTGGGTTCTCCTCTCCTCTGTTTCCTAGCGAAAGTCATGGGCGTTTGGCAGTCCTTCCCACAGTCCAGCACAACCCACCCCCCCTCAGCTGCAATTAAAAAAAAATGTCATCAAGCAAAGCTTAATAAGATGAGCCTTAAAGATCATCTGGTTCAACGCTGTGTTTGACAGATAAGGAAACAGGCTTGGGGGAGAGTATCGTGCAGGAAGCTGAGGAGAGAACTGAGACTAAATAACAACAACAACAAAGGCTACATTCTCATGCATCAGGCAGTGTTCCATGCTCTTTATATTATGCCATTTAATCTCTACAGTAACCTTGTGAAGTAGGTTCTATCATCACCCCCATATTATGGATGGAGAAACTGAGATACTGACCAGTTAAGTAAGGTGCATAAGGACAAACATGTAGAAGCCAGTTCAAACCCGGACAGTGGCTCCAGACCCGCCCCTTGCTTAGTCTCAACGTGCCCTGCAGGAAAATGGCATCATTTGACATAGCCTTGTAAGGGTGGCACTAGCCTGACAGGAATCTCGCCAGGGCCAGCAGGCTGCTTTAGCAACCATTTGCGGATGGTGAAACTCAGACACATGGCCCACACTCATTCTGTAGTTATAATCAGAGTCCGGACTTGCTGTGATGAACAATGTATGTCAATACAAAGTCAGAACTGAAACGAATAGAAAGGGAATGATTACAACACTAGGGAAAGTGAGCAAATGGGAACCTTGTGAGGGTAACTCTGTAGGAGACGACATGCGTGTGAAGAAAATGACCAAACGAATGAGGAAGAGAGCGTTAGAGGGAGAAGCATGGGTTGGAAGCCCGACACTGTCTCACAGCTGTAGAGCAGCTGTGAGGCCATAAGGTAAACAGCACATTTGGCTGTGGCTTGCATAGTACATATTACAAACAGTGCCGGTGGTGGTCACACTAAGGTGGTATAATGAGTAGAAATTTTTTTTGTTTGTTTTCCAAACATTCTATAATATTTGATTGTTTTGTAACGAAAACAAAAGAGACTTGCCGACTTTAATTGCTGGAATTAACTGCTAAGGATGTTGCCAAACATAAATCAAGCTTATCTAGTCATTAGAGCAGCCTTCTTTTTCTCCTCCCCATGGGCAAGCTCTCTCCCTGGAAACATTCTGCTATCAGATATTCAGTTGCTAAAATAAAATGAAACTGCATTTCAAAACATGCATGCAGCTCAGAAACAGACAGCAAATACAGCTAAAGGCCTGGGCTTCCAATGACAGATTCACTGGCTCAACGTGAACCTTTGTGGGAGGGACTATTTCACCCAACTCTCCTGGGCAGGGCTCCTCAACACCTGGAGAGCTTGCTCTGCTATTACGCAGAGTTTCTAAAGCCATGGATGGTGCTGATGCTGCAGGACAGTGTGAAAGGCCCTCATGCCACTGGCCTGTGCTCTCCAGAGCTGTGAAAATGGGTCGGTGAGAAGAGGAAATGGTGCCGCTGCTGTGGAAAACAGTGTGGTGGTTCCTCAAAAAATTAAAGCTAGAATTACCCTGTGATCCAGCAATTGCTTCTGGGTATATGCCCAAAAGAACTGAAAGCAGGGACTCGAAAAACTATTTGTACGCCCCTGTTCACAGCAGCATTATTCACAGCAGCCAAAAGGGGGAGGCAACCTGAGTGTCCATCCACAGAGGAGTGGATAAGCAAATTGTGGCCTATCCATACAACGGAAGGTCATCCAGCCTTGAACTGGAGTGAGAGTCTGACTCATGCGACAGCGCAGATGAACCTTGAAGACATGCGGAGTAAATTAAGCTGGACATAGAAGGACAAGTACTACATGATTCCACTTATACAAGGTACCTGAAACAGTCAAGTTCATGGAGACAGAAGGCAGAATGGTGATTACCAGGCTCTCGGGGAGGGGAGACTGGAGAGTTATTTTTTTTATTTTATTTTATTTTTTTTTGCATTTTTCTGAAGCTGGAAACAGGGAGAGACAGTCAGACAGACTCCCGCATGCATCCGACCGGGATCCACCCGGCACGCCCACCAGGGGCCACGCTCTGTCCACCAGGGGGCGATGCTCTGCCCATCCTGGGTGTCGCCATCTTGCGACCAGAGTCACTCTAGCACCTGAGGCAGAGGCCACAGAGCCATCCCCAGCGCCCGGGCCATCTTTGCTCCAATGGAGCCTTGGCTGCGGGAGGGGAAGAGAGAGGAAGGCGCGGCAGAGGGGTGGAGAAGCAAATGGGCGCTTCTCCTGTGTGCCCTGGCCGGGAATTGAACCCGGGTCCTCCGCACGCTAGGCCAACGCTCTACCGCTGAGCCAACCGGCCAGGGCAAGACTGGAGAGTTATTTAATGTGTACTAAGAGTTTCCCTGTAAGAAGATGCAGAGTTCTCGAGATGGGTGGCGGTGACGGATGTACAGTGTAAATGTACTTGATACTACTGAGCTGCACACTTAAATATAATTAAGATGGTAAATTTTATATTATGTGTATATTATTACAATAAAAAAAGATATCCTAAGATCCACTGGACTGAGGAGAACCAGAAGATGTGCTGCTGCCACCCAGAGGACCGGTCTGCTGGCGAGTGGCGCCCCCTGCTGGCCCCTCCCTGTCCCCCAAGGCACATCTACCCCTGACCAGTGAGTGTGGCCTGTCTGTCGCTGCACGCATTCCCTGTTGCTGCTGTACCCAGTTCTCACAGGCCGAGTGGCTTCAAACACATTTATTCTCTCACAGTGCCAGAGGTTAGAAATTCAACACGGGCCTCAATGGGCTAAAATCAAAGTGTCGGCAGGACCGTGTTCCTTTTTGGAGGCTCTAGGGGAGAATTTATTTCCTTGTCTTTTCCACCTTGTAGAGGCCCCACATTCCACTGCAGGCCGGCCGCGGTCTTTCTCTAACCGCTCTCCCATAGTTACTCCTCCTCGAGCGCACCTGGGGAGGTT
Source organism: Saccopteryx bilineata (assembly GCF_036850765.1). Taxonomy (NCBI): domain Eukaryota; kingdom Metazoa; phylum Chordata; class Mammalia; order Chiroptera; family Emballonuridae; genus Saccopteryx; species Saccopteryx bilineata. Next base: position 52,337,925 of record NC_089497.1, read on the forward strand.
CTCTGCTCTTAAGGGGCCCTGTGATTACATCGGCACAACACAGATATAACAGGATGAGTATTGTCAAGGTCCTTGACTGAATCGCATTGGCAAAGTCCCTTTGGCCACATTAAGTAATATATTCACAGGTTTCAGGGATAAGGACACACACGTCTTTGGTGGGTCATTCTTCTGTCTACCACACCCATCACACACACTCTCGCCCAGTCACTCACACGTGGCAAACGTTTCTGGCAACCAAGACTCATGTGGGCCTGAATTTCTGAAGAAGGAAGAGTAGCAGCCGGCAGGTGGCGCCACACAAGCTCGGGGAAGGAACAGGAAGCTCTATCTAACTGAGGAGCAGTCAGGGAGCACGGTGTGCGAGCCCGAAGAGGTGAGCGAAGGGGAGCAGTGTGTCCCCCAGGAAAGACGAAAGACAACACGTAAAATACAGAGGAGATCGTGGGAAAGATCTCACAAGTGGACTGCACTTTAAACAAAGAAATTCCTGAATATTGGCACAAAAGTTTTACCAAAGGGCGATTATTATTTACCTCCCGAAAGGATTTTCCAAAGTGTTCTTCAAGTAATGTTCTACTGTGTTCTTAAAATAGAATTTACACCCAGTTTTTCAGCCAACACATAAAGAGATGCTTGTAAATCTATTGAAACGAAGTGAGACCAGTAACATCTGCCACCTTCTGTGCTGGCGGTGTCAGAGGGAGGGGAACGGAAGCACTGGTGGAGACAGGCTCAGACTCCAGCCTGGGCCTGGGAAGGCCATCCATTGCCGGTCCTGGTGACCTACCCTCAACTCAGGCACAAACCAAGCCCCGAGGTGCCGAAAAGGAACCGGCAGGCAGGCCAGCCGGCCCCAGGGCCACCTCGCCTGCAGCTCTGCTCCTGCCTGTGCGCAGTGGGGAGTTTTCCAGGATGCGAGAACTGCCTGTCTCTGTGGGGAACAAAAGCTACACCCCTCCAACAGCACATAGCACTCATGGCTTACCTAGTGGGTCATTTCTGGAATGAGACCAAGACTTTCAATTACCGATAACGCCTGTCATAAAGTTATTAGAGAAAAGAATCCAAATGACCTGAAACAGGTAAAAATGCTTTGATGTAAACAATTTCATGTCTCTTTGGGGAGTCAGCAAGAACAGGGCACCAGAAAGAATCAGAGTTTCGGCCCCCATTTTGCCACAGAACCTATTGGAAATCCTTCCTGGGCTTCAAAGCAGACAAGAGAAAGGAAGGTGTCATAAAAATCTTGGGCATGGCCCTGGCCGGTTGGCTCAGCGGTAGAGCGTCGGCCTGGCGTGCGGGGGGACCCGGGTTCGATTCCTGGCCAGGGCACATAGGAGAGGTGCCCATTTGCTTCTCCAACCCCCCCTTCCTCTCTGTCTCTCTCTTCCCCTCCCGCAGCCAAGGCTTCATTGGAGCAAAGATGGCCCAGGCGCTGGGGATGGCTCCTTGGCCTCTGCCCCAGGCGCTAGAATGGCTCTGGTCGCGGCAGAGTGACGCCCCGGAGGGGCAAAGCATCGCCCCCTGGTGGGCAGAGCGTCGCCCCCTGGTGGGCGTGCCGGGTGGATCCCGGTCGGGTGCATGCGGGAGTCTGTCTGACTGTCTCTCTCCGTTTCCAGCTTCAGAAAAATACAAAAAAAAAATAAATAAATAAAATCTTGGGCATTACAGTTGTCTCTCGCCATACCGCGTCTCACTTTTCACGGTCTCACTGTATCACGGATTTTTAAATTGCATATATTTAATTTTGTATCATGGATTTTTCGCTATATCGTGGGACTTTGCAGTATATAGGTATTTTTATATATTTATTATCTTAATTATTAGGAAGTGTTTATGGCAGGTGACGTAAGAGCTAAATGCAGGGGTCCCCAAACTTTTTACACAGGGAGCCAGTTCACTGTACCTCAGACCATTGGAGGGCAGGACTATAAAAAAAAACTATGAACAAATCCCTATGCACACTGCACATATCTTATTTTAAAGTAAAAAAACAAAAAGGGAACAAATACAATATTTAAAATAAGAGCAAGTAAATTTAAATCAACAAATTGACCAGTGTTTCAATAGGAACTATGCTCCTCTCACTGACCACCAATGAAAGAGGTGCCCCTTCCGGAAGTGCGGCGGGGGACCGGATAAATGGCCTCAGGGGGCCGCATGTGGCCCGCAGGCCGTAGTTTGGGGACCCCTGAGCTAAATGCATAGGGAGAGGCGAGAGAGGATGGGAAGGCATGTACCCATTTGTACGTGGCCGCGTGACTCAGCTCTCCAGTTCCCCGGCTGACTGCTGCCTCCTCAGTACACCGGCCCAGGTCTGCCCATTTCTCAGCAATAACCAAACCTCAGACAAATCTCATTGGCTACGATACTGTCACTGCACAATGTTCAGATCTGTTCTTTTTGTTGTTGTTGTTTTGTTTTTGGTATTTTTCTGAAGTGAGAAGCAGGAGGCAGAGAGACAGACTCCTGCATGTGCCCAACCGGGATCCACCTGGCATGCCCACCAGGGGGCGATGCTCTGCCCATCTGGGGCGTTGCTCCACTGCAACCAGAGCCATTCTAGAGCCTGAGGCAGAGGCCATGGATCCTCAGTGCCTGGACCAACTTTGCTCCAACGGAGCCTTGGCTGCTGGAGGGGGAGAGAGAGACAGAGATAAAGGAGAGGGGGAAGAGTGGAGAAGCAAATGGGCGCTTCTACTGTTTACCCTGGCTGGGAATCGAACTCAGGACTTTAACATGTTGGGCCGATGCTCTACCGCTGAGCTAGCTGGCCAGGGCTGGGATCTGTCCATTTTAAGAGAACAGACATCTATACATCTTATTTATGCAATATTCCCTATTTTTAAAATGCTGGCAATTACTTGTATTTTTTGAAATCCCTATTTATGCCAAACAAAACATGTCTGTTTGCAACCTCAGGGCTCCAGCCTCCCTCCCACTTTGCTTCTCTCTGTTCCCAGTGCCCATGTGTCAGCATACCCACGCTCTCTCCTAGACGAGAAGCCAAGAAGCTGAGCAGCTGACTCCTCAGGGCCACCGACTCCATCTTCCCTCCGCTGGCCTCAGGCCCCCCGAACCGATGCTGGACTCTCCAGCTTCAGAGTTTGGCCCTCCAATGGGGGGGGGGGGGAGAATGGTGAGTGTGAAGAAGACAGAAGAGAAGGCTGACTGATGCCACTCAGGGTGACAGAGCAGCTAATTAATAGAGTTAAACATCTGGCGTTTAATTAACACCCTCCCTCCTCTCGTGCCCCCTCCCGTTTCCCTCTCCCATCAGGTCTCCTCCGAGGGTGAAACAGGAGCAGGAAGCTGGAGGGCAGATGGGGAACTGGGGTGGCAGGGCGTGGCCCGAGGCAGGGCGTGGCTGGAGGCAGGGTGTGGCCCGAGGCAGGGTGTGGCCCGAGGCAGGGTGTGGGAATAGAGGGGTGGTGAGGTGACCCCCCCATGAGCTGAAAGGAGCAGGACAAGTTAGGAAGAAGCAGGTTTATGTTTCAGTAAGAGAGACTCAGTGTCATCTGGAAGTTTCCTAGGCAGGAGCTGGGGGCAGAAGCTCGGTGCCTAGGCCTGGACACGGAAGTCCACGGCTCTCCCGTGGCAGCACGGGTGGTTGCCTCCCTGCTGCTCATTCTTCCATCAGTCTTAATAACAACCCCACGTTGCACAGCACGGCGATGTGCCTAGCCCCCTGTGACGTACTTTCCCAACCTCTCAAGCAGTCAGGGAGGTCATGTGCGTAGTCTGGCCAATAAGAAATAAGCAGAAGTCTGCTACCGGCCCTAGGAAAGTGCTGCTTTCCTTCCAAGAGAATAGATCAGCTGGCACCAACCACGTCTTGTCTCCTTCCTGCCTCCAGAGGAATGTGATGTCTTGAACTGCATTAGCCATTTTGACACTATGAGACAGGAGGCATGAGAGACCAAAAGGATTAGAGTATCCTGACGCTGTTGAGCCAGTGTGCAAAGATCGGCAGCGGCTGCACCTCCAAACCTCTTGTTAAGTATTATATATCCCTGACTTTCAAGTTCTTGTTGATGGTATTTTCTGTTTCTTGCAGCCAAAGAAATTCCTTAGCAGTAACTCTCCTCTAAACCCTCTTCTCTCCGGGGAGATAAACTGACCACTTGTTTAATTAGAGCTGAATGAAGTCAAAAGCAGACGCTGCTGATCAGAGCATTTCCCAGCCTGGACTGCCCAGGACCTGGAACTAGGGGCTGGAAAGTGGACAGTAGTGTGGGCTTGGCCGCATTAAATGGTGAGCTCCGAGGGGAGCCCTCTCACCGCTGCCTCCCTGGCGACAAGCACAGAGCCTGCCATGCAGTGAGAGCTCAGCTGACATGTGCTGTGTGAATGAATACATGAAAGGTTGGGTGTGCCACTGCTTGGCATAGGTGTCCCAGTGACAACGAGCTGGCAAGAAGGGACTCCCTGGCAGCTAGGTTGAATCTAGCTGATTCAAGACCCACGCTTCTGCCAAGGCCGGCCTGCAATACCTCTGCCCTTCAGAAGTCCTCCTGCCCTTGTTCTTATGATGCCCACTCACCCTCTTATTTAACATTGGATCAAATCTCCCTGTTTGGTACACATCTGGCTCCCTGTTTGGACTGAGAGTTCCTCAGGCAGATGCTACAACCCATTTTAAGCCCCCAGAAACCATCAGTGTCTTGAGCACTGAAGGTAGTTGATAAATGCTTTTATTTGAGGTTGGTGCTTTGAAAGGGCACTAAGAGGCTGATGATATAAAGAGTTGCTCAGAAAAGAGACACCCTAAAAAGAATAGTTGCCAGATGTCCATAGAATTACCTGAAATTTTACCGTTAGACATGAACTACTTTGACTAGCTAGGTCACCTTAAGTGAAACACTTAACCACCCTGAGCAATAGTTTGTATAATGGGAATAAAAAGGCATAGTAATAATGAAGCCCGTTTCACAGAGCCCTTGTAAGAATAAAATCAGCGTGACAGTACATTGTAAGAATGTTTATTAAAGCTTTTAAATGTGATTAGTCTTGGAAGAATTATCTCAGCAATTATTCACTTTTGAAAATAATCTCTCAGCTCTTAGGATGGAGATGAACCTTAGACCTGCCCCTTCCCAACCGCTTCACAAACGATCTCTATGCCATCTTCAGAAGTACGTGAGGAACTTCTTTTTTTTTTTTTTTTTTGTATTTTTCTGAAGCTGGAAACGGGGAGAGACAGTCAGACAGACTCCCGCATGCGCCCGACCGACCGGGATCCACCCGGCACGCCCACCAGGGGCAATGCTCTGCCCACCAGGGGGCGATGCTCTGCCCCTCCGGGGCGTCGCTCTGCCGCGACCAGAGCCACTCTAGCGCCTGGGGCAGAGGCCAAGGAGCCATCCCCAGCGCCCAGGCCATCTTTGCTCCAATGGAGCCTTGGCTGCGGGAGGGGAAGAGAGAGACAGAGAGGAAGGAGGGGGTGGGGGTGGAGAAGCAAATGGGTGCTTCTCCTATGTGCCCTGGCCGGAAATCGAACCCGGGTCCCCCGCACGCCAGGCCGACGCTCTACCACTGAGCCAACCAGCCAGGGCCCGTGAGGAACTTCTTGAGTTGAATTAATGTGCCAATTTACAGGAGAGAAAAAGGAGAGGCCAGTGTGGAGAAGGAACAGCTGCCGTGGGAACTGCTGGTGCACTGCCCAGACGCCCGTTCCTGGGCCGTAGCCCCCATTCCCACCCTCCGCACACCTTCTTAAGTGGCCGGCGCTTAGCCTATGGCAGTCTCCTCACCAGATATGCCCGAAGACTACAACACTCCCCCCACTCAGGGGCCATGGGCATCACTGAAATGCCAGGGTGTGAAAGCTCTGTATAACTTCCGTGGTGCCCTTCACCCCCCCCCACACACACACACTCTCTCTCAGCCGTTTCGTGTGGGCACTCCCAGTCAACCCCTTGCACAAAAGTCTCACCCCAGGCTCTGTGTCCAGAGAACCTGGCCCAAGACAAGCCCTTAGGAGGCCTTTGCAGAGGAAGGCTGACAGGAAGCCGGTGTCGGGGCCAAAGTGCACACCTCTCAGCCCAGCATTCTGCCCCCTCCAGGACTGCAGTCAGACCAGAGCTGGCATCTGCACCTCCATCCTCCATGCCAGTGGTGGTCAACCTGGTCCCTACCGCCCACTAGTGGGAGTTCCAGCTTTCACGGTGGGCGGTAGCGGAGCAACCAAAGTATAAATAAGAAGATAGATTTAACTATAGTAAGTTGTTTTATAAAGATTTATTCTGCCAAACTTAGTGAAAATCTGACATAAAGTACTTGGTAAGTAATTATTATTATATGCTTTAACTTGCTGTAACTCTGCTTTATAAAATGTATAAAGTAAAGTTACTTCCCTACTTTATAAATCACCATTACTGTGGAACCGGTGGGCGGTTAGAAAATTTTACTACTAACAGAGATACAAAAGTGGGTGGTAGGTATAAAAAGGTTGACTACCCCTGCTCCATGCCCTCCTGATCTCCCCAACACCCTTCCCTCTCTCCGTGGAAATGTGTAAATCTTCCCCAAGACCCAGCACTTTCCTGGAAAGTTGTCAATCCAAAAATCATTTGGTCTCCATGTCTCAAGTTTATCAGGAGGAACCCCCAGGAACGTGTCAGCCCATAGACTCACAGTATTAGTGGAGAAAGGGCCTTGGGAGATAGTGTAACTGCCCTTTACAGTTTAATTTGGATTATACTTCTGCATCCAGGCTTTCCCCTCTCATTAGAATTGTCATAATTATGGTCTGCTTTATTCTCCGCTAACCCGTTAACACAGTTGGACAGAGTCCAGCATGGACGCCGAGCCTCCACCCCGGGCTTTGTTTGTGGGCCTGGCCACTCGAGATGCAATGACTTTGAGTCAGAGGAACAGGGCCCTGGGGGTGACAAAGCAGTGAGGTGGGTGGGAGTTGTAAGGGGCTGAGGGGCCTAGTCTCCAGGTACCGTGCCTCTTAGATTGGAAGGGGAGGGAAGCTGTTTGCACTACTGTGTAGACAGCCCATACCCCATGCCAACATAATTAGAAATATTGCTTTATAAGAAAAAAATAGGAAAGTCAAGTAAATTTGGATCTTTGTGAAGTGAGACATCTGACATCATCCTGTCCATTCCCCCAAGCTCCACGCAAGACAGCTTCGCCCCACCCCAGAACAGCTGGATTTGGGGGGCGGTCACTCCATGTCACCACCTCTTAATGACCTTATCAGTGTCTGGTACCCCTTACTGTCAGGACATTCTTGCATCTTTTCTGCTCCATGAACCAACATTTATCAAGGGTCCTAATAACGCCATGGTCCCCAAGTACTGGGGAGGACACTGTGTCTCTCTTTGGGAACCCTGTCTTTTGAGGATTCCATGGTCTTCTGCCCACATATTAACACTCACCTCTGATTCCGTTTTCCTCAACTTGCCAAATCCCACATACTAGGTCTTCCAATGAAAACACACGGTTTCCGCTCTTGAATAATGATGTCTAGGCTTTACTGGGTTCTTTGTGGTATGGCAGTGTGGTAATTATTTCACAAATGTTGTCTTCATTTCATCTTCACCATATGCCTATAAAATGGGTTTTATTGCCTTTTGACAGGTGAGAAAACTGAGATGTTGGGTTGCTTGCCCAGAGTCACAGAGGAAGTAGCCAACCCAGGATCTGACCATGGATTCGCTCGGTGCCAAAGCCCAGGCTCTTAGCCAGCCTGCTTCCCACCTCCTCACGGTGCTGCTGTAGAGCTGGGGCCCCTCAGAAGCAAGGCTGGGGCTGGAGACTCTCTCCAGCTATGGGGTGCAGAGCAGACAAGCTTCCCAGGTCTCCTCCTCACCCCTGAACCCAACCCCGAGTCCAGCTCAGTTCCTCTCCCCCTGCTCAGAGCTCCCTTCTTCCATCCCATTTGGTATCGAGTTCGAGGTCTATTTTCTTCATCTCTCCCGGCTGGGAATGCTGCTGCCATCAGGGCCTTCGATCAGATTTTCTGTTCCAGCTTCTGCAAAGAGAGTCTCAGCTCCACTCCCATCCCACTCTGCCCCTCAGACATCCAGAGCCTGGGTCCTCCCGCCTTCCGGAAGCCTGCCTGTATTTGTATTTCTAGGGTAGGCGAGTCCTCTGTGCCCCGCCAAGCTGTGCTTTGCCGCAGGAGCTGGAGCCACTGGCCCCTTCTGCTCCTCCACATTAGTCATCCCTTTCCAGTCACGGCTCATCAGCTGGGCCAGTGGCGGGGGTGGCAGAGAGCAGCAAGGCAGATAATCCAAGGTGGTGGGAATGTAAAAATCTCTGTTTGGTTGTGGAAGGTATTTTTGGACCTACAGTTAAATGTGGGTGTGTGCGATGTGCTGGGAATTCACAACACTTCAAACCAAATCCTGAAGAGAAACCAGCAGGGCCTGACTGCTGGTTTTAGGAATTAGAAAACCGTCTGCCCTTCCTCGTCCCTGCTGGGCTGGGTAGCTCAGTGTCTCATGCTGGCTGAGCTGCTCCCTCTCTAGAAACCAGATCCATACGGTCCCCTGACCTTGAGCCTGGCTGGTGGGCACAGAGGGAGGGGCAGAGCGCAGACTGGCACTCCAGAAGGGCACAGCCACGCCTCAGGGAAGCTGCTAGTCACCTCCAGCTGATGACGGAAGCCAAATAAAACACATCTGTGAAAGAATTTGGCCGGCTGACAACCCAGTTTGCAATCTCAGAATTGCCTGGAGGGCTTGTTAAAATAGATGGCTGGGCCCCATCCCTAGACTTCCTGATTCAGTGGTTCAGGAGCTGGAGTCCAAGAATTTGCATTTCCTACAAGTTCCTACTGATGCTGAGTTCAGGAACTGATGCACACTTCGGGAACTACTGTTCTAGACTGGTGCTGTACATCTGGGGAACCGGATGCTTCCTTACCTTTTAACATTTGCTAGTCTTTTTCCAATAAGTGTCAGCTCAAGAGGCAAGCATGTCCTGAAGCAATGGAAAGCAATGAAAGTCAGATGTACACTGAAGAAAGGGCGAAAACCCCTTTTTCACATGTCAACTATGCATCAGATGCTTTCATAAACAATACCTCATTTAATCATTGCAACATCTTGCTAGGAAGGTCTTTTTAATTTTTTTTTTTTTAATACAGGGACAGAGATAGAGTCAGAGAGGGGGATAGATAGGGACAGACAGACAGGAACGGAGAGAGATGAGAAGCATCAATCATCAGTTTTTCGTTTTGACACCTTAGTTGCTCATTGATTGCTTTCTCATAGGTGCCTTGACTGCAGGCCTTCAGAAGACCGAGTAACCCCTTGCTCGAGCCAGTGACCTTGGGTCCAAGCTGGTGAGCTTTTGCTCAAGCCAGATGAGCCCAGACTCAAGCTGGTGACCTCGGGGTCTTGCACCTGGGTCCTCCGCATCCCAGTCCAACGCTCTATCCACTGCGCCACCGCCTGGTCAGGCGCTAGGAAGGTCTTATTGTCCCCACTTTACTGCTGGGGATCTAAGGCACAAAGATGTTCCTGACTTGTTTAAGTCACACAGCTAGTAAGTGACAGTTCTGGGACTGAAATGCACATCAGCCTAACTCCAGTACGTTTTCCCAAGCCATAAACTCCACAGAGAAACAAGGTCCCTCTGCAGTAGATGCCTTCTTTCTGGGGTTGAGCAGAATGGCCTCTTCTTCAGGGCCCTCTGAGTCTGTCCATCAGGACAACTCTCAGAGGAAGGGCAAGAGCAAGAGCCAGGAGACCTGGAGAATTATAGGTTTCTTTTGCCCTCTTCTGAAGAGAATGCCCTTCAGAAGAACCAAGACCTGCCCTTGGGCGCTGTCCAGTGACCTATAATTCCAAGAAGACGGGCTGGGCCAATTCTGGGGCAGCATAGGGCCCTGTGAACGTCAGGTGTGAGGAAGCCACTCCTGAACAAAGCACCTTAGGCCTTTGGAATACATCATAGAAGGAAGAGGGGATGGTCTGGTTAATGTCTGTAAACTCCTAAGGGCAAGAACCATGTCTGTTTTGCTCAGACCGTTATCCCCAGCTCCTAACACAACACCTGACACGTAGTAGACACTGAATTTATGTGCTAAATGAGAATGACTGGATGGTGGAACAAAGAATAGGGAAATTTTGTTCTTAGCTTCCCTTTGGTTAATGTGCCCACTCCTGGCTAAAAGTTCACACACTCATCAAGCAGTCAGCCTTGAGAGGAAAAATGTGGGCAGATGATAATTCTGCTCAATGTCATTGATTGGAAACATTTTCCAAATCTAACATGGGCTTAGCAGCAAAGGTATTAACAGGTCTACTAAGAAATGACAAGAACATATTCACCTCTGTATCCCCAGCCACTGTGTCTGCTGAATGAATGAATGAATGTGAGTCTCCCATCCTGCATGCCCACTGGGGAAGGTTCACACCTTGCTGCGTGGGTGGCGGCGTGCCTCCGCACAGGAAGCCTTCCCCAAGACTTTCAGGAAGAATGTGGGCTTGGAGTGGAAAGCCCCGGCTTTCTCCCTGAACTAGTCAACAGACACAATCCCAGTGAGGGCAGTGCCAGGCTCTTAGTCCCTGGGCCCTGCTGCCTTCCTTCTCTTTAAAAGAGGGACAATAATAACGACTTCCTAGATTTGTTGTGAAGATGAAACGCTTGTGAAAGTAGTGCACTGGCCTGACCTGTGGTGGCGCAGTGGGTAAAGCATCAACCTGGAACTCTGCGGTCACCGGTTCAAAACCCTGGGCTTGCCCAGTCAAGGCACATATGGGAGTTCATGCTTCCTGCTCCTCCCCCTTCTCTCTCTCTCTCTCCCCTCTCTTAGCTTAAATGAATAAATAAAATCTTTAAAAAGAAAGAAGGTGGCCCTGGCCAGTTGGCTCAGCGGTAGAGCGTGGCCTGGCATGCGGGGGACCTGGGTTTGATTCCCGGCCAGGGCACATAGGAGAGGCGCCCATTTGCTTCTCCACCCCCCTTCCTTCCTCTCTGTCTCTCTCTTCCCCTCCCGCAGCCGGGGCTCCATTGGAGTGGAGATGGCCCGGGCGCTGGGGATGGCTCCTTGGCCTCTGCCCCAGGCGCTAGAGTGGCTCTGGTCGCGGCAGAGCGACGCCCCGGAGGAGCAGAGCATCGCCCCCTGGTGGGCAGAGCATCACCCCTGGTGAGCGTGCCTGGTGGATCCCGGTCTGGCGCATGCGGGAGTCTGTCTGACCGTCTCTCCCCGTTTCCAGCTTCAGAAAAAAATAAAAATAAAAAATAAAAATAAAATAAAAAAAAGAAAGAAGGTGATGGCACTCAACCAAAGCCTGTTGACCAGATGAATTCACTGAGGCACCCACTGTGGCTGGGTCACTATAGGGTTGAGAAGGGTTCCTCACTTCTCCAGGCAGAAAATTCTTCCATTGTCTAATTTGTCTTCCTCTTACTGCAATTTAAACCCTTACTGTACCATTCATGGTGACAAGGAATATGATGGCAGATAATGGGACCTTTCTATAATACTGGTTCTCCAGTATTTCCGGGAAACCACCAGGAACAGACTCTTTGGAGTCATGCAATAATGCCGTGAAGAGCGTGCATTGACTTAACAATGACTTAACGTTGACTTAACAACGGACTCCAGACCTCATAGTAACACACAGGGTCTGGCTGTCCCGGATGAATCCTTTACCCTGCCATCCAGTACACTCTTATCGCTCCCTTCATCCAGCTGTGTGTGTGTGCGTGTGTGTGTGTGTGTGTGTGTGTGTAAAACCCAGTCTGGAACAGTCATCCTCAGGCCTTGTTTAACCCACTAGCTCCAACTGATCCCACTGATGCTCTTGGGCAAAGAGGCCAGCACTGGGGAGTTGGTAGAGTGGTGAGGAGGCCAGGCTGGGAGCAGCTGAAATGATTCAGCAGAAAGGTTAGTGTCAGGGATCAGGCATATCCCCTTCCCTTTGGCGGGCTTGTTGCTCTTCCCAACCAGGAGCTAGTCAGATCCTGTGTGCAGTCTGCAGTCAGGTTGCCATCCTTTCCATTTAACAGAGAAGTCAGGGGCCCCGAGAGCAGCCAGAGATCCAAACACTCAGAATGGGCAGCTAAGTCGGATCCTCCCTCTCCCCCTGCAGCTCCTAAAAGGTCCCCTTCTCCCCAAGCCAAGTCTAGATGGCTCACACTCAGTATGGCTCCCAAAACTAGGGGCTGGGACCCGGAAACTAAGAGCACCCCTACTGATGGACGACACATCATTCAGAGTATCTACATGCCCTGTTTTGGAAATCTGAGAGCTAGAAATGACTGAATCCCAAGGTCCCCAGAAAAATTCCCCTCATTGGGAAGCGAGCAGAATTGAGACTACAGCAGGAAAGAAAAAAAAATGATGGCTGCTCCTCCCAGTCTGGGTCCCTGACACCCCTGACTCCAGCCTGTGTTCAGGTTATGCTTCTGTCCTTCTCTCCAATCCCACCCCTAGTTTCCCAGTAAGAGGTGCCAGGTGGGCCTTGGTCCCCAGAGCCCTGAGGGGAGCCAGCCAATGAGCTCTGAAGCCCAGGGAGTGACGGTCAGCAGAGGACAGCACCCAAACCGTGTGCTGCGGGCTAGTGTCCTCCCCTCCCCTGGGGGAGTGGGGCAGAGCCTGGCAGGCTGCGGAAGGTGCTGGAGTCGCCTTCTGGAGAGAGGAAGATAATGAAGGCAGCGGGGAGAGATGGAGGGCGGGCGGGAGGGATGTATTAAGGACCAGGACTAGAAGGGAACAAAGAAAGTGGAGCAGTTCATCTGTTAAGGTCATGAAACAAAGGGCAGTTTTTCCTTTTGGTTTATGTTCTTGCTGTAATGGTGGTGTCTGTGCAATAAATAAAACAGTGAAGGGAGAGGCTGGAGTCTGTGCTGGAGTTGTAGTTGTGTGAGACTGCAGATTCCCAGGGAGGGCAGACGGTGTGGAGTCCGGGACAGGCGAGGGGAGAGGCGGGGAGAGATACTGGGATTTCTCAATCCTTCAGGGTTTCCTCTGGGAGGGCTGAGAGTTTTCTGCATCAGGCTCAGTTCCTGGTGATCTGGGTGCTGTCAGTGCAGATCCCTGAACTTCCAAAATATAATCGTGCCCCAATTCATCAGGGCAAGGCCGTGGATGGACTGGGAGCAGGCTGCCAGTCCCCAAGCATGCCGGGCAGCACTCAGACCCATCTGGCAGCAGATGGCTGGCTGGAAGAAGCCAGGAGGAGGAGCCCAGGCAGCCCATCCCCCACCTGCTCCCCGCACATGCCACATGCTGCAGTCCAGAAAGCAAGAAGCCCACAGGTGTTGGCTGATGAGGAGGGAGCTGAGACAGCGAGCAGGACACCTGCAGCCCCACTGTCCACCTCTAGCAAGAAGCCTTCAAGGGCCCTGGTTGGTTAGAGCATCATCCCGATACTCCAAGGTTGAGGGTTCCATCTCCTGTCAAGGCACATTTAGGAGTCAACTAAGAAATGCATGAATAAGTGGAACAGCAGACTGGTGTTTCTTTTTCTCTCTCCTTTCCTTTCTCTCTCTGAAATCAATGAATAAAATTTTTTTTAAAAAGCGCCTTTCCAAGAAACTGCTTCATCCCCTCCTCTTGTCAGGTGAGCCCATCCCTCCTACACAGACAGGTCAAAAACAGCTCTGAATGAAGGCCAGGCCTGGGACTACCTCACCGCCACTGCCCCAAACATGCCCCTGCAACACGCAAGGTGCACAGGGGTGCATACTCATCTGCGCGTGCACACACCCACGCTAGGACGCCCAAGATCCAGACTCATTCTTACAAGGCATCTCCTGCAGGTACAATAACACAGCCTCACTGCTGTCCCAGCTGTTGGCACCAGGAAGGCAGGGGACTGCTCCTTCTAGTTTGGGGTGGGGGGCAGGGCAGGCCACGTGCTGGAAAACCTCTCAGGGGGACAGTATTTAGGAGGTGAGTAGGCCTTGGGGCCTGGCGGGGTGGGGGTGGGGGTGGGGGCAGAACAGAGAGCTTCAGCCCTGGGCCAGGGGATGGGAGGAGAGGAGGGGGTCTTTACAAGAAGTACAGTGAGCTCTTTCTGACCCAGTACAAAAGCGGCTCTTCTTAGAGACAGAAAGATGGTCAAGTTCTGACAAAGCCCTTCCAGTGCTTTATGAATGTCTCTGTTTAAACCTGGTCATTGGTGCCAAAGCCCCTTAAGCTCTGTATTCATGGAGCCCAGTTATAATAAGAATAACAGCTAACAGGCTTACTATTTGCAGGCATTTTTCTATAAAGACTTTATCTGTTACTCACCATGGAGCTCCTGCCCCATCCCCCATCTCCTGTACCTAATGGAACTGCCCGGTGCAGCGTGGCCGCGGTCCGGCACTGCTGGGTAGAGCACAGCCGTGGTGGGGGCCTACCAGAGGAGCACCTGAAGTGCAGAAATTCTGGGGAGATGCCTGAAAGTGTCCTCTGCTCAGGCCCAAGAGCAGCAGGGACACAAAAGGGGTTGGGGAGCAATGTCATTTTTCTTCTGGAAGCTGTAGTCAAGTGCCTACAGGTGTGGTCTGCAGGCAGCGGTGGGAGGCACTGGATGAGGAGTGGGCCTGGGGGTGGGGTGGAGGGAGGCACAGCTGGGCCCGACCACCAGGAAGGCAGCTGCTGCCAGCTGGTGAGGAAGGAGAGCGGTGGCTGCTCCCCTGTCCAGCTGCGCCTCTCCTGGCTGCGGCCTGAGCCCCCACGGCAGGGGAAGGACAATGAGACTGGAGCCAGGAACACGGACAACTGCCTGCGGAGGTGAGGACCAGGACAGGGACCCGCCACTTCCTCTTCTTCCCACCACTCACCCTGTCTGCGTGAGCACTCACAGAAACACATGGCCCTGGGTTCAAATCCCAGCCTCGGCACCCTTTAGCCTCTCAGAGTGGCTTTCCTTATCTGTAAAACCACGCGGGTCCGTGACGGAGATTAAAAAAGAGAGTGCACACAATCGCACTGGCTGGCACCTAGAAAGCACGGGATAAATGTCAGCCATGATTTTAGCACCGTTATTAGCGTTGTGATTACACAGACCCAGCACATCGCTCACTCCAGATGCTTGCAATAATAGCCCCCTAAGCATACCTCCTGTCTGTCCTCTACAGTCCATGCTCACTGAGCTGTTTGAACAACCTACAGCAGTGGTGACGATTTGGTCACATTATTCTGCTAATAAACCCCCACCAGCTCCCTGCTGCCTACAAGATCAAGTCCAAGGGCTCTTTCCATCTGGCACAAACCACCCTTCCTGCCTCCTCCCTGGCCATCCCCTCTCCTCAGCTCATCCCCAGCCATGAGGTTGCCCACTGCTCGGCCTCGGCTGCTACTCCTCCCTCCACGCGGAATGTGCTCTCCTCCGAAGGGGCCTTCCCTTCCTTCAAGGCTCGCATCAATGCCCACTCTTCTGGGAAGCCTTTTCTGACCCTTCCATGGCTCATGGCTTCCTCTGCTGACAGATGCAGCATGTGGTTTATCCTGCTCCTGGCACCAAGCCACCCTGTGCTTGGCTGTGCGTGTGAGAGCAGAGCTTCTCAAAGTGTGGGCCCTGGACCAGCAGCATCTACATCCCCTGGAAGCTTGTCAGAAACGCAAATTCTCAGGCCCCACGCTTGACCACGAGAATATCTGGGCAGGGGTCCCAGTAATCTGTTCTAATCTGCCTTCTAGACTCTGATGCACGCTCATTTGGGGAACCACTGGTGCAAGATACCCATACCCTAAAAAGATGCTGCACAAATGCTGCAAAGATACTGCTGCTAGGCCTCCCCTGCAGAGATTCTGGTTTCACTGGCCTGCGGTGGGACCTCTGCACCCACCTTATTTTCCTCCCACTCTTTTATGAGTATTTTCAAACCTACAAAGCTGTTAAAAGATTGTACAATGAATATGTATATGTATATGTATATGTATATATATATACACACATATATACATATATATACACCCGCTACCTAGACACTAACTACCATTGGTATTTTGCTATGTTTTATTTAACACCTATCTGTCCATCATCCCTCTACTCACGCATTCATCCATTTTATTTTTTGATGCATTTCAAAACAAGCTGCAGACATCACAGACATCACCCAAACACATGGGAGTGGTTTTAAAACCCTCCAGGTGATTCCACTGTGCAGTCAGGGCTCCTCTGGTCTCGGCTGGGAACTTCTGACAACCTCCTGGCCTCAGCTCCCACTGCGAAATCAGGATGATGATGACGACAGTGATGATGCCTGCTCTGCCTTCCCGCTGCCACAGAATGGAATAAAATCACAAAGCCCTTCATGTAGGGCTTTGCGATCAGTTGGAAACAGTCACTGGCTGAGGGCTGGAAAGAGGTGTCCAGAGCTGTCATAGAGCTGCCAGGTAAGATACAGGCTGCTCAGTGAAATCTGAATTTCAGATAAACGGCAAATAATTTTGTAGTACAAGTATGTCCGAAATATTGCATCAGGCATACTTACACTACAATGTGTTTCATTGCTTATCTGAAATTCAAATATCAAATTTCACTGAGCATCCTGTAGTTTTTATTTGCTAAGCCTGGCGATGGGAGCTAAGCCCTGTTCTGTGGTGGGCATCAGGGCCGGGACCGTTCGCCCAGAGAAGGATCAGGGCTGTGCAAAAGCAACAACTCCTCAGCCCAGCCAGTCCCTCTGGTGTCCTGGAGTATGGCCTGCAGGCCCTGGGCGGGCAGGCAGGGCCAGGCAGGGGTCTGTTCTAAGCTGACATCTGCCTCGGTGTATTGTGATGGCCATGGCCCTGCACACAACATGCCACTGTATTAGTCAGAGTTTTCTAAACAAACAGAACCAATAGGATGTGTGTATATGTGTGTGTGTGTGTGTGTGTGTACACATTTCTAGATAGACAGCTATTTATTTTAAGGAATTGATTCATATGATTATAGAGATGAGAAGTCCAAATTCTGCAGCGTGGGCTGGTGGGCCAAAGACCTAGGAAGAGCAGATGTTGCCATTCAAGTCTGAAGGCTGTCTGCTGGCAGGGTTCCTGCTTGCTCAAAAGGAGGTCCGTCTTTGTTCTGTTAAGACCTTCACCTGATTAGATGAGGCCCACCCACATTATAGAGGGCAATCTGCTTCATTCAAAGTCCGTCAATGAAATGTTAATCTTATCCAAAAACATCCTCACAGAAACATCCAGAATAACTTTGACCAAATACTCGGGCTCTGTGGCTCAGTCGAGTTGACACAAAATGAACCATCACAGCCAGCAAGTCTCAACCATAAGCACACAAAAGTATCGCTTGGAAGAACCAATTAAAATACAGATTCCCCAGGCTCCACCTAGAGATTCTGATACATTGGGTCTGGCATAATGCCCAGGAGCCAGCATTTTAACCATCATTCCAGATGGTCCCAATCCAAAAGCTGCATGGGCCCACTTTGGGAAGCGCTGCAGTTGGAGCTCAGTAAATATTTGCCTAGTAAAGGAATGCTGAAGACAACAGTGTGGGCAGGAAGGACCCCAAGCCAGGGCCATGCCACCCCTGCAAGACTGTGTCCTGCGGGCTCTGATGCAGGTGCAGCAACAGCAGATGGGAGCCTGCTAGCTAGTCCTACCCCAGGTGGCAATACACAGCAGCATTTGCAGACAGACACAGAGACGGGGCAAGACATGGGCCTACACCAGTCCTGGCACTAACCCAAAAGGCAAACCCCTGAACCTCCCCTGACCCCATTTGGACCCTAGGGTGCCCCTCAATCTTCCGTGTGAGTTGGTGGACGTGCTCGGGCTCACGAGAGTCCGATGAGATCATGGCTCAGGAATCTGTGTGCAGTCGGTTGCCCCTGAAAAGAACCGCTCACTCAGCTGGGGAAACAGCAGAGCAGCTGAATGTTCACAGGCCAGCAGGGAGGCGGGGCACAGGGCGGCAGGACCGGCAGCATCCCAATCACCAGCCAGCCGGCATTCTTCCCTTCCTGCAGAAAGGAGGAAAATCGATCTGGGACAGTAGAAGCCCATTATGATACAGCTTGTTTTTTTAACAGACTCCCACAGACTACGAGTCAAAGTTATATCCCTGAAAACCTAATAGCTAAATAGGTAACAGCCTGGGGGTGGTTAGGCCTGCCTCCCAGAACCAGCATCTTGGGCCAGGTGGCCCAGAGTGAAGCTCTGAGAGTAGAGAGGAAGGACAGGGCTTCGTGCTGGAAGGCTCACGTCCCCCCCTGCCTGATGCAGAGGGCGTAGGTCCATAAATGCATGTTCAGCTCAACTGGGCAGAGAGCCCAGGGCAAGAGAGGACAAGGACGGCTGTTCCTTCTTCTAGGCCCTTGGGCACCTGTGACGGGTGCTGGAGCTCTGAGGTGCTCTCTTCTTGCACCTTTTGTGTGATCTCAAAGCCACCATGCTGGCTCCACCCTGTCATCCTGCCCAAATCTTGGTGAACTTCTTCAGTCAGCCCTGAAATTGCATGGTGGCTGGAAAGGGGGTTCAGAGAGGAAGATGTGGGGGGTGCAAAGAACACCTTGAAAGGATAAAGGATTGGGATGCTATTGCCTGGGAAAAGAACACGAATATCAATGGATGAAGGAAGTAGGGGGAAAATCAAAATTATCCAGTCTCTGAAGGGCTATGACCTAGAGGGATGGCCAGAGATGCCCATTGCTCTAAGAACAAAGCGAGCCACAGAGAGCACGAGAAAATCAGAACCAAGCTGCAGGGCAGAGCTGGCCCCGCCCCAGGGGGAACCGCAGCTCTGCCTGACAACACGGCCGCAGGAACGGCCAGCATCCCGGAGTCCCCTGACCACCCCTTAAGGCTGTTGTCCATGAACACTGCCACACTTCCCCCGAGTCTGTTCCTATGTTTAGCTATGTCACTGCTGGGGGTTACAAGTTCCATATAAGTTTACTCCCTGCTGTGTAAATAGCAGTTACTCCCATTGGTGCTAAAGCTGCCTTTTCCAATCTTCAAAGGGCTGCCCACTGCCCCTGCCCCGTCTGATTTCAGGGACTTGGCGATCAAGTCTCCATGTCACCTCCACCACAGCCTTAATAGAAGGGGTCACAATTAGGATGGCCCCACCTTACCTCTTCCTGCCTGCACCGGAGCCCTAACAGATTGTTAGTCTCACATTAGACAGACAATTCTTTAGCTGATGGAAACAGGCCACCCATGCAGTGTCGCTGAGATCAGAACCCAGTGCCAGGCTGTTCCCAGCCCCCTCACTCTAACGCCGGGCTTTCGAGCCAAACCAGCACGCTGGGCCACAGCCTTCAGGGGACGTTTCCGCAGCTCCATGCTGTGCAGGACTGCGCCAGACTGTTGGCAACTCCCAATTTGGAGATGTGGCTTGGTTCTTTTGTTTGTTTGTTTGTTTTATTTTTTACTTATTTTATTATTTATTTTCCTCCTAAATGTGTGACAATGGGCTAAAGTAAATTTGACCCTGTTTTTGTGCCATACACACCGGGTGACCTAATATTCCATCACTTGGAAGCTTTTGATGTCATCATTTCTTTTTTCCTTTCTTTTCTTTTCTTTTTTTTTTTGGACTCTGATGCAAAAATGCATCAATTCCTATCTCTGACTCATGACACAAAACTCTCCTGTCCCAGGATGGCTTGTCGTGGTGTGGCTCTAAGGCGTGCAGGAAGGGCCTCGCTGTCTCTGGGAGGCTGGCACGCTGCACAGGGCAGGGTGAATGTAATTCCACCTTCCCCGCAAAGCTCCCAGCGCAGGCCAGTCACCTGGCCAGCAGGGCTCTTCCTCGAGACAGGCAATGACCTAAATTATTACAATTATTTTATTGTGTTGAAATATACATAACATAAAATTTACCATTTTAACTATTTTTAAATATATAGTGGCATTAAGTATATTCACATTGCTACCATCACCAGCACCCTTCTCCAGAGCTTTTTTTCATCTTCCCAAACTGAAACTCGACACCTATTTTTTTTTTTTTAAGATTTTATTTATTCATTATAGAGAGGGGAGGGGGGAGGAGCCAGAAGCATCAACTCCCATATGTGCCTTGACCAGGCAAGCCCAGGGTTTTGAACCGGCAACCTCAGCATTTCCAGGTTGACGCTTTATCCACTGCGCCACCACAGGTCAGGCGAAACTCGACACCTATTAAACACTACTCCTCCTTCCCCTCAGCCGCCAGGCTCTGGTAACCACTGTTCCACTTTCTGTCTCGGTGAATTTGACTATTCATATAGGTGGAATCATATAGTATTTGTCCCTTTGCAACTGGCTTATTTCACTCAGTAGAATGTCCTCTAGGTTCATCCATGCTGTGGCACGTGTTACCAAATTATTTATTTATTATTATTTTTTTTTAGCTGGAAACGGGGAGAGACAGTCAGACAGACTCCCGCATGCGCCCGACCGGGATCCACCCGGCATGCCCACCAGGGGCGATGCTCTGCCCACCAGGGGGCGATGCTCTGCCCCTCCAGGGCGTCGCTCTGCAGCGACCAGAGCCACTCTAGCGCCTGGGGCAGAGGCCAAGGAGCCATCCCCAGCGCCCGGGCCATCCCTGCTCCAATGGAGCCTCGGCTGCGGGAGGGGAAGAGAGAGACAGAGAGGAAGGAGGGGGGGGGTGGAGAAGCAAATGGGCACTTCTCCTATGTGCCCTGGCCAGGAATCAAACCCGGGTCCCCCACATGCCAGGCTGACGCTCTACCGCTGAGCCAACCGGCCAGGGCCACCAAATTATTTTTAAGGTGCAGCAGCAGGTGGCACTTGGGGAGTGTGGTGAAAAATAGAAGCAGTTCCTGGAGTGGCACCCATCATTGTTGGACATGGGCACACCCTTGTTCCATGTGTGTAGATGCATGTGTGCTTGCACACTGACCTCCATAGGACCTCCATGAGTCCCAGCGGGTGGCCCTCCCCCCCTTTAGGAGCAGTTCTCAGACCTCCCTGTGCATTAGAGACACCCGAAGAGCTGGTCACAAGGTGGGTCCCAGGCTCCGAGGAGATTCCTCTTGGGCAGGGTGGGTGCAGCAGGGCATGCTGAGGAAAGGGACGGGGCACCGCACTCCGAGGCTGCTGCATATGCAGCAAGGGAGGGACTGGACCCCAGCCTGGCTCGTGCACAGCCAGTCTGCACTAGATAGCTTCTCTGGAAACACCAAAAGGTACAGGCAGGATCTGGCAGGAAATTGAGTCGTCTCCTCCCCCTGGGCCCGCCTGGCCTCTGAGAGTCAGCTCTAAACTTCTCACACCCTTCCCAGAGGGGGTTCCCATGCTTCTCTACAGTTAACCCCTGGGCTGCGCACAAGGTCAGTGCACTGGCTGGGGGCTCTGCAGGGAGGAGAGACAAAGCAAGACGTTCTGGGTGTCTCAGTGGAAGGAGACGAGAACACCAAGGCTGTCACACAAGTAGAGTTTGTCACGAGCCATGAGAGAGGCACCTCAGCCACTGGTTTTCTGAGCAGAGAGAGCAGTTTTGGAGCAGGGATGGCTCCTCAGAGGAGATGGCACCTGAGATGAACAGAATCTTGACAGTAGTTACAGGAGGAGAGGTAGGGAGGCGAGGTGTGGCTTTGGGAGGCAGCCAGGATCCAGTGACAGGGATGGAGGAAGACACCATGAGTCAGGATTCTGGGGACAATTCCAAGCACTCTGCAGTTAGCCATGTGACTGTGGCATGTCACCAGGCCCTGCAGGCTGCTGTCCCTCATGTCAGGGGCGTGGCTGGAGTGAGGGGAGAGGAGGCTGGGACCGTGCTATGGAGGGCCTTGAGTCCAGCTAATTCAGCAAGACGCTGGGGGTTCAGGGTTTTAGAGACTCGTACTCCTCTTAGCCACAGGCTGAGGGAGGGGTCTCTTTTGACTTCATTTCCCACGTTAGGGATTCTGTCCTATGAGTGTGTAGTTCCTGCAGGGGGGCTTCCTCCGGTTCCTGGGAGCACTTCCAGCCCCTCCCGCACCTGCTCACAAAATCAGGAAAAGTGAACTCTAAATAATTTATAAACATGTTAAATAAGCCTGGTTCTAGCCTTGATCCCTGGGGCGCTCGCTGTTAATACTCCGCTCATTTAACATCAGCCTAAGCCAGACATCATTAGGAAGGGAAATCTCCTTCCCTCTCTTTTAAAAATCATGTAGCTTAAATGGTTTGGGATTATTTGCTGCTTTGAATCATTCCTGCCACTGCTCCTTCCCATTACGAGGATAATTAAAAATTGACTACAGTTGGCAAAAAGCATTCAACAGCCAACTTTGTATTTGGTTTTTCAAGTGCCCCAGCCCTCCCTGCCTCCCTCCCCTCACCCAGGCTTCCCTTTCTTGTCCCCCGCAGCCTTGCAGCACCCCCCCCCGGCCCCCACCCCAGGTCTGCTGCCTGTAAACACACTCGGGGCCCCATGGAAACCACACACTGAATGGAGGAAAAGCAGGAGACCATTCACTTCCCTCTTATTCCACTGCCCCACTTCCTCCAGGCACCTTGCCTGGTGTCCCTTGGGCCCGCGGCCAGAGTGTGTTTGTTCGGCTGCCCTGGTCACCCGGGAATGGAGTGGGCTCAGATCCGGGCCTGTCCCCCGGCTGGTCATTCTTTCTTTTGAAAGTCACTCTCTCTGATGGGCGAAGGCAAGATTAGAGGCTTGAGGAGGAAGAGCTTGTCTTCAGTCATGGGGCCGGGGGTAGGGGGCGGTGGGGGGGGCTGGGGGGTGCTGACAGCAGGCAGATCTCAGAGGATTTCAGTCAGAGCGCTGTGGGAGGGGTGCCACCTGTCCCCATCCCTCCAACCACAGAAGGGCAGGGCTTCCAGGCAGTCAGGGCCGCCCCAGGACTGAGGTGATCACTTTTATTTTTCCCCTGCTCCCGATGAGAACCACATTGAAGTCATCACAAGGATTTTTTTTTCTTTATTTTTGTCTCCATATCACTGATTTCTAGTATTCTAAAATCTGAGAAATTATTTTGCGAGTCTAACAGAAATCTGTTCTGCTTCAAGTTCAATGAATTATGGGTAGTTCCGGGTTCAGGAAGCTGAAGCCCCACCTCTTTTGTATAATAAACTATCAGAAAAACAAACACAAACATTAATGGCACACAAAGAATTCAAGCTGCCTGGAGAGGGAGTATTGAGATTAGAACATAGAGAAGCTTCTAGAGTGAGTGGCTGACCTGAGTGGTGGTGAGAAGAGTGAACCTTAATATAACCTGTTACTAAAGCATTTATTTTGTGGTTTACTCTATTTGCTTTATAATATCTCAATTTAAAATTAAAAGGGAAAAAGCTAAATGGGAAAAATCAACAGCGACTGTCAGCACCAGTCCGCTGTATCACCGTTCAAGCCCCCCTTGCTCTCAGCTTGTCTTCGGGGTGAACAACCCCGACTCCTTTAGCATCTCCTTCAATGGCCAGGACCCTCCACCAGATGTTAGCCAAATGTAGTGACGTTTGTGTCAAGGGAACCTGTCAGGGTAAGTCTGTGGACCTTACTTAAACGGACAGAGAGCTAGGAATTCCTTGAGCTTCCAAAGTTGATTATCTGACTGTTCTGTGCCGGCTAATTAATAAATATCTATAGCCCTGGCCGGTTGGCTCAGTGGTAGAGCGTCGGCCTGGCGTGCAGAAGTCCCGGGTTCGATTCCCGGCCAGGGCACACAGGAGAAGCGCCCATTTGCTTCTCCACCCCCCCCTCCTTCCTCTCTGTCTCTCTCTTCCCCTCCCGCAGCGAGGCTCCATTGGAGCAAAGATGGCCCAGGCGCTGGGGATGGTCCTTGGCCTCTGCCCCAGGCGCTAGAGTGGCTCTGGTCGCGGCAGAGCGACGCCCCAAAGGGGCAGAGCATCGCCCTCTGGTAGGCAGAGCGTCGCCCCCTGGTGGGCGTGCCGGGTGGATCCCAGTCGGGCGCATGCGGGAGTCTGTCTGACTGTCTCTCCCCGTTTCCAGCTTCAGAAAAATACAATAAATAAATAAATAAATAAATAAACAAACAAACAAATAAATATATACAGCAAGAATTTGACCTGAGACTGCGTTTCATGGTAGCCTGGCAGTGAGGTGGGGAGTAAGTCGATGCCCTTATCTACCCCAAAGATTGTTGGATGCTACTGATGTTTACCTAGGAGAACCTAAGAAGAATCAGGCAGGACCTGATTAGCCAGGGTCAGTTCATCTCAGACTGGCACCTAGGACTGCCCATTAACTGTTTGCTCTTGTGATTCTCTCCATTACCACTGATGGGGGTGGCAGGGAACAGGGTCTGTGGAGGGAAAAGAGGAAGGAGGAGAGAGAAGCAAGGGCAGGTCACCCTCAGGTTTGGCTTTAGTAAGACATTAATTCATCAGCCTCAAAACTGGTCCAGCTCTGAGGAGGAGCAAATAAAGGAAAACTGGCAAGGCTGATGAGGCCACCTCCAGCATCTCTACAGTGTTCTGCTGCAGGGGCTTGCCCGTAATTCTACGGCTAACCTCCCCCTTCTCTTCTCATTGGCTGCCTCTGCCAAATGACCTCCTTAGATCTTGTGAGATATATATTTCTCATATATATTTGGTCTTCATCTACAATTCCTGGCTCACAGCTCCCCAAACCTTTTGGATTTCCTCAGTGATGTAAGCAGAGCACAAAGGTGTCTTTGGGTGTTACATAAAGGGACTTCCAGAAAGCACCTAAATGGGAGCTCGTTGACAGGGGAGTCAACTTTGATCTGAGGGGGCTGCTGGAACTTCCAGTCACACTCCTCTCCCCTGCCTCCCGACTTCTAGGGTTGGGAGAGGGTCTAGAGGCTTAATCAGTCCCCAATGGCCAATGATTTAACCAGTTTTGACTGTAATGAAGCCTCCATAAAAGTCCAAGTGTACGGGTTTTGAGAGCTTCCAGATTTGCGAACACGCGGCGATCTGGGGAGAGTGTCATCCTTGGAGAAGGCATGGAAGCTCTGCTTTTTTCCTGTGCCTTTTAAAAAAATTTATTGGGGTGAAATAGGTGGTTAAAATTATACAGGTTTCACCTGACCAGTCAATGGCACAGTAGATAGAGCGTGGGACTGGGATGTGGAGGACCCAGGTTTGGGACCCCGAGGTCGCCAGCTTGAGCGCGGGCTCATCTGGTTTGAGCAAGAGCTCACCAGCTTGGACCCAAGGTTGCTGGCTCAAGCAAGGGGTTACTCGGTCTGCTGAAGGCCCACGGTCAAGGCACATATGAGAAAGCAATCAATGAACAATTAAGGTGTCAGAACAAAAAAACTGATGATTGATGCTTCCCATCTCTCTTTGTCCCTGTTTGTCTGTTTCTATCTATCCCTCTCTCTGACTCTCTCTCTGTCTCTGTTTAAAAAAAAAAAGGATACAGGTTTCAGGTGTACAATTCTAAAATACATCATCTGTAGAAAGCATTGTGTGTTCACCATCACAAGTCGAGTCTCCTTCCTTCACCATTTATCTGCGCCCCCCCCCCCCTTATAGACCTATGCGTCTCTTCCAGCTGGCTGTTCCTGAGTTATAACCTTTTATTATAAAGTGGTGCTCTAGTAGGTAAAATGTTTCTTTGAGTTCTGTGAGCCACTCTAGCAAATTAGTCCAACCCAAGGAGGGGGTTGTGAGAACCTGATTTATAGTCAGTTGGTCAAGAGTACAGACTGACAGCCTAGAATTCTAACTGGCATTCTGAGTTGGGGTTGTGGGGGGCGTTGTTGGAACCTGCAATCTGTAGCTAATTTGTCAGAACAGGTGACAACTTGGGCTTGCAGCTGAACCCTTAACGTGTGGAATCTGATGCTATCTCCGGGTAAATAGCATCAGAATTGAGCTGAATTCTTGGACAGCCTACTGGTGTCCAAAAATTGCTTGTTGGAGTGGGAGAGCCTCCACACACACGCTGGAATTGGGTCCAGGAACCCTTCTGGCTTTCACAGGCTCATTCACGAAAGGCCACCCCCCCAGATGGGAAGCAGCACATATGGGTTCAAAGGCCTGGAGTGGGCCCTCACCTCAGGTCCGCCTGCCCAACCTCCCACCCCTACAGCAAATGAAGATGCCCTAACAAGTGCCGTGATGGCCAGGGGATGGATTCCTCATTAGAAATGTGTCTGGGCTTGTCACTAAAGTTCTTTCTCTTTGTCCCTTGTCAGTTGGGGGCTACCAATCTGTCCATGTCTCTTTATGTCCATCCGAGGTCTCCAGTTTGGGCCCGTTGTCATCTCTTTGCTCTTTCCCTCTCTGACACTCTGGGGCTCTCCTGCTCCAACCAAAAGTCATGGCGGAATTCTGGGCACATCATTCGTGTTTTTCTGTAAGAATAATGGCAAAGGAAGCTACAGAGGAAGAAAGAGGAGGGTAGATTTTAACTCTAGTATTCAACACAGGGGAGTCCCCAGGGACAAGACTGAAAATGTGAAGGCCCAGAGAGAAGCACGTTAGGGAAAAAAATCATTTCCCCTCTGTTTGGTCCCAAGGACTTCCTTGAAATAAATTATTTCAAATGTATTTCTGTATTCTGAAATGTTTTAGAATGAATAAAGTATTTAGAATAGGGTGTTTTTACGTTCCCAAACCATATCTAAAAATTATGCAATAGGATTTTATGTTAAACAAGCTACATCAATCTTTTCGTCTGCATATAATGATGCACCTTGTTTGACATTCTTTTCTAAATGACCTACAGAAAAATCAATTGTTCCTGGGAACCCAAGTACATTTCCACTTATAAGTACAGAGGAAAGTAAAATAAATTACTTTAATATCAAGTATGGGAAAATTTTGTCCTCGGCAACTCACATTGTTGCAAAAGTACTGGATCTAGGATTCAGAGGCAGATCTATGAAGAGGCGAGAGGGGTGTGGCCAGGGGATTTAATAGCTCTATTTAAAAGAAACCCGGAACATGTCCCAGCTCAATGCTGCAGACAGTGGGCATCTGGGGGAGGGGGTCTGGAGAAAGCAAGTCCCCTCAACGTTGTGGCCACACTATTGTTCAGCTCCAGTCCGCCCCAGAGCCTCCCACCGCACTGGAAAGACATGGGGCCATATTTAGAAAAACATGGTGTAAATCAAGAGATAAATTAACACATGAAAAAGGAGAGAAGTTCCTCTCTACCTAGGCCGATTTTCAGTTTTCAGGACTCTGGGAAGATGATAAAAACGGAGTGTTAGAAGAATCAAAAATGACTCAGAGTGATGGCTCAGAGAATGAGGCTGATTAGATAAAGTTCTATGGAGCAAACTGTGGTCAATGATTTTAAAGGTTTCCTTATCCTTTCTTTCCACAATTCCTTTTCTAAAAATAAGTGCTGTTCTGTTTCTCACCAACACCAAGTCTAGAAAACATAATATTGTCCTTTGTCTTACTCTAAGCATATTGTAGATAGATTCTTCTATTCAAGGTTTTGCCTACTTTTTAATTTTTTTTTTTAGCAAGAGGGAGAGGGACAGACAGACAGGGACAGAAAGATAGGAAGGGAGAAAGATGAGAAGCATCAGCTCATAGTTGTGGCACCTTAGTTGTCCATTGATTGCTTTCTCATATGTGCCTTGACTGGGCGGGATGGGGGTGGGGGGCTCCAGCCAAGCCAGCGACCTTGGGTTCAAGTCAGCGACCTTGGGCTTCAAGCCAGCTACCTTTAGGCTCAAGCCAGCAACCATGGGTCACAATCTATGATCCCACATTCAAGCTGGTGACCCCACGCTCAAGCTGGTGAGCCTGCACTCAAGCCAGCAACCTCAGGGTTTCAAACCTGGGTCCTCAGCATCCCAGGCAGATGCTCTATTCAGTGCACTACTTGCTTGGTCAGGTAGATTTTGTCTACTTTTTAACAACTGTCAGGAGAGAAGAAATGCTAGACTTTTGAAAGGGCAGACACTTCTGCAAGAAGAAATTTAGGATTATTAGCAAAATAAACTGTGACATACAATTTGATATATCCAACAAAATAATTTTAGTTTCTAAAAATCAATTATATACAAACCATTTTGATGTTCCAAAACAAAGAGACATCAGATCTTGTAAAAATCACCAAGAAAAGGTTTTATACAGTGTGTCCGTCAAGTCATGATGCACTTTTGACCGGTCACAGGAAAGCAACAAAAGATGATAGAAATGTGAAATCTGCACCAAATAAAAGGAAAACTCTCCCAGTTTCATACCTATTCAGTGCAGTTCTATGTGGGCTCACACACAGATTTTTTAGGGCTCCTTAGGTAGCTATCCCGTAGAACCTCTACAGACTCGTCACTGACTGATGGCCTATCAGAACGGGGTTTCTCCACCAAACTGCCGGTTTCCTTCAACTGCTTATCCCACCGAGTAATGTTATTCCTATGTAGTGGTGCTTCATTATAAACGCGCCGATATTCACATTGCACTTTGGTCACAGATTCGAATTTAGTGAGCCACAGAACACACTGAACTTTCCTCTGTACCGTCCACATCTCGACTGGCATGGCCGTGGGCTGCTCCGCTGTATACACGGTGTTAAGTCATCATCTGCGCATGCGCACATGCTGCCACATCATCCTACAGAAACTGGGAGGGTTGTCCTTTGATTTGGTGCAGATTCCACATTTCTATCGTCTTTTGTTGCTTTCCTGTGACCGGTCAATAGTGCACCATGACTTTACGGACACACTGTATATATGTTCGTTTTCTTTCTGACATTTATAAAAACATTCTCTTTCCTGGTGCCTCCCAGATTTCTGAAAAAATTTTAATCCAACATAAGACACTCCTGGTGCTCCCCAGGAGGCAGAAAGAGAGGCAGGATGGGGTACCAGGAGGCAAGGCAGATTCCAGACACATGCGTTTATATGTGGGTCTGGTGTGTGTGTGTGTGTGTGTGTGTGTGTGTTGGCCCTTCCCGTTATCCCTGAAGTGCAAACGGTGGGAAGAGAAACAAGGACAAAACACACACACACACACACACACACACACACACACACACACACACACACACACGGGCTTCTACTCAGCCAGGGAAAAACTCTCAGTAGAGGTTAACCCCATAACCTTGCATTCGCTCCACCCCTCTTCAAAAGAGATTTGAAATACTTTCCCAAACTTTGCTGCACTTTCCATGAGAATGGGGGAT
The DNA here is from genome assembly GCF_036850765.1 of Saccopteryx bilineata. NCBI lineage: Eukaryota > Metazoa > Chordata > Mammalia > Chiroptera > Emballonuridae > Saccopteryx > Saccopteryx bilineata. The sequence goes on from NC_089497.1 coordinate 52,366,877, forward strand.
GTTCCTGCATAAAACATGAGATTAGGAGGGCAGGGAGCAGGCAGGACAGAGCTGCAGGCCTGGGGAAGCCTCTGGGAGTGGGGGCGGGGGAGGAGACCAGAGCGGTGGGGGAAGGGAACGGAGCTATTTTTTTTAGGCAGCATTTCTTGCAAGCTCCTTGGAGACGGGAGAAAGGCCGGGAAAGGTCTCAGTGGAGGCCGGGTGGCTCACTGAAGCAGTGGAAAGCGGAGTGCTGAGCCTGACCAGACAGGGGCGGTTTGAGGACCTCCAGGAAACCTGTGCCAAACGTCTGCACTGAGGAAGGAGAGAGGGGAAGCGCCTGGCAGGGGAAAAGCACGAGGCCCGTATTAAATACTGAGGACCACGGCACTGTCCCCTCCTAAATGGCAGGCTCACACAGGAGGATCAGAGACAAAAGTTCTTTTTCTTCTGGTGTCATCACAGAATCCAGTCCAGCCCTGGGCCTTTCACATTCTGTTTGTGAATGACTGCAGGTGGCCAGACAGGATTCTTAGCCTCTTATCAGCACCCCAGTGAGTAGGATTTAGGGGTCTGCAAGAGGTCTTCCCATGGGCAAACCGGTTATTAGTATTGCTTGAATTAACTCAGCGATGGGCTAAATGCCAGCAGCAGGAGAGAGATGCTAGGGCATTCTGCTCCTCTGGGAAGAGGCGGCATTCATTCAACTCGCTGGGGCAGGGCTCGCAGCAGAGGCTCTGACAGAGCAGGCCTGCTTATGCGGCTGCTTCCGGGCCACAGGGAGTGTGTGGGGTGGCTCAGAGCTGGGCATCCTGCGAGGTGAGGTGGGCTCTCAGGTTCACTGTGTATACCACAGGTGCCCTGTGCTCACTAGCCGGCTGGCCTGCCTCTGGCCTGTGTTCACCAGCCGGCTGGCCCGCCTCTGGCCTGTGTTCACCAGCCGGCTGGCCCGCCTCTGGCCTGTGCTCACTAGCCGGCTGGCCCGCCTCTGCAGGCTCCTCCCTACAGGGAATGAAATGGAAACGACCTAACCTCTGGTCTGGAAAAGGCCAGGGTATAAATAGGAAGCTTTGTTTTGTTTTGTTTGTAATTTTGAGAATTTAATGATGCCCTCAAAACAACAAGCCATGCTGGTAGAATGTGGCTACCGGATTTTTTTGCAAATCCCTAGCTGTTGCAAGATGGAAATGATGAGACAGCCATCGAGCTGCAGTTGGAAGGGCCCCCAAGGTGTTCTATGGCTACAGTGCCCAGCATCACCCAGAGGACATGTTAAACACAGACCGCTGGGCCCTCCACCCTGGAGTTTCTCATTCTGTGGTCTGGAGGAGTCCTTAGGACCGGCGTTCCTAACAAGTTCTTAGGTTATGCTGCCTCTGCTGACCCGAGGAGCACTCCGTGAGGCTCCTGCTTAGAGCACTCCCCCCCATTTTATACATGAGGAACAGGCATGGGACTTTAGTGGTAAAGTGAGGTACAAATTGCCCCTTTTCTGGAGCTTCTCCTCCACTGGAACGAAAGAATGTGGAGGTGAGTCCAAAAAGAGAGGAAAAACACCACATGTGGTTAAAATCAAACACACGCTCTTTCTATCCCCCACGAAACACCAGCCACTCAGATCCCACTGGAGGGTCCGAATAGACAACTGGGGTAGGGAGGAAGGGGTCAGTCCCAAAGTTGAACAGACAGACAGCAACAGGAGGAGGAAAGGCAGGGAGGGAGGGAGGAAGGGAGGGAGAGAGAGAGAGAGATAGAGAGAGAGAGAGGGAGGGAGGGAGGGAGAGAGGGAACAGACTGTGGAAAGCAATTAACCCAGACTGGAGAACCAAGGGGCACTAGGGAGCCTCTTGCCAGCCCTGGGGGACTGAGATTAACAAGCCCCACTAGGACTTGGCAGTTTGGAACAGCCTTGCTGCTTCCAGCTGTGACTTGACCCTAGATTTCAGTCCTCTCCCAAAAGCCTGAGGGTGGGGATGGAAAGCTCTGCTGGGACAATAGCCAGAAAACCAATTAGCCTGGACCTCAACTGGACTCCCCTGGTGGTGTGAGGGCCACCATGTCTGTCAACCTCCGTATTCCTGGAGACTGAACTTCGTGAGGCCAGAGGCAGCGTCATCTAGCACGGGCTGGTATAAATTCACATCTGCTTATGCTTCAGTGTACCTCTCCTAGTCTGGGACGGCCAGAGGGGCTCCTGGTACTAACTGGCACGTGATGTATGGGCAGGAGTCCCCTTCTCCAAGATGCCCTCTCCACACCTCTCTCCCTGCTCCACTGGGGGAAGAAATCTTTTCTGACCAGCACATGTTCTGACAGTCAACACCCCTAAGTGAGGGATTGGGAGGAACCCCTAAACCTGTCAGAAGCTTTACCTGCTCAGCTATCCGGTTCCCAGGCTCACAGCCCCGTTTCCCATCAGCCACACAGAGGCCCCTGGGGGCCAGTGGGAGCAGTGAGTTTGGGTCACCGCCTGATACTGCTCAGGCTCAGGTGGCGGGGAGAAGGGTCCTTCATGCAAAACTGTACTGTGGCTTTTCCCTATAATTGGAACTTGAACTGGCCCACCTCTCTGTCTCTGTTTCACACGGTGAGTCTCATGTCAGTCCTGGAAGTTACATACACCCACGCTTTGCCCTGCCCACGGACCCTATGCTCCTCTATGAACAGCCAACCCAGAACAAAATAGACACATGGTAGGTGGGAGTCCTGCTCCTTCCTGGGACTAGGACACTACAAACCTCAGCGTATCACAGCACTGTGGCTTCAGAAACTGCAAATCAGAGCTGTTTGCTGCCCCAACGCTTCCTAGCTCATGAGATTTCTCTCCCCTTTTCCACTTTTGGCTTTTGGGCAAATGTCAGGAAAGAATGGTGGTGCCCTGCAGTGGGGTTTTCCTTCCCAGACCTCATCCCCACAGATGGAGGCCCAGCCCAGAGCCCCTGAGCCTCAACACCATGTTTCTACTAGACGGAGCTGGAAGTCAGTAGAGGCTGAGAGGACTAGACTGATTCTCAGCCTAAGTTGGGTGGAAAGATGAATGAGGTGACACGAGCCCAGAGCCCAAGGTGTCTGCTCTCCCAGGCCAGAGATGGCTACGCTTCAGGTGGCCATGCTGAGACCCAGTCCCATGAGGCCAAAGGCCACCTGAGGAGGGAATGTAACAGCAACAGCAACAGCAACAGCTTTAATGGGGACCAGCATTCTCAACTGGGGTAATTTTGCCTTTGGGGGGGACATTTGATGATGTCAAGACACATTTTTTAAATTTTCATTTTCATTTTTCAATTATATTTCACTTTCAATACTATTTTGTGTTGGTTTCAGGTATACAACACAGTGATTGGAAATATTTTTGATTGTCACAAATGAGGGCACTTCTGGTAACTAGAGGCCACAGATGCTGCCAATCATCCTACAAAGCACTGGACAGTCCCCCTCACCAAGAATTAACCAGCCCCAAATGTCAGCGGTGCTGCTGTGGAAAATCCCGGCCCTAAACACAGCTGCTCCCGACCTCCACTATGATTTGGGAATTGCAGCTCACAATTCTCAAATGAGTCAGAATGCCAGTCCTCCATTCCTGCCTTGGATTTCAGACAGGCCCCAGAGGCTCAGGATGTACTGGAGGCATGGGGTGCAGAGCTGTCCCGTCCCCCCAGAACCTCTGGAAAGCTGGAGATGTTCCCCAAAGGGCTTTCAGAAGTCATCACATCCCAACAAACTTTATATGAAACTTTATGGAGCCCCAAGCAAAGACTACAATTGCAAGGGAGCAGAAAGCATGATCACAGACACATGTGGAATGCTAGAACTAGAACTAGAAAGATGGGCACTCCCATGGAGTCCAAGGAGACTGGAGAACCCTGCAGGAATACAGGAAGCACGACTTCACTCAGCAGGCAGGCAGTGGGCCCCTGCTCCCAGGTGCAGCCCAGGCTGAAAACATAACTGAGGATGACAGTGTACGTGGGTAGGCAAGGACAGAGCTGTCACAGAGGGTCCCTGGGTCTCAAGGGCTGCATCTCCCTAGCCTCATCATGTCTCATTTTGCACATTCTAGGTGGGGTCCTGCCACTGTCCCAATGCCCTTCTCTGGCAGTGCCAGCAGCAACCTGGCCCTCAGGAGCCCAGCAGCCCCTGGTCCAAGTGAGAAAGTAGAACTAAAAGTCTTTGTCAGTAGCCCCAGGATGGCGATTGTCACAGCGAGAGGCATTGTGTCACCCAGCAGGGAGAGAAAAGGGCGACCTCGCTCTCCCTGCTGGGTGACACAATGGCTCTCAGCCCTTCAGCCAGCAGGGTTTTGGCCACAAGAGTGCAAGTTGGCTCCAAACCCTGCAACACCTGTGAGTAGCGGGTATTTTGGGCGGCCACCCCTCTGCACATTCTCAGGCACCTCTTTACCCAACCAGGACAAGAAAGCAGGGAGAAGCTTCTGCTTCCAGGGTCCCCTTGCTCCTGAGAAAAACATCTGCAGCCCTGCTCCTCCGATCCTCCACCCCACCCACCTGGCAGGAGACACGGGAAGCGACTGCCTCGACTCTGACCTAGTCCGCTGTGGCTCACCTGGACACGACTGGCAAACATGGAAAGGGACATCTGTCCAGTACTCACCACTAGCGGCTCAGCCTCGGGTGGGGAAATCAGACGGCAGTCAGCAAGAGGCGCAGTCCCGGGGAGGCCGGCACAGTCAGCGGGGCAGTGTCCGAGCCAGGGGAGCCGCTGGGCTCTCCCACTCCTCACCCCCGGTGCCAGCGCTCAGGACCGCACCCCCCCAGGGCCGCAGGCACAGGACCCGGGTCCCCCCCAGGGCCGCAGGCACGCTTGGCTCCCGGGTCTCTGAAAGGGGCGGGGCTTCCTTGGGCAGATGAGGGCTGGAGTCCCTGCTAGTGTTTCTCAGTCCAGGGGACCAGGACTGCTGCTACTGCTTTCATAGAAAAAAAACACTTCTCTGTGAAATCAGCTCAGGCTGCTGCATTCAGGTTAGCAGGAAAACACCTCCATCCTGCCTGGCGGCCCCAGGTAGCGGGGTCCAGCTGCAGGGAAAGCAGGACCCACGCAGCGACCCACCTGGAATGGCTCCGATTGTTCCTCACAGCGGAGCCTGCTCCCAGTTCCAGACAAAAGCGCTGGAGACAGCTCGCAGACCCAGTGGCACACCAATCACCAGCACCCAGGCTGTCCTCGGCCAAGGCTCAGCCTCCCCACCGAGGCTGGCTTCCACTCCCGAGTTTCCTCAAAGGTACCTCCTCATGGAGTGGATTGCTCATCCCAGAAATAACTCAAACTTAGGCTGGAACAGAGAGCCATGGCGTAGGTAGATGGGGGAAAGAGATCCCTGCTAGAGGGGTGTGTGTGTGTGTGTGTGTGTGTGTGAGAGAGAGAGAGAGAGAGAGAGAGAGAGAGACATTGACCAGGAGAGGAGTGTGAGAGGCAGGCTGTGTGCATCTTCCTGGGGTGTCTGTTCCTCTCTGATTTCCATCTGATCCCTCTCTCCTCCTGGGCTCTGAGATGGAGGTGTTGGGGGGCTGGGTGCTGAGTCTCACAGATCCAGGAACAGGCAGGAGACACCATCCTTCCCTCCATGCCTGGAGGGTGATAATGCCACCCTCTCCCTCCTACCGCCTCCACAGCTGCTGCTGTCAGCAGTCGGCTTCCTCTGCTGAACACTCTTGGGTAACAACTTTGGAAGAAGCAGCATTTCACAAAAGCGTCCACAGCACAGTCCCTCATTTTTCCAGCCCAGGTCCCCATTGTGGTCACTGCCCTCCCTGACCCTATCCCAGTGCCCAGTCTCTAGAAGATGGAGAGCCCGGAGCCTGCCCCAACCTGCTCTCTCAGAGCCATGGCCCTCTTCTCCCTTTTCCTTCTCCCCCCCCCTCGGAAGGAGGGGCCGGCCCCCTCGGGGCGTCCCACCAGCAGGACTCCAGTGAGCCGCAGACTCCTGTACCGCAGCCCCGCACCCAGACGTGCCACACTAACGAGAGTGAGTGACGACTTCACGTCTGCGCAGCTCACCCTGACAGAAACCAGGACTGGGCACAGTGGTGGTGGAAGTCAAGGATATTCTCTAGTTCTTGTCCCCACCTTCCATAAGACGAATTGTCAATAGGCCTGAACATCACCTCTGTTTCTTCATGTCCTGGAGGAGGCCACACTCCATTGCACAGAGGAGGCCAGTACTCCACTGTGCTCTCAGCATCTTCGGAGATGACTGTGGCTTGCTCTCAACTTTATCCTTCCTTGACCTTTGAAATTTGTGGGGTTTTGGTCTCTTCCCTACCTTTCCTGCCGTGCTTGGTTTGTGCTGATGGATTACTGGAGAGAAACAGGGAAGACTGTAACCAGGGCCAAAATCTGGTATAGGGACGAGTGCTTTGGAGAAAGGTCATCACCAGGCTGTAACACCCAGGCCTCGGAGAAACCCCCACTAGCTTGACCACCCAAAGTGACCACCTAGGTGGCTACGTATTGTGGGTAACTGCCTAGGCTCAGGGGTTAAAGCCAGGACTTTAAAACTTATTAACTGTGTGATCTTGAACAAATTGCTCGAATCTGAGATCCAATGTCCATCCCTATGTGAAAATAAGGAATGTTAATATCTATCAATACTTCGTAGAATTGTCATAAGGATGAAATGAGATAAAGTGTGTTCGGCGCTACCAACATGCTTAGTCACATGAGACCCTCAGGGACTGCTAGATCCTAGTTTTCTTGGAATCCTGAGATGAATGTGGTGGCTCCACAATGGGAAACAGCCTCCAGGTGAGCTGCTAAAGAAGGGGAAGGGCCCAGTCTGAGAAGCTGAGAGAGACATGAAGAAGAGCCATGGTATAGATCTGGAAGCAGAGGCCGAGGACAGCGTGCTGGAAAAGCTAGTCCAGCAGAGGAGGCAGGACACGGCACAGGGCAAGCCCCGCTGGGGAGTGGGACCCCTGCAAGGGCTGGAGGAATCACAGGAGAGCACAGGGCACAGAGCCAGGGCTGGAAGAGCCCCTCGCCCAGAAGAAGTGTTAGTCTGAGCTTTTCTGGAATGGAATCCAGGAACCATGGCAGAGAGTGGCTGGATCAGAACATAAAATCAGAAGCCAAAATGGACAAACTGAGGCCTAGATAGAACACAGTCAAGTTTCTCCAGAAACCAGGAGGGACGTAAAGGAAATGGCCCATGCTCTACAGAGAGCTCCACAACCCAAGGATCTGGGCTCCGAGAGAGCCCTCGGGCAGAAGAAGCTGGAATCACAGGCTGACCAGCGAGGTCGCGCTTCATACCTAAAATGTGCTCACGTGGGCCGCACATGGTTCACATCCTGAAGCCCCTTCTGGCAGAGGAAAAGCTAAGAGAGCATGACACCCAAGCTCATGAGGTAGGCCTTGCTCTTTTAGATAGTGAGGAAGGAGGGAAGCCTTGCTCAGAAAGAGAAGAGGTGTTGGCCATGGATGCTCAGGCTGGCACCTCATAAGAAGCAGTCCAATATCCTGGAGAAATGGGGGACCCAAGAGGTTTGGGTTTAATCCCCATTCTTTCAACAATAGCCAGATTACTGGTCTTCTCTGGCCTTCTGTATCTTCTTCTTTGAAATGAGACCAAATTTGTTATTTCTTTTCAGCAGCAGAACCCATTCTGCAAATGAAATCTTATCTAGAACATCAATATCTAGATCAATTAGAAGCAGAGATACACTGATGGGTGGGCGCTGGACCCTGGATGCTTGGATGCTCAGCCCCTCTCAGCAGCTCTCAGGGCAGCTGGAGGAATCCCAGGGGGCCTAGGATACAGCATGACACTACAGCATTTGCTGTCTCTGAGGGCTGCTCACCTCTCTGGTACCACACCGTTTCATTCTCAGGGGAAGTTAAGCAGACACCAGCTTGGATGGGCACCAGCTGCAGGGCCCAGTGCAAAGGGGTCCCAAGGGAGGGGACAGATTCACCCCCCCCACGTCTCAGCACCTGTTGGGGCTGCAGGCCCTGCAGCAGAGGCTGCTGAAAGTGGGAGCTGTGGCTACAGATGGCAGGAGGGAGGCCAGCCAGGTCCCAGGCTCCAGGGTGACAAATGTACTACACAGAGAGGCCAGATGGATGCCCCTGCCTTTGGCACTATGTCTCCTCAGGAAACACTGGGCCGCTTTTCATTCCCTGGGTCCTCGCAGGCTCCCTCTCTCACCAGCTCAGCCAAACGATAAATCTCGCCTGCCAGGGGAGCTGGCTGCCCTGACCCCGGCCCTGTACTTCCCCACACTTGGCCTCGCCTCACGCCAAGACGGGGATCCAGGCACGAGCAGCAGCAGGGGGACAGTGCGTGCAGCTGGGCACACAAGGGCGCAGGGTCCTGTCTGGCTTTGGAGAATATTCTTGCTCCAGTTTTTCTGTTTTTGCCTTTTGAATCCTTTCCTCCTCATGTGCAGGATTCTACCATAAGCTTTTTCCACGCCCCTGTTACACCAGTCTGACAAAACTGGGAAGTTCCATGACACCCTGAAGCCGGAGACCACCTCCTCCCTGCCCTGGGCCTCTGGGAAGTGGGCTGGAGTAGCTGCCACCTGCCCCAGCCCCACTGGGAGGTTCTCCTCTGGGCAAAGGCTCCTCAGCTAGAGACGCAGACACAGCAGGCCACCGACAGCCCTGCCCGACCCCAGAGCCTCCCTCTCCCAGACAAAACAGCCTCGCCAAGGGGGGATCGTATGGCTTCCGTGGTCCATCTTTGGTATTTCCTTCCCACTCCCGCCTCCTCTAACGCCTGCCCAGCCCAGGAAAGGTTCACAGAGCATCTCCTCTGGCTCCCCACCCCCACCTGCTCTCCTCTCTTCTCAGCGCTTTCCTTGTGCATTCAGCACATTACTCCTGCGGACGCTTTACAGTTTGTTTACCTCCCCCAACAGTGGGGCAGGCGTCCCCAGTGCCGTGTTTCAGGTTAGAAGCTGAGCGCAGAGGGGCTGGCTTGCTGGAGGCAGGGCGGAGACCAGAACTCCAACCTCCGTTTCTAAATTTGCTGTGGCTTTCTTCTCCTCGCCTCTCTTCAGCTTTCCTCCCCTTTCTCTCTTCTCCTCTGCCTCTACCCTCCTCTCTTCTCCTCTTTCTTTCTGATCTGTTCCCAATCGTTCCTCTGCGCCACTCCACCCCCCCCCCAAGATCTCCTCCCTATCTTCCTGAGGTCAGAGCAGGTGGGGACGTCAGGACCCCCCCCCCTTACAGGTAAGGTGACTGAGGCCCCTCCCCTGCCTCCACCAGGGCATGTGGGTGGCTGTGGGAGGCCAGGAGGGGTAGCAGATTTCTTAAGTCATCCTGATTTTATTACTTGGAGCATTTCTAGGGCAGGATGCAGACAAATGAGCACTGGTGTGTTCCCTCCCTCCTTCTGCACCAAAGATGCTGCATCTCTGCCCTGTTTCACTTGGAAGGGAAAGGTCAAAATTCACTTCTGCAGGCAAAGTCATTGTCAGAAGGAATTTTGAGAAGTTCATCAGCTTCCTGCCTCTACCCCCAGAACAGGAGACCCTGCTACTCCCCCATACCACACAGAGTGGGTTCCTCTCCTTATTGGGTCTCCCTGGGACAGAAAGTCTCCCCACCTCTATGGATCACCCTTTCTTATCCTTATACCCCGAGTTGGGCACTCCCCCCCAAATGTGGTCAGCAAACTATCAGAGCATGCCGTGCTGGCCACGGTCGTCAAGAAGGCTCCTCACAGGAGCCTCCCTGGGGGCCCTCGTACCACAGATTGAACAGTCCCAACCCCCATACCAGCCTGATCTTTCCTGTTCCCAGAGCCAGTCCCACAAAGCAATGTCCCAGGATGGCTTTGCAAGCCCTCTTGGAGTGCTCTGAATAGCAGGGAGGCCCACTTCACCCCTGCTAGGGCTCAGCTGTCAAGGGCAGCCAGCAGAGGTGGCCTGCCAGGCTGGAGGAGCTAGCTGGGTAGGGTGGAAAGGACACGTGGGCTTTGGAATCAAGAAGCTTGGGCTGGACCCTGATCGAGCACTTATGAGCTCCTTGACCTTGAGCGAGTCACTCCTCTAAAGCTCCATGTCTCATCCATTAAATAGGGGAGAGAAAGGTTCCAGGCTTACCTATTTCACCAAGTGGAAGGATTAAATAGACATGTAGGTGACCAGGTTCTGGAAATGGGTGTAAGGCAGAAGCGCCCGTCCCCAGGTCCACCGAGCTGTCAGCGTCGCACTCCACCCACGTGTCTCCAAGCCGACCCTGTAAGGTGGCCCATTTTGTTTCAGGACAGTGCCGCCAACTTCCTCTCTGTGTGACTTTGTTCCTGACTCCTGGACTCCTAGAGTCCCCAGGTAGGAGGTTGTGGCTCTATGCTGCTTCATCCCAGGGGCTCCATTTGGTAAAAACACACTCTAAGTCTCATCTGCTGAACTCATTACAACTGAAGGGATTTACTTCTGAGGCCTTCATTACCACCTAATTGTGTTCCCACTAAAAACTCATTAATTAGCCATTTTAAAGCTGTCAGCACATTTAAACAGACTCATAGACATACCGACTTTTAGAGTTGGAAAAAAACTTCTGCATGCCCAACCTGTCCAATCCCCTCAAGTTAGAATCGAGGAGAATGAAGCCCAGAGAGATTAAGTAACTTGAGCAAGGTCACACAGCAGGCTAGTGGTAAAGTCAGGCACCCACTGGCACCCACACCACGGAGTTCCAGCAGCCCCTCCTCTCCTTCCCAGCACACCACTTTTCCAAAGGAGAGCAGTATTACCCCTCACCTTCTATCTCCTATCCCTTTGCCAAAGGAGCAATTCTAGATTGAGGTGTGAACCGAGCTGGAAGAAAATATAAATGTGGAGTTTTGAGTAGGTTTTTTAAAAAACCTACCATAGAACGAGGATCTATGTATCTGAGCCGATGACGACCAGGTATAACATTTGAATGGGCCTCATATCTCCTGGGGACAAGGCCAGGGACAGTTCTCCCCTTCCTGGGGAGGAGCAGGCCTACAGACTGGCCCGTGGAGCTGGAGGCCTGCTCTGTAGAGGCCACCCATACCAGGTAAAGGCTAGATTCCTGGCCCCTACCTGGACACTCTGTCACAGAGTCTCTGGAGCAAGGCCCGAGAGTCTGCATTCTGAGTACCACAAGCTAAAAGACCTTTAAAAAAAAACAAACAGCGCCCTGGCCGGTTGGCTCAGCGGTAGAGCGTTGGCCTGGCGTGCGGGGGACCCGGGTTCGATTCCCGGCCAGGGCACATAGGAGAAGCGCCCATTTGCTTCTCCACACCCCCTCCTTCCTCTCTGTCTCTCTCTTCCCCTCCCGCAGCCAAGGCTCCATTGGAGCAAAGATGGCCCAGGCGCTGGGGATGGCTCCTTGGCCTCTGCCCCAGGCGCTAGAGTGGCTCTGGTCACGGCAGAGTGACGCCCCGGAGGGGCAGAGCATCGCCCCCTGGGGGGCAGAGCGTGCCCCTGGTGGGCGTGCCGGGTGGATCCCGGTCGGGCGCATGGGAGTCTGTCTGACTGTCTCTCCCCGTTTCCAGCTTCAGAAAAAAACAAACAAACAGCAAACACATACAACTATGGAGACAGAAGGGAGAAAAGAAAACACAGCAGAGGCAGACACCTAGTAAAAGGAACAGAGGGGCAGCCCGCCCGCCCGCAAAGAGCCAGGGCTGGCTGCAGGGAGGAACTGGACCAGGTAGCATCTGGGAAGCACAAGGACCCAGCAGCGGCTCGGGGCCAGGGCCCTGCATTAGTGCCCATACCTGGAGCCAAGGTTCTCGGTCGTGGTGGCCACGGCCCAGTTGTTTATGAGACAAGTGTCTGCCAGGACAACAGTTTCAGCCTAAGGCCAACGGGCTGGCCCTGGAGGTCCAGGCGGGAGTAGCAAATGCCTCTAAATCACTCAATATACACAAGGCTCTGTCCCAAATCTTTATGTATATAAAAATCAGATCCTTTTTAAACTCTGTGATGTGGGGCACTGTTATCACCCCATGCTGTGAGGAGGAAATGGGTTAGGAACTAGCCATAGGGCCAGGAAGTGGCAGAGCAGGGACGGAGACTCTCGCTGACTCCTCCACACTGCCTCTGCCTCCAGCCAGAGGTCAGAACCTGGTCATTGGCCCTGGGGTGCACAGTATTTCTTGTTGGGGGAGCTATGGCATGTTTTGGGGGCTGTACCACCTTCTTTGAGCACTGCAGGGCATTAGTGTCCCTGGCCTCTGTCATCAAATGACAATGGGCTTCCCAAGTCACCTTGACAAGCACAGACATCCCACACTTGCAGGCACGTGCGTGCAGTAGCGGGTCCAACCCAGGAACACCACTGGAGCTGGGAATCAAGGATGTAATGGGAAAATGCACTGAATCCCAGAGGCGTGGCCTCTCTCTGCAAGGGACCGTGCTGGAAAGGGAGCTGGCTGAACCACAGAAGGGCGCCTGGGTCCTCCAAGGGCCGCTCAGGCTCAGGGTGCCAGGCTGCTGCAGGAGGAGAGAGGAAGGGTGATGCTGGAGTTAAAAGGAAAGGAGTGAGAAGAAGCCATAAACTCGGGCACTCAGGCTTGGAAAAGATACCGAAGGTGAGCCTGAGTGTGGCCTCACCTCCACATTCTCTCACCATGGCAAAGACTTGCCACAGGGTGCAGTTTTTGGTTTATTTGTTTGTTTTTCTGCAGAGGCGTAAGTAGCAATAGGCGTATCATGGAGAAAAAAGGAAACAAGTCTGAGAACCCAAGCTATACACTGAAAAGAAAACTTTCCCTCACCCCACCATTTTTTTTTTTTTTTTTGTATTTTTCTGAAGCTGGAAATGGGGAGAGACAGTCAGACAGACTCCCGCATGCACCCGACCAGGATCCACCCGGCATGCCCACCAGGGGCGAAGCTCTGCCCACCAGGGGGCGATGCTTTGCCCCTCCGGGGCGTCGTTCTGCCGCGACCAGAGCCACTCTAGCACCTGGGGCAGAGGCCAAGGAGCCATCCCCAGCGCCCGGGCCATCTTTGCTCCAATGGAGCCTTGCTGCGGGTAGGAAAGAGAGAGACAGAGAGGAAGGAGAGGGGGAGGGGTGGAGAAGCAGATGTGTGCTTCTCCTGTGTGCCCTGGCCGGGAATCGAACCCGGAACCCCTTGCACGCCAGGCCGACGCTCTACCACTGAGCCAACCGGCCAGGGCCCCCACCATTTTTTTAACCTTGGCTGGTGGCAACAGAAAATTCACAAAGGGATGCAGCAGCCCTCAGCGGGCTGTGAGAGTCTCTGCGCCCCTTCGTAGGGAACCCCCTACATCTCTCTCATCCAATGTGGCATCAGGGCAGGATGAGAAACCTTCCAATCTTTCTCTTATAGAATTCAGTGTACCAACCCTAGTGCATCCAACTCTTCTTTCCCACCTCTCTCCTCTTTAAAATTTCCAGGGACAAAACCCCAGAATATGTTTGCAATGTATTGAAGGATGCATTGAGGCAGTACAAGCTCAATTGCATCCACTCATCCCCTGAAAAGCCCAGGCCTGATGACTTCCCATTCAGTCTCACCGTGCATGGCCAGACAAGGTCCTGAGAGGCAGAAGGACCAAGCACAGGCCCATGAAGCGGATCACTAAGAGGTAATGCCCTTCCTTGGGTATTTATTGGGTAACGCTCCTCTGATAACTCAAATTCTACACTGTAAGGTAAATGCTAGATGTTGTGTGTCATGTAAGAGCAATGTAAAACATAATCCTTGCCCTTCGGGAAACAAGATAGACACATAATATCATTTTTAAAACAATGTCCGAATAAGTATTCCACACAATCATTTCGACTGATAGTTGGAAGTCGAGAGGTCAGTTTGGCGGGCTGTGCCTCCCAGCATGTCAAGCATCATTACAGAGGTCCTGGTGGGAGAAACCCAAGTCTAGGAAAATGAAAGTGGGTTAGGTGCACAGGGCACTGGGAAGGGCGAAGGGAGGAGGCGCCTGGAGAGCATCCTTCTTGAGGCTCTATGTTGGGTGTAGACAGACAGGCATCCATGAACCAGGGGGTGAGGTAGAGCTAACTTTTAACTACTCAGTGAACCCAGTGCATTGTATGCTAAAGGAGCCTTTCACATTTTTTTTTTCTTTTTCATTTTTTCTGAAGCTGGAAACAGGGAGAGACAGTCAGACAGACTCCCGCATGCGCCCGACCGGGATCCACCCGGCACGCCCACCAGGGGCGAAGCTCTGCCCACCAGGGGGCGATGCTCTGCCCATCCTGGGCGTCGCCATGTTGCGACCAGAGCCACTCTAGCGCCTGGGGCATAGGCCAAGGAGCCATCCCCAGCGCCCGGGCCATCCTTGCTCCAATGGAGCCTTGGCTGCGGGAGGGGAAGAGAGAGACAGAGAGGAAAGCGCAGCGGAGGGGTGGAGAAGCAAATGGGCGCTTCTCCTGTGTGCCCTGGCCGGGAATCGAACCCGGGTCCTCCGCACGCTAGGCCAACGCTCTACCGCTGAGCCAACCGGCCAGGGCTCACATTTTTTTTTATACTAAAAGAATAAAGTTTTTTTTTTAGGGTAAAAATGTTTTTATTTTCCCAAATTACGAACTAGGATTCATGGAGGTTAAAGTGATTTTGCCAAAATAACATAGTGGGGACTCAAGGCTGTGTCAGCTGATTTTTGTTTTTTTATTATTACTTCATCATGCCTCTCTGAGATCAAACTGCTTAGATATAGCCCAGAACTACCCTATTCCTTTTTTCCCCCTCCTCCTTCTTCTTCCAGGGGAGGGAATTGAAGGAAAGCCCTCTATAGCACCACATAATAAAATGTTCTGTGATGATAGAAATGTTCTGTGTTTTCCAATATGGTAGCGACAAGCCATGGTTAGCTATTGCGTGCTTGAATGGCTAGTGTGACGGAGCTAAATTTTTATTTACTAATTTTATTAACGAATTTAAATTTAAATAACTGCACTTAGGCAGTAGAAATAATATTGGACAGCCTAGCTTCTTAAGCTTACATGTGATAGATTAGCAAATGCCCTAAGTATCTCAAACTAAAATAATAATTGAGAGTAAATTATACATTAACATTTATCTTGAGTTTTCGATTTGTTAGTATACCTTGAAGTTCAAACGCTTCATAAACAAACCAACATGGTGGTTACTGCTATCTGGTTGGCTAAGATCTTTTTCTTGACTATTAATCCCTTTATCTAATCATTGCTTAATATTTTACAAATAATTAAGATGAAATAGCTAACTTCTTGTATAAACCATTTACCTGATTTATCCATAAGTTTTATGTATTAAAGATTTTTATTAAGCATTGTAAGTTGCACTCAATAGCCTTCAGTACACCACACCACGACCCATCTATAACCAGTCAAACCCACCCTGGCCCGATAGCTCAGTTGGTTAGAGCATTATCCTGATACACCAAGGTTGCAGGTTCAGTTCCCAGTCAGAGCATATAAAAAAATTACAAACCCAACAGCAAGTTCATTCTTGCATACTCTATGAGTTAGGACAAAACTCCCTTCAACATATAGTAAGATCCTACTCAAGTCCTGTGGCAAGGATTGGGGAATTACATCTCGCTTCTTTTTTTTTTCTTTTTAAGTGAGAGGAGGGGAGATAGTGAGACAGACTCCCACATGCGCCCCCAACCAAAATCCACCAAACAACCCCATCTGGGACCGATGCTCAAACCAACCAAGCTATCCTCAGCACCTGGAGCCACTGGAACCACACTGGCTGTGGGAGGAGAAGAGGGAGAGAAGGGAGAGAAGAGAGAGGGAGAGAAGCAGATGGTTGCTTCCTCTGTGTGCCTTGACTGGGGTGGGAGCTGGGATGTCCATACACCAGGCCAATGCTCCATCCACTGAGCCACCAGCCAGAGCCTACTTCTGATTTCTGATTGGAAAAGGCAGACCTACTTCAGAGCCCCCAAACCCCTTTGTGTGGATAACCATTGTGAGATGTGTCTAAAGCAAGAAACACCCAAGTTTCACAGTTCATTTTTAGCTGCACAACTTACATAAGCAGACAGACAGCGACAAACCTCTGCTTTTCTTCCATTGGAGAGAGTAACCCAATTTGAAGAATAAGCACCAATTAGCTACATGAGAAGCTCAAGCTGTGAATCCTGATCAGCTCTAACCTAAGAGCAAATTGCAATTCTTCTTGGCAGTGGGAGGCAGAGGCAGCCCCGTCCTGCAGACCTGACCTGCAGGCGCTGATCATTACGTTATTTCCGCCTCTTAGTGACCATTGAAGCGCCTGTTTAGGAGACAGCTTATAAGAGAGGCACTTTCTGAGCTCAGGGTTATTTACTCTGAAAGAAAGTGCTTTGGATGCTGCTTCAAAATCAAATTTGTTGAGAACTAATTACAAAATTAAGCTTCGTGTCAATCCACTGACTTTGGTTTTCTTGTCTGTAAAATGTGGAGGACCCTGGTGCTACCTGTTTCTGAGATAAGGACGAGCTGGCCCTCTTAGCTGGCAAGCCCTACAAAAAAAAACAGCCAGTGTCAAGAGTGTGTGGTATGCCTTTAAGAGCCTAATAAACCTGACAGGCAAGCAGAGTGAGCAGTTCTCACTGTCAACGGGAGGGGGAAAGCACCCTGCAGGTACAAGAACAGCTGAGTTTCAGTCAATTTAAGAATTTTTTGAATGTCCAGGAAGTGCAAGGCATTGTGGAAAGGCCTGGGGATACAAAGGTGACTGAGAAGCAGCCACTGTCCACCTAGAAAATCTCAGGAGGAAATAAGCCCCCACATCAAAATCGAATCCAAATTCCCGAGAAACAAAAACAGAGTAACAAAGTACATGTACTATAAACCCTTCAGACTTCACTCAGAACCCATCGCCACTATTTCATGTATCTAATATTTTTCTACCTGTATCCTTTTTGTTACACATAACCAAAAACCCCAACTCAATTAAAAGGGGCTTGAACCAAAAAAATATATATATAATATGTGATTTACATGAGAGGAGGTTTAGAGGTTAGTAAAAAAAAACCCATCCAGTTCATAGTTCTTTCCCCATCTCCCCTGTGCCAGCCTCTGGAATTCCACATCCCACTCTGCCATCCCCAGCAGGCTTTTTCCCAAAGAAAGTCCTGGAAGTTATAATTCAGCTGCCAAGAGCAATCAGGCCCGTGTGCCTCCTCATTTACTTTCGCTCGGAGAATGATGTCCTGTGGCTCTCTATTGCTAATGAGAAAGAACTTTCCCAGAAATCAGCTGAGAGCCTCTCTTCAAATCCCATTAGTCAAAACGGTGTCACGTGTCCCTCTATGACCCAACCACCAGCAAAGGAAGAGAGGGTCCCTTTAAGTCAATCAGGCTCACCCCCTCAGGCTGAGGTCCATCTCAAACTTCATTGCTGCTACTCAGGGAGGACATGTGGAATGGAGGATGGAACCTAAGCGGGAGCTGCCCTACTCAGTTATAAAAAATTTATTTATCTACCTTCCACACCCACATAATAAATGGAAATTAAAAGTAAAGAAACATTTGCTTCACACTGTGGCTAGCAAGAAGGGACATCAGTCAGGAAGAAACATGGCTGGAAAAACTAAAAATCGGGTACAAAATTCAAAACCTCAGGGGGGCCATTTTGGTATAAGCAAATCGTCCCATAGCCTCGCTGAATTACAGCCCAGTACGTTAATTACGGTTCCTAACATACCCTTGGGACAGCAAGAAAAGGTTACGTTTATGCTTGTGCGACTCTGTTTTAAAAGGCAGGGACACATGTAATACATTTTATAGAAAATCATAAACACAGTGGCTGACAGTTTTTAAGTGTTGCTTAAAGGGACAAATCTTACGTTAGTTTAAAAACTTTGAAATTTAGCCCTGGCCGGTTGGCTCAGCGGTAGAGCGTCAGCCTGGCGTGCGGGGGACCTGGGTTTGATTCCCGGCCAGGGCACACAGGAGAAGCGCCCATTTGCTTCTCCACCCGCCCCCTCTCCTTCCTCTCTGTCTCTCTCTTCCCCTCCCACAGTCAAGGCTCCATTGGAGCAAAGATGGCCCGGGCGCTGGGGATGGCTCCTTGGCCTCTGCCCCAGGCACTAGAGTGGATCTGGTCATGGCAGAGCATCGCCCCCTGGTGGGCAGAGCGTCCGCCCCTGGTGGGCGGGCTGGGTGGATCCTGGTCGGGCGCATGCGGGAGTCTGTCTGACTGTCTCTCCCTGTTTCCAGCTTCAGAAAAATACAAAAAAAAACTTTGAAATTTAGAATGACCCTCTCCAGCTTCTCTGGAGAGCAGGGTTTTAATGTGCAGACCGCAAATGTGTCACAAGGCATGCGGTGCGATGTCACGCTGGCCTTCCCCCAGGCTCCTTAGCTGATGGAAATTGATTGCTCCTCATCTCCCGACTGGGTGGCTGATTACCAATGCCAAACAAATAGTAGGTATTTGCATTATGGTGTTGCTCTTTAGAACAAATATTCAGACTCCTAGCCCTTCCTAGGCCTAGCGAATCAGAATCTCACGGGGATGAACCATACTCTGTCCTCCCTTAAAGTTCCACTGGTAAGTCTGATGACCAGGCAGACCAAACCTCACAAGACCTCTCTGAGAACCCAGAATGCTCTGCAGGAAAAGCCTCTGAGTCAGGCCTCCTAGAGCTTTACAAGGTCATCTCTTTTGAATCTTTCTTGCCTTCAGGAAGAAAACATGAACTTTCAGACACAGCAGAAGCTCTGGGCTTCTGGAGACTCAACCCTTCTGGAGACAAGCACAAGTCGGCCTCCCCAGCAGCAGGTCCCAGCAGTTCCTGCCACCCATCACCCATCAAGTAACATTCCTGCTTAAGAACCATAGCCAGCCTGCTTCCAACAGCTCCAACTGTTCCCCTACTCAACCTCCTACTGCACGTAGCCTTCACCAGACTCCAGGCCCCACCCCAACAGCATCAGGGGCCTGGCGGGGGGCAATATCAGCTACACAGCACGGCCTCCCCCAGTCAGGGAGGACCTTCTTTGTCACCTATTAGGTGACACCTAATTGTCACCACTGCCAGTTTCTACTTCACAAATTCATTTTTGTAATTGACTCGCCACCCCATCCTGTCTCCTTCTTCAAAGACATTCTTCATGCTATGTCTAGCCCCAGTCCCGCTCACTGCAACTGGCTGGGGGCCAGGGGAAAGGGAAGGAGTGGGATAGGGACTCAGGACTCCTTGGTCACTGGCATGTGACAAGGGAGCAGCAGGTGGTTGGCCTGAGCGGGTGATACATACTTTTCACCTTTTTCCAGGCAGGGAGAGAGCAATGTCCCAACCCCTGACACACCCCAGCAAGGAGACCTGGGTCCCAGGATTCTGCCCTGCACTGCAGAGGTCATCACATCCTACAGGTCAGCCCTCAGCCTCTTTGACACTCCACCTCTCTACCTCCCGTGACCTTTAGTTACCACCCTCTGTGTGACCAGATATTAGGGGCTTGACCATTACGCAAAATGATCTTCCAGTCCTGGCTCCACTGAGCACCCCCTGTGTGTCCTTGGAGATGTCATGCAACCTCTCTGAGCCTCAGCTTCCCCTCTGGGATGAATAAAGATTGTCTCAGCTTGTCTCCCCTGTTCTTGTGAGGCTGAAAACCCCACAACAAATACGAATGTGCTCTGTCAACCAGACAGCACTGTTCAGTCATGAAGGATCACTGCCCACCAGGCTCAGAGCATCTCCAGCTGGCAGAAGTGTCTCATTCATCTTGTGTCTCCGATGTCTGGCATTGGCGGACGTCTGCCGAGGAACGGCTGGGGGATGGTACACAAACGGAATGAGGAGAGGGCGTTGGAGCAGGACCGGAGTGCCTGACAAGGCAGGCTGGTGAGAAGGAAGCGTCGAGGAGAGAAGAAAGGTCCCCCTTTCCCATCACCCTCCAGTCTCCGGGAACTGACTATGCTCCCCATAGTTCCTCCCCCGTTGGTTAGACAGATAACTTTTTTTTCTTTTTCTTTTTTTGTATTTTTCTGAAGCTGGAAACGGGGAGAGACAGTCAGACAGACTCCCGCATGCGCCCGACTGGGATCCACCCGGTACTCCCACCAGGGGCAAAGCTCTGCCCACCAGGGGGCGATGCTCTGCCCACCAGGGGCGATGCTCTGCCCACCAGGGGGCGATGCTCTGCCCACCAGGGGCGTCGCTCTGTTGCGACCAGAGCCACTCTAGCGCCTGGGGCAGAGGCCAAGGAGTCATCCCCAGCGCCCGGGCCATCTTTGCTCCAGTGGAGCCTTGGCTGCGGGAGGGGAAGAGAGAGACAGAGAGGAAGGAGGGGGGGGTGGAGAAGCAAATGGGCACTTCTCCTATGTGCCCTGGCCGGGAATCGAACCCGGGTCCCCCGCATGCCAGGCCGACGTTCTACCGCTGAGCCAACCGGCCAGGGCTAGACAGATAACTTTTAAAAGTTGCTCTAGCTCCAAATAGAAAAGGATATTTAAAGCTCTTCCATGCCAATTTAAATAAAATATTGAACACATTCAAACTTTAAATTGAATGGAAAGTCCCTTTTAGCTAACAACCCTCTAAGGTACTCGCTTGCCCTGGCTAGTACAGCAATGAACACTGAAAGTGCTGAGACATTAAGAAGCTTGGGTGGGGCCTTGGAGGGCTAAGCCTTCCCCTGACTCCTCATTGCTTCGGCTTCCTGGAGGAGCAGGTACTCAGGAGGCTGAGAGAGCCAGAGCCAGGATGGCAGCTGGGTATTTGAAGGGTACACTTGTTTCTCCACACGGAACAGCTCCAGTCCTGGGAGCACACAGGACAGTCCTTACCGCCTTCACTAGGTCTGCAACATGAAGGACCCTACCTTCCCACCACCAGCAGCCCCGCTCTCAGAACAGAAACACAGCCTCCTAGAGATGGAGAGGGCAGCTGCTTTTCACCACACGAGTCCCAGCTGCATTTTCAGATATTCTCGCCCCCATTCGCATCCCTGGGCCTAAACCGTAGTGGAGTAATTTATTTTATTTTATTTTTTTGTATTTTACTGAAGTTGGAAACAGGGAGGCAGACAGACTACCGCATGCGCCCAACCGGGATCTACCTGGCATGCCCACCAGGGGGCGATGCTCTGCCCATCTGAGGCGTCGCTCTGCCGCAACCAGAGCCATTCTAGCGCCTGAGGCAGAGGCCATAGAGCCATCCTCAGTGCCCAGACCAACTTTGCTCCAATGGAGCCTTGGCTGCGGGAGGGGAAGAGAGAGACAGAGAGGAAGGAGAGGGAGAGGGGTGGAGAAGCAGATGGGCGCTTCTCCTGTGTGCCCTGGCCGGGAATCGAACCCGGGACTCCTGCACGCCAGGCCGACGCTCTACCACTGAGCCACCCAGCCAGGGCCAGTAGTGGAGTAATTGTGGTAAGATATAAAGGAGAGCCCCCAACCCAGAAAAGCATGCCGAATCAGAGGGTGGTCATTTTTAGATACAGAAGAACCCTCCCAAAACGTTACCCTTGCCCTCTGATTACAGGGGCAAACTGGCAGGCCAGCATGCCCTCTTGAGGGCACACAGACACATGCGTGCACACACACATGCTCACACACATGCACATGCACATGCACACACAGGTTTTGCTCTTCCCCCTTCCTTTTCACACAGTGCTAGAGCTGAGCAGGGCCTTGCTCCCAGGAGCCGAGTAAGCGGCTCTCTCCAGAGCCCTGCATTCACAGACCCTACCCCTGCCCTCACCTTCAGACGACAGCATGGGGAGGCCAGAGCCAGCGAACCTGCTTTGGCCACCCGCACCCTCATTCTAGAGTTCATAACACTGGCTAAGTACGTCTCAACTCCAAACCTTGATCTCTCCTTTACAGATGAGAGAGAACTCAAGTATGAATCCAATCCCACAAATATCTAGGGGGTGCCAGGCAGTGGACTGGGCTAAGGAAAGAAAGAGAAAACCCACAGGCCATTGTCAAAGTGTAGTTTTCAAAATGCTCTCACATAATTATTTCACTCATTAATGAGGGATGATAAAGCTAGCTCAAAAGAGAATTTGAAGGTCAGGGGTTCATATAATCAGTCAGGGAAGGCATGCGGAAGTGAGTCTGCTTAGAGACAAAACTGGTTAACATCCCATAGGGCAAGAAAGCCGTAACTGTTGGGAGTTATCTTTCCTACCGGACAGAAATCACGTGCATTTCTACTGGGTAAGGAGCTCTGTTATCTTGTCAATCGATATGCTAACTTCTACCTTCAGAAAGTCCGGCCCCTAATCAATAACAAATCGGAAATCAAGCAGAAGTACCTTCTCCTAGAGAATGAACTAGCCTTCGGGCAGGCCCCTTAGGGGACAGGCTGAGGGAGCCGGGACACGCAGTCATCCTCACTGGTTTCCAAGTCCTAGGTGCTTTTTCTCAACACCACCGTCCTGGCCCTCAAGCAGTTCCCAATACCTAGTGAGAAAGGGCTGTCACACACAACAAGGTTCAACAGTCCCAGAAGAATTATTGTTTATTTTGTTAGACGTGACAAGGGCACAGTGTTAATGTATAGTATAAATAAATCCTTGTCGGTCACACTGAAGTATCCACAGATAAAATTTCATCACGTCTGAGATTTGCTTACAAACATTCCAAGATAAACAAAAGTTGAGGGGAGAGCGGCTGAAACAAGACAGGCAAAACACTGGTAACTGCTGAGGCCCACGGAGGGGTAGCTGGGAATCCACGCACAGTTCTCTGTACTTTGGGTATATTCAAATTGTTCCCATGCTCATGGTTAAAACAAGACAACAAACATCCTATCGCGTGTTTATTATCCGTCTCACATACTATACGAGGTACTGTGCTCATTGTTGTTTCTCTGCCTCCCCTGCTTAGCATATACACTCCATGGGGGATGGGGCTCCCTGGGCATCCTTCTCCTCCCAGGCACCAGGAAAGCATCCGGCACCTGTAGGCACACAGTGGGTATTTGTTAAAGAATTATTGGAAGGCAGTCCACAGAGGTGGGAACAGGAGAAGCGGCTGCACAGATGTCGCAGGTAGAAACCACCCATGTGAAACCCTGGCGGCAGAGAGAAGCGTAGACAGACGAGGGAGCAGCTGAGCTGGGAGCAGGTGTTTGGAGAAGGGCCAAGTTGGGCCTTTTCAGAGCCATGTGGCCATCCAAGTGGCAGGCAGGGTCCAGGCCAACAGGGCGGTGGCCCGCTGGTTCAGGAGCAGCAACGGGGGTGGGGGGCCTGCTGCTGCCCAGAGCTGGGTGTTGCTGGACGCTGAGCGGCCTGTGGGGCAGTGCCCTGCCCCCACTGCAGGCGCCCCTTTGATGTGGCTCTGGGCTGCTGGGCGGAGGAAACCGGAGCTGCCCAGTGCTGCCCACTGCATCAATGCCACCCGGCTTTCAATGAGGCTGCAGAAGACGTGGGCCCATGGGCTCCTGGGCCCGTGGCAGGTGATTGTTCCATAGACAGGGCGGCTGGCATGAAATCAAGGCACAGCATTTCAGCCAGAGATGAAAAAGAGTTTCCACCCGGACTGCTCTCAAGGCACCCACACTCGTCTCCACTCCCTGGGGGGTTCTCGGCGCGGAGGGTATCACAGGCCTCCCCAGTCTTCCCTCGCTCCCCTCAAGGGAAAAACACACAGTGGGGGGGGGGCTGTGAGGCCAGGGACCCTGGGCAAAGGGAAGGGTCTGTGTCACCTCTGCAGGTTCCAATTATGCCAGCTGCCCTGTGCGACCAGACCAGGGGCGGGCCTGTGAACATATCAGGTACAAACACAGAGCACAAAATGCGTCTCCTTACCTGACACATCATGCCCACCCTCCCCCGGGTTCACCGGTTTCCTGCCTCCGCTCAGTTATATTCCCGTGTGTGTATGAGAAACCAAGAGCAATGACCTGCCCCTGACTCACCAGAGACCTCGAAGTCCTGCAGGGGTTCAGGACCCCACTCCCCACCCCACACTGGAGATGTAAAATCAAGAACCCCTTTTGGAAAACCTGTCCCATCCCTGCTTCAAGAGAGACAAAGGGAAGGGAAAAGCAAGATGTCTTCTGCCATTAGCTCTCTCGTTAAAACTCAACACACATTTGCTGAGGCCTCAGCACCAGGAATCAGGCTGGGCCGAGGGAGCTGGAGCTCCAGCCGTGCAGCCCTGCAGCTGTGCAGCCAAATGGCCCCAGGCACTGAGGGCGAGGGCGGGAAAAGGTGCCAGAGGTTCTCTCTGTGGCTGCCCCTGAGATTCAGCTGGAACCCTAAAAATATACAGATGCCAGGCTGCACCAGGACATATGGAAGGAATCCCTCTTTGGTGGTGAGGTCTGACTTCAATAGTTTTAAAAGTCCCCCCTCCCCCCGGCCCAGGTGATTCTAATGTGCTGCCCAGGAGAACTGTTAAATCATACACCTCCTTTCAAAATGGGTGTGACCGAAGGAAACAGGGGTGAGGGCCCCAGGGATGTCCTATAGCTCGAATTTGTGCCTCCTCACCAAAGCGTGGTGCAGCGGGTTCATCCTTGTGAGGGCCACCCCACCCAGAGCCAGCACAGCTCAGAATTAGAAGGGAGCGGGTTGGGCTCCTTTCCCTGTGACTTTGACCTCAAGGCTGGGAAGACCAAGAGGTTTGGCTGACCCGGAGCACCCTGCGCCTCTCTTTCTGAAATCCCCTCTGAGTTCCCTTCCTGCCTTTTTAAGGAATGCTCCCAAGTGCCCGGGAGAGAAGTGAAGTGCCCTAGGTGCCCGAGGAAGGGCGAGGCTGCAGCTGCTGTGGGGCCCTCTGTGGGCGTCTTCAAAGCCAACTTCAAACAGGTCTGGAGAGGAGAGGCAGGGCTCACCCTGGGGTGGGGGGCGTACCCACAGTGGCTAACTGCCGGGTGTGCAGCAGGAAGCTCTCGGCCTGTCCGGGACCCCGGGACTCAGGGCGCGGGCCTGGTACCCGAGCCCCGGGATCCTCCGTGACAGCAGAGGCTTTGTGCTGTGATGGACAGCCCGGGGTTTGCAAACGGAAAGAAACGTTTGAAAACTGCTTCTTAATCGATGTGCGGCCTGGAACTCAATCTTTCTGGAGAATGTCTTCATCTTTAAAATGGATATAACAGTCTCCCCAATCTCTTTCCCAACCCAGCTCTTTCCTGCAGAATGTGGACCTGCACGTGGAACATTCAGGCAACAGGAGTCCGGACACAGAGATGCTGCCATGACCCTCCAGTTCATTGCAAACATTTTTAACCACCGTGTAAATACTTCCCAGGGTTTTAACTCAGAGCCAGACAGAATGTTGGCAGGCCCATCAGAGTCGGCCCAAACAGGAGAAGCATGGGTCCACTTGCTGCCTCAGAGGATGGATCATTCTAGCACAGGCCACCCACAGGCCCACAGCTCAGCCCCCCACCCACCCACCTCTACACTCCCATGAAGGGCACCAGATTGTGTCAGACCCACGAAACGGGACTCCTTACCACAGATAAATTAACTCGAGACTTGCGGTGAGTAGGGTTTGATTTCTGTTTTTGATATATGAGCCTCTCAAAAATCACTCGACCAGCCTCATCACCTAAAACTTTTAAGATAAATATAGAGTGTGAATTGGGCTGAACATCTGGGCTGAGCAGCTATGGGGCTGTCACCCAGGCCAGGGAATTCCCTCAAAGAGAGGGGCAGGACCCAGTCACATGGATAACCTGTCCTGAGAGCCTGCCTCCAAATGGGCAGGCCCCAAGCCCACTGATAAATGCACAGAAGGGGGCATGGGTGACGAGTAAGCCCCTCTCCTGGAACGGCCAAGCCCCTTCCCCGCAAACCCTCCCCTGCCAGGCTGGCATGGGAACAGAGAGAGCCAGTAAGAGAGAGACTGTGACCTGGGGCCAGTTACTTAACCAGAGCCTCAGTTTCCCCACTCATAAGATGAAGGAACAACTCTTGGGATGGTCCGCTGGGGATGAGGAAGCATGAGCTTAGAACGCAGAATGTCAGGCATCCAAGAAATTGAGCATCCGAGATATGGCCGCCCCAGTCCAGCCTTATCACACAGGAGCAAGCTCAGGCTGATGTGGGCCCAATACAGGGGACTGTGGGACATCCGGGCTCAACCTGGCCATTGAGTTACCCTGATGCCTTGCACATATAAGAAGATAGGAGATGGAGTCTGGAGTTTTGCCCAAGAATGGGGAATCTGAATTCAGGCCGGGGTGTGGGTGAAGCCTCATGAAATGAACAACACCCCACCCCCAACATCCACATGTATACATAGCCTGTGAGTCAAGGTTAACTTTCCTCCTGGAGACTCAGAGAGTGCCCAGGACACAGGCTCCTGACAGAGTTGCAGGCCTGGGAGTGGTCACTGGAGGACTCAGGACGGCTCGGAGGCTGCTGCCCCAGGGAGTCCACAGGGGAGGCACAGTCTGGGAACCAGCACAGGCCTGCAGGCAGGGCTGGGGAGGAGAGTCCAAGGCTGTGTCACGGAAAGGTAAGACGGCTTCCCATAAAAGCTTCCCCACCGCCTCCTCAGGACACGGAGTCACCCAGAGAAACCGAGAGCCCTGGGTTTTCTGGCAGTGCCAGCATTTCTGAACAACATTCCATCAGAAAAACACTACATATCCAAAGTGCTGAGCCCCCTACTTTCCAACCTCGCCTCCATCACCGAGTTCACTTCCCTGGTTCTGTCTGATACTCCTGATCCGTGGGAGACTGCGGCAGGCAGCCAGATAACGGGAGAGGACCATTGTCAGGCGGAAAGAGCACTTCCTGTGGGTTCACTGTGTCCTGGGTTCAAATCCTGCCTCCACCTCTATATGGTTGTGCAATGTTAGGAACGTTTCTTAACCTCTCTGAAGTCTTTTCCTCATGTGCAAATTGGGGGTTGACCTTTCCCTACAGGCCACCATGAGAACGGAAATGAGAGACGGGTGCACAGTAGGTCCTCATACATGGCAGCTGTCACTGAGAATACAAAGCCGATTCCACCCGAATGAATTCCTGGGCTGCAGCATGCCCACAGCCCTGGGCTACCTGTGTCTTCTCCCCTGTGCTTCTTTCTGCCCCCCCCCCCCCGCCATCCCTATCCCACCCAGGCCCCAGCCCTGTGGGAACCCTCCTCCCTAATGCGGGGAGTCTCTGAAGTAGAAACCACTTCAGACTTTTAGCCCAGCGTGCCCATCTCAGAGCAGCCCTCTCTCCCAGCAGGACCAGGCTGCAAAGTGTAATTAAAGCCATGCGTTAATTAGGAGCGGCAGCCATCTTGCCAAGGGGAGCACCTAGCCGCCACTCATCCTGCATCCAGAGCATCGGTCCTGGAGCCCTGGTCCTCCTCCCCCCAACCCCAGCCCATCTCCAGCTCAGTCACGCCAGAGCTGCCTTCAATCAGCTGTTTTAAATTCTTCTGCAGTTCATCCTCAGGAAGTCTTGCTTGCAGTCGAACTTAAATTCTTCCCTCTGTAGATTGATGGGCAGGGGGCCTGACATGGATGTGAGCTTGGGCTTCGCTGAAGGCGCCCTGAGAAGTGTCCTTGCGAGGGGAGAGCCTTGAGCCCCTCCCCACCTCCAACCATGAGAAGAGGGTGTGAGGCTCCTGCGGGATGGAGCAGGGACGAAGACATTATGGATGCCGGGAACGGGGGACAGATAAGCACATTGGTCAGATGGAGGAGAAAGCTGGGAGGCAGCTGGCCCGCCTGGCTTGGAAGCCTGGGATCGGCTTACTAGTTACCTAATACCTCTGGGTCTCAGTCAGCCTGTCTGTAAAAATGGGAGTAAAAAGTCATAGCTGCTCTTAAGGCTTTCATGAGCTAAAGTACGTATAGTTTTTAAATGGCCCGGCACAACAGAAACTCGCGGTAAACTTTAGGAACTCCTCATAACACTCTTTCCTATTCTGCAAACGGTGGAGTCCTGGGTCTTCCTCCTCCCCCCTTTCTCTCAGGCTCACTCCTCCTTCTCCGTTCCAATGGCCTCACTGCAGTCCTGGCCCTCATCCCCACCCCCGGGGCTCCCTCTCACGCCCACATCAGTCTCCAGCTCACCAGTCCACCCTGCAGACCAGTCAGGGAGCTTGGTGCCCTTACACCCCACTTACTTTTCCAGATGACCTGCTTTCCTAAAACGATCTCATTTAACTCAATGCCCACAGCTACCCTCTGAAGGTACTCTGGTCACTTTACAGATGAGGAAAGTGAACTGCAGGGAGGAGAAATAATTTGCCCAGAGTCACCTACAAGTAACTGGTAGAGGCAGAATTCAAACCCAGGTCTTTGCAGCTCCAGGCTGCCTTGCAAGCCAGACTCCAGCCAAGCGTGCGAGGCCTGCAGCTCCTGGCACCCCTCCCTGCCCACGATCTAGCCTGGTTCATGCCCCTGCCCGCAGCTAGTCCTGCCTCCAATGCACACACCTTGCCTTTGTATATGTACTGCTCCTCACAGAGTCAAAGAGCAAAACTAGAGATTTTAGGAACGAGAGGGATTTGTGAAAGACAGGAGCTGGATGAGGAAAGAATGCTGAGAGGAAACTAATGTGGTGTCCACAGATTGGGGGGACTTCTCTGGTGGGCCCCCCCAGCTCTGTCTCCAGCTTGGCTTCTCCATCAGGCTGTGGATTCCACGGAAAGGAAAGAGTGAGAGGAGGCCCGAGCTGGAGGACTGACTGCAAAAGCTCCAGCTGCTCTGAATGAGTTCGAGCCACTTGGCCCTGTGCACATCCCAGGGACCGGGAACATGCAAATGAGGCTGAGAACAGCTGTGTTGGGATCTTGCGGGGACCCTGACAGGATCCTGGCAAGCACTGGAGGGCCTGGAAGGCCTCAGGCAGGCGACACTGTCCTCACATCCCAAAAGGGGTCGGAGGTGCTTTCTGCACACCACAGAGAGGGACGCTTGGTGCGCCACCTGAGGGAAATTACTGAAGAGACTGTACGGGAAGGGCGGGGGCACCCCGGGAGGCAGCGGAGATCTTGGGCAGACGTCTCGTGTTCAGTAATACAGACCTGTCAGCCAAAACTCATCTCTGCTGACAGGGTCACTGGGCTGGCAGACGAGGGAAATGGGGTTCACCCGTGTAACCGAGCTTGAGAACATCTGACAAGCTCTCTCTGAAACTGTTATGTACAAGCTAGAAAAAGGAGGCTACGAAGTAGCAGAATTAATGGGTAATGGAGCTGGTTGCACAATCGTACCCCAGACCAAGGGGATCAAGGCCCTGAGGTGGGAAGTGCACGTGTGCCAGAGGCACTGTCCTACCCCACCACAGGCAATTCTTATCAAACCATTAGATCAATGTATAATATATGAAGCATTTGAAGCTGAGAGCAATAGCAGATATATTGGATATCACAGACAGGATACAAAATACCTCAGTCGGAGAGACTGAACTTAGACGAGCTAAAGTGAATTGAGGAAAAATGTAAAGTCCTCAAATGTACAATCAAAAAATTACAGCACTATTGTGGTTTCAACAGCGTCCCCCCCCCGAACCTCAAAAAAAAACCCTCATATGTTCAACTTTTAATTTCCAGTGCCTGGCCCTGGCCAGCTAGCTCAGTGGATAGAGCCTCAGCCCAGTGTGCAGATATCCCAGATTTGATCCCAGGTCAAGGCACACATAAGAAGCGACCATCTGTTTCTCCCCCTCTCCCTTCTCTCTCCCTCCCCCTCTCAGCCAGTGGCTTGATTGGTGGCTCGACTGGTTTAAGCGTCAGCCCCAGGCACTGAGGATAGCTTGGTTGGTCTGAGCATCAGCCTCAGGCACTGAGGATAGCTCAGTTAATCCAAGCATCAGCCCCAGATGGGGGTTGCCAGGTGGATCCCAGTTAGGGCACATGTAGGAGTCTGTCTCTCTATCTCTCCTCCTCTCATTTAAAAGAAACCAATGATAATAATCTCCAATGCCTCAGAATGTGACCTTATTTGGAAATAGGGTCACTGTAGATGTAATTAGTTAAGATGAGGTCAAACTGGAGTAGGGTGGGCTCCTAATCCAATATGACTGGTGTTCTTATAAAGAGGGCAAATGTGGACACAGACAGGCACACAGGGAGAATGCCATGCTAATCTGAAGGGTAGAGAGCACGGTGGTGCTTCTATAATGAGGAGTGCCAAAGATTGCCAGGAAACCACCGGGAGTTAAGGGAGAGGCATGGAACGGATTCTCCGTCATATTCCTCAGAAGGAACCAACCCTGCCACCTTGATCTTGGACTTCTAGTCTCCAAGACCGTAAGACAATGCACTTCTGTTGTTTAAGCCACCCACTCTGTGGCACTTTGTTATAGCAGCCCTAGCAAACTAACACAAGTACAAAGACAAAATTGGAAGATGGGACTGAGTAACAGATTATGTTAGAGAACTGGGTTGTAACCTCAGGAAAAGTCAGAAGGGCCATGTGGCTGCTAAAAATAACCAGGGCAGATTGAGGCTGCATTAATGGCAGGTGTGGTACCTGGGCTGGTGAGGGTGTCTGGCCGGGCCTCACCTGGAGGGCCAGATCTGGTCCTGATGACTTCAATTTGAGACAAGAGGGAGGATGTTCAGGGTCCCATGTTTAGAGATGGTAAGACAAGTCACAGGGGGACTGATGGAAGTGGGGAAAGGGTGGAAGGCCGTCGGTCCCCAGAGTTTGAAAGCTGCGGCATGGAGTGACTGGACATGCCCAAATAGCTATATCAGGGGAGAGATGGTACCTTTAGGGAGAGACACAGACTTCAGAGAAATAGGAGAATTTTCTATTAGACATTTTAACTAATAATTCAATGGGCCACCCTGCAGGGAGATGAGCTTCCTGTCTCTGAGGAACTCATGACTCCACCAGCTGGCCACTCAGTAGGGACTTGTACAGGTGACTCCAGCGTCCTACAGCACCAAGAAGGTCCCGCTCACATCACCCCCCCCCCCCCCGCCTTGACACCAGCAACTCGGGCTCTTTACCCATTTAAAGTTCGAGGCTAAAGTGAGATGGTCCGGCCCAAGACCTTTCACTGATGGGTTTCAGCGGACAGAATTGCATGCGGAGGGCAGGGAGTCTAGTCTCACCGTCTGGTGAGAACTGGGTCCACTGGAGGAATAAACCTGCTCGTGCTCACAAGGACAGTGGTCCCAGGAGGTTGAGGGGTGGGAAGGAAAGTAATCCTGGCTCTGTTGTCCAGGGACCGAGGGAACTGGCAGCCAAAGTGGGTGCTGGGAGGGGATACAAAGGAGCCTGCACCCAGGCCCCTGCTCCAGGGGTTTAGGAAAAGGTTTCTGCAGGAACGGTAACTCTGATGCTACAAAGATGCCCCTACCTGGGATGACCCGAGGCTACAGTGAGCACCCACAGCGGCTATGCTGCTTCATGTGATCCTCCTTAAACTAGGCCTCCCTCATTCAATGGTGAAAAAAGGAGGCTCAGAGGGGGAAAGGAACTCACACAAAACCCCCAACCAAAACCAAAAACCAGTCAAGCTGAGTTTAAACCCACATCTGTCTCGTCCCCAAGCCTAAGCTCTTTCCAAGGTTCTACCCAGCTTCCTCGGCAAAGGACTGCAGGATGTAGAAGTGCCACAAGCAGCCAGCATCAGAAAGAACCACCCAGTGCGGTCCAAGCAGTGTGTCAAACCTCAGCAAGCACCGGAATGGCCTGCAGGGCTTGTTATGGTGCAGGTCGCTGGGCACTACCCTGGGAGTTGTGAGTTAGTAGGTCTGGGGTTTGGCCCAAGAATGCAACCAATGGTTTCTGGCAGAGCTGATGCTGCTGGTTAGGGATCTCACTTTGAGAACCGCTGCTCTAGAGCAATCAGGAAAGAAAGCAGCGTCCTCCAGACTTAGGGCTACATAGAGATGGAGGTGTGTAGCCAGGCCAGTCAGGTCTCTGGGAAGGAGGGCCCACCAGCATCGCAGGCAGCAGAACTGCCAGCTGGTGCTGCTAACTAGAACCCAGCTGGTTGGGAAGCTGCTCATTCTAAAAAATCCAGCTTCTTGTACTTTCCACTCTGGGGTCTCCTGGTTCTCTCGGACTGACGAGCTGTGTTCTGTCCTATTGCAAGCCCTGTTCCTTCTGCAGCCAGCCACCATGACCTCCAGGGTTTTCTCCCTCTCTACACAGACAGGCTGCCTTCACCAGGCCTGTAATGGCTGGGTTCCTCCACACCCACATGAATCTAGCCCGATTCATGCCTGACGATGCTGGATGCCCTCCACCGAACACACTTGAGTTGGCCCCTTCAAAATCCATGTCCAGAAAGGAGCACATAATGACCAGGGAGACCCCAATCTGGATCCTACACTTCTTAGTGCCATGTAAGACGCTGTTGTTGTGAGCAATCCCATTACCCTGTTGGCTCCTACGAAGCCTGCACTCAATTAAACCCTTCAAATCTTTTTCTCAGGATCTGCAGCCAAATCAAGTCTGTCCCACCCCCAACCCCCTTGTGAACTTGAGTAATTAATTTTTGTAATCTAAATGTGACTTTCCATCTGCCCTTGTTAAATTTCATCTTGTTGGTCTAAACTCAGCATTCCAGTCTGCTGAGATCATTTTGAATATTTATTCTAGCTTTTATAGGAGCTGCCCATCACAGCTTGTCATCAACAAATTTGATAAGCTTGCTTACTCCAGTTTCATCCAAGTCATGCATAAAAATGTGAAGCTTCGTTGTTCAGAATCTCACCTACCACAAACCATCTTCCCCTTTGGAATCCCCCTCATGGATTGCCTCTCGGCCTTTTGGCTGAGATCAAGTGTGGAATCTCTTGATCATATGATCATACTTTCCCAAATCAGACTTCCTACTGTCTACTGTGTCCTTCATCTGACTATTGTCACACCAGCACCTAGTTCTCGGTCATGGTCAGGATCAAATCAGGATAGTGGGTTGCTATTTCTCTACTTTCTGGGCAGTGACAATGTTACAGAGGCAAGAATGCAAAAATAGATCCAATCCTCCACTTTAAACAGTGACATCCAACAGAAGTCAGGCTGCCTACCCCCCCACCCCCATTACGATAGCATGCCTCTCAGTCAGATTTATGATCCGGGCTGGGAAAGTAGCATCCAAGTTCTTCCGACTAGGTGGGGAAGCTGTCATAGGGATATGTCATAACTTGGACCTGCTTTGCTACAAGACATGCTGGGATCTTGGCAGCTTGTCAGTGAGGAGGCCAGAAACATTTTCTGGCATGGGATTCCTGGAGAAAGGGGTGAGGACACGTTCAACGAAGTGAAAAAGAAAAGGGCGTCCTGATGAATATCATCCCCCCTCTTCTGCCATTCATACGTGAGAGCTGCCCTTCCTCTGCTGGAGAAAGGCATGGTATGTGTCTATGGGATGCTGAGGGAGCATTTGTGAACATCTTGTAGGCACTATGAGCCAAGGATGGAGAAAGGTCTATGAAGTGGTGAAGTGAGTAAGCGCTGAGGCCAGACAGTATGGAGTTACATCCAGCTTTACTACTTATTAGCTGTGTGACCTTGGGAAAATTGTTTTTCTCTCAAGGTTTTAGTTTCTTATGGAAAGCAGAGACAGAACTAATCCGTGCACATAAGGCACATGAGGATTAAAAGAGACAATGCATGTACACACTTTGGCAGATGGTCTGGTACATAGTAACAGCTCAATAAATAATAGCTATTATGTGGAACAATAGGTCAGGGCACTGAGTGCTGCTATCCGGGGCTGGACTTGCGAAGAGAAAAAGGCTAAGAAGGTGAAAGAGGAAACTTAAGTCTGGCGGTTAGGGCAGCAGAGATGGGGCACTCACCCGAGGGGCCAGGCGGCAGCTTGTGGAACTGACCGGAAGGTGGAGCCTAGACACAGGCTAGGTAAGGACTCCCACCCCGGCTCGGGTAGGGCAAAGCAGCCAGCCAGTTTGAAACTTCAGAGGAGTTCAGTGAAAATAGTTTGTTTTTTTTCCAGCTCTGAATACAAATATTTTTTTAATTTTTTCACTCAACATCTAATGACTTCTAAGAAGTACTGTACTCTTACACTGGTTTTCAATCAAGCCAGGACCCAATCATTAATGTCTTCATATTTTCATTAGCCATTTACCCTACTTGATTGTAATTTTCTCTCACGGCCAGCTTAGGATCCACGTTTCACTATCACAATCATTTCTTTGAAAAGGCCCAGGATTCTGGTCCCCTTCCTGCCTCCATCATCCTTGCAAATATCATCTCTAGGACTATACCAGAGTAGCTGGAAAGAGTCCCACAACTGGGTAGAGGAGTATCTTTGTTTCCTAAAACTATCATAACAAGTTACCACTCATTTGCTGGCTTAAAACAAGAGAAAATTACTTCCTCGCAGTTCTGGAGGCGAGCAGTCTGAAATCACCACTGGACTAACATTAAGATGGTGGCAGGCCACTCCCCCTTCAGAAGCTGCTGTGCGGAACGTAGTTCTCAACTCTTCCAGCTTCCGGTGACAGCTTCCGGTGACAGCTTCCGGTGACTGCCAGCATCACCAGCAACATGGCCACATCACTTTACCTTTTGGTCGTATTCCCTCCTCCTCCTCTTCTGTGTCTATAATCTTCCTCTGCTTTACAATTATTTAGAGTAGACTTGAATAATCCAAGATAATTTGATCATTTCAAGATCCTTAACTTAATCCTATCTTACAAAAATTTCACCATGTAAAATAACATTCACAGATCCCAGGATTCAGAATCTGATTGATACCTGGGGTTTGGGGTGGGTGTATTTGTCACCTATAGTTCAAGATCTCAAAATTCAAGTAGGTTTTCAATCCTGCCTATTTTACTATATCTGCTGACTCTCCATAATGACTATATACCTGCTCTCTCAAAAATCTTTCATATTCTCTTCCAAATTCCTCTTTTAGCTAAAGACTATGAGGCTACACACAATGTTTTCATTTCCTATCTTTCTAACCTCATTCCATGCCAATGCTCAATTGCTCAGTATGTACCAGCTGCAGTTCATTCAACACATGTAGCTCTTTGTTAATTCAGATTATTTTATGCGTCCCATTTCCTCTCTCTGATATGTTGCATTCCACTACTATTCCCCTCATAGCCCCTCTTCAAACCAATACCAAGACTCTCCTTGCTTAACCCTCTGGTGTCACAAAATATCACTTTATATTATTTTTACAGAGAACATGATCTGGTTTCCTGTTTTCAATACCTCCACTTTTCCTACTATCTACACACTTCGTCTATTTAATGTAACTAAAGGTCATGATTGCTTATTCACCATTATATCCTGAGCATTTGGTCCAACGGACTTAAAAGGCACTCAATTATTAGTTCAAAAAATGAACTAATTGCTAGGATACAAATGATAACATTTTACAATTTTAGGTTGAAGTAGCTTTATGGGTGGAAGTGTGACAAAAAATTTTTATTGCTATAGGAAGTCAGTCAAAATTGTCTAAATGGTCCATGTTAAAAAGAAATTCAGGCCCTGGCCGGTTGGCTCAGCGGTAGAGCGTCGGCCTGGCATGCGGGGGACCCGGGTTCGATTCCCGGCCAGGGCACATAGGAGAAGCGCCCATTTGCTTCTCCACCCCCGCACCTCCCTTCCTCTCTGTCTCTCTATTCCCCTCCCGCAGCCAAGGCTCCATTGGAGCAAAGATGGCCCGGTTCGCGGCACAGCGATGCCCCAGAGGGGCAGAGCATCACCCCCTGGTGGGCAGAGCGTCGCCCCCTGGTGGGCGTGCCGGGTGGATCCCGGTCGGGCGCATGCAGGAGTCTGTCTGACTGTCTCTCCCCGTTTCCAGCTTCAGAAAAATACAAAAATACAAAAAAAAAAAAAAAGAAATTCAAATATTCCATCTCTAGAAATCTATTCTGAGGAAATAATCATTGATAGGCACAAAGAATTCATAGTATGTATGTATGTATGTATTTATTTTAGAGAAAGGAAAGAGAGAAGGGGGGTGGAGAGGAGTGAAAAGCATTACCTCAGAGTAGTTGCTTCTATGTTTCTTGACCGGGCAAACCCAGGGTTTCAAACTGGCAACCTCAGCATTCTAGGTTGACACTTGATCCACTGTGCTACCACAGGTCAGGTGGCACAAAGAATTATATACAAGGATGTTCACTGCAGCATTATTTATAATAGTAAAAATGATTCACAATCTATGTATCTGGCCCACATGGAATTCATTAAATAAATTATGGCACATCCATATGATTGACTACCTGGCAGCCATTACAATGCCTATTTTAGAAGAATACTTAAGACGTGGGGAAATTATACTACTACGTTAGGAAATGAAAAAGGCTGGCTACAAAAGAGCACAGACAGTACAATCACAATTTTGTTACATACATATCTAGGAAGAAATAAGCCAAAATTTTGAATGAGTGTGTATTACTTTTATAAATGCTTTTTAAGACAGAATGACCAAAAGGAAGTTACGCTGGGAAGGAGCTCCCACAATCGGCTTATGACAGAAAGTGATTAAATTCAGAACACAGGAACTCACACAATAGCTGTGATCTGAATGCCAGAAACTGTAGCTAGTACCTACTAGAAAGGACCTGGCTCTTTGCAAGGGCTGAGGGTGAAGAGATGCTGCATGCCACTGGCATGAGGCCAAACGGAGCCCAGGAAAGAAGATTTAGGCCAGTGGCTCTCAACCATGGCTGCATATTAGAAGCTGAAAGCACCAACGCCCAGGTCCAGCCTCAGGGATTCTGACTTCTAAGATGAGGCTGGTCATCTTTATTTTTTTTCTTCAAAGGTCTTCAGGAGATTCTAATAAGAACCAGTGAATTAGTGTTACACTGGATCAGGCTACTGGTACCTGTATACAGAGAACACATGAGCCTTGCTTTCTAGACTGAGCCCAGCATGTAAAAAGAGGGTCACTCTGGAAGTTAGAACCTGAAAGAAAGCAGGTGACCCCAAGGCCCTTGGTCAATGCAGGAAAATGACTCTCAGCCTTGGGGGACATTTACAGAACTACTCCCTAAGAGCTGGGCCGTTGGGAGCTTTTGCCACAAGGACACTGATCTCCACTTAAGACTCCTGATGGGACCCAGTTATCGGCTGACTCTATAAACTGCAAGTACAGGTGAGTCTACCAAAGGGAGAAGGGAAGGAAGCTAGCATCCTGGGAAATCTACAGGGACCTGACTCTGCAGAAGCCGGAGCAGGTGATGTTTTCCTCTTCCGTCCTGCTTTGGGGCAGAAACACACTCTGGCCAACAGAGCCATGTGTGACCCTTAAAGGTGATCTGCTTTGGGTGGATGAGGTCTCTCGGAGGCCTTCTAGTTTCTCCCAGGCGCCTTGAGGGAAGAGACGGAAAGGGAACAGGTTGCAAGAAACAAAAGTTTGTATTAAATGATAAGATCTCCCCCAGCCTCTCATTACAGGTATAGAGTTACTCAAGGGACCAAAAGTAGGGAAAGAAGAGGCCTGGGTTGGATGGTTTACACATGGGATCCATACATCCCTGAATAATTAAGAGCCAACTGCAGCCCTTTTGTACTCCTTAGAGTGGGGCTCCTGGGGGGCCTCCAGGACAATGAGCGGGGCAGTATGGAAGGAGTTTGGGCTCAGGTGGACTAGTGGGATTGCCAAGTAGAGTTGGGTCTAAACTGCTGTTTCACCAGCCATTTCCCTGAAGTTGCATCCCTAGGGACAGCCTCACGCCAACTCTGGCAAAAGAACACAACAGCAGATGGCCAAAAATGCTGGGTGATCAAACCATAACACAACTTTGCAATTATTGCGTCTATGTTTACACAGGATGCATGTGAGTATATTTACACACACACATACATACGTGTGCAGCGGATTTATCGTTCCAAATGATGTTTGTTTCAGATGAAGGCTGAAAGGAAAATGCACTCTCTGAATGTGCTGTGACTGGCAATCAGGTGGGTTACTAACGGCGGGGCTGGATGGTAACTAGAAACTGTCTTGAGACTAAACATCTACCATAAATAATCCACAGAAAGGGGAACGAACCACTCCTGGAAAATCAAGAAATGACTGTAATCTTCATTCTAAACCATTCACCTCGATGGCTAGAAAGAACCTTCAGGGTTGGTTCATCTGATACCTCATTTTTGCAGATGGGGAGTCTGAGTTTAGCAGAGGCTCTCCTCCTTTGGGAATTTAAACCTACCTCCTCTAATTTGATCCTCAGGGGACTGGCGAAACAGATGGTCTCCAGCCATCTTCCAGTACCAGCCCTTCCTATCACAGAAGACACCACAGAGATATCCTTGGTTCAAATGCAAAGATACTCTGATAATACAGTACCAAGAAGGCTTCAAATTCAAATGAGTTCCAGATGCAAGTCTGATTAAGTCATCCTTAATAAACACAGATCAATGAGGGTGGTGTCATAGCAGGACTCAGCACACAGCATTGCCTCTCAGGCTTTCCTTTGCTCAGGGAAAAGCCCAGTGAAATCCATTGCCTCCTGTTGCAAGTCAGAGAATGGAGCAGGATAAGCAGCCCAACGGCTGGGAAATGTGCTCAAGGTCAAACTTTCCCAAATCCAGGTTCCAGCTCAGTGATCGCTCCTCTGACTTTCGCCACTGTACCTAGCAGCAAATTGAATAGGAAACTATCTTCTATTTTCCCCCCTACTCTGAAGCTACCAAGTACAGGGATCTCTCACTGGTGAACCCCTGAGTAATGTCAGAATTAAAGAGTACATTCTGCAAGGTTTGGTTTTCATGCCTCGTGCTCACTAAAGCAAGATACTAATGCAGAAGGAAGGGAAAGTGACATGGCAGAGCCACAGAACATTCGGCATCCCCGCTTCCCTTTGGAACTCCGCTCCCGGCTGGAACTTCTCCCTGCCGCTTTTCAGCATTCAAGCCAGTTACAGGAGGATTTCTTCAGAAAGTCTTGGAGGATTCCTCCACTGGAGATAGAGAACAGCATACTCAGAGATCTCCTTCCAGTTTACCCATCAGGGAGCCATCTCCTCCACTGAGGCAGATGTCACCAAACCAAAAGTCAGAGAGAGGGACTTGCCAAAAGTATGGCATTTGACGCCAGTGAAATCCAGGGGTTGCCCACACACGCTGTAAAAAATAAGGCTCAGTTTGGTCATTTCAATGGGACTCCATTCGTTGAGAAACTTTGGCCTCTTGTCATGTATTTAAGACCAAGTTAGTTTAGCTTCTTCATAAATTTAAGGCCAACTTAGTGATAGCTAAAGTCAAGTGCAAAGATCTGAATGTGAAGAAACTCATTCAGCAGAGCAGCGTTTCTCAACTGCCAGTCCACAGACTGGACCGTTCTGCCAGAAATGTTGTGCCAGTCCTAAAAGAGTTAACCACCCTGATGTTGTATGAAGATTATAGACCCAATGACCTTAGTCAAATTTGCCTATGCTCAGGGTGATTTCTGTCTTAGTGGTCCTGAAATAATTTTGTTTTCACCAGTCCCCAAGGGTAAAAAGACTGAAGAACACTGCATTAGAGATAACTACAGTGTGTCCATAAAGTCATGGTGCACTTTTTACCGGTCACAGGAAAGCAACAAGATGATAGAAATGTGAAATCTGCACCAAATAAAAGGAAAACTCTCCCAGTTTCATACCTATTCAGTGCAGCTCGATGTGGGCTCACGCACAGATTTTTTAGGGCTCCTTAGGTAGCTATCCCGTATAGCCTCTACAGACTCGTCACTGACTGATGGCCTACCAGAACAGGGTTTCTCCACCAAACTGCCGGTTTCCTTCAACTGCTTATCCCACTGAGTAATGTTATTCCTATGTGGTGGCGCTTCGTTATAAACGCGCCGATATTCACATTGCACTTTGGTCACGGATTCGAATTTAGTGAGCCACAGAACACACTGAACTTTCCTCTGTACCGTCCACATCTCGACTGGCATGGCCGTGGGCTGCTCCGCTGTATACACGGTGTTACATCATCATCTGCGCATGCGCACATGCTGCCACATCATCCTACAGAAACTGGGAGGGTTTTCCTTTGATTTGGTGCAGATTTCCCATTTCTATCGTCTTTTGTTGCTTTTCTGTGACCGGTCAAAAATGCACCATGACTTTATGGACACACTGTATTTTCAACACACACACAAAGTCATTGGTTGACGAAGACAGGCTAGTAATCAAGGCGACTGAATGAGGCAAGGACTGGAACCAGGACACACTGGGTTTCAGGCCCTGCAGTATAAATAACCAATACTCCTCCCGATCTCATTCCCCGATCATCAAGTACCTGGTTTTGCTTCTGTCTATACCACAAGTACGAAGCAGATGTTCAATTCCACTTGATGAGTAAGGAATCTCAGGTATAGAGAGGGGACTTGGAAGTAGGGAACAACTAGCCCTCTTAGCCCTCCCCTCAAGTCCTTTGGACAACTCCATATTAGCTGTCAGGTCACGCAGACAAACCCACAGGAGGGGGAAGCCCACAGTAAATTCTATCATAGGCGTTAAGGCAATGCTAGTAATTGTGTTCTAGCATTCTGATTCACCTCTACTCAGGGATACAGAGACAAAACTTGTCTACTGTTGTATCCATAGCTCCTAGCACAGTGCCTGGCACATAGTAGGTGTTCAGTGAATGACAGACATCTGAGTTTACTGCCACTGTTGATCTCATTTACCTTGTAGCCAGGCAATAAAAAAGCCAACACTTGCCCTGGCCGGTTGGCTCAGTGGTAGAGCGTCGGCCTGGCGTGCATAAGTCCCGGGTTCGATTCCCAGCCAGGGCACACAGGAGAAGCGCCCATCTGCTTCTCCACCCCTCCCCCTCCTTCCTCTCTGTCTCTCTCTTCCCCTCCCGCAGCTGAGGCTCCATTGGAGCAAAGATGGCCCCGGCACTGGGGATGGCTCCTTGGCCTCTGCCCCAGGTGCTAGAGTGGCTCTGGTCGCGGCAGAGCGACACCCCGGAGGGGCAGAGCATCGCCCCCTGGTGGGCGTGCTGGGTGGATCCCGGTCAGGCACATGCGGGAGTCTGTCTATCTCTCCCCGTTTCCAGCTTCAGAAAAATACAAACAAACAAAAAAGCCAACACTTGAAGACCACGGGGAATATCTAACTGTTGGGGCAGCAGAACTCAGTCCTCAGCCCTTCAGGGCACTACGACAGGTAACAAGCACTTGTAACACTGAGGAACAATTCTTTCTTCATTTTCTGTTGCATGAGGCTTTAGAACTTTTTCTATATATGTCTGTATCGCTGATTCTAAATCTGAAATCCGTTTTTGGTGCATGCTCTAGTTTTTATGCAATTTTAATTTCTTTTTGTTAGTTAATGGCATGCATTGGTTTTTAAATTGGAGTTAAAGGGCAACGACTCTTGGATTGAACATAACCACAAGGCAATTAATGTTTTACAAACATCACTTTTACATAATTACAGTTGTTTTTAAATGTAAAAAATTATTATCTGATAAATACACCCTCTTATTTTGTTTTAAGATTGAATCATGGCTTCTTCGAGTAGGCGTAAATGTAAGAACAGTCCTGACACCTTCTGTTATATATGTGGCTGTTACACACTTCAACGTCAAAGGCGCAATATTTCATCATTTGTGACACATGCATATATTGCCTATTTTCAAGTTCCCCTTGGCGATCAAGACAAGATTTGGGCTCCTCATATTGTGTGTCATAATTGTGAGGAAATGCTTCGTGACTGGACAAAAGGAAAACATAAAGGAATGCCCTTTGGTATTCCAATGGTTTGGTGTGAACCTAAGGACCACAGCAGTGACTGTTATTTCTGTCTGATCCATACAAAGGGCATCGGCAAGAAAATATGGCAGATGATCGCATATCCTAATATTCCTCAGCAATATGACCTATCCCACACTCTAAGACACTCCCATTTCCAGTTTTCAATGGTTTTATTTCTTCTAAGGACAAAGAAAGTGAACATGGTGATCAAGTATATTTTGATAAGATGCATGAGGAAATGGTTGTAGAATCTGAAAGAGTCTTCTTTGGATGCCAAGCAGTCATTAACCCCTCAGCAGTTTAGCCAACCTGAATTGAATGACTTAGTAAGAGAGTTGGGCCTATCAAAGAAAGCAGCTGAGTTATTAGCCTCTGGGCTTCAAGAAAAGAATGTACTTCACCAGTCAGCTAAAGTATCTCATTTCAGGAAGCGTGAACAAATTTTTGTGAACTTTTTTTCTGAAGACAAACACTTTGTTTACATCATGACATCAGTAGTCTTCTCAGCCAGCTAGGTGTTACCACTTACAGTCCAACAGAATGGCGGCTATTTCTTGACAGCTCTAAACGGAGTCTGAAATGTGTTCCCCTACACAACGGTAATGTTTATGCAGTGGTTCCAATTGGTTATTCAACTCATCTGCGAGAAGATTATAATGACATAAAAATTGTCCTTGACTTTTTGAAGTATGAGGAGCATAACTAGATCATTTGTGTGGATCTTAAAATTTCCTGCTAGGACAACAGAGAGGTTTCACGAAGTATCCTTGCTTTCTGTGTTTGTGAGACAGCTGAGCTCAGGAGAAACACTAGACACAGAAGGAGTGGCCGAAATATGAAGCTCTGGAAGTAAGGATGCAATATATTGTGAATGAACCTGTAGTTAATCGAAACAGGATCATTTTTCCTCCACTTCACATCAAACTTGGCTTAATGAAGCAGTTTGTTCAGGCTCTGAATAGAGAAAGTGAACACTTTCAACATATTATTTCTGCTTTTCTTGCCTTGTCTTTCGAGAAGATAAAAGCAGGTGTATTTGATGGACCACAAATTCGAACCCTCATATGTGACAAAGAATTTGCCAGGAAGATGAAATAGGAGGAGAAAGCAGCATGGCAGTCTTTTGTGGCAGTTACAAAGAACTTCCTTGGCAATAAAAAAGCAGAAAACTATGAACTGGTTCAAAGGATGCTATTGGCTTTCCTCGACATTGGATGTAACATGAGCGTTAAGATTCACTTCTTGAACAGTCACCTTGATAAGTTTCCTGAAAATCTTGGAGCTGTTAGTGATGAGCAGACTACTGCTGGAGCATCAAACGAGATTGTCCTCAATAAGTACAGAAACGCAAGAGCTACAAACGCAAATTTTTGCCTGAATAGAATTTAAATAAGTTTTGTGCAAATTTTATGATTAAAATAAGTGTTTTAATATGTTCTATTTTGAAATTGTAGACAAATTCTGATACAGTCATATATTTTAGTGTATTAGTGTATTTACTGCATTATATAAATTATTATATTTTCACAAAAATGATGCCCAAGAAGACATTCTACTTCATTATGCTAAACTAAATGTTGAAAATTTTACAATAAGATGAAAACCTAAAATCTTGAATTGCAAAAAAACCCTGTAGCTTACAGAGAAAAACTAATGTCAGATTTGAGATCAGCACACTCGAATTAGGTAAGAACAAGTGTTTTTGCGGATGCAACAAAAATTTTGTTCCCCGGTGTAATTGAAGATCTTGTCCTTTGCCCTTTCTGTCCATTCTATCATCTCAAGTCCTCAATAAAAGTAGTGAATTGGTTGATTATATAGTAGTGATCTAACTTGCCATCTTATTGACCTACCTGTGGGATATAGGAGGGTGACCAAGATTAAGAACAGGATCTTATGATCAATATTCAAAATAATTCAACCAAACAGCCTCTTTTTCACAAATGCACAGACTCTACGAATCGTCAGCCTTGCCAGGGTACTCCTCCATAAAGGTCTGCAATTCCTCTGCCCCTTTGCTGAGGCTCCTCTTTCCCCTTTTAAACCCTAACCTGGGGCTCAGAAATTTCTGGATATTCCTTAGATTCCCAAACATCCTATGTGAGCTTAAAGTCTTTTCTCTTTCAGCCCCTACACAAAGCTTTACTATATTAGAAGAAGCAAAAAGTCATGGTTGGATTTTTTTCCCTTTCTACTAAAGGAAAAAATTGGTTTACACCCACTGGGTTCCAGGGCTAGAGGTGGAAGGGAATGAGCAGGAGACCTGAGTTCCAATCCTGGCTCTGCATCTGAAATCTTGTATCAATGGATATGAAATGCTAGATCTATATAAGACAAGATGGCTCCCTGACCTCAAGGAACTCATCATCCCTCAAGAGCATCCCAGTGGGCCCTGAGAACAAAGGTGAGCTGGGGGTCCACCAGGTCAGAGGGAGGACCAGGCTGTGGGATGTTCCAATCAATCCCCAAAGGACAGGGAAACATGATAACATGTATACACAGAGATGAGATCACTTCTTTTATTTATTTATTTATTTATTTATTTATTGAGATC
The DNA here is from genome assembly GCF_036850765.1 of Saccopteryx bilineata. Classification (NCBI taxonomy): domain Eukaryota; kingdom Metazoa; phylum Chordata; class Mammalia; order Chiroptera; family Emballonuridae; genus Saccopteryx; species Saccopteryx bilineata. The sequence continues at coordinate 52,410,886 of NC_089497.1, forward strand.
ACTTCTTAGAATCATAATTTCTTAATCTGTAAATATAGGGAGTCAGACTGCTCAAGGGCTGCACACTGGTTTTGTCTGGACCATTGTTATTTGGCCAGTTTGCCTTTGAATATCCAGTTGTCCCAAGGCCCAGCCACTCTAACTGCTTGATCAACAAACACATTGTTACCTGCCTACCTCCGTAGGCATTTGAGTTTGTGACTCCCTGACATGACCATCTCTAAGCTCTCCTCCAGCTTTGAAACTCAGTAAGAAGTTACTAAGAGAGGGACTTTCAAACAAGCCAGGAAGGGTACCCCAACACCAAAAGGCTTCTGTGATTCCTCCATTCTCAACTGGGAGGGGGCAATCCACATAGCCAGGCTGGACCTCTGGGCTTCTTTGCCTTTCCAGCTGCTCTAGAAGTGGAAAGGGAGCCCCTCTCTGTCCCTCCCTTCTCTTGTGCCACCCTCCCTATACACACAGCTTGTGGGGAAGGGGTCAGAGTCAACAAGCCCAGCTCTCAGTCCCACCTGAGTCATCAGGCTTTCTTCAATCGGTTCTCTCCTAAACCCTAGGTCACCATTTGGCACCAAGCCCTTGCTGCCTAGTACTGCCTATGCATTTCTGTGTTCATGTTCTTCTCCCTACATACACAAACTCACATGGCTGGTGAATTTAGCAGCTCTCCGTGCATGGCCTCAGCCTGGTATCTACCAGCACCTAGCCAGGTACATTGCACACACACACTAGGTGTTTAAAAATGTCCACAGTGATGGCAATGATGGATATTTTCAGCTCTGGAGGAGGAAGGCTCGGGCATGACTCCCTGTTAAGAGAACAGAGATGGACTATCTGCCATCCCTCGCAAACTGGTGGTGGTAGCTGTTGATGGAAGAATAGGACTTGCCTGCTCCACACACACCCGCACCTTTCCCAACCTGGCGCAACCAGAGCAGCCCTTCTTCCTGAGCGGTCTCCCCCCCAAACGGTACTTCCTGCTGGCTCTTCTGCCCTATGCCACAGAGTGGTGGCAAACTCCTTCACTCTTTGATATTTTATCTGTCTTCCTTCTCCCTTCCGTCTCGGTTGGAAATCTTGATTTGGAGTAGGGTACTGCTGGCTTGTTCCAAGATGCTTCTAAATCTGATCCCCTTTTTCTAAAGACGTCCAGTTCTCAAGCTCAAGTTCCCCTCCGCCCCTTCCTCAAGGTCATCTATCCCGGTTCAGAAAAGGTGGGAGGCCACTTTAAAATGTCAAGAAAAAATGAGGTCAGGAGTGGGATAAGTGAGGGGAAAGAATGGAAGAACATAGCCCCCCAGATGAGGGAAAGTGGGGGTGGGGAGGAAACAGAGGAGGGGATGGAGGGCGCTGGAGAAAGGAGGCTCTGCCTAGGGAGCAGAATGAGGCCGGAGCGGGGAGGGGTGGGAAGGGCGGCTGGGAAATGTGGAAGGAGGCTGGATTTTCTAGGGGCTGAGAGGAAACTACGGCGGGTGGGGCCACGGAAGGTCGGATCTTGCTGGGGTCTAGACGCAGGCAAGCTTCCAGCTCCCCAATCCCAGTTGCGTTGGCTCCACCCCACGGCCGGGAAGGAGCGCATCCCGAGGGCGGCAGCCCCTCCCCGCTCCCGCCGCCCCGGTGCCCACCGCGGAAAGCCTGGAGTGGACCGCAGCGCGGGGCAGCGTCCGGCGGTGACCCCTCCCTCCAAACTCGGGGCGCACTGCAGCTGGGCGCGCTGGGGCGGGGGCACGGCCCAAGGACGGGCACTGGGGAGTGGGGAGGAGGCCAGGACGGCGCTTCAGGTGGCTCCTCCTCGTAGTTGAAAGTTTGCGGCTGACGAAGGAACCGACTCCATCCTCCCTAAGCCGCCGACCCGCGGCTCCGCGCAGCCGGGGCGCCTCAGCTGCAGCCTCACCCTCGGCGGGTCCAGCGCCCACTCCCCTCGGGGCTCCCGCCCCGCTCGGGTCCCGGGTCCCGGATCCCGTCTCCGGGCTCCCTCCCTCCCCGAGCCCGCGCGGCCCCCGCCCCCGCCCTCCGCGCTGGAGCTCCCGCACGACGTGAGCGGAAAGTGAATGGGCCGCCCCAACCACAAAGACAAATTACCATGAGAAAAATAAACCGGGAAACCGCCGCTCGGCCCCTGATCCCGCCGCCGCGCCCCTGTCCACCAGCCGAGGCGGGAACGCCGGGCTCCCGAGCCGCAGCGTCCGGGGCCTGGCGGGGCAGCGGGCCGGGGAGGAACCGGGGCGGGGACCCCCCGCAGGTGCCGGCGGAGCGGAGACGGCCGCGAGCGAGAGATTTCACACTCCGCGCGGGCCACGCGCTCCCACGCGCCTCGCCCTCCGGCGCTCTCCCTGCGACGGGCTCACTCGCCCGCCCGCTCGGATCCTCCATCTCGGCGCGGTCTCAGAACCTCCGCCGGCTCTCCCTCGGCCATTCATTCGACCGTCCCCTCCTCCAGGCCCGGGCCCCCGATGCGGCCGCAGCCCAGAAGCGCTGACCGCGGCCGGGCGAGGGCCCGGTGCAGCCAGACTCGGAGCGAGCCGGCGGCGGGAAGAGGCAGCGCGGGGGGCGCGGAAGTCCAGGGACCCCCGCTCCTCCTGTCCGGAGCCTCCGCCACCCGGTTCCAACTTGCCAGCAACCCCGGGTCCCTACGCCTCCCTCTCCCCTCTCCCCACCGAGTTGCTCAAGTTTGCAACTTGCAGCCCCAGCCCGCGCAGGGGAAGCGCCCGAGACTCCCGGGACTCACCTCCGCGCTGTGGACGCAGGTGCCGGGTGCCCGGTGGCTCCCGGCTCCCGGAGCGGGGGAGCAGAACCAGAGGGGCTGGCGGCCGGTCTGGGAATGGGGCGGCCGCTCAGGAACGGCCCCGGCTCTGGGCTCGGCGCTCCGGTGCAGTCCCGACCCGGGCCCGCGCCCGCTATGCTCAGGTCCCGCAAGCAGCCGCTGGACGCGCGGCCGACCCGCCCGGCTCCACCGAGCTGGGCTCTAGCAGCCGTCTTCGCGCTCCAACTAGCTCCCGACCTGGCGCGCGGGTGCGAGCGGGGAGGAGGAGACCGAGGGAGCAGGAGGGAGGGAGGGAAAGGCGGTGGGGGAGGAGTTGGGAGCGAGCGGAGAAAAGGAGGGGTGCGGGAGAGAAAGAGAGGAGGGGGTGGAGAGGACCCGCGGCGGTGGACGCTTCCGTCGCCAGCCCCGAGGCGCGCGCTAGAGCGCGAGGGGGCGCCCTGCCTCTCCGGGTCCCGCGCTCGGCCCACTCCTTCCCCTGGCCTGCCAAGTGTGTGGTCCCCTCGGAGATGGAAGTCCCGTTCAGCAGTCGGCATTCCAGCACTGACACCCAGGTCCCTGAGATCACTTGCTACCTTTTGCCGCGCCCTGCCTTACGGTCCTCGGTACCCTCCATCTCGAACCTGACCCCCTCCCGCCCCGGACCTGATCCCATCCGAGCCCTGCCCACCCAACCCTTGGGGCCTATGGAAAGTGTCTTTTCTTCCCGCTGCCAAATGCCCCCAGCCCAGTTAGCTAGGGACGACCTTCCTGCCTGTGGATTGGAGCGGGGGGAAAAACTGCGTGCAGCACAGAAGAAATCTAGTATAAACTGCAGTAGAAGAGAGTGGGGCGAGGCTGCTGGGCTGACTGAAAAGCCAGAACTGGCCGGGTTAGGGTTGACAACTGTATGACCTTGAGTGAACCTCAAGTCTCCGTTACCTCAGCTATAAACTAGGGTAGGCAATACCTACCGTACGGAAAAGCAGGTAGGGACTACAGTGAGTCAAATAACACCAGGAACGTTAGGAGGACGTGCAAGAGATTAGCGATCCTGAGAGACCGTGATTGCTCCGAGCTGAGGAGGGGGGTTTAGCGTGATCACACCGACCAAGGCTGCACTGTTGTTGACAAGTGTAATATCTAGTGTTTCTGGTGGCAAGAAAGCGGAGGGAAAAACAGAAGGGGCAAGCTGCAAATCTTAAGCGCCCGGGCTGTGAGAGGGATGGGAAGGGAGCCCTCTGCTGAAGAAAAAAAGGTATTAAAAAAAAAAAAAAAGTGACCTAAGGGGGTGGGGAGTACATGAAAGATTGAAGAAGAAAGACAAAAGACCTCAAAAATTAAGCTCCGAGAAGTGTGATTTTTAACAGATAACCAAAGAGAAGTGTGAAATAAAAATAGATAAGGTAGAAGGAAAACATTAAAAGACTTTCTAGAGTATGCCATAAATTGAAGAATTAGAGTGAAGCATTTTATACAATAAAATTCGAGGTAAAGGAAATCCCAGATAAAGCAGGGGAATGGAGACAGCTGGAGCCCCAGAGAAGAACCCCCCCACACACACACACAAGTGCACCCCTCTGAACCAAGGTGAGAAGCAGTTTGGCCAGCATGAGGGGGAAGAAAGAATAATCCAAGAAGGGAGTTTATGAGATGCTCTAAAAAGGGAAACAGAGCACAATCTCAGAAGTAAAGACTTTCTAGGGCAACAAAACTGCTGAAACTCATAATGTGCAGAACGAAAAGGAACTTGCAAAAACATAAGACACACTCTGGATCAGAGAAGAGAGATGTAGAGAAGAGGGAAAAGAAGAAGGAAATGGGCGTAAGGGGGCAGGCCAGTCTGGTGGCCCAAACATTTAATTAGGGGTAGAAATCAAGTTGGAAGAGGTAATGTAGTGCATGGAGTCCAAGCCTCTCTCATTTTACAGACAAGGAGAAGGAGAATGAGATTGAGAGAGGAGAAGCACTTCTCCCAGAATCCCAGGCCAGAGTGGGAGCAGGTCTCCGATTCTCATTCTGGGACCCTGCCACTGCTGTGAGTGCTGTCCCCCATCGTCACCCCTATTCCCTGCAGAACCACAGGGACTGCTTTTGACAATACAAAACTATACATGTGTGTGATATATTTAGACACCTCTTAATTAATACGGAAACATGAAAAGAGACTTTCCCATTTGTCTGGTTGGAAGCATAGACAAAATGCTTCCTGAGTGGTTCTGTCAGCAGTAGCTCTCTCTTCAAAGAAAATAAAAATCCTCTCTATCCTTCCCCATATTCTCTCACCTTTTCTCTCTTTTCCACCAAGTTTTGATGGTTTTGTCTCTACTCTTCCCACCATCATTTTCTGCCCCTTCCTGGCTCTCCCTTTCCACATTATGAATGACTGTGGGAAGGTGCTTGGTGCAGGAAGAGAAGAGAGGAGACCCAGTCTAGGGACACAGGCCAGGAATCTTTCCTTTTCAGAGGAAGCAGGAGCCAAGAAGAGGGTACACCCAAGGAGACACAAGACACAGGAGAGCGCTGCTTGGGATGCTGGGCTAATTAATCCTAATTGTATCCTACAGTGTTGTGTTGGTTAACAGTGATTACTCAAGAGCTCTCAACGCAGGAGAGCTGCAGAAGTTCAAACCTCAGGAAAGGACAGTTACTTTACTGGCAAGGTAATGCTGGCTTACCTTACCACCTACTTCAGGCATTCCCAGAACTGGGCACACCCAGCCTCATTAGAATCTCTGAATCATTTGGATCAAAACCAGGTGTGTTGACCCTATCACCACCACCTTCTGTCACCTTCTTTAAACCTTTGCAATAACCTCTACAATAATTATTTCTATTAGGAACAATTTTCCACCTACTGGAACAGTGTTAATTAAGCAGAATGTAAAAACATTAATTAATACAGAATTATCCAAAACAAACATGCCAAAGAGCAGCAAACACAGGGGCTGGAAAAGAGTTCTTAGACTTCACTCTTGACCTAGAAATTCCAAAATTATCTTGAACTAAAGTGCCAAGAAGTTAAGAAGTAAGCCCAAACTGTCATGCTTAAGGATGAGAAACCTGAGCATCTCCCGCCTCCCCCCCCCCACAGGGCATTTTCTAAAAGATCTAGCTACCTCTGAAAAACAAGGGTGCAGCCTCTCCCAGTGTGTGTGAGTGTGTGTGTGTGTGTGTGTGTACATGCCTGTGCATAGCCCAAGCACAGGCACAAGTCTGGCAGTGCAGCAAAAATCACACAAACACTTACCACTTATATATAAATAAAAGAGAGACAATTGAAAAGAAGAAGAAAGCAATCACTTATAATGTCCATTCCTGGTCTTAGAACTACCTGAGGGCCCTGGCCGGTTGGCTCAGCGGTAGAGCGTCGGCCTGGCGTGCGGGGGACCCGGGTTCAATTCCCGGCCAAGGCACATAGGAGAAGCGCCCATTTGCTTCTCACCCCCCCTCCTTCCTCTGTCTCTGTCTTCCCCTCCCGCAGCGAGGCTCCATTGGAGCAAAGATGGCCCGGGCGCTGGGGATGGCTCCTTGGCCTCTGGCCCAGGCACTAGAGTGGCTCTGGTCGTGACAGAGCGATGCCCAGGAGGGGCAGAGCATCGCCCCCTGGTGGGCAGAGCGTCGCCCCTGGTGGGCATGCCAGGTGGATCCCGGTCGGGCGCATGCGGGAGTCTGACTGTCTCTCCTCGTTTCCAGCTTCAGAAAAAAAAAAAAAAGAACTATCTGAGCATTGTGCCTAGGGGTAGAAATGAAAAAAAGAAAATTTCCACTCCAGGAGTCATTGTCAATCCGTGAACCCAAAACACACTTAGGTTGGAGGAACTGAAGTGTCACTAAATGGCAGCTTTGCCATTGTCCTGAGCTAGTGTTTGAGAAGAGACCTTCCTGCCTTCCTTCCTCCCCAAACATTTAAGTGCCACTCACTATGGGAGACAGAGGTCATAGGAAGAGAAAGCCAGAGCCTCACAGGCAGGTGGGAGAGGCAGACATAACCCCAGCAAAGTGGAGAGCTGATGACTAGCTCTACCCAGCAAGGCAAGGAAATCTTCACTGCATTGGGCCCTTCTAGCTGGGAATGGAGATGGGGCAAGCATTTGCCAGACAAAGAAGCAGGAGGAGGCAGAGGAAACAGCATGTATGAAAGCACCAAGTGATATAATTAGATTTCTGTTTTGGGAGAATTACTTGGCCCTGATGAACAGATTCACAGAAAGCTGCAGTCGTAAATGTGAGCAGGTGCATCTGTGGCAGAAAGAGCACCACACCAGTAGTTAGGACTTCTCAGTTCTGGGACCTGAGTGGCCACTGACCAGCTGGGTATCTATGAACAAGCCTCTTATCCTCCCTGACCTCAGTTCCTCATGGATGAGAGGGCTTAATCAACCGGTTTCTGAGGTCCTTGCATACGCATTCTATCATTCTGACTGTCTCCAGATACTTCTTTCAATTATGTTCTTTGCCACATTTATATGCTTAGTCTTTTCCATCTATAACATTTTACAGTTTACAGAAGTATTTTCCATACAATATCTTTTGACCTTCACATTCCTGTGAAGGAGATTGCTACACTGTTGCTGTAGATGATCTTGTCCAGCCTCTGTAAACACCATCTCTATGCTGATGACTTCCAGGTTTGTATCTACAGCTCTGACCTCTCCCTGGAAATCAGAGGCAGGGCAAACCAACTGCCTGCTGCTCTCCTCCACCTGACACTCTAAAAGACGTCTCCAACTTAATATGTCCAACACTTAACTTTTGTTTCTTTCCCCAAACCAGCTTTTCTTTCTGACTTCTCCATCCTAGTAAATACAAACACCTGTTCTTCAAATTCCTCAAGGCCAAAATCTTGAAGTCATCCCGCATGCTACATGTAAACCATCAATAAATTCCATTGTCTCTACCTGTGAAATGCTTTCAGGATCTGGCTACTCACCAGCCCCTCCATGAGCACCCCAGTTCAAACCATCTCCTCTCACCTGGACAGCTGTTTTGCCTGCTTCCACCTTCATAAATAGTCTGTTCACACAGGAGCCATCCTAGGTCAGAGCCTGTCACTCCTCTGCTCAAAAGCCTTCTATGTCTCTCCAGCTCAGTAAAGGAAAAGCCACATCCTCACCAAATTTATCAAGCCCTTTTTTTTTTTTTTTTGTATTTTTCTGAAGCTGGAAACGGGGAAGGAGTCAGACTCCCGCATGCGCCCGACCGGGATCCACCCAGTATGCCCACCAGGGGGCGATGCTCTGCCCATCTGAGGCGTTGCTCTGTCGCGACCAGAGCCACTCTAGTGCCTGGGGCAGAGGCCAAGGAGCCATCCCCAGCGCCCGGGCCATGTTTTGCTCCAATGGAGCCTCAGCTGTGGGGGGGGAAGAGAGAGACAGAGAGGAAGGAGAGGGGGAGGGGTGGAGAAGCAGATGGGTGCTTCTCCTGTGTGCCCCGGCCGGGAATCGAACCCAGGACTTCTGCACGCCAGGCCGACACTCTACCACTGAGACAATCGGTCAGGGCCTATCAAGTCCTTCTTACATCACCTTGACTACTCTCCCTCTTTCACCTCTCTTTTGCCTCATGGGGCATTCCCAAACACCTGAGACCACCTCAGGGCCTCTGTACTTGAGGTTTTTCTCTGCTTGGAAAGCTCTTTGTTTAAATGCTCACATAGGTCATTCCCTCACTTCCTTCAGTCTCTGCCTAATTATTATTCATTAGAGAGGCATTATGATCCTTTAAAAAATGACAAACCCCTGTCAACCTCCATGAAAGTGGAGACATTGACTGCTTTGTTCTTTGCAATAATCCCCAGCTCACAGAATAGTGCTTGATAAAAAGAAGTGCACAATAATGATTTAATGATTGTGAATTATTATTCTTATCCCCATTTTACAGACATAGAAAACAGGCACACTGACACAATTGGTCATTTTCAGAACTGAGATTTGAACTTAGTTTTTTTTTCCATATCAAACTATTCTCTTTGGTTGATTATTCATTAACATCTATATTTGCACTTTAAAAAAAACCTTTTTAATAGAAAATACCTATTAGAGTAAAACACATAGTAATTGTTTCCCATCAAATTAAACACATGGGTTCCTGACCCATAAAGCAGTTCTCCAAGTCACAATCGAGTGATGAGTTAGCTCTGAAAACCCAGACCTTGAAAGTGGTCACCACATGTGCACATTCATCCTGGCGTCATTTTTGTTTCTTGTGTTACAGTTCTAGTTTGATTTTTTCCCCCCTCAATTCCTGAAAAAATAAATTCCCTTCTAGGCCTTCACATATTTACCTTCACATGTCATCTCCGGTAACATGTGTAAATAAGTGTGTACATGAGCATGCGCTTGCACGCTCGTGTACACACACCATGTTTGTGTCTCCTAAACCAAGGGTGTGATGAGGGAGAGGCAAGGTTGACTCTGCAGCGTGCCCTTGGGCTGACAGCAGCAGTCATCGCATACCCCTCCCACTCCCTCAGTGCCTCTCCATCTTCCTCCTTCCTGTTGTTCTTGCACACACTGCCAGGTTTGGGTTGAGGGTGAGTCAGAAGGAAGTGAGAGAGGGGAGGGGGATGGAGATCAGAAGGAAACACAGCTGGTCCGGCAGGTGACACCAGACTTCCTGGTAGATAAGTTAGATAAGGGGCCAAGTCAAGTGCTCAGTTCTAAGCTAGGGGAGAGGGGTCACTCTCAGGACATTCAGACCCAAGAAAGAACACAAGGTGTGGTCACTCTTCTTGAAGACATTTGAAAATCAGAGATCTGAAATTGTCTCCCAGGACCAGGATGAAGCCACAGGGTCCTGGATGGATCAAGGCAGGATGGGTGTTTGTCAAGGAAGCCTAAGGCAGTACCCCCAGAATTTTGTTAAACAGAAGATCCCAAGTTGTAACCAAAAAGAGGCCCAGGCCTAGCACAAGAGGGCCAGAGCCGGGTCAGACCAAGGACAGGAGATAAGGAGGAATCTGAAGGAGAAGCTGCTACCTGAGTCAGCGTAGAAAATCACTGATATGGTTGAGAGGTCAAGAAAGATTTCTTTGTCCTGGACAAAATGTCTCTCCTCTGCTGTTTCATGGCCCCTGAAATCGTCAAAATGGGGGAGGACAATAGGTAGGCATAATGCCTTATTTAGACAAAGCTATCTATATATTAACAGCACCTTAGCAGGAGTGAGGGATAAACACACAGTATCTAGTGAGCACACTACTATACCAGCACCATACAACACACCCAGATTCTTAGTCCATAGAGAGAAATCATTCAACACATTATTAATAAAAAATTTTTTAAATTTATTTGTTGATTTTAGAGAGAAAGAGAAAGGGAGAAACATAGGTTTGTTGTTCCACTTATTTATGCATTCATTGGTTGATTCCTGTATGTGCCCTAACCAGGGATCAAACCCACAACCTTAGTATATCCAATGATGTTCTAGCCAACTGAGCTGTCTGGCCAGCACTCAACACATTATTGATTGAAAACATGGAGGGATACAATAGGAGTTGGGTGATGCTACACTGAGAGCAGGCTAGATCAGGAAAGCCTTGAATATTATGGAAAGGGGTGGATTTAATCTACAGGCCAGGCAAACAGAGTCATCCAAGGTTTCAAGCCAGAGTCTGACGCGGTGAGATGGGTGGTAGTGGGTGGACTCGAGGGAGGAAGGCCAGTTAGAAGACTGTTTCACCAGCCCCTACAACTCACTAAGACCTTGTAGAGAGCAGAGATGGCAAAAAGAGTGAAAACCCATTATCCACCTTTGCTGCATGAGGGAGGAACCTAAGGGTTTGGAATACAGAATAGGGGAGCTGAGGTGGAAAGGAGTAAAAAGTATACGAGCAGGAATATGGGTTTCCAGAAAAGTTGAGGGTGTGAGCCAAAGGAATAATAAGGGAAGGTTTGCTGAAGAGAACATTGCTACCTGTCAAAATTGCTGAGCAGTGGCTCTGACTCAAGTTTGAGAAAAGGAGGGGGATGGGATGTGCCTTTAACACAGCCTGGTGATGCTGCAGGCAGCTCTGCTCTCAGACATTAGTTGAGAATTACCGATTATCAGGGAGAGGCAGCAGGCTCCTTCATTTCAATTAAATAAGGATTTTTCTACCTCTGTTATCTGCTCTGAAGCTAGAGAAGACACAGATAGAAGATGAGCAGTGCTTAAGGGACCATCGGCTCATTGGGAATGTGAGGTGCATGCAAGAAGTAAATAGCAGGTAAATGCCAGATTGGCTGCTCCAGGCAAAAAACCCCAAACAAGTTGAAATGAAGAGGGAGCCCACGGAGCTGTGTCCAGGAAGGCTTCTTGAAGGAGGTGGAAATTGCCAGGGACCATACAAAAAATGTAGAAATAGAGAGGCACAAGGGAGGGAAGAGACGCTTGGTAGAGGTCTTTGAGAAAGTAAAGAAGTCGATATAAGAGAGAAACAACTATAATCTACTTAGACTTTTCAAAGCTTTGACAAAGAGCTCTGTAAAAGGCTCCTTTAAAAGGGTAAGTCACCATGGGGCTGAAAAGAGAATGATATCTCTTATCAAGATGAGCAAATGGCTTAGATACAGAAAACAAAAGATAAGATCAAAAGAAAGGAAAAAAGGAAGGAAAGAAGGGAGAAAGGAAGGAAGGAAGGAAGGAAAGAAGGAAGGAAGGAAGGAAGGAAGGAAGGAAGGAAGGAAGGAAGGAAGGAAGGAAGGAAGGAAAGAAGGAAGGAAAAAAGGAAGGAAGGAAGGAAGGAAGGAAGGAAGGAAGGAAGGAAGGAAGGAAGGAAGGAAGAAGAAGAAAACAGAAAAAAGAAAAAAAGGAACAAATTTTGGCTTCTCTAGATGGTAGACTGTTAAAACTCCTTCCTCAAGAATCTATGCAGCAGATGGATAAACAAAATGTGGTATAGACATATAGTGGATATCATTCAGCTTTAGAAAGGAAAGGAAATTCTGACATATGCTGCAACATGGGTGAACCTTGAAGACATTTCATTGAGTGAAATAAGTCAGACACAAAAGGGCAGATATTGTATGATCCCAATTACAGGAGATACCTAGAATAATCAAACTTACAAAGAACAAGAGTAGAAAGGTGTTGTCAGGGACTAAGGTGATGGGAAAATGGAGATTTAGCATATTTAATGAGTCTAGAGTTTCAGTTCTGGTGATGGATGGTAGTGATGGTTGCATAATGTGAGTATACTTAACGCCACTGAAATGTATACTTAAAGTCATGAAGATGACACATTTTACGTTAGGTATATTTCATCACAATTAAAAAAGAAAAACAATATATATATAGAATGATCCAGTTTATATATGTAAAAGAAAATATTTCTAACAATAGTTAACATACAGTACCACCACCATCACCACCACAACAACAAAAGAATCAAGGCCAACACTGGTCAGATTTAACATCTTTATAAATGTTCTGAAGGGGTAAGTCACAGACAAACCTCTATATTACAGATGACTAAATGTATTCTGCTGGTTGCAGTAGAAATAAACGAACAGGCTTTGACAGTAGGAGGCACCAGAGCAGTGGTTCTCAATTTTAGAAGGACAATAGTATTGCCTACGGGAGCTTTTAAAAATAGCTGTATCTGGACCCAGAGTGTCTGAGTTAGCTGCCTTGGGGTGGAGCCTGGGGGACTGGTGGTTTTTCAAAGCTCTCAGATGATTCTAACCAACAGCCAGAGCACCAGGGCTGAAATCTCAGCTCCCCGGCATGGAGTCTAGGCCCTGCCATTGGCCAGCTGTGTGACAATCAGGTTACTTCGTCTCTCTGTTTCTTAATATTCTTGTCTTCAAAATTGGGTAATAATAATTCCTACCTCAGAGGGTTGCAGAGAGGGTTAAGAAAAATACTGCACACTTTGCGCTGTGCCTAAGGTCTTTTAAGAGTTCACTAAATGTTCATTATTTTTGTTATCAACTGAGTTTGTGTAATTGGCAGAAAAGGAACAGAATTTGATATGGCATGTGAAAATGTGTTTAAAAATAAACAAATCCAAACTTTGTGACTAACATCTCTGTCAAAAGCCAGGAAAAGGGGCTCGGAAGCATTTTCCTTTCCAGTTCATGAGTTTGAAGTACTATTTTGCTGCAAAGGCCAAGAAAACACATCAGGCATCAGCAAGGAGTGTGGGAGACTGAGAATAACTGAGCCCCTGCCATTGCGTTTCTCTAAACACAATACACCCTCCTCCTTCATTGATCTGTGGTGAGTCCTAGTCGTTGACCTCTGAAGGGACATTCTGACACTGGAGAAGAAGCGGAGACAGAACACTTGTGGGCTGCTGGAGGAAGACAGGCCCTGAAGGTTAGAATGCTCCAGTCTCAAAGAGGACACGACCTCATCGATAACCAGGAGGTGAGCAAGGGCTTTTTTTTTTTTCTGAAGCTGGAAATGGGGAGAGACAGTCAGACAGACTCCCGCATGCACCGGACCGGGATCCACCCGGCACGCCCACCAGGGGCAACGCTCTGCCCACCAGGGGGCGATGCTCTGCCCCTCCTGGGGGCGTCGCTCTGCCGTGACCAGAGCCACTCTAGCGCCTGGGGCAGAGGCCAAGGAGCCATCCCAGCGCCCGGGCCATCTTTGCTCCAATGGAGCCTTGGCTGCGGGAGGGGAAGAGAGAGACAGAGAGGAAGGAGGGGGGGTGGATTAGCAAATGGGCGCTTCTTCTATGTGCCCTGGCCGGGAATCGAACCCGGGTCCCCCGCGCACCAGGCCGACGCTCTACCGCTGAGCCAACCGGCCAGGGCAGCGAGGGCTTGTTTAACCCAAACACATGCTGGAGGGGCAGATGAGCAAGGAGCAGTTAGAACACATAAAAGACATGGGTAATAAGCGCATGAAACACATTACCCCACAATGTAGTACGGGAGGGAAATATCAGTGAGTTCATGGGGGCCTGGATAGATTCATGTCAGAGATGTAAAGGATCCCCAGGGGAGCGGACGCCCGTCCACCTGTAGGTCAGGATCCGGGGAGGCAGTGGCCAGGCTCATTCTAGCAGCGGGCTGGAGGGACTGTGGTCTGACCAGGATGTGTATTTCCATTCTTAGTGCCCCTATGGAAGGATTTGGCAGAGGGTCAGGAATGAAGATGAATATGCTAAATTCGAGGGCGGTGAGAAAACTGGTTTGGCTGGAATGAAGGGGCTGTGTTAAGAGATCAGGGGGTTTATCTGGACATAAAAGATTGGGTTAGATTATTAAGAGTACCCTACAGGTGCTGAGGGGCTAAAATTAGGCCAAACATCACAGAATGTTTAGTTCTTCCAGTCTAGCCCCTTTCTTAAAAGGATGGAAAAAAAATGAGCTCAAGGAGATAAATTTACTTGCCCAAGGTCCTATAACATGTTAGCAGCACAGCAGAGATGAAAATCCGGAGGCTTTTCTTCCACACCTCGTGATGGACTGGGTCTAGGAGGGACTTTGGAGAAAGATCATTACTAAATCAATAACCTTGAGCAAGGATCTTAGCTCCTCTGAGCCTCTGTGAAGTAACATAGCCCTCCCCAAGCCTCATTCTTTTGAGGGTAACAGTACAGACTTGGCGGAAGTCACAAAGTTCCACCCCCTTAGCTCCGTGGGAATTGTAGCTTTCCCCACATTCTTCCCAGTGAGTCCTTGCAAGCCCCAGCATATAGCAGTCAATGGCCCCCCCTCCTACAGCTGCCCCTGTTTCATCCCTCCCCTTTGCTTTGGTGGTTTGGGGTGATATCCTCAGCCCCTACTGATGTCCCATTTGTGCCCTCCTGGTGTCCAACAGTATCTCCAAGTTGTGTCTTGATGTTTGCATAAAGGGCATTATCTCCCAAGGCGTAGAAATCGCTGGCCTCAGTTTTCTCTCACTGTCCTTTTTTATTGTCTCTTGGAAATGGATCCGAAGTAACATTCGGTGTATTTGTTTCTTCTGTTCTGTCGCCATCATGCCTTAGGACTGAGGCTGGGTTACAGAACTGTCTGAGTGGTATGCTCCGTGCTTCACTCCAACTGTACCCTCTCCTCCATAAGTGGTTCATTGCCTTGCCCTTGAACTTCTCACAACTGTATCCCCGGTGCCTATGCTTGGTTGCTGGGTACATTGTAGGACTCAACAAATATTTATTAAATAATTTAGTGGGCAAGTTTCTCTCTTCAAATTTAGACAATTAATTTTCCCCCAGAAGGTTCAAACCATTCCCTGCACCCTGGGCCACCTCATTCTCTCTGCAGCTTCCAGATAGGTGTTACCAGAAGGTAAACATGGCTTAGGCTCCAGCTAGGACCTATAAATCTAGGGTACATGAGATAATGCAGGTAAACATGTCCGGCATATCAGAGATAACTCAACACTGTAATTCTTTTTTTTTTTTGCCTGCTAGGTTCACTTACTCAGAATTGGGAGGAAACATCAAAGGCTTCACACAAAGAAACTGATTCAAAATGAAAGTAATTTGGAGTCAAGAAAATTATGCTGCATCCACATCTGGGATAATGGGGATAGTTCTACTCACTAAACCTTAAATGGGCCACGAGGATTTTATTTATTACAATTTTACATCAGACGTAATCTATTTCTAAAAAGAATTGAAAGCAAGTGAAAAAGTTAGAAAACAAACACGTATAAAAAAAGAAGGAACAGAAAAATAAACATGTGAATGCTGGATTGTGTTCATGTAATTCAAGAATGGAAAGAGTGAAAGTGAGGCTGGGAACAGAGTGACAGGTCCCAGGTGCATCTGCAGCTGGTGGGGGGGCAGAGATGGTTATCAGTGGGCGACCATGTCACAGGTTGTGTGTTTGGGATGGAGAACAAAGAGGCTCATCTGCGGGAATTCCTGGGATAGAAGTGTTCAGTGTTTCTTTGATCAGTCTAAGAAAGTACAAAGCTGATTAAAAGGCAACAAAAGAAATATGTTGGTAGACTTGAACTTGGAAATGAAATAGGAGACGCTTTGAAGGATGAGCAATTTGTGCTGATGCAACAGAATGATATTTGAGATATTAACCACTGTGGTTTTTTCTTCTCTTTTTCCTTTCTTCCATCTCGTTCTGGCCTTGAGGCAAGGGAAGAGAAAGCCCCATGGATTCCTAGACCTTGGGAGTGGCACAAGAGGGTACGTCTAGTTCCTATGAGTTGGTGGTGAGGGGAGTGGAAAGAGAGAGGTAGAGAGTTGGAAGGGCTGTCTCAAAATGAGGAGACACATATCAGAGGGATGTGGTCTGGACTGTCTCCCCAGCGAATCTGACGCGGATGAGACCACAACTCACTGCAATCTCCATTCATAGGGGGACCTGACATTACCCCAGCCAATGCCTACGATGAGGCTTGTAAAAGCTGCAGAGGGACCCCACCTCCACCTACAACACTGCTGGGGAGCATTTACAGAATTTCATCTTCCTCCAGGAGCTCAGTACCATTCCCAAGGGGAAAGGCAAAATCATCTCAAATTGACTATATTTTACATTTAAAAAAATGGCTAAGAAATTCTGAATTTTATTGAGTTTCTTTGAAAGTAGCTAGCAGAATAGGGGCTCAAGGTCAGAAATCAACTTGAGTTATAAGAAAATGAAGTTACATGTTTGCACATTATAGTCTGTGGATATGAAATTTGTACCCACTATTCTGCTTTTTATTGTCTTTGTTGCCATAGTAACACTTCAATTAACCAGAGCTTTAAGTTTCAGGAATAGACCCAAAATGGAGATGAAAACTATTTTTAATGGCAAATAATCCCTGGACATGGAATGACAATGAAAACAATAAAAATATAAAAGGTCTGAAGAGTTAATACTGAGACTGGTTGATTTGGATGCCAGGTGCCCTTGTATTCTTTTCTCCTTTTTGACGACTTAGTTGTGTGACCTTGGACAAGTTATCCAACCCCTCTGAGACCAAGATCTGTGGTGAGAAAACTGTGAACACGCTTGGGAAATCATGATGAGCCATATCTGTGCAATGCACAATTCCCCTATCAGATGATGACTTCAGGTCACACTGGGGTGTTTTTGTCCCTCAACCCCCAATAAAGTGTTTGGCATGTGCTAAATGTTCTTAATGTGTGTAGAACTGAACTGAACAGGTTGACAACAGCTAATAAGGCCAAAACAGTCCGTGAGAAAATGAAGAGTACAAGAAGAGAGATATGGGCCCTGGCCGGTTGGCTCAGTGGTAGAGTGTCGGCCTGGCATGCAGGAGTCCCAGGTTCGATTCCCGGCCAGGGCACACAGGAGAAGCGCCCATCTGCTTCTCCACCCCTCCCCCTCTCCTTCCTCTCTGTCTCTCTCTTCCTCTCCCGCAGCCGAGGCTCCATTGGAGCAAAGTTGGCCCAGGTGCCGAGGATGGCTCCATGGCCTCCACCTCAGGCGCTAGAATGGCTCTGGTCACAACAGAGCAACACCTCAGATGGGCAGAGCATTGCCCCCTGGTGGGCATGCCGGGTGGATCCCGGTCGGGCCCATGCGGGAGTCTGACTGCCTTCCCGTTTCCAACTTCAGAAAAATACAAAAAAAAAGAAAAAAGAAAAGAAAAGAAAAAAGAAGAGAGATATGGAGAGGAAGAAGAAGAAACAGAACAAGAAGCAGAACAGAATGAACATAATGGGAAACGGTGGAAAAGTTAGGCAGGGGGACTCCAAAACCAGATCCACTAGCTGTGTGACTTTGGGCAAGTTAATCCATCATTCTGGACCTGACCTGCCAAATGGGAATAATAACAGACTTTACTGGGTCCATGCCAGGATTAAATGAGTTAGAGTAAATGAAGTAGCTGGTGCAGATTAAGAGCTCAGAGTTAATTATTTCTATTACTAGATATATTTATAGAATATATGAAAAATTAGTACATTAGTTAATAATTAAGAAAATGAAAATGAAAACAAAATACCAAATCTGTTGGAAAAGATTATTTTTAAAAATTATTTATAATTCTTGAACCCTTTACATTCTATAAAGATATAAATGGAATTGAGGGGATAGTGATAGGAAGGGAAGGGCTCTTTTAAGAGGATTTTTTTCATTTTTATTGAATTTATTGGGGTGACACTGGCTAACAACATTGTACAGTTTCAGGTGCACAATTCTACAACACATCACCTGTACTCTATTGTGTGTTCACCGTCTCAAGTCAAGTCTCTGTCTATCACCATTTATCCCCCTATACCAGGGGTCCCCAAACTTTTTACATAGGGGGCCAGTTCATTGTCTCTCAGACCGTTGGAGGGCTGCCACATACAGTGCTCCTCTCACTGACCACCAGTGAAAGAGGTGCCCCTTCTGGAAGTGCGGCGGGGGGCGGATAAATGGCCTCAGGGGGCCGCATGCAGCCCACAGGCCATAGTTTGGGGATGCCTGCTCTACCTTCCTCTACCTCCCTTCCACCTCACCCTCCCCTCAGCAGCCACCGCACTGTTGTCCATGTCCATAAGACTTTTATCTTTTTTTTCATTTTTGCTCAATCCCTCAATGCCCTTTATCCAGCCACCCCCCACCAAAAACTGTCAGCCTGTTCTCTATGTATGAGTCTGTCTCTGTTAAGCTTGTTAGTTCATTTTTTTCATTAGATTCCACATATGAGTACTTGTCTTTCTCTGACTGCCTTATTTCATGTAGCTTAATACTGTCCATGTCCATCCATGCTGTCACAAAGGGTAAGGTTTCCTTTTTATGGCTGAGTAATATTTCATTGTGTAAATGTACCACTGTTTTTTTATCCACTCATCTACTGATCAACATTTGGGCTGCTTCCAAATCTTGGCTATTGTAACTAATGCTACAGTGAACATAGTGGTGCATATATTTTTCTGAATTAGTGTATTGGGTTTCTTTGGATATATTCCCAGAAGTAGAATCACTCAGTCATAAGGCAGTGCTATTTTTAATTTTATGAAGAAACTCCATACTGTTTTCCACAGTGGCTGCACCAATCTGCATTCCCATCAACAGTGTATGAGGGCTCTTTTTTCTCTACATCTTCACCAACATTTGTTGTTTGTTGATTGATTAATGATAGCCATTCTGATGGGTGTGAGATGATATCTCATTGTGGTTTTAATTTGCATTTCTCTGATGACTAGTTACATTGAGCATCTTTTCATATGTCTATTGGCCATATGATTATCCTAATATTTTCTTACAATCCTTTATATTTCTGTATACCCTATTTGGAGAAGTATCTATTCTTTGCCCCTTTTTATTTTAAGTGAGAGGAGGAGAGATAGAGAGACAGACTCTCGCATGCTCCCAGACTGGGATCCACCTAGCAACTCCCATCTGGAGTCAATGCTCAAATCAATCAAGTTATTTTTATAGTCTGAGGCTGATGCTCAGACCAACTGAGCTATCTTTAGTGCCTGGAACTGACTATCAAACCAGTCGAGCCACTGGCTACAAGAGGGGAAGAAAGAGAGAAGGGGTAGAGGGAAGGTAAGAGAAGCCAATGGCTACTTTCATGTGTGCCCTAACCGGGGATTGAACCCAGGACGTATGTACACCAAGGAGATGCTCTATCCACTGAGCCAACTGGCCAGGGTCTAGTTTCACTTTCTGATAGTTCATTATTGGTGTATAAAAGTGCAACTGATTTTTTGAATATTTATTTTGTATGCTGCTACGTTACTAAATTTATTTATCAGTTCTAGTATTTTTTTGGTGAAATCTTTAAGGTACTCTATACTGTATATAGTATCATGTCATCTGCGAAAAATGAAGTTTTATTTCTTCCTTTCCAATTTAGATGCCTTTTATTTCTTCTTCAGTCTGATTGCTGTGGCTAGTACTTCTGTGTTGAATAACAGTGGTGAAATTGACCCTGACCAGATAGCACAGCTGGTTGGAGCACTGTCCTGAAGCACAGAGGTTGACGGTTTGATCCCCAGTCAGGGCACATACAGGAGCAGATTGATGTTCCGTCTCTCTCCTTCCCTTCTTCTCTCGCTAAAATCAATAAAAAAAAAAAAAAAAAAAAAAGAAGTGATGAAAGAGAACATCCCTGTCTTATTCCCAGTCTAAAGGGAAATGTTTGTAGTTTTTGCCCATTGAGTATGATGTTGGCTGTGGGTTTGTCATATATGACCTTTATTATGTTGGAACATATTCCCTCTATTCTCACTTTGCTGGGAGTTTTTTATCATAAATGGGTGCTGGATTTTATCAAATGCTTTTTCTGCATCTATTGATTCGATTATGTGATTTTCATCCATTTTGTTTATGTGGTGTATCATGTTTATTGATTTGCAAATATTGTACCAATCTGCATCCTTGGAATAAATCCCACTCGATCATGATGTATGACCTTTTTAATGTATTGTTAGATTCCGTTTGCTAATATTTTGCTGAGAATTTTAGGATCTATGCTCATCAGGTGTATTGGCCTATAATTTTCTTTCTTTGTAGGATCTTTTTCTGGTTTTGGAATTAAGATAATTTTGGTCTCATTAAATGAACTTGGGAGTCTTTACTCTTCTTGAATTTTTTGGAATAGTTTGAGAAAGATAGTTGTTAGTTCATCTTTGAATGTTTGATAAAATTTGCCTGTGAAACCTTCTGGTCCAGGACTCTTATTTTCTGGGATTTTGATTACTGCTACAATTTCATTAGTTGTAATTGGTGTATTCAGATTTTCTGATTCTTACTGATTTAGTTTTGGAAGATTGTATGTTTCTAGGAATTTATTCATTTTGTTCAGATTGTCCAATTTGTTGGTGGTAGTTCTTCATAATATTTTCTTACAATTCTTTGTATTTCTGTTGTGTCAGTTGTTACTTCTCTTTTGTTTCTGATTTTATTTACTTGGGTTCTCTATTCTTCATGGGTCTGTTTAAAGCTTTGTCAGTCTTGTTTATCTTTTCAAAGAACCTGCTCTTGGTTTCATTGATCTTTTATATTTTTTTAAAAGCTCTATTTTGTATATTTATGCTCTGGTCTTTATTATTTCCTTCCTTCTATTCACTTTGGGCTTTATTTGTTGTTCTTTTTCAAGTTCCTTTAAGTGTAAAGTTAAATTGTTTATTTGATATTTTTGTTGTTTCTTGAGGCAGGCCTATAATGCTATGAATTTCCCTCTTAGGACTACTTTCACTGTGTCCCATAGATTTTAGGTTGTTGTGTTCTCATTTTCATTTGTTTCAAGTTATCTTTTGATTTTTTTCCTTGATATCTTGTTTGCCCATTTATCATTTAGTAATATATTATTTAGCTTTCTGTCTTTGTGTGTTTTTCTATTTTTTTCTTATGATTGATTTCTAGTTTCATACCATAGCAATCAGAAAAGATGTTTGATATGATTTCAATCTTCATGACTTCCTTTGATTCTATGGGCTCCCCCACATCCTTCAAATAATTTTCTTTTCCACACAAAGTAGCATTGCCTATTTTTGCTACTTGCAGTGGGAAGATCCTATGTGTCAAATTGGAGGGAAACCATATGTCAGAATAGAGCTGGTGATGTGATAAGTGTCATTTTATCATAGGGATGACCAGGGTCCACTAATGAAAATGTCACAGAACACATATCAGCTTTTGTGGAATATGGACAGTTATAAAAGATAGCAGGTAGGTGGGTAAAGAGATAGCCAGGTACATGGGTGTTATGGATATAATTTTTATATCTTATATAATATAGTCATCCTCTCTCTGGCCCTGTGTCAATTGAAATGGCAAATGGATTTGAATGAGCCAGTGTGGGGGATGGAGTCATATTTTCTGAAGGGCTGTTTTGATATTTCAAAATGAACTACAGAATTAGAAGGTTATACCAAGTTATTGAAAAGTAATCACTTTGTTATGAAGCTACAGCCAATTTTGTGGCTTTTTCAAAGAACTCTATTCTGAATACTGTCTCTCTTGAGCAGTTTTATAGTGTTTCTGAAACCTATTTGTCATTATGTGAGGCTTAATGATCTTTATCCCAGTAGGTAAATCAAATGTCCTGGGGTTTAAGAAGAATAAAACAGATTAAAATGAAGAAATGTGTATTGAGCCTGTAGCAGACATTGTTGGTGCCCTGCCCAATAGCCATCCCCAGCCTCCAGCACCACTTCATTACTAAAAGAATATGTGTACTGTTTAGATATCAGGCAGTCATATTTCAAGGACGGGTCACCTCAGCCCCATTTCATTCAGAATAATTCTATTTATTTTGCTAGTGATTGGCTTTGAAAGGGGCTTGTGACTGAATTCTGTACAGTGGGATAATAGTACCTGTTTGCTGGGCAGAACATTTCAGAGAGGTTTCTTAGTCTTAAAAAGAAGCACAAGGAAAAGCTTGCCCCTTTCCTGCCTCTGGATGGTGGTCGATGAGGATGTGCCTGTAGATAGTGCAGCTGTCTTATGACCATGAAGAAGCTAGCTGGTGTACTTGAGATGGCAGGAAGGAAAGCTAGAACTTGGATCATTAATAAGGTTAAATCAATTAATTGAACAACCCTGCAACTACCTTACCTCTACTCTAGCCTTCTTGTTCTGTGAATTAATGGCATATTTCTGTATTATTTCAGTCATTTTAAGTTGTTTTCTGTTATTTGAAAGCCTTTTTCCTCGGGGAATTTGCAATCTCTTTTTATAAATTTCATAGAATAAATCTTCCAAATATATGGTACCATTTACTTTTGGACAAAGATATTTTTTTCTAACCAGGACTAACATCCTCTTGAACCGTATAGGAAAGGTTACTTGAGACTAAAGAACACCCTAGGTAAGCAAGGCTAGCCTATTAATAGGTAATTATAATATTCTCCCTGAGGTTATGGTCTGATAAGATTTTTACCAGCTTCCTGCCCTCCCTTGTTACCCTCCCCTCCTTGATCTGACCTGTAGACCAAGGGGACATTCTGAATATGAAGTATTATTACAAAACAAATGTCATGAGCAAGCTGCTCTATCATGTAGATACTATAGAGGATTTCTTCAGCCTTATGACAATATTAAACATACAGCTTTCATATTGCTTGGGCCTGAGAGTCTGTCAGAAGTCAAACATTAAAAAAAATCTTGAAGAAATCATGACTAGTGGCATATTTGGAGAAAAATGTCACCGAAGAGAAGGAGAATAATAATATCAATGATGCTTTGAATAAATTGGTGTCGAGACACTCCTGCACAGCTTCTCGGTGATAACTTTCCTTTACATCCAAACACAAACCTCCTACACACGCAGGCACAGTGGGTCCCAGTCTAGCTCACGGTGGTAGAGATGCAGAAATAACCGACAGGGTTTCTATGGCTGCCAAAGGGTTAAAAGACAAGGAAAGTCATAGAGAGGAAGAAAAAAGCTATTCTGGAGATCCAGCAATCACTGGAGAGAAGGCAGCTCTGACCTTTGGTTTGCTAATTAATTTTTCAGAAAGGTAACTTGCAGTACATTACCCCCAAGAGCCGACAGGATACAACCTTCACCTTGCTTTATGAGAAAGAAGCAAATAACCAAAAAGCAAGCTGATTTTGGGGCTATTCCAAGAGAGCAATTTACAGAGCATTTCCTGGGGTCAGTGATCATTCAGCCTTCCGGGCCATCCTGTCTGCCACAATTACTGCAGGGCAAAGTGATGGCTGGTGTTTGGAAAGCTGGCTGGAGAGTGCATGGCATGGCAGGACACCCCAGGCTTCGATGTCACCTAGCTCCTATGACTCCTGCCTCCTGTCTCCACCTATCCCTAGTTGTGTGACATTGAGCAAACTCCTTATCTTCTTTCAACCTTATTTTTTTCCACTTGTAAAAAGCAAATGATAGGCCCACCTATCTTAGGCGATTACTATAAAGATTAAAGGAGATAATGTGAGTATAGTGGATGCTTATTGCTTTGTGGTTCCATATCCCTTTATCTGGGGACCACCTCTTACTCCACCTAAAATGTTTCTAGGTGGTTATTCTATTGGTACTATGACCCCTGCCTCTTGGCCACAGCAGGTTAGTCTGAGACACACATCAACAAAAATAGACCAACTAGAGTCCTATCCAGGGAAGTTTAGGGACTGAAACAACCTAGAAAGATGGACTAGTCTTACACTGAAACTGAGGACCAATAAATTGAAGATATGAAGATGACTCTATCTGCAGAGCAGAAAAAGATGGTCAGCAATGACAGAGAATAGGGAAGGAGGAGCCCAAAGACCAGCAGAGAGAAGAAAAAACTTCCCTTGAGTCCACCCAACCCCAGAGCTCCATCCTGATCCCAGTCAATTCCCAGTGGTTAGACCCCACAAATTCCTCATACATCTCCGTTTTTGCCTAACTTAGCGAGAATCCTTTTCTGATACATACACCCAAAAGAGTCGTTCATAATACAGGGTATTATACAACAGGGGTTTCCCCCTCACTCATTCAACAAATATGTCTTGAGTGCCTGCTCTGTGCCAGGCTTGTCCTAGGGTCTGGGATACACAATCCTCATCCTCATGGAACTTATCATCCAGGGAGGAACACAGGCATTTCAAAATAATCACCCAAATAAATAGATGCTATAACTTTTGGTTCCTTTCTCTTGTATTATTAATGGGGTTAAAGATCAAGCCTTGGCACTTCAACAGTTAAACTTTAGTCACATGGAAAAGGTACTAATCCCAGCAGCCTATTCCCTCCTGCCAGATGGGTGAGGCATAGCTGTGAATCCCTGGGCCTTACGTTTCCCATCATCACCTTTATTGCTCTCTTTAAATCCCGGGGTTTCAATTTCCCTTCCCATCAGAATGATTCTGCTCATAACAACCCCCGATCTTGCTCCCTGTATTTCTGTAGCCCCAGGCTGGTGTATCCACATTGTGTAAGAGAGCCGTCTCTCCCGAGTGGAGGGCCGCACACACCCCAAGGAGCTGTGTTGTCACTGATTTATGACTCCCGGTCCTCTGCCTGTTGAGGAAAATCACTTTATCGAGATGAAAAGTCAGAGGTGGGGCTGGAGTAGGGTTTCCTGTCTGGCTCCAAACACTCTGCTGCATATTCCAAAGGCTGTTACATTTATAAGTTATCAGGACTGTGTGTGAGTGATGTGGAAAGAAATGACCAAATATTGAACAGAGGTGTGTGATTTGCCTTACATTTATTCAGTTATGCATTTCAGGATTTAAATGCAGGGCGAGGAGGGAGAGCGATTCTGAATGTAGACAGAGGAATCTGCCTGAAAATATTTTAGAGGAGATACTTTGATGTCTCTTAGTTTCCGATTAAATGAATCTGAATGTATTTGGGGTTCACTAACGTCATCTTCATTGTCATTAATATCATGCTCATCACATTTCAGAACCAAAAGATTCTTGAGTATCCTCTTAGTTGAACCCATTGTTTCACAGATGAGGAAACCGAGGTTCAAAAAGGAGGAATGATTTGCTCAAGGTCATACTGTAGATTTGGGGCAGAGGCTACAAAACCAAATCTCTGACCTTGGATTCATTATTATCAGGTCTTCCGTGCTGATGAAGTGTTGGGCAAAGCCTGAAGCAACGGGTGCTGTCCGTGGGCTTCAGCTTGGTATGTAGCCACCTTTCCATTAGAGTGGCCCCAGTCTCAGACAGATATGTGAAAAAATACACAAGACAAGGAAGAATTTTCCCACTATCTGTTTCCATTTAAATAGTAATGTAATCATATCACAAAAATGTGGAAGCAGGGAAAAGAAAAAATTAGCCCCATCATCTCAATAAATCTATGTTAGTGTTTTGTTTTTTCTTTCTATTCTTTCCTTTTCACTTAGTGTTCTCTGCATGCAGTTGTGATTATAATGTATTCACACAATCTTGCATCCTGTGTTTTCATTTAATTTAATGGCATAAGCATTTTCCATGTTATTGCTTTGTCTTCATAGCCATAATTTTAATGATTACTTAATTTTCTACAAATAGATGTATCACAATTTGCTTACCTATTCCTGAATTATTGACTATTTAGGCTTATGCAATTTTTCATTAATATAAATAATGCTGCAGTGAACATCTTATGAGTATAGCTTCCCCTCATATTTATGTTATTTCTCTAGGATAGCTTCCAACAGTGGAATAACTGAGCCAACGATTCTAAACAATTTTATGGCTTTTAATAAGCATTGACAATTTGTCTGCTAAAAGTTTCTTACCAATTTACACAAACAATTTTGAAAAAAAATTCAAAAGTTAGCCCTGACTGGTGGCTCAGTGGATAGAGTGTTGGCCCTTGTATCTCAGGTTCAATTCCTGATCAGCGCACACAGGAAAAACGACCATCTGTTTCTCCCCTCCCCCACCCTCTCCCTTTTCTCTCCCTCTTCCCTTCCCACAGCAGGTGGCTCTATTAGTCCAACAAGGCCCCAGGTGCTGAGGACAGCTCTATTGGAACACATCAGCCTCAGGTGTTGAAAATAGCTTGGTACTCTAGCTCCAGCCCCAGATGGGGTTGCCAGGTGGATCGCTGTTGGGGCGCATGTGAGATTCTGACTCACTATCTTCCCCTCCTCTCACCTAAAAAAAAAAAAAGAAGAAGAAGAAGAATCCAAAAGGTGACCAAATTAAAAGTTAGCAAGCAATTAAATAAGAACCACTTCCACCTAACCAGGCGGTGGCTCTAGGTTCAAAACCTTGAGGTTGTCAGCTTGAGCGTGAGATCATAGACATGACCCCATGGTTGCTGGCTTGAGCCCAAGGTTGCTTGATCAAGGAGTCACTAGGTCTGTTGTAGTCCCCCTGTCAAGGCACAAATGAGAAAGCAATCAATGAACAACTAAGGTACCACAATGAAGAATTGATGCTTCTCATCTTTCTCCCTTCCTGTCTGTCTGTCCCTATCTGTCCCTCTCTCTGTCTCTGTCACATACACACACACAAAAAAAACACCATTTCCTGTATGCATCACATATGCATGCTGAGTAAATGCATTCTGGGTAGTATGCTGTGGGATAATGCTATCTCTCTCATAGAGTTGACATGAGATTAAAAAAATCAAGGCCCTAAGGTTTGTCATGACATTCTCTCTGGGCTTCTTGGCTATAGTACTTTGTGGCTACACAATCGAAGCACCTCAAATACTTAGCGAACTGCTGATGTCCTGGGCTGTTCCACAGAGAGTCTTGTTTTTAATTGGCCTGGGGTGTGGTCCAGCTGTGAGACTGTGAAAGTTCCCTGGGTGATTCTAATGGGCCAGTAAGCTCCCCTGCATTGACCCAGAGGCAGACAGGGAGGCTGAGGAGGTCAACAGAGGCAAAGACTCCGAGTAATGTCCCCAGATCTACTTCCTTCTCTGCTTCCTGTGCCCCAGGGATCCCTCAACTCATGGGTGCCAACATGTCTCCACTGCTCCTCCCATCCTGAGGCCGGATGTGACTGGCCATGTCTAGCTCCCACAAGCCCTGACTCTGGAGGCCCAGGATTTCCTGTAAGGAGGAAATGCTGAGGAGCACAATGCCAGGGACAATTGATTGTGGAGCTTCCAAACTGCCAGCCTGAGGAGCCTTAAAAAGATGGGAATCCCAAATGTCCAACGTTGAGGGACATTCACAGTAATGTCATGCAGCCATTAAAGAGATTGTGCTAAAATGAAAGAGCCTGGTGCAGAAGAGATGTACAGAATTCGGAGGTAAAATAATCCATTGCATGTAGATTCACTTGCATGTGCCCGAAACGGTGTCTGAAAACAGAAGAAATGAATAGGAGTGGCAGCCTTGGGCAGGTTGGATTGGAGGCACAGAGCGGAGGAGAATGAAGGGAAGTTGAACTGTTCACCTCAGGCCTTTCTCTACTGCCTGTATTGTGTGTCTCAAGCATGTACTACTTTCCACTTTATTTTGAAAAGAATGTTATAAGGCCTGCCAAAAGCAGAGGGGCAGGGAAAAGAGATAACAATAGCAAGAATAATAATCTTATACACTCTTTATAGAACGCTGCAGTTTCTTTTTTTTCTTTTTTCTTTTTTTAAGTGAGAGGAAGGAAGATAGAGACAGACTCCTTGCATGCACCCCAACCGATCCACCCGGCAACCCCATCTGGGGCCAATGCTCAAATCAACCTTGAATCAACTGAGCTGTCCTCAGCACCTGGGGCTGACACTCAAACCAATTGAGCCACTGGCTACGGGAGGGGAAGAGAGAGAAGAGGAAGAAGGAGAGCAAGAAAAGCAGATGGTTGCTTCTCATGTGTGCCCTGACTGAGGATCAAACCAGGTACTTCTGCACATTGGGTCAATGCTCTATCCACTGAGCATAATGGCCAGGACCTGAACATTGCAGTTTCTAAAAGCATTACCACTATCTTTTCTTGAGATGAGTTGGATCAGTATTTTTTCCACTTTATGGACAAAGAAACTGAAGCTCAAAGAAGTAAAGAAATAGCAAGGGCATCATCAGGACCAGTGAAAAGTGGGCTGGAGTCCAAGGCTCCTACTTCCAGCTTCTGATCCCAGCATCCTTTCTACAATTCCACACTTTAGAAATAAACCCCAAAGGAGCAGGATTCTGGTGTCCCAGAAAACACTGATTTCCATTTGTCACGGCTTTTCCTGCCCACCTGCCCCCCACACACACACACACACGCTGGAGCCCTGGGTAAGCAGGGCAGGGTGCTCCAGGCCCCGATCCCAGACACACTGGAGCCCTGGGTAAGCAGGGCAGGGTGCTCCAGGACCCGATCCCAGAGCAGAGGGGAGGTGAAGGGCTGGGCACTCACTTTCAGGGGGTCAGTGGCCGAGATGAGGCCTCAGAGGCAAGCAGGACCCTCCCGTGGAGGTTCTGTGGTTATGATTCATCTTCCTCCCAGGGTGTGGGTTGAACAGAGGAGAGAAGGAGAACTGGATGGCAGTGTGTGTGACAAGAGGAAGAAATACAATCACTGAAAACTGAACATGCAATGTGTAGCAAAAGGCTTACCACGTAGCCCAACCTCATCACATTCTAGTAGTGAAGAATTAACCACCCATCACCTCCTGAGTCTGGGCCTGAATTCCCCCAGGCCTGGGCAGAACCCTTCAGAGCAGGAAAGAGTGAGAATATATAGCTCAAACTCCACCAGAGCCCCATAAAGCGCCACACCTGCAGAGAGAACCTTTTAAAGGTCATTTGTGTACATGGTTTCCACACTGTGGCCTCTTCACCTCTCCCCTCTAAATCTGGAGAGCTTGGGGGATGTGGGGAGAGAAGCCTCTCTTTTACCTCTGAGTCCTCTGCAGCACTGCCTGCTGGTGGCATTGAACTCCTCCATAAATGTGCCAAAGTGAGTGACGCAGACACCATCAAGGATGGTGATGGCCAATGTCTATTCCATTTAGCTAATTTACTTATTAATTTTATATACTTTCTAAGTTTTCTGTTGTATATCCTATATTATATACCAGAGAATTTAATGTGTAATATATACAGATTACTCTAAAGTATTCATTATTTGTAATTAATTTATTGTTAAACTTGTGAAGAAAAAACTAACTTTTATTGAATCTGTGTTACAGATGGAGACTCGGAGCCTTACAAAGGTAAGGGAACCTGACTTACCTGGAACCACGCTGTGTGTAAGGGGGAGCCAGGCCTGGCTGGCTGAGTGGTTTGGGGTCCACTGACTCTGCCAGAGCCCATCCCGCTTTCCAAGACAGAGAGTTCGTCCATGAGAGAGTGTCGAGCCATAGCGAAGCGGTAGGAGATTTTCCACAGAAAGACGAGGCAGTTAGACTGGTGGTTTCAGAGGTGGTTTGACAGGGGAGGGTTTGGGGTCTTTACGCAAAAAATGAATCTGTGAGATGTGCTCATCTGATGGGAAAATCTATCAAGCCACACTATGATTTGTGCATTTTCTTGTATGTAGGTTATGCTTCAATAAAAATTAAATTGAAATGAACAAACTAGCAAAGAGTCCCCGGGGCTCCTGGCGCTGTCTTATATCAGCAGGATGACTGGTTAATTCTTTCCTCTCCCCATGGAGTGGGAGGTGGCAGGTGTTGGCTCCTCTGGAACCTCTCCCTGCTCCACAGCCTCCTCCACACTGCCACCGAGCTGTCATCCTGAAAGAAAGGCCCAATCAGGTCCTCCTCTGCCTCCTTCCTCACCGGCTCCCTGTTACCCTCAGAAGAAACTCCAGGTTCCTCAGCATACCTGGCCACATTCCACGCCTAACCAACTTTCCAATCTAATCTTTCCTAGAAGAGTAGCACTAAGACCCTGAGCTCTATCATCTGTTGACTGTGTGACCTTGACCAAGTAAGTCAGTGAATGTCATCTGTAAAATAGGAGTGATAGTGATGGCCCAAGATCACGGTGAGGACAGCAGAGACTACGCGTGTGGAAGGCATTAAACAGCGTCAGGCATCCAGTTTGCACTCAGTGAATGTTTGCTATCACTTCTCATTCCTCACTTGACTACCCAAACACAATAGCTTATTTTCTCACCATTCCCTGACCTCTTCTTCTCCTCTCACCCCTACACCTTCTTTACCCATCCAGATCATTTCTTCTCTTTAAGAGTAATTCAACTGTCACTCCTCCAGAGAGGCTTTTAAAACTGGCCCTTCATCTCCCTACTTCTCAATCATATCTAGCACTCTCTTAGAGCTTTGTCTGTGCTTCGACTATAGTACTTCCTCTGTGACACCTGCTCTGCCATTAGTGCTTTTGCACGGGACACTCTGCCTTGCTGTAGTGTAAGCGTCTTCTTGTCCGTCTCCGGGAACCTCCCAGTGAGTGAATGGCATTCTGTGCATTGGAGAGGACAATGCCTGTGATGTTTGTCCAGCAGGTGAGCCACGTACCAGCCCTTGCTCTGAGACAGCCCACTGTCCCCAGCAACTATTTGATGCAGTGTGTCTCCCTGCCCCTGTTGTCCCCTTCAGCCACTGTTGATAGGACTGGCAATGAGCAATTGACCCAAGCTGGTCTGAGCAGAATATTCAGTCCTGTGAATTAGAAAAGGAGGACATTTGCAGTCAGTCTGGCCAACACTGCCCCACCCCCTTTGTTATAGGTTGAATTGTGCCCCCACCCACCAAATAATGTGTCCTTATTTGGAAATAGATTCTATGGAAATGACCAAGTTAAGATGAGACCATTAGGGTGGACTCTAAACTAATATATCTGCTGTTCTTGTAGAAAGAGGAAATTAGGAACAGACATATATAAGAGAAAATTGATGTGAAGAGACAGGGACAATCTATATAAACAATCTACATAAACAAAAGCTATTGGGGAAGCCTGCAACAGCTTCTCCGTTATAGCCCTCAAAAGGAACCACCTTGTCCTCATCTTGACTTCAGACTTCTACCCTCCAGAACTGAGAACGAATTTCTATTCTAAGCCCCCAGTTTGCAGTACTTTGTTGTAGCAGCCCTAGGAATGTAACACACTTCTTTTGCTGAACTTCTCCTCCCCTCTAAAGCATATGGCTCAAGAAGAGTATACTCTTCTCCTCTCCTCTTTCCTTGTCGTGGCTGTCAGCACCACCACCACCATCATCACCCTAATTGCTAAAACTAACAGAGACTTACTTTGTGGTAGGCACTATTTTAAGCACTTGAAATTTAATCTTAATAATAATCTATGAGATGGGTCTTATTGTTATCCTTATTTTACAGACAAGGAAGCTGAGGCACAAGAAGGTTAAGTGCCGAGTGTCATACAGCTGATAACAGAGCCAGAATTTAAAACCAGGCAGTCTGACTCCAGAGTCTGTGTTCTATCCTCAACCCTTGCCAACTTCCCCTTCCACTGAACCCAAGGATGGTGACATGCCCTAAACTGGATCAATCAGAGTCCACTCTAAAGATTTTTCTTAAGTTGGAAAGTGTGGAGTAGAACCAGCCTTCTCTGAGGCAAGACTTATCAGTGTCCTTTCCCATGTGGCAGGAGCGGTCTCCATTAAGGAAAGGCCACTCACAGGCACAGATGAGAAATGGAGAGGTAAATGACATCCAGTCCTTGTTACTGTCTGTCCAGGAGGCCTAGCCCCAGTCCTGCTTTTCCCAAAGCTTGTTTATCAGAGCCACAGATAATGCTTTTGTCCAAGCTAGTTATGCCGGGTGTCCATCATTCGCAAGCAGAAGATTCCTGGCTAGCACAGCTACAAAGTGGAGACTGGGACTGAGATACTTCATTCCCACTGTGGGTGGTCTCCTGGGTAAACAGGCCCTGGCCCCTGTGAGGCAGTGACCTTCCGCAAGGGTCAAGGGTCGGAGTGCAGGCAGAGAGCTGGGGTCTGCAGGGCAGATGGCCAATCAGACCCGAGAAAGGCAGAAGGGGATAGAGAGAGAAAACCGTGGAGTCCTGAGAGTTCTTCCGTCCAGAAGCTTGGCTGCGTTCCTGCCCTTGGGTTCTGTGAGATCCCCCTGTACCCATGTAATCAACTCCCATTTTCAGTTTAAAGTGGCACATGTTGGTTTCATAGGTTGTGTGCAAAGAATCATAAATAATACACCCGCAGTAGGAAGTCAGTGCTGTTGAATATAATTGAAGGTTTTTAAGTGAAGCAGTAAATAGGATGGAGACTATTCCTTGGACATATTTCTCTGGAGCCTGTGTGTGGGAAAGATTAGTTGGGGGAGCATGGATAATAACAGAGAGGTGCCTGCAGAGGCCAGTGTGAGAGGCGAGCAGGGCCTGTGACGCGGAGAGACGAGACGAGGAGGATGCCCAGGGAAAGGGTTGGTGGGAATGGGAAACTGAGGGCTCAGGGGAGTGAAGAGAAGAGGCTGTCAAGAAGAATTGGAAATTTGAGCCCAGTTTCCAGAAAGAAGGACGGTACCATTGATAGAAGAAAGGGAGGCAGGAGAGGTGAGCGGGTGCTCACACACCGATGCTGAGTTGAGGGAACAGTGACAGAGCTTATTAGAGTGAGCAGAGAGAACTGCGTCCTGGCATTCGGAAGAGGAGACAACTATAAAAGTAGAGACTGGCGGTGGGGTCACCCTGGGCTGAACGCTGGAGCGGCAGAGAGGCCAAGGGGGCTTAAAGAGCGCCCACGGGACAGGGAGGCACCGGACTCAGGGCATGAGGGAATGAGAACCAGAGAAAGAGCAGCTGAGAGGAAAGGCACAAGCAGCACGTGCAATGTCGAAGAAACCAAAGGAGGAGACAGTTTCCAGAAGGGGACCAAGGTGAATAGTTTCCAAAGGGTGGACAAGCCACAAGCAGGCAGTTCTCAGGGGTGTAAGACAAGGCGATTTGACTCACAGAGGAAGAGATCACGGGGAACCCCCAAGGGACCAATGAGTGGGTGATGAGGTGGAAGACAGATGGCAAGCCTTGGGGAGAGGTAGGCTGTAAGTAATTCAATGCCACAGCCGTCTGCAGCGGCTTTTGCCCTCTCAGGGAGTGGTGAGGATGATTTTTACAGCTGGGAAAATACCTGGACAGCCTGTTTAAGTGAGAAATGGGAAGCCTTCAGGACACAACCTGGAAGTGCTGGTGAGATATAAGAAACCTGAGCCTGAACCGTCCTGTCTGGCAAAGGGGCAGAGGGTAAGAACTGGGAGCAGAAAGAGAAGATGTGAAGAAGAGGTACCAGCCAGGGTTTGCTTTTTGGTGGCTCACCGAATCCAGAAGTATGTAATCTATTTATGCCACATAACAAATTATCCTGAAAGTTGGAGGCTAAAAACAACACACATTTATTATCTCAGAGTTGCTATGGGTCAGGCATTTGGGAGCAGTTTAGCTGGGTGATTCTGGTTTGGGGTCTCTCATTAGGTTGTAGTCCAGACATCAGGTGGGGTTTCAGTGAGGTTTGATTGGGGCTGATTCCAAGATGGCTTGCTTACTTAGACGTTGGCAGGAAACCCCTATACTTTACTGACTATCGGTAGAAGGCCTCATTTCCTCACACATGAGTCTTTCTACGCGGCTATGTCCTTATGACATGGTAGCTGGCTTCTCCCAGAGAAAGCGATCTAAGAGAGAAAGTAAAGAGAAAACTTCAATGCCTTTTTGATGACCTAGTCATGCAACTCACACATTGTCACTTCTACCATATTTTATTCATGAGAAGCTAGTCATTAAATCCTCTAGCCCATCCTCAGGGGGAGGGGATTTAAGCCCCAACTCTTGAAGAACGGAGTGTCATAGAATTTGTGGACATATTTTTAAGTAAAAACTATTGCAGGGAAGTTGGAGAAACAGACTTGAAGACAGCCGGGAAGTTGGATATCCAGTACCCCAGCCAAGATCACACCAAGGAACAGCTGGTTAGGGGTGGGTACTGCAGGCCTTGCTGCCTAGGCATGGGTGCTCCTCTTGTAAACATTCTCTACTCCTTTTGTAACACTTTCTCCAAAGACAGAAATCACTGGCCTAGGTAGCTGATTGGCTGACTTGGATCATGGTGCCCATACCCTGCCTGTAATAAGGCTTTTGGGACTTCAGTAATATGAAACAGGATCTGAACTCATACCAAGACCTACATAGTTGTAGATCGCCCAAACTCACCCATGGCAAGCTTTGGGGAGAGGTAGGCTGTAAATAATTTAATGCCACAGCAGTCTGCAGTGGCTTTTGCTGTCTCAGGGAGTGGTGAGGATGATTTTTTACAGCTGGGAAAATACCTGGACAGCCTGTTTAAGTGAGAAATGGGAAGCCTTCGGGACACAACCTGGAAGTGCTCAGAGCAATGCCCGTCACAGAAAGATTCTTGTCTGATTCTCTGATGGGAGTCTGATAATTCAATTCTGACACTAACTCCAAGGCTCAGTCCCATAAGACTGCCTCAACTTCAATGCCAGCCACAAATAGAGTTCCCAGGTGACTCACACATCCATCCAGCTGACTATAAGTTTGGAGGTTCTCAAAATCTTCTGCAGATTGATAATTTGCTAGAGTGGCTCACAGAACACAGGGGAACACTTCAGTTATGGGCAATGGCTTGTCATAAAGGGCACCACTCAGAAACAGCTTGATGGGCGAGGTATCTGGGGTGAGGGCATGCAGAGGGTCCACGCCTTCTCCAGGTGACCTATCCAGAACATAGGTGTATTCACCAACCGTGAAGCCTCTCCAGATATTACTGTTCAAGAGATTTTACATCTTAATTTCCAGCTCCCTATTCCTCCCTAGAGGTGGAGGGGCTGTAAATTCTACTCTCTAATCAGGTGTTTGGTCTTTCTGGTGACAAGTCCTATCCAGAAGTTATCTGGGGGTCCCACCTCGAGTCACTCATTAGTATAAACTCAGGTGTAACCAAAAAGGCTCTTCTTTTTTTTTTAAAGAGACAGAGAGAGAGAGAAAGGGATAGACAGACAGGAACGGAGAGAGATGAGAAGCAGCAATCATCAGTTTTTCGTTTTGACACCTTAGTTGTTCATTGATTGCTTTCTCTTAGTTGTTCATTGATTGCCTGTGCCTTGACCTCAGATCTTCAGCAGACCGAGTAACCCCTTGCTCAAGCCAGCGATCTTGGTTCCAAGCTGGTGAGCCTTGCTCAAACCAGATGAGCCCACGCTCAAGCTGGTGACCTCGGGGTCTCGAACCTGGGTCCTCCGCATTCCAGTCGGACACTCTATCCACTGCGCCACTGCCTGGTCAGGCCAAAGAGGCTCTTTACGATTAACAAAGGACCTTCCTGCCACCATTTAGAAAATTCTAGGGAATGCAGAAGCTCTGAGCCTGGAACAATGGACAGAGACCAAATATATATTTATTATACCGCAGCTCCAGAGAGAGGCAGTGCCGCAGCAGGGGGTCTGAGGAGAAGCCACAGCCGAGGAGGAGGTCCTCGAGATGAAATGTCATGACTTTTATTATTATTCCGTGGCAGTCGTTTGCAATTTGTGGTGTGGACCGGTAGTTTTGTGATAATGCAATCAGTAAATCCTTCAGTAAAGCTCTGCTATAATCTCATGTTTGTGCTTACCGTGGAAAAGCAAAGAAAAAGCGGGCTGCATCATGTTGATGGCAGCACAAGGTGGGACAGAAACCAAAGTACCAGTGACATTCAGATGCTTCGGTGGAAACCAGATATTGGAGCTCGCATCCCTGAGACTTCTGGAGCATCCATCCCTGACTGTCCCCAAGACTCTCCGAGGTATGCGGGGAGGACGGTGTTAGGTTTCCCATAATATGCAGAATGAGGTTTTGAGTTATTTATTTATTTTGTTCTGGGAAATTTTCTTAGATTATTGTTATTTTAATTGAATATTTTGGGTGATGTTGATTCATAACACCACGCAGGTGTCAAGTGTACAACTCAACAAAACACCATCTGCACACTGTATCGTGGGCCCATTGCCCCAACCAAAGTCTGTTTGCACCCCCATAACCCCTTTGCCCCCCTCCACCTATCCTTATGCCCCTTTCCCTCTGGCTATCACCACACTCTTGTTTGTTTGAGTCGTTTAAATGTAACTATTAACAGGAAGAAGACGTGGAGACATTCTGGATTTTGACACTTAACTTTAAACATAAACTTGAAGTCTTTAGTAATGTGAATGTTATTGTGAAGGAAGAAAATAGTATCATCTAAGGTCAACTGTGGATTTTGTGTTAGCCAAGCCAAAGAGTTTCTTTATTTAATGAGCTGAGGCCTGGGGCCCTGTAGGTGAAGCCAGTTAGCTAAATTCAGAGGGGAGAAAAAAAAGAAGAAAGTGAATAAAGCATGCAGCGATGTCAGGATATAATTCTTTAGAAGATCCTCTGACCAGGACAAAGAAGTCAGAATGCACAATTTCTGGGTGCTGTGGTCTCATCCAGAGTCCAGGCTTTCTAAAGAGGCCTAAAGGAGCCTGGCTGGGATGGCTGGGTAGGGTGGGAGAAGGGAGTCACACGGGGAAGACGATTTGTTCTAACTAAAGGTTAAGGGCTTGGCTTTGCAGGTTTATGCACCTGCTAGCTGGAGCCAGGACAGACAGGTAGAAAGGAGGATGAGAGAGTAGAAAGGGATAAGGATCAATGCTAGAGAGGACAAGCAAAAAGTACTTTTACTAACTTTATTATGGGGCTTTTTTTTTTTTTTTTGTATTTTTCTGAAGCTAGAAACAGGGAGAGACAGTCAGACAGACTCCCGCATGCGCCCGACCGGGATCCACCCGGCACGCCCACCAGGGGCGACGCTATGCCCACCAGGGGGCGATGCTCTGCCCCTCCGGGGCGTCGCTCTGCCGCAACCAGAGCCACTCTAGCGCCTGGGGCAGAGGTCAAGGAGCCATCCCCAGCGCCCGGGCCATCTTTGCTCCAATGGAGCCTTGGCTGCGGGAGGGGAAGAGAGAGACAGAGAGGAAAGAGGGGGGGATGGAGAAGCAAATGGGCACTTCTCCTATGTGCCCTGGCTGGGAATCAAACCCGGGTCACCTGTACGCCAGGCCGACGCTCTACCGCTGAGCCAGCAGGCCAGGACCTATGGGGCTTTTTAATGTGATGTTTTCTTAAAGAAATGTCAGAGGGAAGCCCTGCAAATGAGTGTATGATGAAATTCAATCAATGTACAATAATGAGTAGCTAATTATTATTCAATAAGCAACCAGCTCTTTCCAGGCCTACCACAGAAACAGGGGCTGGCAGAGACACCCTGAAGTTCTTCCTTCTGTGCCCTGTTTTGGAAGAACATAGTCTAACCCAGATTTACGAGAATTTTTTTTTTTTTTTGGTCTTAAAATAACTTGAGAAGTCTGTTCTGCTGTTTGTCTATCTTAATAATGGAAAGGTTTTCTTTTTTTTTTCTTTCTTTTTCCAAAGCTAGAAATGGGGAGAGACAGTCAGACTCCTGCATGTGCCCGACCAGGATCCACCTGGCACGCCCACCAGGGGGCGACGCTCTGCCCACCAGGGGGCGATGCTCTGCCCCTCCGGGGCGTCGCTCTGCCACAACCAGAGCCACTCTAGCGCCTGAGACAGAGGCCAAGGAGCCATCCCCAGCGCCCGGGCCATCTCTGCTCCAATGGAGCCTCGCCGTGGGAGGGGAAGAGAGAGACAGAGAGGAAGGAGAGGGGGAGGGGTGGAGAAGCAAATGGGCGCTTCTCCTGTGTGCCCTTGCCGGGAATCGAATCCGGGACTTCTGCATGCCAGGCCGACGCTCTACCACTGAGCCAACCAGCCAGGGCCGAAAGGTTTTCTTTTGTCAAACCTTCTAGCTAAAGTTAATTTCAAACATTTAATAAGCTCCTACTATGTGCCAGTCACTGGCCTAATCACCAGGGGATACAAATATAAGCAAGGAAAATCAGACGTAGTCTTTGTCCCCAAGAGTTCACATCTGCTGTGTGGGCATGTGTGTGGAGGTGTTGAGTTATGGGGGTTAGGGTGGTTGAGGAACTGAACACTATAGAAAATTGTGATACACGGGGTGGGACAAAAGTAGGTTTGCAGTTGTATGTGAAACACAGAGTTTATTTTTGTGATTATTTATTAATTATTTTGTTATTTTTCGTAAGAACAACTGTAAACCTACTTTTATCCCACCCTGTAATATGAATAGGGCTATCAAAGAAGAGAAAAAATCCATCCAGTACAAATTCTAGCTAGATATTTTGCATATATAGTCTCATTTAATCCTCAATATAACATTGTGAGAAAAGTACTGTTATTATTCCTATTGTACAGAACAATCTGTAGTCATGTGACTTCTCCAAAGTCATAGGGCTGGTCAGTGGCAGAGACAGGACTCAAACTCATGCCTTTGTAAGGTTACAGTTCATGTTCTGTTTCTTTTTAATGGTGGCAATATACTTAACATAAAATTTACCATTTAACCATCTTTTTTAAAAAAAAACACATGAGGTCTTATTCTTTTATCTATTTTGAATTTTTCACAATTCCTTTTCTATATTTCAAAATTTTTTTAAAAAATGGTGGTAAAATATACATAAATTAAAATTTACTATCTTTACCATTTTTCATCATTCTACTGGAATTCTGCATCCATGAAACAATAACTTCTCATTCTCCTCTTCCCCCAGCCCCTGGAAACCACTGTTCTACTTTCTGTGTCTATGAATTTGTCACAGTTCATGCTCTTAAGAATGATGTTTCACCAGGAAATCGTGGAGTACAAGGCATGTACACCCAGACTGGTGTGGACGATGTGCGTGGGGGAGGGTGAGGAGCGTCAGAAGAGGCTTTTGGAAGAGATTGCCCACGCTGGGTAGATATTCGCCAAGCAGGAGAGTATCGGTGGAGCAGATGGAGCTGCAGGTCAGCAGACTTGATGAGCAGAGGCGGATGTTTGGGAGCAACACCCAGTGTTTGGGGCACTGTGAGCGGTCATGATCAGTCCCTCTTTGGTGGGACTAGCTGCTCACCCAGGTGTAGGGATCTCTGACTGATTTTTCCAGCTGTCTCTTCTTTGGAATTCACTCCTCTTTCCACCTTATTCAGAGCTGACTTTTCTTTCTTTCCATCTCATTCTCCCTCTTCTTTTAAAATTATAAACTTCTTATTCAAATATAATGTATGTACGGCAAAATTCATGAATGTGTGCGGTGGATTTTCCCAAGTGAACATACCCAGGTGTTCTGTTCTCTGATGGAGTAACTGAACCCTGGAACCTCCAGAGACCCCTTCCAGCGATTACCCACATCCCTATCTCAAGGTAACCACTACCCTGACTTCTAGCAAAATCAACAGCTTCTGCCATTTTTGTACCTTGGAATCATACAGAATATATTCTTCTGTGTCTGACTTCTTTGGCTCCTATTTTGTCTAATTCTCATCCATGTTTAAATGTCAGAAGACAGCCATTGGGCTAGTTCTCATCCCAGCCCAGGTGATGGAGAAGAATTGCCTACACAAATAATAGGTGGCATCACAACTCACAGTAAACCACAGGACAAAAAGTTTCTCTGGCCCAGCCTTGCGGGCTGCTGCATAAGACAGATGGAGCCCTCTGAGGGCTGTGATGGTGGAAGGACAGCACTTGCCCTGTGCTATTCCCCTAATATTTCAATAAGCGTGACACTTAGAATTGTTAAACATTCCCAGGAGGGCCATCAATCTCATTTTAGCTACTTTCAATTGTGGAATGAAATAGCCTGTTTTCTTGGCAACTTTTTATTTTTCCCTCTCATTCCCTTGCCTTCTGGTTCTCTGGTGCACAGGTTCATGGCTTCCTTCCTTCCTTCCGCTCCCGGATGCCTTCCCGTTTTGGCTGCTCTATTTCTGCAGAGTCCAGCCCTTCTCTGAGCGGAGGAACTTTTAACCAGTGTCAGACCGAGGAGATGCAAGAGTCACAGAAGATCCTGTAGACTAGCTGATTCACCCTACCCTTTGTTGTCTGGACTTCTAAAACGTTGATATATAAAGTACATACAGTAAAGTGCACAAATCTTAGCATGTAGTTCAAATAATTCAGCTCAATTATTAAGTTGATTTTTATATATGTAGACTGTCATGTAACCATCATGTAATCAATATATAGAATACTTCTGTATTGACACCAAAGTCTGCTCATGCTTTTTCTCTGTTGAGCTCTCTTCCTCCCCCTTCCCCGCCACCTCAATAACCCCTATTTTTCTCCTATCACCATAGATCATGCTTGCCTGTTCTTGAACTTGAGGTAAGTGGAATAATACATATGTACATTTTTGTGTTTGACTACTTTGGCTCAACATTATGTTTTTGAAATTCATCCATGTTGTTGTGTGCATCTGTAGTTCATTTTCTTAATTGTGCAGAATATGTTATTTATTTATCTATTTTTTTATAAGGACATTTGGATTGTTTCCAGTGTTGGCTACTGATTTAGTCTGTTAAGGCTGCCATAATAGAGTACCACAGATAGGGTGGCTTAAACAACAGAAATTTACTTTTTCAAGATTCTGGAAGCTAGGAGTCCAAGATCAAAGTATCAGCAGGGTTCTTCTGAGGACATCTCTCCTTGGCTTGTGGACGGCTGTCTTCTCTCTGTGTCTTCGCATTGTCTTTTCTCCTCTATGTGTGTCCTAATGTCCTCTCTTGATAAGGACACTGGTCTATTGGATTAGGGCTTGCCCCATTGACCTCATTTTACCATAATTATTTTTTTAAAAGCCTCATCTTCAAATACGGCCACCTTCTGAGGTATTGGGTTATAGGACTTCAACACATAAGCTTTTTTAAAAAACTATTTTTATTTATTTAAGTGAATAGAGATAGAGAGAGAGAGAGAGAGAGAGAGAGAGGGAAAGAGGGAAGAGCAGGAAGCATCAACTCCCATATGTGCCTTGACTGGGCAAGCCCAGGGTTTTTGAACCGGTGACCTCAACGTTCCAGGTCAACACTTGATCAACTGCGCCACCACAGGTCAGGCTCAACATAAAAGCTTTGGAGAGGACACAGTTCAGCCCGTAACAGCTACTATGAATAAAGCTGCTGTAAACATTTTGTATCTATTTTGCACATGTACCATTGTCCAAAGCATTGAACCAATATACACTCCCATCAGCAATATAGGCAAGTACAGTTGCTCTACATCCTCATGAGCCATTCATTTTACAGATGAAAAAAGCCCACTTTCCCACATTCAGATCACGAGCTTGGAATTGCAGAGTAGAGCTTGCAGAGGAAGTTCCATCCCCAACCAATCTGCTCCAGGAATTTCTGAAACTCCCCAACACATCACCTCATCCAATCTTTCAATCATTCATCACTGAGAACCAC
Source organism: Saccopteryx bilineata (assembly GCF_036850765.1). NCBI lineage: Eukaryota > Metazoa > Chordata > Mammalia > Chiroptera > Emballonuridae > Saccopteryx > Saccopteryx bilineata. Next base: position 52,452,081 of record NC_089497.1, read on the forward strand.
TTGAGGCGCAGGTCAGGTTATAAACTCTGAAGTTAGGTGGCAAACATGAAAGAGGAAAAACTTAAATTCCAGTAGTAGCTGCAGGCGATGAACACACACAACTAAGTAAATAATTACAGATTGTGGTTAAGTGCTGGGTAAGGAATGAATGGAACCCAAACAATAGAATAAGGGACTTGGATTGGAGAAGGTAAAATTTCCTTTTGAGGGGTTGCTTTGAAGAGCCTCTCTGAGGAAGGGGGGCATATGGAGAGTCCTGATGGATTAGAAGGTGCCAGTCAGACCAAGGGCCAAAGGTTGAGGCAGGGAGAACAGAAAGAATACTAGGCCTGAAGTGCAAGTAGCTCCGGGGGGGTTAGAGACAGCAAATAATGGTTTGGATGTGAGTGGTCAAGGACAGAAGAGAGGCAGTAGATGAGGTCCAGGGGCCAGGTCCACACCACGCTGGGCTCACAGTTCATAGGGAGGAGTTGGGGAAAGCAATGGGAAGCCATAGTAACGATTTAGGAGAATCATAACGAAGATCCAGCTGACATTAACAAACGTATGTAGGGGGGTGCGAGAAAGAAGCAGCAGGCAAATGCTTTAGGACAGTGGTCCGCAACCTTTTCTGGGCCACGGACCGGTTTAATGTCAGAAAATATTTTCACGGGCTGGCCTTTAGGGTGGGGTGGATAAATGTATCACATGACCGAGACAAGCGTCAAGAGTGAGTCTTAGATGTAACAGAGGGAATCTGGTCATTTTAAAAAAATAAAACATCGTTCAGACTTAAATATAAATAAAACGGAAATAATGTAAGTTATTTATTCTTTCTCTGAGGACCGGTACCAAATGGCCCACGGACCGGTACCGGTCCGCGGCCCGGGGGTTGGGGACCACTGCTTTAGGAGATTTTACCCTTGCCCAGGGAGACATGACAGTGACTTGATTCAGGAGGTGGCAGAGAGATTTTGGAGGCAGAGCATGGTGATGGGTTGAGTGGGCCTGTTGAAAAGTGAGGGTGAGTCAAGGATGACTTCTAGGTTTTGAACTCTGAAGCTTCAGACAGTGAGCAAGGATCTTTCAGGTATTACCCACAAACCACAGACTGTGCACTTCCTTGCCCATCTTATTAATGTGTATCTTCAGTCTCAGGATGTACTAGGTGTCCAATAAATATTTTTGGATGAATAACTGATTGCATACTTTCATATTTTAGCATGGAATAAGTTCAATAAAAGGTTTTTAAAAAAATTCACATAACATAGAATTAATCATTTTAAAATGTATAATTCAGTGGCATTTGGTACATTCACAACGTTGTGCAACCATCACCTCTGTCTAGTTCTAAAATATTTTCATCACTCCTAAAGGAGATCGTGTACCCACTGAGCAGTCAGTTCCTATTCCCTCCTCCCCCTAGCCCCAGGAAACCATTAATCTGCTTTCTGTCCCTATGGATTTACTTATTTCTAGATATTTTACAAAACTGTAATATAATATGTGATCCTGTGTCTGGCTTCTTTGTTAGCATAATATTTTAGTAGCATAATATTTTCTGGGGTTTACCCACAGTGTAGCATGAAAAATATTCCATTGTATGGACACACCACATTTTGTTTAGCCATTCACCCGTTAAGGGATGGTTGTTTCCACCTCTTGGCTATTGTTAATACTGCTATGAACATTGATGTACAAGTATCTGTTTGAACACCTGTTTTCAATTCATTTGGATATACAAGCAGGAATGGAATTGCTGGGTCAGATGGTAATCTGTTTAACTTTTTGAGGAACTGCCACACTGTTTCCCAATAGCTCTATAAAAATTTTTTCCAAATGAAAAAAAGAAATGGTAGGTAAAAGCCTGGGAGGCAGGGATGAGGGCTTTTCGGATCCTTCACAAACAGCGCTGGGCTGTGCCATTTGCAGGTTTTGTGATCTGGGTCAAATTGCTTAAGTTCTCTGGGTTGACTCCACTCCTGCTCCTGCCCACACCTGCGGGTCTTCTAGCGCAGCCTTGCTGCAAACTACAATTCCCAGCAAACACTTCTTCCCGGCTTCCTCTCCCTGCCTAGTGCGCATGCTTTGGCAGACGTGGCACAGGGAACTCGGAGGCGGGGAGCGGTTGGGAAGTGGCGGTGGCATTTGGACGCCGCGGAGCTGCGGGCGCGAGAGCCGGAGTGGAGACCAGAGCCAGCCGTGAGCAGCGGCGGCGGGGATGGCGCGGGCCGGGCAGGCGTGGCTACTGCTGCTGGCGATCTGGGTGAGGCTGTGGCGCCGGGGTCGGGCCGCCCCGCACGTGCGCCTCGCGTGCGGGTTGGCGCTCTCCACTGTCTCGACTGCCGGCCCATCCTGGATGTGCAGGGAGATGCCTCCTGCCACAGGAGTAGCGGCGTGCGTGCCAGGCTGGCGGGGACCCGGTGCCTGCAGGGGAGGCAGCGGGGCGGCCCCCGTGCCCTCCCAGCGGAGCGCTCCGGGGCGCTGGGGTTGGAGGGTGTCCGGGGTGCAGGGCATTCCCTCGCAGGGTGCTTGTGCCGCGGGCACAACTTTGCGGGGGTGTAAGTCAGGAAGGTGGCCACCCGCTAGGGCGGGACACCCGCGGGTTGGGAGATGTGCGTCGCCCCTTAGACTCCAGGCCCTACACCTGTGTGAGTGCGGTGTGGAAAGGGGGTGCTTTCCACCTGCACTGCCGGGAAGCCTGCTTTAGGGCCACCTGGTTCTTGGTTTCCATCCTAGGCGGCTAGGAAACTGCCAGTCTACACCTGGGTTCCCGCCCTCAGGGAGTTCTGCTTCTACACCCAACTGAGGCCGGCTCGAATCTCGGGCTCTTTCTGGCTGTGTGACGCGGCGTATCATTGAACGTATCTGATTTAGTCTCCTCATCCTTGAAATGGGGACAGTAAAGATACCCAGCTCGCAAGGTTGTCCCGAGAGTCGGATGAGAAGTCGGAGGAGGAAGCTCTATAACCCGCAAAATCATACAGGCGTGGAGGAGGGGTGGGTCAGTGTGCTGGGAGTGGTGGGCTGTCCAAGAGGAGTTTGCGCGCGCGCATGTGTGTGTATGTGTGTGTGTGTTGGTGTGTTGCCTCCAAGGCATAGAGGTCTGAATGGGTGTGTCCACGGCGTCAGGGGCTGCCCGGCTTGGCCTTGATGTTGGCCTTGGTGTTGTGGTGGGTATGTGATAGGATAATGTGACCTCTTTCCACATTTCCCCATAACTTCTTGTCTCCCTTATTTTAAGACCATCTTGGCTTCTTTTTTTCCCTGAAGTTTCAAGGAACTTCCTGCTGCTGGCACCCTCTCCAACCCAGATTTTTCAGTTTTGTTTTGTTTTTTCTTTTGGGTGTGGCAGGGATGCTGGGTAGACATGAGGAGTGTGGATTTAATTGCTTTACATACTTAGATCTTCCAATACCCTGCCCATTTGGGATCACCAGTGAGGAGTGGCCCCTGCTTCTGGTTGTGAGTGGGTGGGGAGGGAAGCTCCCTGTCCCCCTAGATCTGAAGATTCTCTCTCTGGAGGAAAACCAGGCTGGAGTGGGGCACTGTCACTTCACCAGTGCCTAGGTGTGTTTGACGATCTGTTTCATTCTGTTCCCTGGAGCCAGTTGGCCTTGGCAAGTCTTTAGCCAGGCAGGACTGCAGGACAGTGCAGAGGGGACCATCTCCTGTGCGATTTCCTAGCAGGTCTTTGCACTGGGCTGTTTTAGGAGGCCCGGCTTTCCTTCCTTCTTTCTTTTCCCCTCCCTTCTGTGAAAATAAAGGGCTTGGGAATCTGACCGGAAAGAAGTTTCATTCAACAAATGTTTATCAACCACATTGTTGGGCCCTGGGATGGGTTTTGGGTGGAGAACAAAATACACATTGTTCCTGCCATCCTGTGTTGCCCTGGGTCAGGCAGGGGAGTCAGTCATATGAGCAAATAAAGACAGAATAGCAAATGCTAATATCCAAAGGGCTGGGAGCCTCCACTGAAGGGGAGCCGCACATGAATTTAGAGGGAAGGTCTGCCATGCCTTTCCTGAGGCAGTAGAGTGAGCTGTCAGTTTGGAGGGAGTGTGGGAGTTAGCAGTTGAGGCCTGCAGGTTCCCTCCACCCAGGGGTTCAGAAGAGCAGGTAGATTTGCTGAGAACACTAGAACTTCAGCAAGGAATTGACCTTTTCTTCTTTGTCCAAGCCCTTGGCTTAGCAGGTGTGAGGCATAGGTGCACCGTCAGTGGTAAGTAGCTGGTGGACATTAGAGTGAGTTTCTTTCATCTAAATTCTATTTCCCTATGATAACAGCTTCCAGGTACTGGGAGTGGATTGAGTTTCTTTGTTCACTCAATATTTATTAAGGGCTGATAAGTGCACAGCACTGGGCTATGACCTGAGGGATATAAAAAAGTATAAAGGGGGTCTAAGTTTCATGGGCAGGGATGTACACCCACCATGTTTTTAATAGTAGAAATATAGACATGGCTTAAATGCTTAACAACAACAGTGCCATGGTTAAATGACTTTTGGCCCTGTCCATATCATGGGAAGTGATGTTTATGAAGAATATTTATAATTACTAGCTATATTTGTTATAAAAATATTTGTGATGCTAATGAAGACAATCTGAGGACGTGGAAAAGTTGTCTATTGTGATAAGTAGGGGAAAGGCAGAATACGAAACAGAATGCCAGGGTGGCTGCAGATGGCTGCACAAGTGTTTGAGGAATTAGCAGTGCATCAGAATATGAACAGTGGTTAGTCTGGAAGGTGGCATTGTGGATGATTTTTGCTTATTTTTTTGCTTACGCCTGTCAGTGTTTTCCAAGCTTTCTACATGAATATATATCAGTTTTCTATCAGGAAAGTTAATAAGGGAGCATTTTTAAAGGTTCTTTTGGGAGTCACCGTCAACACTTGGAGCCAGTTGGTCCCAGCCCTTCCAGGCTGGGTGTCTGTGCCTTCGGGGCCTGTAGTCTCAGAGGCTGAGCGGCTCTGTCCTGGCCTGAGGCGATGCCCCTTCCTGCTGTCCAGCTCAGTTCCTGGGTATAGCTGACCAAGCCCTGGAGCTAGGCTGTGATGAGGTTTTCACTGGTTCTCAGAAGAACTGGAAAAATAACAATGGTGGGTTTTTTTTCCCCATAAATCCAAATATTTACAGCTTAAAAACTTGTTCATTCTTCTGATATGATGTCCATATTTAGGGGTAGGGAGTGGTTTACAGTATCCTTTTGAAAAATGGAAGCAGTATGGTATATTGTGATTTTTAAAAAAGTCTTGATAAACTTTATTTTTAAATATATGTAACATACATTACACATTATATTTAAACATTTAAAAAAATTTTTTTATTTTATTCATTTTTAGAGAGGAGAGAGAGAGGGAGAGAGAGGAGAGAGAGAGACAGAGAGAGAAGGGGGAGGAGCTGGAAGCATCAACTCCCATATGTGCCTTGACCAGGCAAGCCCAGGGTTTTGAACCGGCGACCTCAGCATTTCCAGGTCGATGCTTTATCCACTGCGCCACCACAGGTCAGGCCTAAACATATTTTTTAATTTTAATTTTCTTAAATTTTATTGGGTGACACTGGTTAACACAATTATATAGGTTTTAGGTGCCCAATTCTACAACCCATTTCTGTGTGTCTCCTCCTCTGCCCCAAGTTGAGTCTTTGTGCATCACCATTTATCCCCCTCCGCCTCCTCCTCCTCCCTCCCTCCCCACGGCAACCACCACTGCCCTGCCAGTCTGTGAGGTTCAGAAGTCTGAGAACTCCTGGCCTAACTCAGCGCTCTCATTTTATAAAAGAAAAGTGAGGCTCAAGAGGGATGGGGCTCACTCAAGGCCACCCAGTTTCTAAAAGCAGAACTGGGATTAGAGCCAGGCTCCTGAATTATAATCAGGGTCCTTCCCACTCCTGCTTCCTCCTTCAAAGCCACTGCTAGGGCCTCTGCCCCTAGTGGTCGCTGGAAGCTCAGAACCTGGTGGGTGGAGGAGCAGGAGGCAGGAGATGTTTGCCCCTGGTCTCTCCTGCAGAGCTTTTAATGTACCCATATTTAGATTCCACATTATATATTTAATAGGCTTCTGTGGGCTGGCCTGGGGACCTAATTGACATTTATAATGCTGTTTGGAACCTGGAGTGCACCTTTCCCACAGAAATAAACATATTACAGAGGAAGTTTTAAAGTGAACTGGCATATAAGTTGGAGGACTGGCTGAGTGCTGTGGATTGGGGCAAAGGCTGGGCTGTGGGGGCTGACAGACCAGACAAGGGCCCCAGCTCACGCCTCACAAGGAGGGCAGACTCTGAGCTCTGTAACAGTGGGGCTCCGCCTTGTTGTGTCCCCAGCACATGGACCAGGACCTGGCATGCAGTCATGCCCAGTCCACGTTTGGTTGAAGGCCTTCGTGTTGCCGACAGAGAAAGGAATCCTTTCCAACAGAAATGGGGGCAATGAAGAGTGATGGGCCAGGTTGGCTGGTAGGAAGGATTTGGGTCTGGGAGTTGGGGAATAAGACTGCAAAGGTGAATCGTAAAGAAGCTTCAGTGGCAACTTTTGAGACTTGATTCTGTAGGTAATGGAGAGAGACATGATGAAAGGTGCTCTTTGAATAGCGAGATCAGTCTGGCCACAGTGTAGGGTTGGAGTGGGAGAGACCAGATTAATTTCTCAGAACAACACTTTCTTCCTCTTCTCTGTTATCTACAAGATAAAAAGTCAAGTGTGATATAGTGGAGAGAACACAGGCTTTTAGCCAGCTGGACACTCAGGATCTGTGTGACCTTGGGCCCTGCCTCCGTTTTTTTGTTTGTAAATGGTGGTAATAATATCCATCTTGCAGAACTGAAAGGGTCAGAAATAATCCAGAAAGCGCCCAACACAGTGCTTGGCACACAGAGCGCCCAGTAAGTGGGAGCCTCAGCAGTCACCTCAAGGTGCTGAGGAAGAGTTGCAGGGGAAGCCAGTGAGGAGGAGGTGGACAGGGACTGGCTGGAGTGGGTGTGAGCAGAGGCTTTGAGACGGGGATGGAGACGCCCTGTGCTGCTGGGATTCTTTCCATCACGATTCGTTGGAGCTGGACTCTTGCCTTGCTCCTTGCCCCACCTCGTTCAGCCCCTTTGCAGCCTCTGTCTGAAGGGGAAGAGGGGGGGCATTGCAGAGGAGATAAGGATATAAGTGCTGTGTGTTTTTCTCCCTTTGCTTCTGAAAGTGGATCCCCTCTTGAGAATGGATACACCAACCACACTGCCTCTCTGGAGGGTTTGCCCCAGTGTTGTGGTTCTGTTCTGTAGGGCTCCTGTGTCTCACTTGGTTGCTGTGGTAGGTTTTGGAGGCTCTCTGGATGACAGGGGCCTGAGAGTGATGCATGGGGTGTAAGGACTAAGTTCTCTACATTACCCAGACTTTGATGTTTATTTGCACTCCCTCCCCACCTCCCTTCTCTGTTCTTTCATTTTTCGCATCTGGCACCCTAGGCCCCAGTGGAAAGGGGAGGAGCACGGTGCTCACCCATTGCCTGCCCACCCTCAGCACTGACCGGAGCCCCATTTGCTCTGTTGGTGAGAATTATGACATACCCGGTACATTTGAAGGGGACCTTAGAGTTTGCAAAGCATTTCCACATACTTCGTATCTGTGTAGTCTTGAGTCTCACTTTAACAGGGTGAGATGAGGCGATTCAATACTATTCCCCCTAGAGAGGGGTTGGTGGGTGGACAGAGAGGTGGGAGGAGAGAGACCATTAGACAAGAGTGGGGTGTGGCCTGGAAGGTGGAGGGATAGACTGACGGGCTGGAGCACAGTAAGAGTTCTCAGTGGCTCACCTGAATGTTTAAGCAGCCCTGTTGGTAGGCGCTGTTTTCTGAAATAGCAACACCAGCCGTTTTCCTGGGGTGTCCATGGAACTTGATCCTTAGCTCCCTGATGGCCTGAGGGGGGGGACCAGGGGCAACCAGCTGGGCACTCACCCATCCTTCCCACCGTTCTCGTCACTCCCTTCTTAGCTCTCCTTTGCTGTTCCCTCTGACCACCTTAGGTCCAACTGGGCCTCCTCCCAAACACCAGTTTATGACTACTTCTAAATAATTAGCTTTGCATTCACGCGGATGGGGTTAAACACTCATGAAGTGTAGAGTTAGAATAGCTTTTTTGTCATACCAAGTCCGCAGTTTGATGTGCACTCTGTTCCTCATGGCCCAATGGTCAGCCTGTGCCTGTGCCTGGCTTCAGAGCTCCCAGCTCATTACGGTTTGCTGGGGTAGGGGTAGAGAATCTCCCCTACGCCCCAAAGAACCCGGCCATTCCTCAACCCCTTGGCATGAGCAGATGTCTTTAATTCATGAGCCTTGGAAGGTATTAGTGGAAATCCAGGTCAAGGGTCCTAAGCTGGGGCTTAAACAAAAATGTGATTTAGTGTCTGAGCCAAGACATGGGCTCGGCTGGAAGCTCTGCTGTTGGACCTCGTAGGGCAGGCTCCCGGCGAACAAGCAGGTTTGCTCGTGAAGGGGTCTCACCTTGCTGGGTCTTGGGCAGAGTATTGTACGTGGCCCTCACTTGAGAGGGATGTGTGCCACGATCTGTGTGCTCTATGTGTCATGAATGTCCATTCATTGCACAGATCTAACTTCCTTTTTTAAAAAAAATATTTTGTGGGAGTCTTTTATGAGTCAGACATACCATGCTAAGGCATTTTGGACGTGATGATGGAGAAGATGAACACCATTCCTTTGTCCCATTGCTTAGTGGGAGAGCCACGAATTTGTTATTTAATTCAGGTGAAAAGTGCTAGGAGGAGGAAGTATAAAGTGACAAGAGACTGTATAATCTAGTACCGGGAGTCAGGAAAGTCTTCTCTGAGGAATTATAGACCCTTTCTTAGAATAATGTTTTTAAATGTATGAAACAGAACACATAGAATTTTAAAGGAAACAGAGATATTGAAATATAGTCATCAAAATATTATAACAAATATGTGATAAAATAACATTTATATTTCTTTATTAATTTCATGAGAAGACCTAGTTTTAGGTGTGCTAATTTCTATAATTTGAAGTGGCATAAACAGTGTTTCAAAATATCTGAGCTGACTGTCATGCGATGAGGAAATGTGACTTCTGTCGATGGCAGAGTCACAGGTGCCGCCAGTGTTGCTGCTTGTTGCCTACGTTCATACAGAGGGGAGGCTCAATTTCAGTTAGAGATAATGGAAAGAAAGGTATGATGTTTTCCCATCTAAATTCAAGACCTTTATAAGTCTTGTAAAGTAAAGAAAACTTATCCAAAAACTTGGAAATAAAAGATAATTTAGCCCTGGTCAGGTAGCTCAGTTGGTTCAAGCATTGCCCCAATATACCAAGGTTGGAGGTTTGATCCCCAGTCAGGGCACATACAAGAATCAAGCTAAGAATGTATACATAAGTGGACCAACAAGTTGATGTTTCTCTCCCCCTTTCTCTAAAATCAGTTAATCAATAAATGGGTTTTTTTATTATTAATTTTGATGCAGTGACATTGATAAATCAGGTTACATATGTTCAGAGAAAACATCTCCAGATTATTTTGAATAAGTGTTTTAAAAAGTTCATTTAATGGACCTCCTCAAGTGAGAAGCAGGGGGTAGCAGACAGACTCCGCATGTGCCCGACCGGGATCCACCCAGCATGCCCACCAGGGGCGTTGCTCTGTTGTGACTGGAGCCATTCTAGTGCCTGAGGCAGAGGCCATGGAACCATCCTCAGCACCTGGGCCAACTTTGCTCCAATGGAGCCTTGACTGTGGGAGGGGAAGAGAGAGACAGAGAGGAAGGAGAGGGGGAGGGGTGGAGAAGCAGATGGGCGCTTCTCCTGTGTGCCCTGGCCAGGAATCAAACCTGGGACTTCCACGTGCGGGTCTGACACTCTACTGCTGAGCTAACTGGCCAGGGCTGACTTAATGATTTTTTTTTTTTTTTTGTATTTTTCTGAAGCTGGAAACGGGGAGAGACAGTCAGACAGACTCCCACATGCACCCGACCGGGATCCACCCGGCACGCCCACCAGGGGCGATGCTCTGCCCCCCAGGGGACGATGCTCTGCCCATCCGGGGCATCGCTCTGTCGCGACCAGAGCCACTCTAGCGCCTGGGGCAGAGGCCAAGGAAACATCCCCAGTGCCCAGGCCATCTTTTGCTCCAGTGGAGCCTCAGCTGCCGGAGGGGAAGAGAGAGACAGAGAGGAAGGAGAGGGGGAGGGGTGGAGAAGCAGATGGGCACTTCTCCTGTGTGCCCTGGCCGGGAATCGAACCCGGGACTTCCACATGCCAGGCCGATGCTCTACCACTGAGCCAACCGGCCAGGGCTGACTTAATGATTTTTTTTTTTTTTCCTGAAGCTGGAAACGGGGAGAGACAGTCAGACAGACTCCTGCATGCCCCTGACCGGGATCCACCCGGCACGCCCACCAGGGGCTATGCTCTGTCCCTCCGGGGCGTCACCCGGGGGCGACCAGAGCCACTCTAGCGCCTGGGGCAAAGGCCAAGGAGCCATCCCCAGCGCCCAGGCCATCCTTGCTCCAATGGAGCCTTGGCTGCGGGAGGGGAAGAGACAGAGAGGAAGGAGGGGGGGTGTGGAGAAGCAAATGGGCACTTCTCCTTTGTGCCCTGGCCGGGAATCGAACCTGGTTCCCCCGCACGCCAGACCGACGCTCTACCGCTGAGCCAACCGGCCAGGGCCTTAATGATTTTTTAATGTCATATTGCAGCATTGTCTAAGAAGCCCACATAAGGGCCATCAGGTTCCCTGGGGAATGGAAATTTGCTTATTTATCTCTAGGACATACCCTCTGTAAAGTTTGGTAGTGAAGAGAGACCCAAAGGTTATTGCCCCTCAGGACATTAACCAGTTTGGTATCTAATTTAGCAGTCATTTTAAGATTCTTTTTCTTTTCATCAATCATATGCATCTTTCTTCCTTATTTCCCTTCTCCTCCCTCCCCTCCCTTCCTTTCTTTCTTCTCAAGTGAGAGGAAGGGTGATTGAGAGCCAGAGTACCGCATGCACTTTTTTTTTTTTTTTTTTTTTGTATTTTTCTGAAGCTGGAAACAGGGAGAGACAGTCAGACAGACTCCCGCATGCGCCCGACCGGGATCCACCCGGCACGCCCACCAGGGGGCGATGCTCTGCCCCTCCGGGGCGTCGCTCTGCTGTGACCAGAGCCACTCTAGCGCCTGGGGCAGAGGCCAAGGAGCCATCCCCAGCGCCCGGGCCATCTTTGCTCCAATGGAGCCTTGTCTGCAGGAGGGGAAGAGAGAAACAGAGAGGAAGGAGGGGGTTGGGGGTGGAGAAGCAAATGGGCGCTTCTCCTATGTGCCCTGGCCGGGAATCGAACTCGGGTCCCCCGCACGCCAGGCCGACGCTCTACCGCTGAGCCAACCGGCCAGGGCCCCGCATGCACTTTTTACCTGGATCCCCAGCAACCCCTATCTGATGCTCGAATCACCCGAGCTATCCTCAGCGCCTGGGGCCAGTGCTCGAACCAGTCCAACCTTTGACTATGAGAGAAGAGAGAAAGAAAAGGAAGAGGGAGGGGAAGAGAAGCAGACAGTTCCTTCTCATTGTTGCCCTGACTGGGGATCAAACCTGGGACCTCTGCACACCAGGCCGACACTCTATCCACTGAGCCAACCAGCCAGAGCCACATATTACTTACTTATAACTTCCCTTTTAAAAATCTTTTTTTAAGCTTTTTTTGCTATATCCTTTTTTGACGTAACTGTCATTTCGTGGGTCCCTTATTAAAGAGTTCACTAAAACTTTAAAATATACTCAATATCTATTTGTGTGAGAATTAGGATTTTAATATTTGAGAATCATACTTAACCCTGGTTTGAGAATCGCTGAGTGAACAGGATGTGAGGGTGCGGTGCTCAGAGGGAGGTCTGAGCTGGAGATGTCCCTTTAGGCGTGCTGCCTAGGAGGTGGGTGAGACCCACAGGGGAGAGGGGAGAGAGGAAAGAGAAGAGAGGCTGAGCAAGCCCCAAAGAACTTCAGCATGTCAAGGATAGGGAGAGGGTTTACAAAGAAGACAGACGAGAAGGGAGACCCAGAATGTTCGCCCTGGTGAAGGAGTGGAGCAAACCTCTTCACCTCATGGAGGTGCCCATCAGGTTATCGTTGTGGAAGTCATGGCTGAACCCCCACCGAGAGCCTTTTTGGTGATGGTGGGGCAGATCTGAGAGGGCTGAGGAGTGGATAGACGGGGGAGATGGAACATTCAGGCTGTGCAAGAAGGAGTGACACAGGGTCCAGAGAGTGGGTTTTTAAAAGATGGGCCAGTGGCAGAGTGACCTAGCCGTAGATCTGAACCACCATAAGGGGTATGTGTAAAAATGGGTTTACTGCAAGGGTAAGGCCCAAGAATCTGTATTTATTAAAGAATTTTTTCAATTTATTGATTCTTAGAGAAGGGAGAGAGAGGAGAAAAACATCCATTTATTGTTCCACTTATAGATGTATTCATTGGTTGATTCTTTTTTGCGTTCTGCTCGAACCTGCAACCTTGGTGCATCGGGACGATGCTGTAACCAACCAAGCAACCTGGCCAGGGCAGGAATCTGTATTTCTAAAAAGCCTGTACTTAGAGCTGGTGCGCAGCTACCAACCAGACAGATTTACAAGTTAACAACATTAATTTTACGGGATGGATAATATTTGGGTAGCCAAGGTTGCTGCTCTGGACTAAGTGGTGTGACACAAGTTCTGCCCATGTCATGAGTGACACCGAGGTGTCACCTGTGTGAGCATGTGCGGCTTTTGCTTTTCTCTGAAGGCACTTGGGAATTGCGGGCTTACAGGCAGCAGAGGAAAGATGGATCAGGTGGTCACTGCAGCTCTTTTCAGTTGGTCCCATTCAGGGGTTAGATTGGAAGGGAAAACAGACTGTCTGCCCTCTGGGCCTTGTTCTGGGTGCAGCTGTAGGGAGTGAAAGGAAGCTTGAGGACGTCAGTGAGAAGTATTCACATTGATGGGCAAAGAGAAGAACACAGGGCCAGTGCTCACAACACCTGGTCTGAGTTCTGGGGCTGCCATTTTAGCACCCAAGGCGAGTCCCTTCACTCCTTTGAGCCTCAGTTTTCACCTCTCTAAAGTAGGGATAGTGCCACATCAGATTGTTTATAGTTGTCTTTCAAACATTTTTGCTACATCTGCTTCAAGAATAATTATACATCTTTACATATAACCAAGTCCATATATATATAAATATAGCCGATATATAGTATATTTAAAATTTTTTATTAATTTTAATTTACTGTGTTAACATATCAAGTGTCCCACTCAATATAACACCCTCACCCCCCACCCCATGTCCCTCATTACACCCCCTTTCCCCCCTCCCCCTAATTCCCTCCCCCCTTCTCTCTGGGATTTGCTGTCCTGTTATCTGTATCTCTATTATGTAGATATAATTTCACTAATCCCTTCACCTTCTCTGATCTCATCCCCTCGTCCCCCTTCCCTCTAACAGCTGTCTCTGCTCACTGTGACCTCGCCTCTGTCTCTATTTTGTTCCTCAGTTCACTTTATTCATTAGATTCCACATATAAGTGAGATCATATACTTGTCTTTCTCTGCCTGGCTTATTTCACTTAGAATCCTTAGTCTTGCTACTTGTACTGATGTTTCCTTTTTAATGTCATTAAAAAATGCAGGTGGTAACCCACTGAATTGATTTTACCAGATGGCTTTTAGGTGGCCTGAGGGGTGGAAAACACTGATTAAGACTCCCAACTTTAGAGGTTTGAATGAGATAATGTGTGTAAAAGTGCAATGTACACATGGGTCATGAGCACCTGAATTGTTATGTTCTTATCAATTATCGGAGCTTTGAGGCAGTGTTGGATTTGCGAAGTGGGAATTCACCTGCTCTTCCTCCCTCCCTGCTGCCTAATCCATTGTTCCCTCCGCCAGCTCATTCTTGTTAGCCCCTGTCATGTGTGTACAGGCTGGCAGCAACCCAAAGCCCTCTTGGCTCTCAAAGAGGTTTTCCAAAACATAGGGCTTTAGGACCTTTAGTCCCGGTTAAATGCAGTTGCAATTTCAGGATAAGACAACCTGTTTTTATAAGCTCTTGGCTCAGTTCTCCTTCCTGCCCCCTGGGTTGTCCCTTGTTGTCAGACACATTTGTGCTATGGGGAATGTGTGTGTGGGGGGAACATACTGTGTAGCCTATGTATAAAGTGCGGTTTTTAAAGGAAGCAAAATGTAAAATATGCAGCTGTCTTTGTATTTACAAGGGCAAGCAGCTGTGCACGGCTCCAGGAATCTGCTGTCTCAGTGCCCCCACTCGTGCGCCTGGGTCCGCCAGACTTGGGTCTGAGTCACACTCTCATACCTACTTGCTGTGTGAGGCTGAGCAAGGTTCTTAACTCCTCTTAGTCTCAGTTTCTTTCTCCACAAAATAGGCATAATAAATTAAGTGCCTGCTTCATTCATTTGCCAAGATACTCAAATTAGATAATCATAGGAAATGTGTAGCTTGCTTCTGGACACACAATAAGCACTCTGTACTTTCAGCTATAATCATTATCATGGGCTAATCCCTAGGCCCTGGATTTTGGACTTGAAGCATCTGCTCTTGGGCTCTATTCCCTGTCAAGTACTTTCCCGTTTCTGTCTTATTCTTAGTAAGCCCAGTTAGCTCCCTCAGCTGCGGCTAGCGGGGGTCCCACAACCCAGGGCCAGTCCGGCTCTCTGTCCATCTCTCTCTCTCTCTCTCACACACGCACGCACGCACGCACGCATGCACGCACGCACACATGCCATTCAGGGACTTACGTGCTTGCTTTTATTTTGGAAGCTGCTGGGTAGACATTTGATCATTGGGTAGTACTGGTGAATTCCCCAGACTTGGTTTAAGACTAGGCCTCACTCCTTGTAAAGAATAGAGTCCAGCCATGGTGGCTGGTGACAGATGCTTAAACTTTGCCTTTGAAGGAACATAAATTATCCATATTTTAAAATTAATGTTTTTTCGTATATCTCTCCCTTGTCCGAGCCATTCTAGGGCAGTGCTATATGCAGAATACTTTGCAGATTCCATATAATAGTTCTTATTTTGAAAAACTACATAATGTCAGGTGAGCAGAGGAGCAGAGAACTGGAAGTGAAGAAGGCAGTTGGCACTCCTCTTCTGGGGGAGGAGCCCGTGAGCGCCTGCTAGGAGGTTTATCCGAAGTCCTGGGGAAGGCAGAATTTGGTTGTATTCTTAGCATCTCTCTTTTTGTTTTTGTTTTTTTCTAACCCTAATTTTGCAATAATTTCAGACTGATACATAGAAGATTTGCAAGAAGAATACAAAGGATTCTCTTCTGCACTTGACCCAAATTCCGCAAATACTAACATTGTATCACATTTGTTTTATCATACTCTCCCTCTACATGTATAAAAGATAAGATGTACAGAGGCGATGTTCCTTTGCTCCCTGAAATACTTCAGTAACCCTTAAAAGGCAAGGGCATTCTCTTACATAACCATACTACAGTGATCAAAATGAGCAATGCAGCATTTGTGGTCAGGACTCAGTGCAGAATCATACGTTGAATTTAAGTGTCTTGGCTCTTTAATCTCCTTTTAATCTGGATCAGTTTCTTAGTCTTTGTCTTTTGTGACCATGACATTTTTGAAGAATGTCCCTTAATTTGGTTTTTGATGATGTTTCACTTCAGGAGGCATATGATGTGCCCTTGACCCATTACTGGTGATGGGAACAGTGGTCCCTTAGTCCAGGGGGTCTCTTCCACTGTTCAGTTCTATTTCCTTGTGGGAAGATACTTTAAGATTGTTCATTATTTCCACAATAATGGCCAAATGATGGTAATTTTTTTCTTTAAATATTAAAATTTGACATGCCTATTATAGTGAGTTAGAAAAAATAGACAAAGGGGAAGAATAAAACTTCTCCAAGGACCAAGCCTTACTTTGATGCATTTTTTTCCTCCAGTCTTTTTCTGAGCATAATTTTGCATGTAAGTTGTATTCAGACCATGCGCATTTTGAATTCTGGATTTTAAAACTTAACACTAAAACAAGTAGAGTTTTCATTGCAGAATCTTTGAAAACGTCGCTTAAATGGCTATATTATTCTGTCGAGTGGCTTACTCTAAATAATCATTCCTCCACAGCTGGATATTTAGGTTGTTTACAACTTTTGACTCTTGTGAGTAGGACCATGTCATATCTGTGTCAGAACCTCCGCTAATTTCTTCAGGACAGGTTCCCAAAAGTGGAATTACCCCGTCGAGGAGCATAAATACTGCTAGCGTACTTGATAAACTGTGCCAAGTTGCCTTCCAGAAGAATTGTACTGGGTTAGGCTGCCAGCACTGGATGGCAGACAGTTGGGTGCCATATTTGAAGAGATTCACTAATGGTGTTTCTTCAATTTTTATTTTTAACTGTGACCCACCAGTTGAGTTTTGTGTTGAGATTAATTTCTTGTATTTTGAATTATGAAAGCATAGGTATTTATTTCCCAAAATAAATTATGGTATAATATAGCATATTCCTCTTTTCTAGCTCTGACATGTTGCTCTCAGCACTGGGGTAGCTCTGAGAACCATGAGTGTGGCTATGCCTGAGGCCAATCACTTAGGGCATGCAAGATTTGAGAGTACATCTGAGGAACTGGTATATTTCACTTACAAAATCCTAAGAGGGAATGTGTTTGCTATCTTCACAATGTAATAAGCTGACAGAATGGCGTAATGTGACAGTGTAAACTTTCTAATGATAGGAGCTATTCAAGATGAAATGATAGGGTGGGGGAGGGGACCGTGACTTCTATGCATTAACATCTTTAGGTTCCACAGCACTCTGGGCCCCACTAAATTGAGCAGCTTCAGCAGATGTTGAGTCCTTGGCTCTGGAGGGGCTACCTAGAGGCTGGAGATGACATGTGAGGAATGTTTAGAGGAGTCCTATATCTGGCCACCAACCAGCCCAACTAAAGCCTATGAACTGCAAGGGATATCCTACCCTTTTGGTCCCTGCAATGGTCCCTTTACTAGTAAAGCGCTGAGGTTGTAGGGAAGTAAGAGAATTACTAACCAATTTTCCTTTTATTGTATTTGTGGGCCACTGTCATCAGGTGACTGAGATACCTGATAGGTATCTCGTGTAACTAGTAGGAACTTAGTAAGTCAAACCCTTGATAGTCTTTCTGTCTCTTTCCTTATTCCAGTTCATTTGATGTGTAATGCATGGTTTGATATCTTAGATACTTTGCAATAGCCCAGCTGGATCAGATGTTAATAATTCTTTCTAAATAGATAAAGGTTTTGTTCCAGTAGAATAGGTACTCAATATATAATCCTATGTGTGCCAGAAAACAGAATGGTAGTGCCTTAAAATGATCATTACTTTCCTAAAGTATTTAGAAGCCTGGAAGGGTGTTCCAGGGCCAGTGTATCACTCTGGTGTTAAGGATCCAGGTACTTTCTATCTTATTATTCCACATTGTTAGCAAGTCCTTTCTCCTCATTGTCTCAAGGTGGCTGCTTAAGTTCCAGTCATCTTTTCCAAATTCTAGCTATGAGATATCTATTAGGGACGGTTCCTAAAAAGTTGTCACACAACTTTTGAATTATGAATTACGCTTACATTCCGGGGGCTGAGATGTAGTTGCAGAGTTGTAGTTGGTGTGTCTTTAATGTGGTGACCACATGCTCAGAGGAATTCACAAGGTATCATTATCTCAGAGTACTTTTCTAGTAGTGTTTGGGAGAATAGATTTGCCAAATATCACAATTGGAAAGGACTTCAGAAATCACTTTTGAGCCCTTTCATTTGTAGAGGAAGAAACTAAGACCCAGAGGAGCTTGGACTTGTCCTAGGTCATACAACCAGTAAACATTAAAGCCAGCACAAAACTTGGGTTTCTTAGCTCTTTCCACCAAACCTCCAGCTCTGAATTCTCAGCTAGCTCAAGCTCTCTGACCTTGGGTCATCTGGTTTTACTTTTTCCTGGATCCCTTTACCACCAGCTTCTTAAGAATCTAGACTTTTAGATTCTGACATTTCAAAACTATTTTGAGCAAAATGTGGGTTACACTAAATTAAACTAGTTTCTTCACAGCTCCCAACATAAGAAGGGTATCTTTTTTTCAAGTGACAGAGCAAAAAGGTCAAGTCCCACCTCCACTCTTTTTCCTAAATGTTAAACATTTGTCCTTAAATCTTTCTCATTTAGCCAGCTGCTTTTACATTATTGAATACCTCTGGCTTCATGATCTTCACTGAGTAATAAATCCACATGGACAGACAGCCACCCTGGCTGTAGGGAATGTGAGGGTGTTGACATGCGCCCCGGAGATCTGGAGCTTTGTAAAGCTGAGAGTGTAATGTGACAAGGACTGTTCTCCCTATTATTTTCCAGAAGTATATGGCTCTTTATCTCTTTAGTCTGGTGGCGGTGGTGGGTGAGCGTAAGTGGAGAGAGAGGAGCTTGTGTGTTAGAGCAGGAGGGTGGTGGAAACGGACACAGACTCAGGTAGGAAACCTGACTAACAGCAGATTGGGCCAATTGCCTCGGGACCTTGAGAATTGGGTTAGAACACAGATGCTCTGGGCTAACAGGAAGCAGAGGGTTAGGGTAAACCTCTCCTGGGACCCTCCTTGCCACGGGATTCTGAAAGAGCAGGGCTCTTCCCGGCTGTTTCGATGGGCCCTGCCTGGGGAGGAGGTGCTCCTTTTCGGCTTGGGTTGCCCCAAGTCCGGGGCACTTGTGGGGTTGAGAGAAGCAGACCACCACCTCTGGCCAGGATCTGGGGGATCTTGGTCCTAGCTTTGCTACTTACTTACTGTGTGGCCTTGACAAGGACTTTCACCTTTCTGTGCCCCAGTTTCCTCTTCTGTGAAATGAGGCCAGTACCCACTCATCGGGTTTTGTGAGGGGCAAATGGGCACAGACCCTGGAAGGAGCGTTCTGCACATGCTGCCAGGCCTTTTGTCAGGTCGCTGTGCAGACGGGATCACTCCAGGTTTGCTGATGCTGAATGTGAGTGTGTGCACACTTCTTGCCTGGATGTGCTGTTTTGCCTGATTGCAGGCTGGGCCCTGGAGAGGAAAAGGTGGTACCCATTTTACTGTTGTCCTTGCTTATCTATGATTTGTCTCACTAATGGTACTACTAAAGATAATTACGATTACTATATACTTCTGTATGCCAGACATTTGTTAGGTTCTCTATGTACTCCCCTCGCCCCCTCTCGTTGACTCCTCAGCCAACCCCATGAGGCAGGTGGCAGCCTTATCCCCTCCACTTTACAGGTGGAGAAACGCTACTCTGAGAGGTAGAGTAGTATCTGAGATCATCATGCTAGGAGTGTGAGTGCCTGGGTTTGACCCCAGATCTGTCTGACCCCAGAAGCAGTGCTCTTTCTGTGCTGTCTGGGGGGTGGGAAAACCACAAAGGGAGCAGACATGCGTGGGCTGCTAGGGTGGAGGCTCTTTGGCCTAGCAGACCCTGATATGGGCAGGCACCTGTAAGAGAACACTGCGGCGAGGCTGGGAGGTGAGAGAACCCAGTTTCCTCCACCCCACTGCCTTCCGCCATGGTGGCGGTGGGTGAGGACTATGTGCCAGGACCCCGGGGAGCTGCTGGGCTCGGAAGAGGTTCGTGTACTCTGCTGGGGGAAGGGGCTTGGCGGTAGAGGGGGCTGCTACCCTGCTGGAGGGGCCTGGAGTTCTGAGGGAAGTGCTGCACTGTGACGGGTTGGGGGCTGCGAGCACTCTGATGGGGACACTAGCTCTCGGATACTAGTGGGAGCTGGCTTTGGGGGCCTGTGCTCCCAGCAGCAGCGAATGGAAGGCCATCCTCCCCAAGCTTTGTTTTGCTCTGCACTGGGGGAATGGTTTATGGGTCTCAGCCCAGCCCGTGCGGCTGCTCAGCTGAGCTACAAATCCTGTTAAAGCTGTAGTTGGTGAGCAGAAAGAAAGCAATTATTGGAGCCAATCAGGAGTTTGCATGGTGAACAGAGGGGATGTTTTTTCTCTCTTCTACCTCTAAAGCAAATGACAGAATGTCAAGAGCCCGCCAAGCCCAGGGACAGCTCCACGGCTGGCTCGGAAGGTGGCAGGCTTCCAAAGCACTCTCACACTGCCCTCTCCCCTCTGAGGACTCGACAGAGCGGAGTGTGTGCATCATTAGCACTGTTATTGTTGCCGTAGTTATTGTTGTTATCAAGGTTTGTGGGTCGTGACTTAAGAAATCTGCAGGAAGGCGCAGTAGGCGAGCGATCCAAGGCTCACCGGAGCTGCATCTTAAGGAAAGGAGGCAGTGTGCACACTGGAAAGGTTAAAATAGACTGAAGAGGAGGAGACAGGAGAATGTTAAGTGGATGGAGGAGCATCCCCTTGGCCTTAGGGGAGGGAGGAAAGGGCCACCCTTCTGGCTGTCCCGTGGTTACCTGCTAAGGTGAGGGTCTGTCTGAGGCCAGACACAGGGGCTTTTCCTCCTCCCTGCTCTCAGAGACGCTAAACCTAGCATCTTAGCTCTTTGCACATCAAGTCCCTGGCTTCCCCCTTGATTTGGCTATCCCAATTGTTATCCTGTGTTGCTCCCAAATCTCCAAACCTGCCTCTCCTGTACCCACAAATGGGCAGTGGAGGCAGCCCCTTCTTCTGACCATGCTGGGCCACGGGGCTCCTTCTGTGGTCACCCAGCTCCTGCTCTGGGGTGCTGTCTCTTCGCAGCACTCGACCTCCTACCCCCCTGCCCCCAGGCTGCTGAGATTCTCTTAGAACGTCCAGGGACTTCCCATGGCCTTTGCCACAGATGGATCCTGCTTTTCTGTGACTCTCCTCCCTGGTCTGTACTGACGCGGCACTTCCCACCTTTTCCTTCTGACTGCCCTGCCCTTCCTCCGCCCCTCCGCTGAGGTGTTCCTCCCTGCGCTTCTCCCTCTGAACCTTGACGCCAGAAACCTTGTGGGCCTCGAGGCTTACTCTCCAGCCAGTACTGGGCCTCTTATTGTCCACATGTCTGTGTCTGAGCTTATCTTCCTGAGCATAAGACAAAGACTCTGCTGCTCCTCAGTCCTTCCATTTTGGGCTGCTGTTCTCCTAGCCCAGAATCTTTCGGGTTACTTTAGCCTCTTCTCTCTTCCATCCTTGCTTACATATGAATAGTCATTGAGTTCTGGTGGTTTTCCCTGTGGCTCTTAGATTGACCTATTTCTTTCCACTTGGGCAGCCACCCAGCTGGTCCCTCCACCTCTAACCTCCTGGTGGCTGCCCAGTCTGAGGTCATGGCCAGATGAAGTTCTTGAGCCAGGCTTTCAAGACCCCTGGCCTGGCTCCACCTGCCCTCTCCCACCCGGCTCCAGCCCAGACCCTCCCTGACTGCTAGGTCTGTGTGGTGTCAGTGTTCCCTCCCAGGTCTCCCGAGAGCTGCCGTTGACTCTCTGTATAACGAATGCGCTTCTAGCAGGTGATCTCTGCATAGGTCAGCAGTGTGGTAGCCAGGGTGCTTGTCATGTTTGTTATGCTGGGCAAACATTTCCTGTAGGCTTTCAAGGTCCAGGTACTGTTCTGGACCCTGTCCTTCAGAGCAAGCTCCTAGCCTAGGGGACAGGGTAGGGCCGGGGGAGGTGGGGAGGAGACAGACCCTCTGTGAAGAGCCCTGTGGGCAGCACCCAGTGTAAGCCCCAGCGTCATGCCGGGTGACATGTTCAGATAGGCAGTTGACTCATGCGTCTCTGGTTGAGCGTAGTTCTCTGCTGTGTGAGGGTAAACGCTGGGGCAGAGTTTTGGTGGCTGGCTGGAGCGAGGTTTGTTTACTCTGAGGGTGGTCATTGGTTAGGTAACCTGAGGGATTCACAGGGTTTTATAGGGAGGAAGCTGTGGATATGCCATGAGACTTGGCTCTTGTGGTCTGTGCTGTAGACGCTGTGTTGTTGCTGTGACCCAACCACGCGCCACTGTGCTGCTGCCTGAGCAGGTGGGCACTAGGCTCACCCACCTCCCCTTTCCCTTCTCCTTCTTGGAAGGGCTGGGCACAGGTCAGAATCCCCAGGCTCTGGCAAGGGCTATTGTTGTTCTTAACTGCAGATCATCTGAGGATTAAAAACAGCAGAATCAATGTGTTTTTCCAATGGATTTTTTTTCTTTAATCATGTGCATTGAGCTGTGGACTTTTTAGTCTGAAGTCCATTAGCTCTCTGGGAGCAGTAGAATAAATAAAATGTAATAATAACATGGAATTAATTTTCTGGTGAGCTCTCAAGGTGGGCTGCATAAGGACAGTGGTCTTTAGGCATTGTCCAGAGCTCTGGCAGGGCAGAATGAGGGAGAAATAATTCCTCAACTCCTCCTCCTAGATGGCTTTACCCTGGGGAGAAAGAACCTTGAAATCTAATGGCAGATTATATTTAGAAACACTAGAATATGGCCGCATTTCTGTCTTCTTTTCTGCTGAGATGGAAATTTGTATTATACAGTATGGTAATGATACTATTGGAGTGCTTTACAATTCATAAAGTTTGTTCGATACGTTATCCCATTTTCTCTTCACAGCAGTCCCATGAGGAGGTGTTATTCTTTCCATGTCAGATGTGAGGTATGAAGCCTCTAGGAGGCTGAGTGACGTTGCTTAGGCATCTTAGCTGTTGAGTGGTACAGCTCAGGCTCCTCTCCAGACTGGCCGCAAAGAGGCAGTGAACTGAGAGGGCATGGGGTCAAGTAGAGATTGGGGTTCAGGTCCTGCCTCTGCTTCTTATTAGCTTTGTAACTTTGGTTAGATAATTTAACTGATCAGTGTAATCAAGCATATCAGACAATCTGCAGTTGCCTATCTGTGTTGACCACATTCCTCCATATTCCTCTGTCCTCGCTCCATTCTGGGCTGGTTGCTCTAGGCTGTTGAACAGTTAGTCTGTCCTGGACTTCTCTTCACTACCAGTATGGTCATTCTCCTTGCCTCTTTCCTCTCTTGGATCCTTTGTTTCTTACATTCCATGTCTTTCTCATTTTTTATTAACATCTTGTTTTGGAAGAGCATGAGTTCCAGTAGCTTCCAGAGAAAGGGTACATCATGGTAAATTGTGCATACCTGAGATCTTCAAGTCCTGAGTGAATCTGTACTCACCATGGACAGTTTAGCTAGTTATAGAATTCCAGTTGAAAATCACATCACTTGGCAATTGCGAAGGCAGTGCTTCATTGTCTTCTGTTGTGCTGATGACCAGTCTTACACAAATTCTGCCTCCTGATCTCTTATATGTGTTTTTTTTCCCTCTGAAACTCAAACTCTACTCTTTGTCAGCGGTATTCTGAACATTTTCAGAGATTTACTCTGATGAGAGTTTTTTAATATTCTTTTTTATTATATTTTTATTTTTATTTCTGAGAGAGAGGAAGGGAGAGAGATGAGAAGCATCAACATGTAGTTGTGTCACTTTAGTTGTTTATTGATTGTTTCTCATGTGCCTTGACTGGAGGGCTCAAGCTGAGCTAGTGACCTATTGCTCAAGCCAGTGACTATAACCTCAAGACAGTGACCTTGGGCTTCAAGTCAGCAACCTTTAGGTTCAAGCCAGTGACCTTGGGATCATGTTGATGATCCTATGCTCAAGCTGACGAGCCTTGTGCTCAAGCTGGCAAGCCTGCACTCAAGCCAGATGAGCTCACACTCAAGCTGGCGAACCTCAGGGTCTTGAACCTGGGACCTTAGCATCTCAGGTTGACACTCTATCCACTGGGCCACCACTGATCAGGCGAGTTTTTTATATTCTTGCTGCTGGACCCTCTCAACTGAAAGCTCAAATCCTTCACTTCTGGAATATTTTCTTAAGTTATTTCTTTGATAATATATTTTTCTCTGTTTTTTTTTAGTTCCTTTATTTTCCTATGATACATAATAGACCCATCTTCTTACTTCTCTTATCTTGTAGTCTTTTTATTTCTTGATCTTTTTGTTTTATTTTCTAAGAATATTTTTCAATTCTACTTTCATCTTTGTTGCAGATTTTTATTTTTGTGAGTTTTACTTTCCAAGAGTTCCTGATTCTCTTTGTTCCTTTTTCATAGCATTCTATTCTTGTCTTACGGATGCACTGTTTTATTTCTCTGAGAATAATAACAGTTTTGTTGTTTTATTCTGTTCTTTTCATTTTCTTTTTAATTGTAGTTGTATCCTTCCATTGGCTTGTTTCTGCCCCTGTTGTGTTGAGGGCTTTCCTCAGATATCTGGTAAATCTTGGTTGTCTGTGTGTATTGAAGAGCAAGGCACGAGCGTGTGTTCAGAGACTGAGTGTGGGGAGGCAGCGGAGGGCTCTTGTTTACTGGGAAGGCCTCACGGTGGGTATTTGAGTGGGAACTCAGCTGTTTCACTGGAAGATCTCCGTGTCACTGTCTTCAGGTTGTTTTTGTTGTGCTTCTCAGTTTCCCCAGAGAAAAATTCTCTTAATTCCCTGCCTGGCAGAATAAGACTGGAGACATTCTGGAGAAGGGTTGCTGGGGGATGGAGGGTTAGAGGGACGATTGATCTCAAGGTTCAAGTTGTAGACTTTCCCTTAATACTGTTTCCGCTCAGGGCCATACTTCAACCCCCTGCCTTGTGTCTCCCAGCAGAGCTTTTCATATTCTAGTAACCACTTTCTGCCAACCAGCCAAGGGGCTGTGGCCAGCTGTGTGGGCTAAGTGAGGGGATCTGCTCTGTGACTACTCCTTATTCAGACTTTACACACACACACACACACACACACAGTGAGGGGATCTGCTCTGTGACTACTCCTTATTCAGACTTTACACACACACACACACACACACACAAAGTGAGGGGATCTGCTCTGTGACTACTCCTTATTCAGACTTTACACACACACACACACACACACACACAGTGAGGGGATCTGCTCTGTGACTACTCCTTATTCAGACTTTACACACACACACACACACACACACACACACACACACCCTCCTTTAGCTTACCCCTCATCTTGCCTGCAGAGCTGCCTGGTACCTCCAGTACCCGAGGTTTTCAGGGTTCTTGGGGACAATTTGCTTTTGTTGGCTGGTTTCCTGAGATCACTGGCTGAGTAGGAAAACCCCTCACCCACACATTCCATCCTAAACACCAGAGGTGATCTTATTTCTCTGTGGATTTGGTATTTGGGTGCTTCTAAGTGGGATGGAGTTTCACTTTGCTCCAGTGTGTGGTGCAGTGTAGAATACCGACACTGACCTTCCAGAGAGGCCTTGATTGAGAGGTGGCAAGTATGTCCATGCAGCGAGCCTGTGTCGTATTGCAGTCCACGCAGCCTTATAAAGGTTCACGGAGAAGAGAGTGACGTGGAGACTGAGAGTGGCTGGGGATTTGGAGAGAAATGAGTTGGAAAGGCAGCTGTGGTCTCGTGGGAAGGATGGTGTGCCCTGTCCCTCTGAAGGACAATGTGCTGTGGGCAGCACGTCTGCGGGCCCCCGTTCTTCCTGCCTGGCTGGGAGCCGGGGCTCAGGCTTACTGTCCTCGCCTCCTTGGTTTCCAGGTGCACGGGCCCCCGCTCTCCCGGGGCCTGGCTGGGAGCTGGGCCTCAGGCTTACCGTCCTCGCCTCCTTGGTTTCCAGGTGTGCGGGCCCCCGCTCTCCCGGGGCCTGGCTGGGAGCTGGGCCTCAGGCTTACCGTCCTCGCCTCCTTGGTTTCCAGGTGTACGGGCACCCGCTCTCCTGGGGCCTGGCTGGGAGCTGGGGCTCAGGCTTACTGTCCTCGCCTCCTTGGTTTCCAGGTGTACGGGCCCCCGCTCTCCCGGGGCCTGGCTGGGAGCTGGGCCTCAGGCTTACCGTCCTCGCCTCCTTGGTTTCCAGGTGTGCGGGCCCCCGCTCTCCCGGGGCCTGGCTGGGAGCTGGGCCTCAGGCTTACTGTCCTCGCCTCCTTGGTTTCCAGGTGTACGGGCACCCGCTCTCCTGGGGCCTGGCTGGGAGCTGGGGCTCAGGTTTACTGTCCTCGCCTCCTTGGTTTCCAGGTGCACGGGCCCCCGTTCTTCCTGCCTGGCTGGGAGCCGGGGCACAGGCTTACCATCCTCGCCTCCTTGGTTTCCAGGTGTACGGGCACCTGCTCTCCCGGGGCCGGGCTGGGAGCCGGGGCTCAGGCTTACCGTCCTTGCCTCCTTGGTTTCCAGGTGGTCCTGCCGGTGTGGCTGTCCTCCACAAAGGTCTCCTCGCTCATCGAGAAGATCTCCGACCCCAAGGACTTGAAAAAACTCCTCAGGACCCGGAATAATGTATTGGTGCTTTATTCCCAATCTGGTGAGTGCCCAGCATGGCCTTGGGGCCGTCCCTTGAGGATAGGATGGGACAGGAAGGGAATGAGAGAGAGCAGAGGTGGGAACCAGAGAGCTCAGGACCAGAAACCACTTGGGGGGTTCGAAGGACACCAGGTTTGTCAGCTCTCCTCAGAAGACAGGACGGACACGGAGGGGTGTTAGTTCTGCTGATTTTGGATCCCTGAGAGGTCATTTCAGTTCTCTTTTATAAGTATTTCCTAGAAAAAGCCTCATTATCTCAGGAAGGAGAGGACATGCGTGTGAAGGAGGACAGAGAACAGTGGACCCCAGGGATGGACATTCTGACTTCCTGGACAGGCACGGGCCAGCCCTGCCAGGGCACGCTTCCTCAGAGCTGTTGATGAACAGCTTCTGCCGGCCTGTCACCAGCTGAATTGGTCCCCGGCTTGGGGGCATGCGCCCAGGCTGGCAGCTCTGACTCTGCCTGGCCTCCATCTGTCCCACTCTAGGATTGGAACGCAAGACCGGGTTTGGACTGGGCTCCAAGCTGGGGACAGGGCTGCGTCAGTGGAGGTGGGAGCAGCGGCTTGCCTTTCCTGACCTTGGGGCTGCTGAGGGCGCAGTGTATGGAGAAAGGTCGGCTTGGCTCTTGACTGTGGCTTTGAACATTTGACTGTTGGTATTGTTCCAGCAGTGAAGTGTTTTCACTGCTCCTGAGGATGCCAAGTTTTCTGTGCCCAGAGGAGCCACAGCCAGTGGCTGGGCCAGTTCCGGGCACAGCTCTCCCTGCAGCTCATCTCAGCACTCTGGCACTGGGATTGATGGATGTTTTGAACGTATGTCTCTCCTGGAGCCCTCATACTCCAAATGCCCTGAACATGCTGCTCCTGCCCTTCCGAGGGCCTGGCAGATGCTCCCTGCAGTTACTGTCCGGAGCCCAGCATGTGACTAGCATTACTCCACTGCCTGGAATAGGTAAACTGAGGCAGGGAGAGACAGAGTTGCTCCTGAGGCCTAGGGTATAGGGCCCTGAATAAGCATGGCTCGCCCCCATGAGTGCTCCTGGAGCTGGTGGTCGGTACGGGAACACAGCCAGTTCCTTCTCTGGATGGGTGCCGGCACATAAGCTCCTCATCATGCAGGGCTCTGCGAGGACCGTCTGCAGTACACTCTCGCGTGCCCTTCTGCCACGGGGGAGGCCGGCAGGTAGTCGGGGAACATTCTGGTCACATGTGAGGAAATTGGAGCTGGGAGAGAGTAGCCGGCTTGTCTCAGGTCGCCCCGCCAGTAGGTGGTAGAGCTGGTTCCCCGACACCACCCCTGCCTTGTTTCTTCTGCTGGAGGGTGGGAAGAAATGTATCAATTCTGCAGTGAGGGGAGGCTCTGCCACCAGGGACTGAGCATGGTAGGTGAGAGAGAGAAAAGGTGGGGTCTCTTGATGGGGGCTTATGGGCAGGAGGAGGGCCTGAGCATCGTCTTGCCTCTTCAGCCCTCACCCAGGCTTGGTGTCGCTTGTTGGCAGCGGAGTTCCCCATTATTCCCGCTTCCCGCTCTTCCCGGCTTGGCAGTGGCCAGGGGTGATTATTTCCTCCTGCTTCCTTTCCCAGGCCTCTCACTAGCCCTGTGACTGTGAGTGGGCTTTCAGAGCCGCTCAGGAAGTGGGATTTCTCCCCTCCCGTCTTTCCAGGCGGGACTCCTTTCCGCGGCTGAAAGGCTGGGCTTGGGGAGGGTGCCTCTGATTGCTGTGCTTTAGTTTCCCTCCCCCGCTGCCCAGAGCCCATCTGCATGGCGGAGCATTGCCTGCCCACCTCTGCTGTTCCTCCTCCTGTTGCCCCGCTGCGGGTCCCTGGCATGGTTCGAGAACGATGCTTTTTGTTCACTTCCATGAAGGGCTCAGCATGCTTTGTATTCACAAGCAGCTACCATTATCCACACTAGAAAGGAGATCTGTGGAGGCAGATGATTCAGACATCATTTCTGCTTGGCTCTGGAATGTGCCGTATGGTTTTTGTGGGGGAAGGTAGCAAGCTGCTCTCCCCACCAATGTCTGCCTGGTGGGCCTTTCAAAGGCACTCACAGGTATGACAGGGAAGGTGACAAGGTGACACACTGGCCACAGCCACTCTGCAGCGAGGCCTTGCAGGCTGGCAGTGTTGCAGCTGGCCAGAGAGGCTCCGTCCCTAAGAACCTCTCCTCGTTTCCAGGTGCTTTGCCCAGCCCACCGGCACTGACAGAGCACTCTTCCTTCCTGTGCTCGCTCCCCTGCCGGAGGCCAAGTCCACCTGGGCAGCTGACTCCCGAGGTTGCCCGGGCCAGCCCTTCTTCCCTGGCACTTCTGGGGAAGTGAGCTGTGAGATCTGGGTTCTGTCTGAGGAAGGCCCCGTAGAGGAGGGCTGAGCTGGGTTCTGTCTGAGGAAGGCCCCGTAGAGGAGGGCTGAGCTGGGGTTCTGTCTGAGGAAGGCCCCGTAGAGGAGGGCTGAGCTGGGTTCTGTCTGAGGAAGGCCCCGTAGAGGAGGGCTGAGCTGGGTTCTGTCTGAGGAAGGCCCCGTAGAGGAGGGCTGAGCTGGGTTCTGTCTGAGGAAGGCCCCGTAGAGGAGGGCTGAGCTGGGGTTCTGTCTGAGGAAGTCCCCGTAGAGGAGGGCTGAGCTGGGTTCTGTCTGAGGAAGGCCCCGTAGAGGAGGGCTGAGCTGGGTTCTGTCTGAGGAAGGCCCCGTAGAGGAGGGCTGAGCTGGGTTCTGTCTGAGGAAGGCCCCGTAGAGGAGGGCTGAGCTGGGGTTCTGTCTGAGGAAGGCCCCGTAGAGGAGGGCTGAGCTGGGGTTCTGTCTGAGGAAGGCCCCGTAGAGGAGGGCTGAGCTGGGGTTCTGTCTGAGGAAGACCCTGTAGAGGAGGGCTGAGCTGGGTTCTGTCTGAGGAAGGCCCCGTAGAGGGGGGCTGAGCTGGGGTTCTGTCTGAGGAAGGCCCCGTAGAGGAGGGCTGAGCTGGGGTTCTGTCTGAGGAAGGCCCCGTAGAGGAGGGCTGAGCTGGGGTTCTGTCTGAGGAAGGCCCCGTAGAGGAGGGCTGAGCTGGGTTCTGTCTGAGGAAGGCCCCGTAGAGGAGGGCTGAGTTGGGTTCTGTCTGAGGAAGGCCCCGTAGAGGAGGGCTGAGCTGGGTTCTGTCTGAGGAAGGCAGGCAGGAACCTCGGGCGGCTGGCAGGAACAGGGCTGTCTGAGAGGGGCTGGGCTGTGCTCACAGCCTTGTCAAACACGGGGATGTTTTAACTGGTGCTTAGGACTCACCCCCTGGGACTGGTCTCCCTTCCTTGGTCCTGAGAGAATATGGCAGGGCTGGTGTACTTGGGCATAGATGTTGAATTTTTTTTTTTACAGGGGCTGCAGCTGAAAGTCATCTCAGGTTATTGTCCACTGTGGCCCAGGCAGTGAAAGGACAAGGCACCATCTGCTGGGTAGACTGTGGGTATGTCTTGGGGACACGGGGCATGGTGGCTGGAGGGCAGGGGACGTGGGGGCTTTGGCAGGTGGGGTGGGGAGTTGGCCCTGATGACCACTCTGAGAGAGGATGTGATGGAGAGATGCTGCAGGAAGACCTCCCCAGCAGTCCAGCAGGGTCCCCGCGGATGGAGAAGGAGAGGTTCTGGCTCTCTCCTATTCTCTCCAGCCCCACCCCTCTTCTTTCCTTCTTCCTTGGTGCTTTACTTGTTACTTTGTCATGTGTCACTTGATCTGTTGGTGACAGAGGGGCCTTGTTTTTCAGATGGAGCCTTGATGCCCAGAGAGGCAAGGAGATTTTCAGGGTGACCTGATAGGCTTGCTTGTGAGAGGGTAGGGTCCCCAGCAAGAACCTGGTTGTTACCCCCCACCCCACCCCCAGCCAGTAACAGAGGGCTCCACTCCCTGTGGCCCAAGGGTGGTGGGATCAGCTGGCTGACCTGACTGTGCCTTGGCTTCCGAGGTGCTCCTGTTCGATGTGCCAGTCCTGGACAGGTGGCTTAGTTCTGGTTCCCTCCTCTGACCTGTGAACTCCTTGTCCTCCTTCTCCTCCTTCCTGACCTCCCTCCTCCCTCCTCCCAGAGACTTTCTTGTTAGAATCAAGCACTGCCCACAGGAGGGATCCAGAGGAGGGAGGGCTACTTCTTAGTGTGGGGAAGGGGCCTTGATGAAATTCCTCTCATTCTTTTGAGCTCGGAAGCTGGAGTCCACGGTGCATTCAGCTTCCCTTTCCTTTCAGTCATTAAGAGTAATTTTCATGTCTCTCTGTGTTTGGTGCTTTGCTATTAGGATTATAAATACCCAGACCTGTCATATTAGCTTGCAATTTGGCACAGATCGGCAGGAACACAAAAAAGACACACAAATAGTGAATGAATATAGGAAAAAAGATGGCCAAGAACAGGCTTGTCCTTTGCACATTTATTGACCTTCAGCTGCATACAGGGCTCTGGGCTGCACATGGCGGAGAGCGGCATTTACCTATCCTTCTGACTGGGGCCAGGAAGCCTTTTCAGAGCCACTGTGTGTGGCCGCTTCTCACCTGGAGTTAGGGTTTAGCAGGAGCATGGGTCTGGGAAGAGGAGGGGAAATGAGAATTGCACTCAAGAGTATCGTACTCCTGTTAGTATGGGGAAGAGGTGGGGCTCTGCTGGGAAGAGAGGCAGTTCTTTTCCTGGATGGCCCATAAAGGCCTTTCTAACCTTGAGTGTAGCTGACCTTGCCTGAGTCACAAGCCTTGTTATTAGCCTGTGGGTTAAGTGAGCTTTAATGGACTCCACTCTAGTGCAATCTTCTTCCTCTACAATCTGAGTTCTAAATGGCTCTTTTGGAAATGAACTTGATGGCCTCAAGCTTGTTCTGCCCATGACTGGAGAGAAATGAAGGCAGTTCATATTTTGACAAAGCACTGACTGAGACCAGAAAGAGAAGTGCTCGCCCAGTGCTGTTTGCTGTAGGCATTTGTGCGTCCTTCTCTAGCCTTACACCGCCAGATTTATTTAAACACCAACTTTATGGAAGAGACTCTACTCTCTAGACAGTTGGTGAGATTGTAGCCATTAGTGAATTCTCGTTCATAGTGGGTCTGGAAGGGTTCTTGTCTTCCAGGTGTGCCTCTGTCTCCAGTAGCTGTCCAGGAGTGCACTGGTGAGGACAGGCTGCTCTGGACTCTCCGTAGCTGAAGATGATGCCAGTTCTGCCCGTTGGAGCATTATCACAGGGGGTTCTTGTGAGGCTTATGGGTGGCAGAAGTGGGCAGATGAGAGTGATGTGTTGCTCCATCCAGTTGGGTCCACTCACTGCACACTCCCGAGGGCTTGCTGTGTGCTTTGAGGTACACAGGTGGGTCCTCAGTGTACCAGGACGAGGCAGACACCTAATCAGGTGGCAGTAAGCCAGGTGAAAAGTGCTGTAAATGGAGGTTATCTGTGTAGTCACTTAATTTTGCCTGGAAAAGGTTGAGAAAGCTTCTCAGAGGAGGTAGAGCTCAAGTTTGGGGCAAAGACTTCAAAGTATCAGGTCTTTGAAGTGCCCTGGCTTTGCCCGCGGGCAGCTCCCTGTGGTGTGGACCCTGAGCACTGCCTGGGGTCATCTGGCTGGTGGGCATGGAGGCGACAGTCCTGCTCTGCCCGGATGGGCAAGACTACATGGGGCCGGGGTTAGTGTGTGAAGGCAGACAAAGATGATTAGAATGCATTTGGAGACAAGTAAAGGTGTCAATGGGACAAATTATTCTGTGACTCTTGGTGTGCTAAAATAAAACCGAGGGGGCGTGTTAGAGCTTAAAAGAGGTAACCTTAAGACAAGAAATGAGACTGTTTCATGTAGTTGCCACCCTGTTTATCCCTGTAAGAGGAAGTATAAACTGAAATGTTAAATAGCTCTTAAAATAGTTTAGAAAAGTAGGTAGATTAAAAAGCTATAATAGATTATGTTGGAAACAGGAATATGGAAGTCTGAATCAGAGGCAGAGTGCAGCTAAATCTTTGCAGAACAGCCCAAGGGACAGAGAACTCAGGTCTCTAGTCCACACAGGCCACCCTGGGTGGCAGTTCTCACAAACCGGAGTCATATGAGATCCCCAAGAGCTTGAGCTGGCTCTGCCCTCCTGCTGGGCTACTTCACTCCTAGACTTCTGAATGTGCCTTGTTGTAAATCATTCGGGACCCTACCCTGTGATGATAGCGCTCACTGTTGTGCTAAATGCATTCAGTCTGTGTTTATGAGTCTGAACGAAATGCTCTGGGGATGGCAGGGCGCTCTCAGGAAGCTTTCTGTTGCTGTCTGCAGTGGAGTAAGAGGTGGAACAGAGCCACGTCTGCTTGCTTTTTATCTTGGCTGCAGTTAAATAACAGCAGGTGGGCGGCCAGAGCGCACCTCCCCTCTCATGGGCCCTCTGAGGTCCCTGGCTCCTGTCCTTTCCAGCTCCTGTCCTTTCCTTCCTGCCAGGAGGGTCAGAGGCTGGAATGAGGACATCCATTCCTTTCTGGAGTGACAGGAAGGTCAGGAATGAATGTCCGTTCTACTTTTCCTCCTTAGGGGCAGGTGCAGGCATCAGGGGCATCCTAGGGTGAGAGAAGACAGTACTCTGGTGCCAGGCGTCTTTGGACATGTGTGGTGTAATGGCAGAGGCCTGTCGGCTTTGCTGCTTCCTAGCCCTGTGACCTTGGATAGGACAGTTAGCCTGGGTCTGCTTCCTCATCTAGAAGATGGAACAATCATTCTGTCTCCTTTCTAGCTCTGTGGTGAGGGTCAGGTAAACAAAAGTTCTTTCTAGAATGCAATTTAAATGTGAGATCCCGAGCTGCTGTTTCGTCTGGACAAGATTGTTCAGAGCATTTCGAGAAGCTGGAGGGAAGAGATGGCATGTTTGTTCTTCAGGGGCTTTTCCTTTGGTGAGGAGCCCTGGGCTGTTGTGAGGATACCCCTCTAGAAAGTTTTGGGCCTGAGAGGCAGCCCCCACTCGTGGATGTGTCGCTCTGACCCTGAGAAGCGCAGGGTACTGTGGACTATGTAGGACGGCAGGTCCAGAGGCCTGGCTTTGACCGGGCTCTGACAGCAGGTAGCTGTGGGACCTTTGGCAAGTTGCTGCCCGTCGACCTGGGCTTCTCTTTAATCTTGTGTGAAACGTGGATTTAAATCTTCCAGATTGTTCTCATTCCTAAATATCCTAGTTCAGAAAATCCCAGAAGCTGCCAGACTTGCTGTGCGGTGTGTGTGTGTGTGTGTGTGTGTGTAAGTATATGGTACAGGTATACCTTCCAGTCTTTTGGGGCCTTTATTTCTGTCTCTCTCCATTCTGGGTATCTGGTTCTTACATCTTTCCAGTTCTTCTGTGGGAAAACAGCCGTGTTAGGCTTGCTCGCTGGTTTCCCAACTGCAAGCACTTTGCACGATTAGTGCGTGAGCACATGGCAGAAAGCCACGTGTGTGTCTCTATGAAAAGCTATGAGTGCTTTCCCTCAGTAGTGATTTTCCCAGATCGCTCTCCCGCCACTGTGAGGTGTGGTTCCCTGATTCCTTCAGCCAATTCCGTGAAGGGTGGTTTTCCTGACCTCTTGCCCTCCATTGCAAAAGCAGTTTCCTTTGCTTATCTGTGAGCCTTCAGTAAACAGGAATGGCCAATGCTCGCTGGCCCCACAGATCCTCTACTGTCTGCCGGAATCCAGTGTGAACCTGCCTGGCCGCGACCGCCTCCTTACACCTTCCTCCTGAGCCTCTCTCCTGCCTTCCCCTTTGTTCCCTGACCTTACTATTTCCTGTTGCCTCTTCCCTCTCTGGTCCCTGCTGCCCATTCTTTCCCTCTTTCTCGCGTCTCTGGCTCTTTCCTCCCAACCCGTGCATACGTGCCCGCAGGTACACATACCCTTCCATGTTGGTCTTCTCTCAGGTCCAGTAACTTGTTGCTGTGAGGTGTCTAGGGTGTCTGGCCTCTGCCCAGGGATTTGTCAGCTCTCCCTGCCCCTCCCTCCCCCTCCTGGTGCAGGCCTCAGCAGGCCCGCGCGATGGCTGCTGGTGGTTGTCTGGCCACTATGTGGGTTGGGTGTGAGGGAGTTGGTATTCCCGTCGTGCCCCCGCGCCTGTCATCGGGGCGGCCTTGGCGTGGAGTCAGCAGGCAGAGCTGTGCCTGGTGTGCTACTTCCTGGGGCTGATTCTCCTGGGCTGAGGCTGCCCTATCAGTGCTCGCTGCTTTCTCTCCTGAGGGTTTAAGGTCATTACCTAACCACATTTTCCTCCTTCCCTGCTCTCTCTCCCCCATCTACTTTATATCCCCTGGAGCAGTACTGCCTTCCCAGAGCCAGTACTTGGGGCCTGCTAGGGTGGGCATAACATATTCTGAAGCCTTATGTTTTTTTTCCAAAGAATACTTGAATTTACCACTTGCTCCTTTGTGTGTAAACGTGTTTAACATTACTTACCATAGGATAAAGAAGACTCCCAGAAGTGCTGTGTTGATGTGTCTTCAGACACCTCCCAGCACGTTGATATGTACTCGTTGGAGTGACATGTCCCCTGCTGAGCAGCAGAGCCTTGGGACTGCTGTGTTGGGGAGGCAGGTGGAGGAGGAGAAGGCACGCTTCTCTTCCCATCCCTTTGACTAGCCACGCTGCCTAATTCATACTTTATCACGTGCCTTCTTGAGGTCGGTACGAAGGAGCCCAGCCAGAGCGGGGAGATCCCTGCTGTACACAGCGTGTCCCTTCATCAGGGAGGGCTGCACGACCACTAGGACTGTCCGAGTTTTAGGCCCAGCCATTCCAAGGCTGTTCTTTCTCCTGCCTTGTGTCCTCAGCTACGTTCGTTCATACTGTCCTTGGTATTTGGTACCTGGAAGTCACTCTGATAGGATTTCTTGCTCACTTGTTCCTTGTCCCCCATTTCCTTCATCTCTCTGAAGTAAGGGCACTTTCTAGCGCTCCTCTCCTACCTGCCTCAAGACAGAGCCACCTGCTCAGAATCCCACCGTGTCAGTCCTGGCAGATGGCAGCAGGAGATCTTCCCTTTCTGTGATGGGGAAGCTGAATCCAGGAAGGCGGCACTGGCCAAGTACACAGTGGCTGAGACGGGCAGGGGCGCAGCCCCAGGTTCTTAGTGTAGTGTGCCTTCTCTCCTGCTGCAGGGGGCTGCCCGTGGTTTCTGTGGACAGAAGGATGCCACGTGGCTGAGTGAGGCTATAGTCAGAGGCCAGGAGAGAGATGACCGAGCGTCAGGCCTTTTTGAGTCTCCACCTTCTGTCCGGGGCTCTGGCTCCTGCTTTATCCATCAGGTATAGGCGGCTTGCCTTGGTGCGTTAGTTATATATACTTGACCCTGTAGGGGAATTGAATTGGCTCAGGTGAACACCTCATACATTTTGCAACTTTGGAAATAAGGGCCCCACCAGAGGTCACAGGCTGGCTAATGGCAGAGCCAGATCTAGAAGCCATCAGTCTCTTGAGCTGGCAGGTGGACTTTCCTCCAGAGTTAGCCTGCGACTTGTGAAAGCCACCTCCCTTCCCTTCCTGAGCCTCCAGCACCTTGCTTCTTCCCTTTCTTCCTGCCTCAGCCGCCCCTCCTTCATCCCTGGGTCAGACTCCTGCGAGTGGGAGTTGCCAGTGTCCGGGTGGCCAGCGGTGCACATGAAGATCCAGGAGACACAGCACTGTGCCCCCGCAGCAGCCACCCCACAGCAAGTTCAAGTGCACGTGTCTGTCTGCGCCGGGCGGGGGTGTGTCCCGGCCTCTGAAGTCATTTTGTCCACATTGTCTGTAGAGGAGAGCCGAGGGAGGAGGGTGGGGCAGGAAGTGGCAGGTCGTGCTGAGTAACCGGGCAGAGGGAGCTGGGCTCCAGCATCCCGGGCGGACAGAGTGGCAGGTGAGGCCCTCTCGCGGCCAGTCCGCTCTCCATATCCATGGCGACTTTCGGCCTCCCTCTAATCCAGCAAAACAAATCGTTTTCGTGCTCACTGCCTGCCTCCTCTCCCCTCTAGAGCCTAAGTCACTAGGGAAGGGAAGGGGAGGAGGTAGCCAACAGATCAATTAATTGTGCCTAATCTCTCAACCCAGATTCTTTTAAGTCCCTGAGCTTGGGGTAATTTCTCTCTCCTTCTTGAACTCTTATGACTTTTATTGTCTGTACTGCACAATTAGTGCAAATGCACACACACACTCTCTGAGAGATGGAATTACTGGAGGGAGAGGAGCCGATCTGACAGGGCACTGTCAGGAAGGGTCACCTGGCAGGATTTCTGAGCTCAGTAGAAAAAGCCCAGAGCCCAAAAAGCCAGCAGTGCAGAGGCTCCTCCCAGCAGCGACAAGATAGCATCAGTCATTGACTCAGTTACTCAGTGATTATAGAGTGCCTGCTCTGTGCCAGCTGCTTTTGTAGCCCTGGGGAAACAGCTATGAATGAAACAAAGCCCGCCCTGGCCGGTTGACTCAGTGGATAGAGTGTTGGCCTAGAGTGCAGATGTCCCAGGTTCGATCCTTGGTCACCGCACACATGAGAAGTGACCATCTCCTTCTCTTCCTCTCCCTCTCCCCCTTGTCTCTCTCTTCCCCTCCCACAGCCAGTGGCTCGATTGGTCCGAGCATCAGCCCCAGACAGGTTGCAGGGTGGATTCCGGTTGGGGTACACACAGGAGTCTGTCTCACTATCTCCCCTCCTCTCACTTAAAAAACAAAAACAAAGCCCTCACCTTCATGGAATAAACATTTTTTAATCCCCCCCAATACCCTTCTTTATCTCCCCCCACCTCCACTTCCCGCATGGTGCAGACATTTTTTTTTCTTTTTTCTTTTTTCTAGGTGAGAGGAGGGGAGATAGTGAGGCAGACTCCCATATGCACCTTGACTGGGATCCACTCGGCAACCCCATCTAGAGCCAATACTCAAGTACTGAGCTATTTTTAGCGCCTGACGCTCTTCTGTTCGGAGTAAGCTAGGAGGAAGCTATCCTCAGCACCCAGGGCCATGCTCAAACCAATCGAGTCACTGGCTGAGGGAGGGGGAGAGAGAGGGGAGGAGAAGCAGCTGGTTGCTTCTCCTGTGTGTCCTGACCAGGAACTGAACCCGGGACATCCATATGCTGGGCTGATGCTTTATCCACTGAACCACTGGCCAGGGCCAAGGAGCAGATATTTTTGATGGGGGTGACAGTCAGTGGACACGTTAGCCAGACATAGAGATGCGCTGTGGAGAGAGACAGTAGGGAATGGAGTGCTGGAGGTAGGTGGCAGAGGTGCTCAGAGAGGACAGGAAGCCGTCTACCTAACCCCTCTGAGAATGTGTGCATTTGCATTTCTGTGTGTGTGGGGGCCCAGAGGAGAGAATCCTTGGGGAGTGTCAAAGAGCGTAAGGAGAGAACAGGGTTGCTTGGAGTCTGTGGCAGAGGCAGACGGCAATTGGCTTGACTACAGTGGGGGCCACAGGCTTCAGGGATGGGTCCGCACTGAGAATGGCGGGCGAACCTCTGTGGCCTCCCAGATCCACTCAGCCAGGTTGGTGGGGAGCATTGCTCCTGAGCCTGGCCTGGGCTCACCCGGGATCTCAGGTGCAGCAGGTTTCCCAGAAAGGGGGTTCCGGCGGAGCAGGCAGGGACTGGGGCTGCAGTACTCCGCTCTGCTTTGTGAGAGTCACAGAAGGAGACTGCCAGCCAGGCTTGATGGAAGAGAGAGCCAGCATGGGGAGGCACTTCTCCCCTCCAGTGGCTGCCTTGCAGCGTCGAGTGGCCACCACAGCGCAGCTGCGTACCAGGGTGGGGCTGAGGGAGACCCACGGTGACCTGGTTCCTGCTCCAGGCACTGTTGTTACAGTTGTGTGGACAGAAGGGGGTCACAGAAGCAGTTGAGTGCAGCAAAACAAAGTTGGACTAGGAAAGTGCCAAGTAAATGGCTGTAAAGGTCTTGAGTTGAGCCTTCTTTTCTGGGGAATTAACTCAGGCAGAGAAAGGGCACCTCAGAGACAGTTGTTCCCAAACAAACCTGCTGCCTATCAGTGTGGCTTCACCACAGCCTGCAGGATGGGCAGACCCAAACTTAATGGCCATTGATGCTGGGGCATGTATGGTGTCCCCACAGGGCTTTGGGCTGCTCTTATAGGGGCCTTCTGAGGCCCTCTGGGTCCCCTGCCCACCCCCCAGCTTGTCCCTTCTTTCTGGACTCCCTGCCACCGTAGAGGCTCAGCCATTGTAATGCACTAGCCTTTCCTTTCTGAATTCATCATGCATTTCTTGAGTTTCCACTATTGGCCAGAGCTGAGGATGGAAGCTGCAGTGGCCACAGTGATGGCTACTGAATAGAGAGGGATCGGTCTGGGGTGGGGACTGGGCAGGGGTGGCCCCTGGAGTGCCTGACACCCCCTCTCTCAGACCTACACATACTTCTCCAGGAAGACATGCTTTTGAATTGCAGATTGTGTGTTTACACTTAAAATGAGGTCCCACAATTCTGCTTGTACATCGGTAAGCATTACGTTTAGCATTGTGCTGAATGGTTAAGTTAGTCCATCTGCTCTGGGGCTGGTGCACAGCTGTGTGAAGCTGATGGCTGTAGAAGGTGGGACATGTAACAGGTGGGAGAAGAAGGGACGTCCCTCAGGTGGCTGTCATACCTAGTAGAACAGAGACCAGGGAATTTGGGTGGTTAACATACCCTCACTGGCTCCACTCGGCTCTGGGGAGCAGGGCCCGTCATGAGTGGGTGGCAGGCTGCTTTGGCTGGCTGTTGGGCACACTTGGCTAAGTGTGGTGAGGTCGTGAGGAATGTCTGAGGACAGGTAAGGCCTCTGAGGGGCTAGTGTAGGGCCAGGGGAAACCTGACCTCGTGGAGACTGGGAAAGGAGGGAGGAAGAGCCAGTGCAGATCACCTGGAAGGTTCCTTAAAACGTAATTGCTTCAGTATCCACGATTTTGGTTCAATAAGTCGGGAATGGGGCCGAAAGTTTGTATTGCTAACAGGTTCCTAGGTGATGCTGAGGTCCATTGGTCTCACAGGAGGGAAACCACATTTAGGTGAGCTCGTACTTGAGCACCCGATAGACATTTTTTCTTAGAAGCTGATATCCCAGGCTCTACCTAGCGCTTCGCAGAAGCTCTCCCCTCTCTCCTGGCTTTTGTCAGTACCTGGTTAGATTTCATTCTTTCAGCACCGTAGAACATTTTCCCTTTATCCTGGTCAGATGGTATACAGCAGGTGGCATATGGCACACATCAGAGCTAAGAAAGGAAAACTTGCTTGGGCCCCAGGCAGAGATTCTGAAGTGAAGATCTGGGGAGGGCCAGGAAATCAGTATTTTTTAAACTTCCCAGGGTAATTCTAGTGAGCAGCCAGATTGGGAACCACTGAGCTATTCTGTTTATTTTTCTTCTTAGAATGGTCTGTCCACCCCCTGAGCTTCGGGGGCACTTCCTTTGCCTGGACCTCCCTGTGCTGCCCCTGACATGTAGTGATACAGCCTCCCCATCTGCTGATCTGTCTTTCTTGATCAGCCCATATTGTATTGGTTATTCTCCTCCCTCTGGTTCTCTGAGAACCCGTCTACAGTGAGGTCCTCGCTTTTATCGAGAATTCCAAGCCACCTGGCTTATTCATAGGCCACCAGCAGATTTTACTGTCAACGCCTTTGTGAGGACCACAGGTAACAAATGTTTCCCGACATTTGTATCTTTCAGTGATGCAGAGAGTAGAAAATTGTGCAAGAAGATGAAAGTTGACCTGAGCCCAAAGGACAAAAAGGTCGAATTATTCCATTACCAGTAAGTACACGTGGTCATTTCCAATTTTCAAGTAAGTGCTGAAAGCTTTCATTGGTATTCTCAGTGAACAGCGATTTTTAGTTAGATCAATTTTATTTCAGAATGATTTTTTTTCTGTGTTTACAATTATTTCTTTAAAAAAGTCGTGAATTGTATTCAAGAGCTGGAGCTTATTAAGGTGCTGCAGGAAACCAAAGGTATGTCTCTTCACAACCATTCCTAAAGTTAACACCTTTTTCTTCTCATTTGACAGGGATGGTGCATTTCACACTGAATATAACCGCGCTGTGACATTTAAGGTAAATTTACCTCCCTCATTCTCAGCAGAGCCAGAGTCTGAATGGATGCCAAAAGTCTGGCAGCTTCTCTGAGAGAAGGAAGGGCAGAGTGCACAAATAGCTCTTCCGAGGGGCCCGAGGGATTCTTATCTCTAGAGCATATGTCAGCAGAGTATCTGCAGTGGGATGACCAGCCCTGTAGTTGGTCTGTGACTCTGTCAGCAGTTAGGTGTGTCATGTTGTGCCTTTCCCCTGCAGAGGCCCGAGTCTCCCTTTGCCATGGCTTCACGCCCTCCCTCGTCTCTGCAGCCAGGCTCACAGTCGCTGCCCCAGGCTGGAGGGGACTTGCTGTGTCCAGGTCAGCACACAGGGCAGGACACCGGCAGGTTGGCACCTGCGGGCTGATGCAGCTTGTTCCAGACGAGACGCTGATGTTACCGAGATTTTCCCTGCTCCAAATCCACTCTAGAAGTCGGTGGAAAACATTAGTGAACATAAGTATGGAAACCCTGTGACCTGCAGGTGCTGTCCTCTTATCACAAAGCCGCTGCCCCGCCCTGAACCCTTCTCCTGCCCTTGGACTCCGCTCCTTCACCATGTGTTCCCTGCCCTTCCTCAGTCAGCCTTCTGCCCCTGGTCCAGGCGGCATTCCCCTGTCTTGGCTGGGGCCACATATTTCATCTGTTCCCTAATCTGCTGATCTCATTCATTCCTACTTTCCTGATTTCCCAGCTGGGTTCAACCCTGTCCTGCTCTCTCTTAGTCTCCCTCCATCTGGGTCTCCTTTCATTCCTTCCTGTCTGTCCATCAGTCTGGATGTCTGCCCCTCCTCCACCTGCCTCTTGTTTATCCAGTAACACTGCTTCATTTTTCAGTTGCTGCAGCTTTTACCTGATACGGACTCAGCCTGATTACTCATCATCTTAACACCCACGCAGACACTTAGAGACAGTTCTACAAACTAGAGTGGTTTAACCCCTCTTACTTTGTGTCCTTGGAGAGAACACGTGCTCCCCAGGAACTAGATCTAGCTGGGTGGGGCTGGGAAGGTGCCTATGCAGTGATGAAAAGAGGGGGCAGGGGGTGGGGGAGCTTTGTTTTGTTTTTGAGGTTGTGTTTGGAGTATATTTAGCCTGCCCTCTGAGAAGTCTGTGCTGAGATTCTGGACCAGGGGATAGCAGCTGCTCAGAACTGGAGTAGCAGGAAAGGAGCGAGGAACCCTGGTGGTCTGAGCTTGCCTGGGTGGGTGGCCGAGTCCCGGCCTTGTCCACCTCCTTACAAAGACTAGGTGCGTGCAATCTTATCCTTCTGTGATTTGTACGCCAGTAGGCTGGAGATGTGGGCTGAATATTATACAGGATCAGAGTCTTTAGTGGAGAGAGGGCATCCTTGATCCCTGGGTCCACAAAGCCCACAGGACCACTAGGGGCTGGGGTAGGGCCCCTGAAGTTCTCCAGAGCAGGAGGCAGTGGCTGCCTGACCGCTTCTGCTTTTCAGCAGGAACAGCTGAGACTAAGGCCCTCCCTGATCACGGATTCATTTTTCCTCAAGGTTTCTACTGGGCCTCTATCTCCAGAGAGACGAGGTGGGGCACGGTCTCGGCTCATGCTATGACTCTGTTGCTGTCATCCTGTACAACTCAGCAGGGTCCTGGTCACAGGGGCTATGCCATGGGCCTGCAGAGGCCAGAGTGAGGGAAAGAGCAGGAAACTCAGAGGGAACTTTTTGTGTGAGTGGCCTTCTGCTTGTCAGCAGTCTGTCCAACACAGTCCTTCCTATGTGTGGACCAGAGGTGCCCAGAAACCGAAATTCAGATGGCTCTCTGATGACCTTCTCCCCAGGCCCTGTAGCTGTAAGTGTGGTTTCCCAGCCGTGAAGTCCTCCTGAAGACCAAGGTGCGGGTGCTGGGCCATTTCCTGGGATTCAGAGCACCCAGGTTGGGACAGCTGAAGGTGGGGTTCCCGGTGCTGCTTCCTATAGACTTTCCCACCCAGGGTCTTGTCAGAACAGTTTGGAGAGAACCTATGGATGGATTATTCAACTTCAGTTAAAGAATAATCTCTACCTGAAAAGTAAGATTGCTAGTATGAATGTTTCAATTGTTATATTAAAAGAGGCTGTTTCTTTTCTTTTCCCGTCCACCTCCATCCTTTTTTCTTGATGCTGAGTTGGGGGAGGGGGAAGGGGAAGGCTGGACTAACTCTTTAACTCAGCTTGTGCTGGTATGGGACAGGAGCCCCACAACAGTAGTTCCTACCCAATTTGGGTTCCTCTTCCCACTGATAGTCCCCTGAAAGCCACAGACCTCCTTCAAAACAGTGTGTGTGCATACATTCAAGCAAGTGTTTTCATGTGGGTCGGGTTTCACCGGCTCGTGGGGTCCGCTGTGCACCCTTGATTGAGAACCCCAGTGCCGGGTTCTCTGCAGCAGCATGCAGGGGGTGCCTATAAGCATCGTTCTCATGGCCCTGCGGGCAGGTGCCCTGCAGCTGTGGGTGAGTTTGGACCTCATGAAGTCCCTGCCAGTTCCATTTTGGCTTGTAATGTCACAGTGAAGCTTTGGCAGGGGACTGAGAAAAGGCAGATCTACCTTTGCC
The DNA here is from genome assembly GCF_036850765.1 of Saccopteryx bilineata. Taxonomy (NCBI): domain Eukaryota; kingdom Metazoa; phylum Chordata; class Mammalia; order Chiroptera; family Emballonuridae; genus Saccopteryx; species Saccopteryx bilineata. The sequence continues at coordinate 52,494,888 of NC_089497.1, forward strand.
ATGGTGGAAATGGCCATTCTCTTGCCAGGAGGTGGCTCAGAACTCCATTTGTCTGGACAGGGAGCTTTACCTGGATGAAATCCTACAACATCTTAGCTGTCCCCCATTCTCCTATAATAGCTCTTTCCAAATAGCAGTTTCCAGAAGTAATAAGCCTCACTGGGTCCCTGTGTGTGGCAGCGGATGGGCGGCTGCGTAGCTGCCTAGAGGCCCTGTCCCTTTCTCACCCTGACATAGACGTGAACACACCTGCTTCATCATGTGCTCATGGGAGCTTGTTTGGAGCGGGCAGGAGTAACAGAACCCTGAATCACATTGGGGGACACTGAGGGCTCCATCTGTTGGCATGGAGGCCAGCCACTGTCCTCCAGGGGAGAGGGATGGATGCTGGCTGGTTTCTGGTACCCACTCCTGGTTCTCATGGACTTTGAGCACCATTCGCGGAGTGAGTCAGGGAAAAGGGAGTGCTGTGTCCGTCCTGGACCGTGACGTGTGGCCGGTGGGGAGGGGAGTGGAGGGACATGCGCCCTGTTCCCCACCCCAAAGGGAGCAGTGATTCGAGTCCGTTGTTCACGTGACAAAGGCTAGTTAAGCCCTTTCCTGAAACTCTTTGTCAGATCTTCATCTTGGACCACCTGCGAAGGGGCCTTCAAGGAGAGAAGTGTATCAACCAGGAGGCCACAGAGCTAAGCCCCCGGCGCTGGGGCTTCCTGTCCCGAGCTCCCCAGAGGACGATCAGGATTTAACACACTCCCAAACCAGCTTAGATCAGGAAATACCAAGCAGGTTGCAAGCAGGTGTGATTACCTGCTTACGTGGCTGACAGTTCTAGTGACTGTGTGAATGTGAAAGTATCTACTTTGGACAGCACTAGAGACCTTTATTCAAATTGATCAGGGAAACTTCCTGGAGGAGGTGAGATTTATTAGAGGCATGAGTATGTCTTAGGTTTGAATAATTGTCTCAAATTTTCTTTATTTGGTCCATGAAGAAGCATAGTAGGTATGGGTCAGCTGACCTGAGTAAGGTGTCATGTGGCTGAACAATTCTGGTGGGGGGGGTGCATTTTTAGGGCCCTTTGAAGTGCTGTCAGTGGGTGATGGAATGGCACACTCCCCAGTGTTTGATCTTGTGCCACATGCAGTTTTAGTCCAGGCACTTGGGCCTCCAGGCAGGGAAACAGGCAGGTTCCCGATTCCCCCACCTCCCTCTTTTCCTGGCTAAATTGATTTTTGCCTTCTCTCTTCTTTTCCTTAGTCTGTAGTGGCCTTTCTGAAAGACCCCAAAGGGCCCCCACTGTGGGAAGAAGATCCTGGAGCCAAAGATGTTGTCCACATTGACAGTGAAAAGGTAATATATTCCCCATCAGTTTTGATGGACACTGGAGGCTTCCCCTGAACTGTGGTCTCCCAAGGACAGGTGCCCAAGGAACTAAGAAATGGGCATGCTGCCTGACCAGCTGGGCTTTCCTCCGGGGGAGCCGGGCCAGGCCCTCGTCGCTGATCTCCTTCCCAGCCTCCTGACAGAGCCGACAGGAGGTCACAGCCTGGCTGCCTGAGTGCTTCCTCCACTCTTTACTCTTATTTAATGCATTTTAACACATTTAGAGTTTCCTTATAGGAATGTCTATTTAAATATCCTCTCCTTATTATGTAATCTGGTTGTTGCTGGAATTGGCTTTGTGTTTTCTGCTTTTTTAAAAAATGGGTTTGGTTTTTTTGTTTTTTAAAATAATAATCTGCAAGGTTTGGGTTATATTTCCAGAGGTATGGGTCAGGTCTCTACAATTCTGAGTCACTGTATAACATTGAACAAATGATATACCCTCTTAAGCTTCAATTTCTGGGTTTGGTCAGGATGGGGGGTTGGAGGGATGGAAAGGTGGTTATGAGTTATCATCTCCATTCAACCCTGACCCTCCTTCTTTGGAAGCCTGGCCTGAATGTGCATCTTCACCCATGTGGACCTGCCTGTGCACAGTGCGCGTATCTGCGGCTGTGCCTTCACGTACGGATGGGCAGGAACTTCGTTGTGGCATTTCAGTCTGTGAGGCAAGCCGTGCTTTCTTGTAGATGAGAGGAGAATGTTCGTTCTTATTTTGGTAACAAAAAACACACCCTTTATCTTCCTCTGCCTCTCCTCCCTCCTCCCTCTTCATTTAACATTATTGACTCTTAATGCCTATTACCCCAAAAGAAAGTGATGCCATTATACTTTCTGGAGAAAGAGGTCATGTGCAATCACTGTGGGCTAACCAGGTGGGTCTGTGGGGACTTGAATGAGGGGACCAGACATGAGCATTTCTCTGGGATAGAAAGTACCTTCAGCTAGAAGATAAAGCATATTTTTTGTTTTTTGTTTTAATTTATTTTTTAATTTAAGTATAGTTGTTATACAGTCTTATATTGGTTTATTAGTTTCAGGTATACTATTTAGTGAGTCAACATTTTTATACCTTATAATGTGACCCCACTAAAACCTTTTATTTTATTTTTATTTTTTTATTTTTATTTTTTTTGTATTTTTCCGAAGCTGGAAACGGGGAGAGACAGTCAGACAGACTCCCGCATGCACCCGACCTGGATCCACTGGGCACGCCCACCAGGGGCGATGCTCTGCCCACCAGGGGGCGATGCTCTGCCCCTCCGGGACGTCGCTCTGCCACGAGCCATCCCCAGCGCCCGGGCCATCTTTGCTCCAATGGAGCCTTGGCTGCGGGAGGGGAAGAGAGAAACAGAGAGGAAGGAAGGGGTGGGGGTGGAGAAACAAATGGGCGCTTCTCCTATGTGCCCTGGCCGGGAATCGAACCCGGGTCCCCCGCACGCCAGGCCAACGCTCTACCGCTGAGCCAACCAGCCAGGGCCCCCACTAAAACCTTTTAAAAAGCATATTGGGGACAAAGGAAGAGGGTCAGGTGCCAGGAGGTAGGTAGTGGCATCTGTGCCCATAGCTATGCAAACACAAATGGCTTAAGAGGATTGTTGCTCATGGGTATATTTGGCATAGTTTACAGGTTTAGCTCCTGGACAGCGATAGCCTCGCGCCTTCCTTGCCCACGATGTGCATGTCACAGACCCCTCAGATTGCTCTTCTGTGTAAAAACTTAAACAAGTATTCCTTCGCACCTGTAGGCAACCCTCTTGTTATACTTTCTGCTGTTTTTTTCTCATGTAGAAGCATAGGTACAGCTGCTTTTTGCTAATAGAATCCCCACATAAAATAACTAAACGTTCCAAATGCAAATTGAATTTTCAGCTCGTATTTGTAAGTGTAGAATTCTATCCTTATTGAAGGAACTAAGTATCTTTGAATGTAATGTAATATGTGTTACTACCAAATTGTGACAGGCTCAGAAAAACCTTTTCTTCTCAGGTCTTTTATCTGGTTATATCTGTAGAGATTCCAGAAGGTTCTTTTCAGGGTGTTTGCATCCTCCAGGGTGCCCAGTCAGGGTCAAAGGTTGTGGTTACTAATTCTGTCTTAAGATGAGTTCCTTTTGGCCAAGACATGGAAACAACCAAAGGGTCCCTCAATAGATGAATAAATAGAGAAGGTGTGGTACATATATACAATGGAATACTACTCAGCCATAGAAGAGATGAAATACTGCCATTTTGACAACATGGATGGATTGGATCTTGAGAATATCATGCCAGTCAAAATAAGTCAGATGGAAGAGCAAGAACCATAGGATTTCACTCATGTGGTATTTAAAACAGAAATCAACAGAGAAACCTCATAGACACAGACCACAGTATGGGGTTACCAGAGGGAAAGCTGAGTGAGGGGAGGCAGTGAAAGGGAAAGGCGGTCAGATATGTGCTGACAGAGGAGACCTGACTGTGCTGGTGGGCATACCCAATCTGAAGATCATGTATCATAGCAATGTACACCTGAAGCCTATATAATCTTATTAACCAGGGTCACCCAATAAATTTAATAAAAATTTAAAAATGAGTGCCTTAACCCTCTAGTTACATAAACATTTTCAGAATTTATTATAAAATGTTTGGTTTTTTTTGGTTTTGTTTTTTTTTTTTTCATTTTTCTGAAGCTGGAAACAGGGAGAGACAGTCAGACAGACTCCTGCATGCGCCCGACCGGGATCCACCCGGCACACCCACCAGGGGGCGACGCTCTGCCCACCAGGGGACGATGCTCTGCCCATCCTGGGCGTCGCCATGTTGCGACCAGAGCCACTCTAGCGCCTGGGGGAGAGGCCAAGGAGCCATCCCCAGCGCCCGGGCCATGTTTGCTCCAATGGAGCCTTGGCTGCAGGAGGGGAAGAGAGAGACAGAGAGGAAAGCGCGGCGGAGGGGTGGAGAAGCAAATGGGCGCTTCTCCTGTGTGCCCTGGCCGGGAATCGAACCCAGGTCCTCCGCACGCTAGGCCGACGCTCTACCGCTGAGCCAACCGGCCAGGGCTATAAAATGTTTTGAATTTTCATAAAATACTTGTAATCTTTAGCTGGAAAATTATAAGTAACGCATATTTGTTGTTGAAATTTTAGAAGATATAGCTTAAATGTTAAAGAGAAAACCACCCCATCACTTCCCTTTGAGTGAGAGCTCACTGCTGGTGTTTTCTGTAGCCTTTGAGGCTTGCAACATAGTGCAGTACATAAATATTAACAAAAGTGTCATTACATGTTATATGCTGTTTTGTAACTCGCTCCCCCTCCCCAGTTAATGTAACATGCACATCTTATTGTGACATTAAATATTCCTCCTCATAGTTTGTAATGATGCAGCAATATCCCATTGTGCGGGATGTACTGTCATCTATTTACCTAATGTCTGTTGCTGCCAGAAAGCTGCATTTTGAAATTTCCTCTTATTTTCCTTACTATTCAGAAGAAAAAACCCTCTAATTTTCTTCTATGGAAACTGGTTAGCAGAATATGCTCTGTTGTGGCGCTGCTTTGCAGTCCCTAATAGATTTGCTTTTTCCCGACCATTGTTGACTCTCCTTGGAAGAAAGGTCTCTTGCCCTGCTTTACATAAAAGTCTCTCCATTAGCACTGTTGTGACCTTTGTCTTTTACATTTATTGTATTTATTTAGCCAGTAGTTATATATTGCCAAACAACATGCCAGCACTGTTCTAAAGGCTTTACAAATCAAATGGTCAGTTTCACTTGTAACTTCCTGGGGGTTAGGAGGGGGCATGTCACATCCTGTGCTCCTGTGCTCACAGTGGGCTCCTGGGGACATGGGTGGAGGCGGCAGGGCTGGGGCCTGGGGAAGAGCTTAGTGGGCGTGGGCTAGCCCCATGTTCCAGACCCCCACCCGGCCGGGTTGAGACTACATGAAAACAGCCACCCAGCACAGCCCAGCTGCTCCGTAGACCACATGCGGACGGCAGCCTGGTCAGCAGCCTCATGTGGCATAAAAAGCTCCCTGCAGGCTTTTAATCATTCAGGTGGGGCTGAAAGCAGAGCTGGTAGCCTGGTCCTGGCTCCCGCATCCCAACACTTGTCTGCCCGGGCCTGTCTCCCCATCTGTAATATGCCAGGCTGGTCTGGAGTGGGTCATCTCCGAGGTTCCTTCAGCTCCCAACGTGCGGCCCCAGCCCCCAAGTCAAGCAGTGAGACTTCTGAAGTGTTCGCCTGCTCCCCCCACCACTGTGGTCCCTGGAGGTGGGGTGGGGGCTCTGTTTCTGTGTTGTGTGACCTGTGGTGTTTTCTGTTTGTGCCTCAGGACTTCAGACGGCTCCTGAAGAAGGAGGAGAAGCCAATCCTGATGATGTTCTATGCCCCCTGTGAGTGACCTTCCTCCTTTGGGCAGGAGTTAGTTCAGATTCTTGGAGGGAGCTGGGGATTGTGGGGCAGGGAGACCGGGAACAGGCCCCAGGTGTCTCCCTTAGAACGCCAGACCACGCTGCTCACCCATCACTATCTGCCTCTTTTCCTTCATCGTGGCCTTTTCATTTGGCTCTCCTCCACTCCTGCTTCCACATAGTTTTTCTCTCACTAGAATCAGCATCCTTCTGCCCTTTTCACCCCAGGGGCCACCCAGCAACAACACAGGGCTCCTCTCAGGTACCTCTGCCTTCCCCTACCCCTCTACCTCCTGGGGCCCGAAGCCCCTTTCCTGCCAGCTCTGGGCCTGGTGGAGCGGCTGAGGCTCAGTGCGCTGTCCAAGGTGCTGCCGCTGCTCACCATCCAGAGCCTGGCCAAGGTGCTGCCGCTGCTCACCATCCCTAGCCTGGCCAGCCTCTGCAGCTGCACCCAGCTCTGGCCCCTGCACACCTCGCTGGGAGATGGGCAGTGATCAGGACCAGAGAGAAAGTGGCTCGGTATTTGGGTTTAGTCTCTGTATGAGGCAAGAGACTATGGGAATAGGGTCACTGAGATGACAACCAGAAGATCTGGGGTCTAATTCCAGTTGTGCCACCAGCGAGCTGGGTGACCGTGGTCAAGTCCCTCATTTCTCTGCTCCTCCATTTCCATTTACGTAAGACCAGAGGTTGGATCTGAGCAATGGCCTTCAAACTTTTTGACTGAATTTCACAGTATTAAAGAATTTTTGTTGCAAAAGAAATTTTTTTTATGGCAACCCAGTACTATAAGTATACATAAACTATATCTAAACAAGCCAAAAGAAAGGTTTCACAAAAGCATGCTAACTAACCTTTCCTGCTTATTCTGCCAGATGTAGTGCACACTGATATTTCCTTTCCTATTCTGTTTTGTTTAAAAGAAGTCATTGCTTTTTGCTACTACTTTAACCCTCTAACAAAGGGTCGGCAAACGCTGACCCGTAGGCTGGCTGCCTTTTCTTTGTGAATGCATTTTTGTTGGGACACAGCGGCATCCATCCATTTACTCACAGTCTGACTGCTTTCACACGACAACAGCAGAACGGGGTAGTTGACAGTATGTAGCGCGAAGCCTCACACATCCCCTGTCTGGGCCACTCCTGTAGCCTAGTGGGTCCTGACGCACGGATTTTAAACCCCTGGGTTAGAGGCTATGTGAAGACCTAGAGCTGTGGCTCTGTGAACCGCAAATGCCCATGCCCTCAGGAAGCCAAAGGCCTGAAGGCTGGAGAAAGCGGGGCTATGGGTGGTGGGAAGGGGGTGTGCCCAGGCGGGTGCGTGGCTCGGACGGGTGTGCTGGATTGTGGTATCACAGGGTTCTCTCATGTTTACTCGTGAAAGCCTGCCTCCCGCCCCCTTCCTGAGAAGTTCTCTGAGTAAGGGCCCCTCCCGTTTCTATCCTACCCTGAGGACCATGCCTCCCTGGCTGATGCCTTTGTGGAGTTCTGGTGGGTCTGCCTGACTTGAGCCTGTGGCTTGTTCACCATGACAACAGCCCCTGTCAGCTCATGGTGGTCACTGGGTGGCCCCCACTCGACTTCCTCCCAGACACCTCGCTGATCCCAGGGCTGTGCCTGCCTGTGGAAAGATGTCCTGCTGTCCCGCCTCCTGTGAGATCTGGCTCTGCCCAGAGAGGGCTGTCCTTTAACCCTGGGTCATTGTCTTTATTAATGCTCACTGGTTGGTTCCACTCCATTTTGTTCCTCCTTGGAGGGATCTTACTAACTGCCCAACTGTGAATTGCTTCAGAAACTGTCCTGCCGGCACAGCCCCTGGAGGACAGGCCTCCTTTGGTTGATGTTAGAACCCTTCAGGACTCAACGCAGTGGTTAAGTGAATCTAAAACAGTGTGTGTCAGTGTACAGCACATGTCACGAGGCAGGGTCCTGGTGTGACCATGCGGGTTTCAGTACAATGACACCAGTTAATCACCTACAGACAGTGGTTTACTCACAGTTTGCACCTGAATGTGTCACAGGCTGTCTGGCAGTGTGCCCATCCTACTCGCCACAGTGGGCAGAGACGCCTGCATGGTGATGATCTTTATATAATAGAGAGCTGGGTAGAAGTTAGGTTCCTGGCAGGTGTCACAGAGCAATGAAGTGGGGGAGGGAGGGAGAAAACTCACAGTGGGGTTTTCATTTGTGAAGTTCAAATTTGTGGTGGAGGGCTCGGGTTGGATGGCCTCCTGGGTCCTAAGTAAGTAACCCCAGGATTCTTTCGTTGTTGTTTGTTTTTATTTTTAGTGATAGAAAGAGGGACAGATAGGGACAGACAGGCCAGAAGGGAGAGAGATGAGCAGCATCAGTTCTTTATTGCAGCTCCTTAGTTGTTCATTGATTGCTTTCTCACATGTGCCTTGACCGGGGGGCTGCAGCTGAGCCAGTGACCCCTTACTCAAGCCAGCCACCTCTGGCCTTAAGCCAGCAACCATGGGATCATGTCTGTGATCCCATGCTCAAGCCAATGACCCCGCGCTCAAGCTGGTTAGCCCGTGCTCAAGCTGGTTAGCCCATGCTCAAGCCAGCAACCTCAGGGCTTTGAACCTGGGTCCTCTCTGTCACAGTCCAATGCTCTATCCACTGTGCCACCACCTGGTCAGGCTTGTTTTTTTTTTTTTTATGAAACAAAGTTGTGCTTTTATTAATTCATGCACTGAAGCCTTCATGGCCTCGTAAGTCACCTTATTCCTGGGACCCACACCAGTTCTCTTAACTGGGAAGTCTCTTAGGGCTCTTATCGTTTGATCATATTTGGGGTGAAGGACCCCAAAGGCAGTGGGCGCCTTTAATTGTGACAAGGAATCTGGGTCCCCAGGACCTACTGTTGATTCAGTAAATGTTTGTTGACTGAATTAATGAGACAATAATCAGCTGACTGCTCTAACCTTTGGGGTTCGAGAGGGCTAATTAGTCTTAGCTTTTCCGTTGCTTCCCAGTTGAATCAGGTGAAAGATAAACTCAGATAGGGGTCTCAGTACCAGCTCTGTTTTTGGTAAACTTCAATAGGAAACTGGCATGGCCTATTGCTTCCTGTTATTGTTATCACCTCTTCCCCCCAATATCTTCTTCCCCCAGCGCTACTGGCCTCCCCCCACGGGGACAGCTGGGGAGTTCAGGGGGTAATGCTGCTCTAGGCTGCAGGCAGTCAGAGCTGGAAGAGAGAGGCCACACCTGTGGGGACAAGTAATAAATTAGGCCCCGGACTGATGAAAGTAGCACAGTGGTGTCCGACTCCCCTCAGTTCATCAAGCTGCTGATTAAGAGTGGGTGAAGGGCTGCATGTGCCCCCTTGTGTCTCCCCTGGGGAATGGAGTGACGTCCTCTGTTCCCTGTGGAAGTTTTCACTGGGGGCCTTGTGTTGACTGAGCCCCTTGCAAGGTGCCTGGCTGTGGCCACCTTCCACAGCTGGCTCCGTCCCTCAGCTTGCAGGGCAGGTGCTGTTTCTACTGCACTGGCCGCGAAGCTGAGGCTCAGGCCACTTATGCCACTAGCCCAGGCGCATATCTGCAGCAGATGGTCACGGGGGCTGCTGACCTGGGTTTGCTCCCGAGCCGAGACCGTCCTGTGCGGTGTGGCCTCCGGCATCCCTGCCACGTGGCATCCACCCGGTAGAGCACAGGTGTCTGGTGAAGTTGACGTTGTTATCCCCGTTTCTGGTTCCTCTCAGTGGGAACCAAGTCCGCTGACAAGTGTCATGTTCCTTCCTTCACGAGGCTTGTGGGGATCTGCTGTGGCGGCAGCTGCCCAGGGGAGCACAGCTTGTCTTCCGAGGGCAGCTGCCTCAGCTCCGCCCTGCAGGCTGGCCTCGCCACAGCTCCTGCTGTCTCCTGTCTCCCGGCTCCCTGAGTCTGAGCCTGCACGGATGGCACAAACTGAGGCCCAGGCTTAATATGCTGGTGTGTGTGTGTCCACATGTCTGCCAGGCAGGAATGTCAAGGACGGGGCCGTGGGCATTTTGAGAGTTTTGTGTGAAAATATCCTGCATTGCATCTTGTCTGGTAGACTTGGTGCTAGGAGGTTCAGTGGTCCTGGGGGAGTTTCACCCACTCACAGTTCCCCAAGGTCTGTGTCTGGCCTCGTGGGCGTTAGCACCTCTCTGATCTGTATTACTCTGCCCACGGCCTGGAAGGCATTCGCTAAACATGGATAGGAGCTTGTCCGCCTGCCGCCAAATGGCCTGTCCCTGCTGTGCCATGTGGAGATGAGATCCAGCCTGACATGGGGTTCCAGGCAACTTGGTGTCTACAGCTTTCAGATGCATCTCGAAGCCTGTGTGCAGCAGAGCGGCTGTCAGAAGGAGTAACAGCCTTGCATGTCAGAATTCCTCGCGTCTGAGGAAATGGCGCTCGAGTCCTGCAGGATCCGTGCTGATGTGTGGCCTGCTCTGGTTGAAGGAAGGACGGGGGTTTAAATCAAGGTCACTCTGAAGCATAGTAGTGACTGTTTGGGGCTGGGCTGTCTTGGCCTCAAGCCCCCCAAGCCCTGGGGGCTTCACCACCCCAAGAGAAGCTTATAACTGTGAAGAACCCCAGAACCCCAGAGAGGGTTGAGCCAAAGACGTAACAGAATCCTCCGATGTCAGAACTGTGTGGTCGAATCCCCTTTATTTGCCAGAAGGAGCAGCAGCCCAGAGAGGAAGTGAGCTGTCCAGGGCCACCAGCACGTGGAGGGAAGATGAGAGCTCTGGGTGTGTGATCCTGGCCTGGCGCTCTCCCCACGGGGCCAGAGCCAGCGTTTTTCATGTCACGCCTGCCTCCAGTTACTGCGTAATCATCTTTGTTAATGAAGGAAAACGGGCACGAAAATCCCCAAAGTTATCGTGTTTGTGCTTGCACATTTTTCTTCCTAATGGTATTCAATTCAGGTTTATTTGCAGCTCCTGGTTGGGGCTCGAGGGAGGCGTTTAGCTGTGCATGAAGTGGTGTTCGCCTGGCATCGGTTCTGGTTCCCTGAACCCTCTTGAACTCACTGTCAGCTCTGAATTATTCAGTGTCATGCCCTTCTCCAGCTGTGTCATGTTTGCTTAGTCAGTCACATGTGGATTAAGTCACTGCTGGGCTGCGTCCTGTTTCATGAATGGAGGCTCTTTGGGGGCCAGGGAGTCTGCCTCCGATTGCTGTGATCTTGGAGGCTGGGTCAGTGTTTGTGGATAGAGGGCGTCCTGAGGGGGAGTGCGAAGCGCAGGTCCAGCTCCCACTGTAACCGAGTTTGGTTTTTCCCTCCTGTGACTAGGGTGCAGCATGTGCAAGAGGATAATGCCGCATTTCCAGAAGGCTGCCACCCAGCTGCGAGGCCACGTGGTAAGCGAGGCGCCATGGGCCAGGCAGGGCTGGCTGCTTCTCAGACTTCTCCCTCACCTGGGGAGGTGGCAGTGGAGCAGGGGTGAGGGAGGGCAGGTTTGGGGTTGTGAGAGAACATATCCTGTTGCTGCTGACCCTGCTGCCCTGGCAGGAGTTTCAGAGGCCCGTCCTCAGGGAATGCTGAGAACTCCGTAGAGCCGCTGGGACTGGGAGACTTAGTGCCTGTCAAAGGCCAGTAACGAAATGCCGAGAAAACAGCAAGAAGCATGAAGCATGTGGGGTGCTGCCGGGAGGCCAGTGACCAACTGCAGACCATCAGGGTCCAGAGTCATTGGGGCTGGGCTCCCAAGTGGTCCAAGGCTCCCGATGATGGAGAAGCCAGTGGTGGCCAGAAGCACAAGCGGGTTCCCGGGACAGGCTCTTGCCCAGGCTTTCCTGTGAGGCAGGAAGAATGGTGGAAAGAAGGCAGTCCCGACGAGAGCTGGAGCCCTGAGCATGCAGGCAGTTTCTGAAGGAAAGATTGCAGGTGTGCGGGGGCAGAGCAGACAGGAGACAGGGTTGTCTTGGGGGTGCCCACCTTCAGGGGACATGAGGGGGAAGAGGCGCCACTGAGGAAACTGAGCAGTAGGAACAGCCAGGATGGTCAGTGAGGGAGGAGGGGAGGGGGCTGTCGGACCTCACCCGGGGCTGAGGGTCAGTCACTGATGGTCCTAGCCCCTGCCAGGCTTGTCTCTTCAGTGCCATATGTCTGTCCATTTTTGCATCTGCCCTGAGCCATAAAGGTTTTGGGGTTTTTGCTTCGTTGGTTTTTTTGGTTTTTGTTTTGGGGGTGGATGGTTCTTGGTGGCAAGAGAAAAAGAACAGCTAGCTGCTCTAGGGTGCATGGAAAAATCCATGTGTCTTTGATGAAAGGTCATCAGGAGGAGCCATCTCCATGGGACCAGCCCAAGTCCCATTATGGGAGTTCTGAGTCTTAAAACTGTATCATGATCTTTATGGATCAAATTAAGTTGGTGATTAGTTGAAAGTCAATTTGAAAAGTTTCAATGGCAGCACCTGGGTATGGCAACAGCTCTGCTAGGTGGCTGCAAGATTGGGTTGCTTTCTCTGTTGACCTTATTCTGGGGGACACCAAGGTCTTGCTTGTTTCTCATTAATGAATTTTTAGCAACCTGCCTGGAGATGTTTGGCCGTGGGGCACACGTACATCACTCTGGGGGTGTTTCACTTCACATTTTGGGACCTCAGTAGATACCATAGTATAAGATTATTTCACCTAGAGAAAAGACTTAATTACCGCAGTGTTCTCCCTACCTGCACCTTCATACACTTCAAACACTGCTCACCTCAGCTTCCAAACCTCTGGTACTGTGGAAGGTAAAGAGCTCCAGCCCCAGTCAGATCACCACTGACCCGGCCAGCCCCCTGACCTTACTGGCAGGTAAGGTCTTGGTGCCAGTCTTGTGCACCTTCTGAGAGAGTCTCAGCCATTGCTGCATCTACTGCCAAACTTGGCATTCCTCCAGGCCCCTCCCGCACTCCGGCAAGAGCTGGTCCCTGCCACACATGGCCAGGTCTGCCCTTCTTCGCTTTCCTTTTTATCACGTTGTTCACCAATTGATACTAATTATGCCTTTTCTCACTGAAATGTGAGCTTCTTGAGGGGCTCTGTTTGATTCCTGTCTGTTTCTTCAGCACAGAGGCAAGTCCATAGTAAGTACCCAATACATGCTGATGAATGAATGAGTATAGGGTTTACTACTCCTGGGTATATTTTATTTCATGTTTTATCTTTACATTTAAAATGATGTTCTCCTTTTTAAAGGAATTCAGAGCATTAGTTAGGGACAAAAACAAACTGAGAAGGATGTTCCAGGATAAAGATTTTTCCCCCTTTGGCCCAAAGTTCACACTAGGCCCTTTTGCAAGGGTTGCCCTAAAGATTACTTGTGTTAGGGTACCTGGACCCAGGTGAAGAAATAAAAAATGTGACCCTTCCAGTTCTCCAGACAATGCTACAGAAGAGGCAGTGGGCTTGTCTGGGCACCTGGAAGAACGGGCTGATCACGCCCAGCTTGGGCCAGGTGTTAGTTACTGCGGCCCACGGGCTGATCACGCCCAGCTTTGGCCAGGTGTTAGTTGCTGCGGCCCAAGGTGGCTGTGTGGTGTGAACTCATTCATTTTCTTGCTTCTGCATTTTCTTGCTTGAGGTTTGTTTTCTGTTTTCCCCTTAGTTTCTCAGGAAAGCAGCTTTCCTTTCCTTTGAGAAGTTCTCGCCCTTTCCAAGCTGCATAAGGGGATGGACTCTGGCCGCCATGGACACCCCCCACTGTAGGACCCTCTGCAGGCCCGGCAAAAGTTTGCTCCCTCCCCACTGGCAAAATCCAGCTGGGTTAGCACCTCCTGCCTCCTCTTCATCTTTGTTGTCTCTGAGCCTCTTTGTCAGGGGCCGTGAACCTGCCTCTTCTACAGATGTCTTGGGAGGTAGCCAACCTGACGGTGCTGTTAAGGCAGAAGCCAGAACAGGTCAGGGATGTGCAGCCTTTGCCATTTTCCAAATGCAGATCTGCCTCTTTTTTGCTGTCGCTGACGTCTGGTGAATCATAAGTGTATGTCCCATCCAAAGCTAATTGACATCCTTGTCAGCAGCCATTGCTGTTCTCAGCTCAGAGCAGCCATCCGATCTGATCTGGCCTTCTCTGCACACCCTTGCCGGATCGACGTCCACTCTGAGTCTGTTGTTAACCTTGGCCATGCTGGACCCTCTGGCTGTAAACATTGTGAAGTAGGTCGGTCATGGTGACGGATTAGTGCAAATCAGACTGGTGCTCGCCCTCACTAACCATTTGGGGGATCTTGGACAAAGAGTCTTGGAGCCCCAGTTTCCCCATCTGTAAAATAGGGATGACAGTCTCTCCCTGTTTCCAGCTTCAGAAAAATGAAAAAAGAAGAAAAAAAAAAAGTTTATTACAAGCATAGGCAGTTTGGAAAGGCCGCCAGGGAAGGTGGGGTTGGATTTGCCTTAGGGATGAAAGAGTCTCCCCTGGGAGCCGAGAGATGGGGAGTGGGCAGCTTAGGCCAAGAGGCTGGAGGACACAACGTAGTGGCACAGCGCAGCTAGAGCAGAGGCAACCATGACTTTTCAAGGAAATGCATCTGCTAAGCAGGGAGCTAGAATTCACACCCAGCAGCCTGACCCTGAGCCCACCTACCACTGTGGTACACTGTTTGTCTGCAAGGTGCCGTAGACAACACGTGATCCAACTCCCCCCCATACAGAAATCTCAAACTATCTTACTTTTGGGAGAATAAAAATATCTAGATCCTAGCAGGGGTACAGCTAAGGGTTTTATAAGAAAGAAGAATTAGGAAGTGAGGTAGGGACCATATGATATTTGAGTGTGGAGTTAGGCTTTAGCCTGTATTCAGTAGAGTGGAAAGGTTTTGTGCAGGGAAGTGATGTAATGAAGGACAAGGACGTGGAAGATTAATCTTGTGGTGAATGTGCACTGACACCAGGCAGATCAATTAGACATAAAAAAAAACTTTAAAGTAGACAATTATTACTGGAAATGGCTGCTGAGTCAGTCTGGCAGGATGAGCAGGATGGCTTTTTAGAGCAGTCCAGGCTTCGAGTAAGTTCTATTCCAGGATTATTTTTCCTATATGCCTTGCAGCATCCCCACATGGGCTGGTGGAAAACACCCAGTGATTTAGCTGCATTTATTGTGCACCTGCTGTGTGCCAGGCATTGTGCTAGGTACTTAAGACAGTCAGAAAGACGCCTTTAGATTCCTCTATGGATGGAGCTGCCAGAGGCACAGGGGCTGCCGTATTGGGAGGATTTGGAAGGAAACAAAGAACTTGATCAATGAGCACAAGTTTTGTGCTAAAATCTCTGACAGCTCTCTCACGAGCCCTGTGATAGTCTTATCCCACACATCTTGCAGGCAAGGAGCCTCACTTAGTGAGGCTGAGTGACTTGCCCACAGTCACATGACTCCGAAGTGGAAGCAGTCTTCTGAATCAAATTCATTGTCCAAATTCATTGTGCTGTTTTTCTTTTTCTCTTCCTCTGCTTCCTTATGTATTGTTCAGCAGAATTCAGCTCCTGGATTCCTTCCTGTTCTTCTGTGGCTGCTGCTGGCTTTGTGGCTCCCTTTCCCCTCCTCTCTGCCGCCCGTTTTCTAGACCAGCCTTCCCGTATCTGGCCTCTCTGCCTACATTCTCTGTGAGAGCGGTTTCACGGTCCTCTTCCTGGGCACTGATTCTGCCCTAGAAAAGAGGGTTTCTGCTTCAGAGGGAGTTTCAGGGGACCTTACTCTGGGTTGTTCTTGGAACAGCCTTGTTGTCAATAACACAGCTACTAAAGTTCTCCTTTGCTCTTCAGGGCTGGCAACCAGAGCGTGTTCAGACACCGGAGCTGGTAGTGAAGTCAGGCTATAGGTGATCGTCACAAACAGGAGGAGAGAGTTGGGAGGCCTAGCAAGTTTCTGGAGAGAGGAGAGTTGGGCAGGCAGATTGTCCTGAGAACCACACGCTCTCCTCGGCTGCACAGAGCTGTGAGGTCTGCTGATGCTGCATGTGAAGCCTAAGTGGACAGACTGAGGACAGGCCGTGACATATGCAGGAAGGTGTCTGGGGACATTGCAGAGTAGCTGAGTGGCGATTCCATAATTTGGGAGTAGAGTTGGCATGGGCAAAGAAAAAAGCATAATATGTTCTTGGGTAGCAGCGGTCCCACTCGAGTAAGACTTGTTTGAACTTGGCAACAAGACCAGGTTTCTTTTTTTTTTTTTTTGTATTTTTCTGAAGCTGGAAACGGGGAGGCAGACAGACTCCCGCATGCGCCCATCCGGGATCCACCCGGCATGCCCACCAGGGGGCGATGCTCTGCCCATCTGGGGTGTCTCTCTGTTGCAACCAGAGCCACTCTAGTGCCTGAGGCAGAGGCCAAGGAGCCAGCCCCAGTGCCCAGGCCATCTTTGCTCCATTGGAGCCTCGGCTGCGGGAGGGGAAGAGAGAGACAGAGAGGAAGGAGGAGAGGGTAGAGAAGCAGATGGGCGCTTCTCCTATGTGCCCTGGCTGGGAATCGAACCCGGGACTTCCACACGCCAGGCCAACGCTCTACCACTGAGCCAACTGGCCAGGGCCAAGACCAGGTTTCTTCCTCAAACCCTGGACCTTTGTTTTTGCTCTGGGATGTTTCTTTCTACAGGGCCGGTCAAAGAGAACCCTGTGGGGAGGGCAGCACTTGGGCCCAGATGCCCCCCTCAGAGCCCTTGGTCCTCGTTCCCAGCTGGCTTAGCTCACCTTGCTCCCTGCTGCCCTGGACTGCACATCAGTTTGCGGGGCTTTGTCCTATTCAGTGTGTCCCCATCGTTTTTGGTGGGACAGCTGGATAGGAGGCACATGGACAAGGTGAGGTGTCTACCGGGAAGAGGGTGGACAGGTCTATTCTCCCTTTGCTCCTAGGTTTTGGCCGGGATGAACATCTACCCCTCGGAATTTGAAGACATCAGGGAGGAGTACAACGTGCGGGGCTACCCCACCATCTGCTACTTTGAGTAAGTGCCCTGCTTCCCTGCTGACGCGCGCCGCCTCGTGATGGCATTTGCGTGCCCAGCTGAGCCTACATTGTCTCTCCACATTTTACAGGAAAGGACGGTTTCTGTTCCAGTATGACAACTACGGGTCCACAACCGAGGACATTGTGGAGTGGCTGAAGAAGTAAGTTGGGCATTTACCTACAGACAGAGCAGGGGGGCTGGTGCCCAGAGGGAGGGGCGTCTGCCTCTGGGAGATGGGTGCCTTTGCCAAGGCCTCAGGGTGGTTCCTGGTCCCACGGCTCTGGCTGCGGTTTGGGGAAGAGGGTGAAGAAAGGAAAGGCCCTGGCCGGTTGGCTCAGTGGTAGAGCGCCGGCCTGGCATGTAGAAGTCCCGGGTTTGATTCCCGGCCAGGGCACACAGGAGAAGCGCCCATCTGCTTCTCCACCCCTCCCCCTCTCCTTCCTCTCTGTCTCTCTCTTCCCCTCCCACAGTGAGGCTCCATTGGAGCAAAGATGGCCAGGGCGCTGGGGATGGCTCCTTGGCCTCTGCCCCAGGTGCTGGAGTGGCTCTGGTCCCGGCAGAGCAACGCCCCGGAGGGGCAGAGCGTCGCCCCCTGGTGGGCGTGCCGGGTGGATCCCGGTCGGGCGCATGCGGGAGTCTGTCTGACTGTCTCTCCCGGTTTCTAGCTTAAGAAAAATACCAAAAAAAAAAAAAAAAAAAAAAGGAAAGGACCCATTGTGCTGCCCTGACAGCTATATCTACGTGAGGGTGGCGAATCTCTGTGAGTTTAGGATACAGGAGTGGGGAGGATTTGGTGTGACTTTGGCTGCAATGACCGCATTTCAAATAGTTTTCTTCCTTATACGATCTGTCTCGGGAATAGGCGTCTTGCTCACCCAGGATGTCAGGTTTGAGACTTGTCACTGTAGGTCTTTCCGAAAATGGAATTGTCAATTGAATGCTTATTTCAAACATAACACTGTATTAGGTGCTGTGCAGCTACACGAAATGTAATGCCGTAGGTTACAGAGTGCTCTGCCGTTCATCTGCCCTCCCCACAGGTGCTGGTGCTGAGCAGCCTGTGACCCCTGTTCTGTAATGTGATCAGTGCCTATGACCGAAACCACCCCTCATCTGGAGGCCCCTTTGTGCTCAGCGTGTAGCTTTGGCATGATGGTCGGACCCTGACTGGTGTACTGGACGGGGAGTCTGTCACCCCATGCCTGGAGCTGGGATGGGGCCACCTCTCCTGGAAGCTTCCCAGCCCGCCCAGCTGCGCACTCACCTGCTTGCCTTGCGCTTGGCCTGGCGTCCGCTTGGCATTCCCAGTCACTGCTGATACGCAGTTATTTGCACATAATAATAGCTAACATCTTGGGGGCTCTGCTATGCAGCTGCTACTGTTCTAAGCACTTTATGTGGATTCTGATATAATCCTCAGAACAGCCCTGTAAGGAAAATATTATTATTATTGCCCTTATTTTATGAATGAGGTCACTGAGCACAGTGATGAAGTGGCTTGTCCAGGCTCTGCAGCTGCCAGGTGGAGGGCCAGGGCCCAGACAGTGCCCCCTCCATCCCCATCCGCTCCCTGAGCTCTGCGCGAGCCCTCCCCCACTCGTTAGCGTGCTGGGTGTTTGTTGCATCATAACCTGAGGGGCCCAGGCTTAAAGAATTAGTTATCTAAAAATATGGAGATTGAAATCTGTACTTTCAGAATGGGAAAGGAGGATGAATTTTGTACAAAAAAAATCCACAAGAAGCAGACTGTTAGATTCTAAAAGTCGAAACTCTTGAGTCCTCTGTTGCTTCCCAGGGGCTCGGGAGATAAAACAGGGATAACATCATGTTTGTGTAGCTCTCTCACGTCTGGGAAGCATTGCATATCTCTTTCCCCATCCATCACCGCATCTCAGCCCCTGCCCGGCCAGGCAGCTGCCCATTATCGCATATGCATTGTCTTCCTTTTTCACTTGATAATAAGCATGTCCTCTCCTACAGCGAGGCATATCCCACTCTGCTTTGGGAAAAGGTTTCAACAAATAGCAATCTCATTTGTCACCAGAGCATAAAAATCTGTCTGCTTCCCTCCCCTTCTGTAACCTTTCCTGGTTTCAAAATAGACTGATATCTCTTTTGGAAGGATGGATAGGGTTTTTTTTTTTGTTGTGGTTTTTTTTTTAAGTGTTGAGAATTGCTTACTAACCATAGACAAGGGGACATATCAGTGGAGTGTCTGAGACAGATTACTATCTCCTTCTGTGGCCTGCCACTCTGTCTCCCACCCCAGCTGTCTGCACACTGTCACCCCAGCTCCTCACTGCTCAGCCTGGCCTGAACCCCAGAGCTGCGTCCAGATCTGTGCCCTGGGCTGGTGCCTCCTTACTTTCCCCCCCTCTCCTCTCTCTTCCCACACTCCCCTTCTCCGCCCCCCCCCCACACACACACACACAGTGGCTTCTGGTTCAACCTGGCTCTCCAGATGGAGAGGGTTGGTAGGGTAAGTCCAGGGAAGGGAAGGGAGCATCTGGGTTTCCCTGGCAACCCCTCCAGAGCTGTCCAGCTACCTGATCACGGTCAGGGACACACACTTGAGGGCAGCTTCCCTGAAGACACGGCTGCAGCCCACTCCCCCAGCACAGGGGGTAGGCAGACCACCCCCTGAAGGACCCTCAGTGAGCTGCCTCATCTCATACCTGAGTGAGAGCCAGCAATGTCACTGTGATGCCAATTGGCTTAATTTTTAAAAAAATCTTTTAAAATTAGATTTTAAGGTTATTCAAATGAGATATGTTATTATAGAAAACCTTAAAAGTATACTTAAAAAAAAAAAAGCGTCCCTGTCTCCTCGCCACACACACACTATCCCAAGATAACATGTTCTAATATTCCGGCAAATTTCCTTCTAGATTCTAAACACACACACACACACACAGTCAGATCTGAGGGCAGTGTTTAGGTCTTTACCAGATTTCCCCCGATCCTGGTGGGTAGCTGTGCCCCCACCCCTGTGCCCCGCCTTTCCTGCTTCCCTGCGCCCCCTCCCTGGGCCTCTCCAGCTCGTGGCCAGGGCAGCCAGTGAAGTGGGTGGGGGCGGGTCCAGCCTCGCTTTCTCTCTGGATGACGTTCAGAAGCTCAGGAGAGAGGAGCCCAAATCCTGTCCTTCAACAGGTGACACTGGCAGGTGGGCACGGTGCAAGGCCGGGCAGGGAGTCCCTGGCGCCCAGTGTCCTGGGGCTGTGGGATACCTGCATTTGTCGTGGCAGTTGTGCCGCTTGTGCTCCCGACAGCTGTGTGTCTCATGCCTCTCTCTGCAGATTTCATGCTGCTAAGTTGGGCTTAGCAGTTAGAGTGTGTGAAAGTGGCAGTTCGTGTTGGCCTCGCTATCCATTTTTGCCTGTGTGTGTTTATACTAACTAGAAGCAAGCTGGAAACAAACACAAAGTCTTCTTGTAAGACTTTGAGTTGCATCTTCTCATCCATGGCATGGGCGCCTGCCTCAGGCGAGGAACTGCTTTGTGTGAAGGAGCCAGGGAACTCAGAGTCTCGGGATTGGAAGGGAATGGCGACGCCAGTGAGCCTGCCCAGCAGTTCCCCTTAGTGTTCTCCTCACTTCTAGATAGATGGAGTTGCCTCAGTCCCGCAGATACCTCAGAAAACAGGGCTGGGGTTCATTTTGAGGCAGTCCATTCATGTTTGAATGATTCTTATGACTTAGGTTATGAATCTTGAGGAGCATTGAGTAAAATGTGAGGAACTTTATGTATTTACAAAGTGCTGTCTCACATCCATTATCTGTTAGATGCACCTGAGGAGTAGATAAAGAGACCTACATGTATACGTCATGTAGCTATTTTAAGTCAAGTTGGTTGGTAAGTGGAGGAAACAGGACTCAAAGCCAGGTCGTCTGACTCCTTAGTCAGCTCTTTCCTACCTACCTAGATAGAAGGTTCTTCCACTGAGCGGAAGTTCTTTCTCGGGAGCTTTTTGTTGATGTTGGTTCTCCTTTTGGGGGTCAGAGAAAATAAATCTTAATTTCTTTTTCCAGTGCAGTCTGAAATATTTGAAGGTAGTTGTTATGTTCCTGGGTCTTTTCCAGGTTAAACATCTCCAGTTCCTTTAACCATTCTCCTCTCGTTCAGAGCACATTTATTGGGTATCTGCTGTGTGTTAGGTGTAGGAAGTACAGAGATAAGAGGGAGTCCCAGTCTTCAAGGAGGCAGACAGTAAAAAGCATAATTCAGTGATTATGTTTGGCCTCAGACTTCTACTGAATCCCTCTCTTTCCAGTAAGTCTTCCCACTGTGTCCAGCTCTGCAATCCTCCAGAAAGCGAACTTCCTGCTGTCCACTGGGTGGGAGAGGGCTTTCACCAGGCTGCTAGAGGGCGGGCGGGGCCTGAGGGCCCGGCTGGGCTTTCACCTGTGCCTCCCCTCCTCCGCCCCAGCCCCAGCCCGCTTTGGCTGTGGGAGCCTCTGCTGCACACCACTGTGCTTCCTGGGGCTCCACGCTCTGCGCCCCACACCTCGGGATTCGGCCCTCTGTTTGGCTGCGTCATTTTTGTAACTTCTAAAGTTCCACCAACCTTGTTTTCTTTCTTCAACATTGTCATCTTTTTGCTCCAGTGGGTTCATACTTTAAAAAACCCCAAACTCCTGTACTGTTAATTTAGTGGTTTTGGAGTGTGTTCTCCACCATGTTTAACTAGAAGTTTCTCAGGCGTTTTCATATGCTTTTACTGCTGCTCAGCCATGGCTTCTCCATCTGGTGTGTGCGCTCTTGCCGGCTTTTAAGTAAGTATTTTAATATTTGAATAGATTCCATTCACATAACTGAAGTAATTTTTTACAAAAGATACTAAAAAAGTAAACGTGAAGTTTTGCTTCCGCTTGTTTCCTCCATCCTGTTCTCTCTACCACCCCCTAGAGGTAACCACTTTAGTTTCTTTATGAAAACACAAACAAACACGAATGGGTGGTTTTAAAAACCTCTCCCAAATTTGTTAGCGTACTATGGCGTATTCTCTGTGCCCAGCAGTCTGTGCACAGTGTGTGGAACTTCCGTGTTCCTTGCCATGCTCAGCCCTGTGTGCTGCGGATGAACTGCAGTGTATCTGACCACCTCCCACTAGTGGACACTGGGCTATTTTCTGTCTTTGCTATGACAAACCATCTAGAATGAATGCCTTTGAATGCACATAATTTTGGTGTGTGCAGGTGTATTGTAAATACAAATTCCCTGGAGTGGAATTGGTGGTGTTTGAGGGATTGGTGTTTTGAGCCCAAGTATAGGAACCTAGGGTTTCTTGTGTTGGTCGGGACTGTTGTCTGGCTGGTGACTCATTTTGTGCCACCAGCCCCATTTGATGTTGGATGCATAAGGGCTGAGAGCGGTCTGCTATTTCCCTGCCACTTCCCAAAACTTGGGACAGGATGACAGAGGCTGCCACCAGGGCCTAGTCAGAAGCACCAGAGAGGGCTTCTGGGAGTGAAGGTGGCGTCACACCCTAGTCCTGGTAGCAGGAGGGGGAGGGGGAGGGGGAAGGGAGGGGCCCCACTGTGTGGGTTACGTGGCAGGTGGTGGGTTTCATTGTGTCGACCACATTGCTTTCATTAATTCTCAGCCCTGGCTGCTGGAACTTTACACTTTTCTACTATAGGCTCTCAGAGGCAGGAAACAATGGTTGTCATTTCACATTTGTCATCCTAAAGGGTTTTCAAAGCAGCAATTATGGTGCTTGTGACAGTGAAGCATCAGGGACTTTGTATCACTAGCAGCCTGGCCCTTAGCTGTGGAGCCGTGAGGCCACCTGAGAGCCTCCCCACTCAGATAGTCGGTGACGTAGATACAGTGGTACCGGGACGGAGTGGGCCCCAGGGAGGCTGGGCAGCCGCCCGAGGCTTTGCAGCCAGCACCGGTGGACCTGGGATTTGGACTGACCCCAGTGACTCTGGCTCCAGCACTTACCTCTGGGAAGTGTTTGTGATGCATGCAAACACTGTCACACCGAGGGTGCCCCGGCCTGGCCTCGGTTTCTTGGCCCCCTCTTCTTTATCGTGACCCCTCCCCCAGCAGCCCCCCGGGTGGCAGCCTCCCCTCCCCTCCCCTCCCAGAGACACCTGCCTCTTTGCTCCTCACCCCCATGCGCAGGGCCTCCTCCCTTGTAGTGTTTGCAGTCCCGCCCCTGCCTGTAGGGCACTGCTGAACACAACAGTGAGCTATCCAAAGGTCACTCTGCTATTCTCTTTAATTTTGCCATTTTTGCTGGAAGTTTGAAAGAGCTTGAGAAGCTCACAAACCTCCAGGTTCCAGGGAGGCAGTGAGATTTCCTGAGCTGCCTAGAGATCTAGAGCTAAATGCCACGGTTTGGGATGGGATGTCAGCTAAGCGCTTCTGTGGGGCTTGAGGGGACGGTGGAGGTGGGCAGCGCCAGACACCCACCCCCACCCTCGGCTCCCCCACCAGGGGGTTCCTGGTGAGCCCCTGAAGCCCGCCGTGCCGAGCCAGGGGGGCTTTGTGCCGGGGGCTGGATTTTGTACGGGCTACTCAGGCCCCAGGCTTGCTCTGAGCTCTGCCTGTTTTTGGTCTTCCAGTCCGCAGCCGCCACAGCCCCATGTCCCCGAGACTCCCTGGGCAGATGAGGGCGGCTCCGTTTATCACCTGACCGATGAAGACTTTGACCAGTTTGTGAAGGAACACACCTCTGTCCTCGTCATGTTCCACGCCCCATGTGAGTGGAGCCTTGCTCCCCCCTCCATATCCTTCCCTCCCTCAGCGTAGGGCGGGCGCTGCTCTGGGACATGAGTCCAGTGAGCACCTGCTTGTCGGATGCCTTTTCGGAGCCAGGGATGCTCTGCTGCGAAGCGAGGTCCCTGCCTTCGCGGTGCACACAGCTCCCAGTCAGGCCGCATGTGTCCCTCAGCTCAACCTGGCAGATCTAAGCCGCTTCTTCCAAGTCAGAGTGAATCAGGAAATGCAAATGGGCTTCCCAGAATTGGAGAAATTAGAACCAGAAGGGCCCTCAGATATTGCCTAGAAGGGTAATCAATCATCCCTCACCCTACAGGTGGGGAAACTGAGGCCCCGAGAGGGCTTGATGTTGCCCAGCAGATTGGAGGGCACAGCGAGGCCAGGGCTGGAGCCTCAGACCTCCAGCATCTAGAATGTCTTCCTTCTGCTTCACTGGGGTCGATCACAGCCTGAGGCGGCCACAGTGGGTCAAGGAAGGAGAATGGGTAAAGCTGTAATTTAAATTTGCAATATGGCTGAAAGCTTAGGACTTTTCTAGAGCAGTGTCCTTCCTGTTCCCATGGAGAATGGAAATTCCAAGAGGGAGAAGGCTGCTCTTGTTAGGTGAGCAGGGATGGTGTGAGAGCAAGAGGGTGACAGCCCGGGGCACGGGGCTGCTGGGCGCTGCTCCTGGGATAGGGCGGGTCACCGAGGGGTGAGGAAGGTCAGTCCTCGGCACCCTGGGACTGGCGCATGTGGATGGGGTTCTCTTCTCACCAACTCTTTGGCACAGTGATGGCAAGTAAGAGATTGTGGAGGAGGAAAAAAATCCAAAAATAACTACAGATAAATGTCATAACCATCCAGTCCATAGCAGTTATAGGGACCCTTATGCTAATAGTTGTGCATCACCCTACGGTGATAGTGGCTTCTTGCAGGATCATCTACTTTCATTGTAGCCACAGTGCCATGAAGCTAGTATGATTAACCCCATTTTACAGATACGGAGACTGACACACCAGGAAGTGACACAAACTGTTCCCTGCTCTGTGGGTTGGTGTGCTGACCTCGGCCTTCCAACCCCCGTCCCCCTGCAGCCTCCCATTGGTGCTGTTAGGTGGAAGTGTTCGTAAATGGACTACTACAAGGGATTTCCCAACTCCTTTTTTTCTCATAAATGTGAAATTCTTAAGAGAATCCACAGGCAAAGTACTCCCTTTGGCCCCTTTCATTCTGAATTTCTAGAAAATGAACCAAAAAAAAACTAAGTTTCAAAAAGCTTCCTGGTTAAAGACAATGACCGTTCGGGCCTTAGGAGCAGGTCACCCCTGGCCCTCCTGGGGCCTCCCTGTGGTTGGCGGTCCCTGAAGACTCCCTGCCAGGTGCCACTGTCGTGCTGATCCTGGTGGAAGCGGGCTTGCCCGGCCAGTCTCAGAATTGCTGATGGAAGCAAGTCTTGCAGGAAGTTATGTGGAATCTGGAGCTGAAATCACCCTGCCTGCATCCCTGTCCCTGAAGAAAAGGCAGATGCAGGCTGGCTGTTTTCAACTCCCCTCTGCGACCTTCACCGCTGGGTGCTGGTCGTGGTCCACGTCAGGAAAGCCCACCCGACTCTGGGAAGAGCGTGGAGTGGTTCGAGCAGTGGTTTATGTATCACAGTGTGAAGACTAGGTGCCCCCTTTGATGGATCCTGTAAATCAGTGGTCCCTAAACTTTCTACACAGGGGCCAGTTCACTGTCCCTCAGACCGTTTGAGGGCCAGACTATAAAAAAAACTATGAACAAATCCCTATGCACACTGCACATATCTTATTTTAAAGTAAAAAAACAAAACGGGAACAAATACAATATTTAAAATAAAGAACAAGTAAATTTAAATCAAACTGACCAGTATTTCGATGGGAACTATGGGCCTGCTTTTGGCTAATGAGATTGTCAATGTCCGGTTCCATATTTGTCACTGCTAGCCGTAACAAGTGATATGATGCACTTCTGGAGCCGTGACGTGTGCGTCCTGTGTCACCAGAAGTAGTACTGTACGTAAGCGCTGCCGCCACATACAGTACTCCAGGAGCACAGGATGTATCCGCATCCTGTGCTCCTCTCACTGACCACCAATGAAAGAGGTACCCCTTCCGGAAGTGTGGTGGGGGCCGGATAAATGGCCTCAGGGGGCCGCATATGGCCTGTGGGCCGTAGTTTGGGGACCCCTGTTGTAAATCATCCAAAAGTATGTACATCTCAGATAGATTGGAATCGTTTAATAATTGTTAATTAAGTGCTTTCTTTTTAAGAACCCTGGTTGCAAACTAGACGTGTTTTGTCTGTTCTTTTCTGTGGTCTTAGGTTGTGAGCAATCCATTGTAGTAGCTGATGCTTGTGGGGCCTTGGGGCCAGGAGCCTGAGCACAGGGTGCCTCCATATCTCGTCCCTCTGATAATTCGCTCTTCCCTCCCTGAACCGAAAGGAGATCACTTATCACCCTTGCTCCCAAGCCAGGTCACCCGTGGGCGTAGAATAGAGTAAGGGCTTAATGAATGAGAAAATGAACAAATACAGTTGTTGTAGAGCTAAATTAGAAATTGGAGAATGAGAACTAGAAACCAGATGGCAACGTTTGTGTTCCGCATTAGTCATTATTAACAAATAGTATGAAAATACCGTGCTCTGTAGAGATCCCTGCTGAGGGGCTCTGATTTCAAACTGAGCAAATGGAGCTGTCAGAGGCTCCTCTGGCAGGTGTCTGCCCATTAGGGAGGGAGCCTCATTCTCCAATGAGGTGTCTGCCTGCCCCCTGGCTCTGCACGCATGTGTGGGGGACTGGCAGAGGAAGAAGGCTCAGGGCAAAAAGCATGAGGTGAAGCTTCCTGGTGAACCACCTGTTAAAGTCCTCATCGGATGGGAGTGGCCTTGCCAGACCAAACAGGCTGTGGTTTAGAAATGGACCATTTTGGAGGCTTGGAAAAACAAGTTGGGCTTCAACATAGAAGACCATAGATTTACTAAGGCAGGGGTTGGGAACCTTTTTGGCTGAGAGAGCCATGAACGCCACATATTTTAAAATGTAATTCCGTGAGAGCCATACAACGACCCATGTATGTTATGCATTATCCAATAAAAATTTGGTGTTGTCCCGGAGGACAGCTGTGATTGGCTCCAGCCACCCGCAACCATGAACATGAGTGGTAGGAAATGAATGGATTGTAATACATGAGAATATTTTATATTTTTAACATTTTTTTTTATTAAAGATTTGTCTGTGAGCCAGATGCAACCATCAAAAGAGCCACATCTGGCTCACGAGCCATAGGTTCCTGACCCCTGTACTAAGGACTGCCAGATGTCCTTGTTTGTCTTTTGGGGTAGGATTACTGGGTTGGTGAATTAGCATGTCTTCTCAGTTGCCTTTTTCCTGACTGCAATGTGGAGAACCTGGCCGGATGGGGCCACCCGAGGGGGCATTCTCTTAGTGCTCTTACTGTGAGTCTGGCCTGGTTCTGTCTAGAGGGTCCTACTTGCTTTTTAATCAGCAATTTAATTACAACTAAAACAGCAAGGCATACTTCCAAATCTGTGAGGGTTCAAGTTGGAAGAGGATAGTTAGATAAAATATCAAACAATTGCACCAAGATTTTAAAGGACCCCAACAGACTAAAATAGTGAGGCTGAAAGCAAAGAGCTGTATTAATTTTATGACATTTTTGCTAACTAAAAAGGAATGCATGTGTGTTTGTTTCATCAAGGGTTAAGATAACAAAGTATAGAGAAGAAAATTAGCATTATTCCTGCTACTGACTCCCAGGAAGGGCCCTATCACTCTGCAGGGTTATTTCTATGCAGAGGAAGCGTTCCATGTTATTTCTTTCATGCGCCTTTGAAGATGTTTTCATGTAAACATAGGTGTTGGCATATAAATCTACCTCAATCTTTTTAACCACTGAGTGGTGTTTTTTAACATAGAGATGCCATAAATTTTAAGCCATTGCCTTGATGATAAATGTTTGATGAAATCTTTTA
Source organism: Saccopteryx bilineata (assembly GCF_036850765.1). Lineage (NCBI taxonomy): Eukaryota > Metazoa > Chordata > Mammalia > Chiroptera > Emballonuridae > Saccopteryx > Saccopteryx bilineata. Next base: position 52,522,303 of record NC_089497.1, read on the forward strand.
CTATTCAAGCATTGCAATGAACATGTGTAAGTGTATGTATTTGGGAACATGTCTAATTCCTGACAGTGAAGTTGCTGGGCCGTGTGGTAAGTGTGCTTGAGCTCTGTAGATCTTACCACCTTGCCCTCCAGAAAGGTGTCACCACACCTGACAGTGTGTGACAGAGCCTGCATCTTTGCCAGCCATGGATACTATCAACCTTTTCTATTCCGGCTGACCTGGGCAGAGGGGCTGCTTGTCTGCGGCTCCCTGGTCTCCAGGAGAGTTGGTATCTTCTTGTGATATGCGGCTTTCCTTATGTCTTCTGTGAACCACCTGTTCATACCCCAGTTTTCTATTGGGTACTTTGTTTTTTTTCTTCTTGACCTAGAACTTTTTCGTTATGGATATGAATTTTGATCTACTATCCATCTTCCAGATGTTCTCTGGCAGTCTGTTACTTGCTTTAATTTTCTGTACGTGCCTTTCATTGTACAAAAGATTTACTTTTTGAGTGGTTAAATAATAGAATCTTTTTTGAGCACTGATTATGGATCAGGCGTTGTTCTAAGCACTTCCCACATCATAACTCATTTAATCTTCACAACAAAACCTGTGAAGTGTATATCCAGATTATCCCCATTTTACAGGTTAGGAAGGGGAGGCATCGAGAGGATGAGAAACTTGCCAGAAGCCACGTAGCCGTAAAGGGGGGCCGGGCTTACAACCCAGGCAGTCGTAGAGGCCGCAGCCTTACCGTTGAGCCTTCTGGAAACCTGCCTCTTTTATCTTGACCTCTGGGATTCATGGGTTGCTTGGGAAATCTATCCCCAAGGTACAAAAATAGTGTGCTATATTTTGTTACAATGTTTTTGGTTTTATATATTTTTTTCTTTAATTCATCTGAATCTTTCATTTGCTTGTTGGGCCAGGTAGAATTGATTTAATTGTACTTAAGTTCCTTTTCCTATGCGTCATTCTTTTTTTTCTCACATTTTTCTTAACATTATCTTATTTGTTTTTTCTTAATGTTATTAAAAATGCCATTTTTGTACATGCTTCTTGAGGTCACATACTATTCCATTGTATAATGGCACCATAAATTACTTAACCAGCAGCATAGCTGAAGGTCGGAGTTATTTACCGTATTTCCCCACTGTAAATCATGCTGCACAGAGCATTTTCGTGCATAAATATTTGTCCACGTGTCAGATTATTACCTTAGGATAGAAGCCTGGAAGAAAAATTTTGAAAGCTTGTTATCCGCATTTTACAGTACTATAAAGGAAGGCAAAAACCCCAAATCTACCTTTGCATGAGAAGAGGGCTGTGTGACGGATGGAAGCGTGAGTTTGCCGCAGAGTCTGGGAGTGTCTGCAGGTCAGCTTTGGTGTGTATACAGCTGGAGGCCTCGCGAAAGCTCTGAGGTGTCTGGTGGGGAGGCATTCGGAGTGGTAAGACGTCAGTGTTTCTGCCGGCTCCTGTGGGAGCCCCACCCCCCTGGCACGCCAGGAAAGGCTCCACAGCAGTTTTATAATAAAATCGTAAATGTAATTGAAGACAGTGTAATCCAGAGGAATCTGAAGGCCTGGTTGCTGGGAAGCCAACGAGCCCACGGCCAGAAGAACGCGATGGAGGGTTGAGGCGTAGACTGTGTGCCAGGTCGTGAAAACTGGTATAAGGCCGCTTACACAGATGATAAAAACCCAGCGAGGAGGTTGACCATAAAACTTAATGGCCCATCAAATCACCATCAGGACACTAAAATGCAGGGCCCGGAGTCCTACTCCCGAGGGTAAGCCTCTTCCTCTGGCTCCCCCGCAGCCAGGATATCCTGAAGGCCAGGCCCAGGAAGCTGGAGGAGGGGTTGAGGCCGGCACCAAGCATGACCCTGGCTCCCAGAACGGGCTGGCACCAGCCAGGGAGGAGTCTGCAGGGCCAGATCTTCCTCCTCCTTGGGGCCTGGCCAGTCTCCTCATCATAAACTCTTGTTAACAGAAGTTGGTAGCTTAGCTTTAGTATCTTGTTCAGGGAATTGATGCTAGAAGCAAAACGCTTAACAATATCAAGAGAACCCTAGGGTATGTATTGAATACTTTAGAACAACATCCACAGGTGTGGAGATCTCCGAAGATGTCTTTTATACCCGGTGAGGAGCAGGTGCAATGTACAAACGGTGGTGGGAGGGGAAGTTCGAGCACAGCAGGCGACTCGGCTGTCAGTTATACGAAGCAGCGGTGCTGAGTCAACTGGCACCTATTCGGGTGCAAGGCATGCCTTGCCCCCAAAGAATTTAGTCCCGTTAAATCTTGTTATCACAGGTGTAAACCTGGACAAGATAGTCGTGAGGTTAATTCATTCAAAAGGTGTGTGGAGCCCCATCCTCGGCACCAGGGATGTGGTGCTGAGCTAGACAGACAGCTCAGCCTGTCGAGAGCTTAAGGTCCAGTTGGGCAGATGGACAGGGATCAAGTAAATAAGTTACTCCAGCTGTTTTGAGTCCAGTTGAGAAAAGAAGTAGGATATCGGAAGAGAGCATGGTTGAGTGAGGCTTTTTTCCGTTACGTGGCCTGGGAATTTCTCTGTTGAAGGCATGACTGAAATAAAGAGGTGAGCCCTACAAAGACCTGGGGCAAGTCTGTGCTCCAGCCAGCAGCATGGAGAGCCTGAGGTCGAAGTGAGCTCGTGTGATCAGAGGACAGACAGAGGGCCATGGGCTGCCGAGTGCAGGACGGGAGGGGCTTGGGAGTAGAGGGGTCATATGGTGTGGGCTGTGGCTGGGGTAAAGAGTTTGGATTTTGCTGTGCCTGGCATAGGAAACACTTCACCAAGGGAATTTTATCTGATTTTTGTTTTAAAAAGATGCCCTGGCTGCTCCCAAATATCAGATGACAGTAATATGACAGTCACAAGGCAGTACCAAACTAAATGCCACAGAAACACATGAATGAGAAGTATTTTGTGAGTAGAAGAGAAGTAGGTGGTTCAGTGGCGCTGGACCTTCCCCAGTGGATTAGGCAAAAGCTTTCTTTGTCTGAGCTGGGGCTCATTCTCCTTTTCTCCCGAGGAGCCCTGGGAATAGAGCAGAGCCACCCTGGCAGAGGTGGTAGCAGGGGACATCACCAGAGCCTTCATGCCATGGAATGGTTCGTCTCGATTTTTTCCCACAGGGTGTGGCCACTGTAAGAAAATGAAGCCAGAGTTTGAGAGTGCAGCTGAAGTCCTCCACGGAGAAGCAGGGGTAAGCATCCTTTCCTTACCCCCTCCCCACTCTTATCTAAAGAATCAGCGACATGAATCCTTACCACGACTTTTCCCTGCCAGCTCTGCAGCAGCTCTCCCGGGCCCTGGAGGTCTGTAGTATCTCCACGTCCCTAGTAGACCTATCCTAGTCAGGTGGGTGGGGCCCCGACCAGGGATGGATGGGTGCAGAGAGACAGTGGGGTCCCATTGCCATGCCCATCCAGGTACCTCTGTCAGGTCATGGCTCTGGACTGAAGCCCAAGATTCCCTTCTAATCGCTGGGACCCTGGCTATTGGGAATAGCCACAGTCTACCCAGCCTGCTTGGTGGGCAGATTTAAAAGCCTCATCTTAGCCCATAACTGACAAATGATGGACATGCCAGCCTTCAGTCATTCCCAGGGGCCAGCCACCCCACAGTGGAGTCCGCTCAGGCCCCGGGAGGGTTGGGGGCTGTCACCTGGGCTCCTCTGCTCTGCCAGCACGGTGTCTGAGGCTGTCGTGCATGGTTGGCCTCTCCCCCATCCAGAGCTCTGGTGTCCTTGCAGCTGTCGATGCCACTGTCAACAAGGCCCTGGCAGAAAGGTTCCATATCTCCGAGTTCCCTACACTGAAGTATTTTAAGAATGGAGAGAAGTATGCAGTGCCTGTGCTCAGAACGAAGAAGAACTTTATTGAATGGATAGAAAAGTAAGTTTGATGGTCCTGATAGTACACCTTGACTCCTGGCTGTCGGCCACCAGAGACGGCCTTGAAGGGGAGAATTAGACCTTAGACGCTCCTGTCCTTGACTCAGGGCCTCGGGAGCCAGGACAGATTTGACTCCTCCAGTCCTAAAGCCACTGTGGTGCTCACCACGGGTCCTCCTCTCTGGTGCAGCTCCACCAGCTCCAGTAAGCCCGTGTTTCTTCACTTAGAGAACCCCTTTCCCTATGTCTTGGCCCAGCTTTTATCCTCTGCACTTGTTCCATCCCCTTTGAATGAAGGAAGGAAACACTCAGCTCTTCCCGAGAGCTGGCCGCAGTGGACCCAGGTTTGCTGGCGGTTCACTAGGCCTCCAGCAGTGTCCACAGTGCAGCCCGTGGTGCTCTGGGGTCGAGAATAAAGATGTCAGAGCGTCCCCTCGGCCTGCATGTTAAATAGTGTGGCAGGGCTGCCACAACAGGCAACGCAGAGTGGGCAGGTGGCTCGACAGGGGAAGTAGAGTTTCTCGCAGTTCTGGGGACCAAAGTTCAAGACCAGATGTCTCCAGGGTTAGTTTCTTCCGAGGCCTCTCACCATGGCTGTCGTCTTCCTGTGTCCTCACATAGTCTTCCCTCTGTCTGTGTCCTCATCTCCTTTCTTAAAAGGACAACAGTAATATTGGATTAGGGCCCACCCCAGTGACCTCGTTTTAACTTAATTGCCTCTCTACAGACCCTATCTCCAAATACAGTGACATTCTGAGGTCCGAGGGCAGGGGTCCCCAAACTACGGCCCGCGGGCCACATGCGGCCCCCTGAGGCCATTTATCCGGCCCCCGCCGCACTTCTGGAAGGGTACCTCTTTCATTGGTGGTCAGTGAGAGGCCCATAGTTCCCATTGAAATATTGGTCAGTTTGTTGATTTAAATTTACTTGTTCTTTATTTTAAATATTGTATTTTTTCCCGTTTTGTTTTTTTACTTTAAAATAAGATATGTGCAGTGTGCATAGGAATTTGTTCATAGTTTTTTTATAGTCCGGCCCTCCAACAGTCTGAGGGACAGTGAACTGGCCCCCTGTGTAAAAAGTTTGGGGACCCCTGTCCTAGGGGTTAGGACTTCAACATATGAATTTTGGGGGACGGGCACAGTTCATCCCACAACAGCCTGCAAGTCCAGAGGCCCTGAGCAACCGTGCAGTTACAGGACTTCGGGACATGCAGTTCTTAGCGTTTCCCCTCCTGTGAGGGGGCTGACAAGGCCAGCACACGGCTGCCTTGGGAAACGGAGACAGCCCCAGGCCTTGCTTGAGAGACAAAAATTATTAGGACACAACTGAGGAGCCTTTTTTCTATCTACACCCCACACACACACACAACTTGAGTATTCAAGACTATTTCCTCATTTCAGCTCAGGGCAAGATAAAGAAGACCCTTCCAGCCCCTGCAGAGGCCCTGGGACATGGCATAATGACACCCAGGTGCTACGCCAGTGACATAAGAACTGCAAAATCACAGCACCTAAATTGAATTACTTTCTTAGGACATTGGACCTCAAACTTGGATATATTGTACATATGTCAGTGTCACCTGGGGTTGAGTGCTTATCTAAAGTTCAGAGTCGGGGCTACTGTCCCTGAAACTTTGATTCAGGACATGTGAATGGGACCTTCAGCCACAGTGTTTTGAGAAGCACCAGCTCTTAGAATGGAAGCAAAGCTCCCATTAGGTTCAGGAGAGATCCCTGGCAAGAGGTGAGTGGGCTGCCATGGTCCTGGTGTCTGCTCCGCCCACTGTCCTGCTCGTCACTGCGGGTGCCTTTGTCTTGGGGACCAAAAGGGAGTGGTGGTTCGCTTCCAGAAGAGACACAGCGCTCACTACCCTGGCCCTTCTGCTGCAGAAGCAGGTTGCTATTCACACCCACCTGCTGCTGCCTTGTTCTGGTGCCAGGCTGGTTCACTGTGAGGGGTTGAGGAGGCGGGGGTTCAGGCAAGGTACATGGTGATTGCTCGTGTGATCAGGGTGCCGAGGGACATGGCAGCGTTAATCATTGCTAATCCCTAGACACAAATAACGAGCACGAGGCTCTCTGTCTTTTCTGTGTGCATCGCCCTGCTGAGCGCCTGGAAAACACTGAGGTGAGAACATGAGCTTTGGGTTTCAAGCGGCTGCTTGGATCCGGTCCCCCAGCCTGTCCCTGGACCCTGCTAAGCCCCAGTTTCCCATCTATAAAATGGAGACAATACTTTTCCTTCCCATAGACTTGTGCTTAGCATGGTACATGGTTTAGAAAGACAGTAAGGAAACTGTTTTTATTTGTGATGCCGCTGTCATATGGGCTGTGACTGAGCATCACCACACTAGTGGTGACACTTTCGTCCTTTGCAGAATGTCTTTATATCTGTAGCCCTATCTCGTCCTCAGGTCCTACTCAGATCCAAGTTTTTATTCCTGTTTTCTTGATGAAGACACTTAGTTCAGAGAGGTTAAGAGCCTTTTCTAGGGACAAATGGTACTTCTTTGGGGAGCTGGAAGGAACCCTTCAGGAGGAACGTGCATGCAGGCAGCTCTCAGATGGAGAGTTGCGGCTTGTCACCAGAAGCAGGGTGAGCAGATGGTGTCGGGAAGGCTGGTGGCGGTTCAGGGCTTGTGCACAAGTGGCCTCGCTGCGTCACTGAGACATGCCTGCCCAGGCCAGCCAGGACAGGGACAGGCAGAGAAGAAAGGTCAGCCACAGAACCAGGGTTTATGACAGGACCTGGAGGACAAACAAAAAGGAGGAAGACTTGGAAGGGGAAGTCCTGGTGCTGAGAGCAGAGTGCCACTAACACAATGGAGAAGTTGTGGGTAGTTTGATTTGGGACAAGGAGGGGGAAGACGTGTATGTTCTAAGCCTTGTTGGGATTGGGATGCCAGTGGGCCTCCAGGTCGAAATACCTGGAAAACACTTGGAAATAGGACGCTTGGAGGAAAAGTCAGGACTCGAGACATCCTCAGCCATGGAGATTACAGAAGCCGTGCAGGTGGATGTGACATTTTGAGAATTGCAGGGGCTAGGAGATACTGTAGATCCGGGAAAGAGACAGGGCTGTTGGGCAGGTGGGGAAGGGGCCGTCTGCGGTCTGTCCATAGAGAGGGCTCTGAAAGGCGAGAGGGGCACAGGTGTCATGCAGGTGGAGGACATGCGGGCTCTGGGAGCAGACCACTCCCCCGGAGACGCTTCTCAGAGGGGAGAGAAGCCTGACTAGGTGATGGCACAGTGGATAGAGCGTCGGACTGGGACACAGAGGACCCAGGTTCAAAACCCCAGGGTCTCCAGCTTGAGCATGGGCTCATCTGGTTTGAGCAAAAAGCTCACCAGCTTGAGCCCAAGGTCACTGGCTTGAGCAAGGGGTCACTCGGTCTGCTGTAGCCCCCCTTGATCAAGGCACATATGAGAAAGCAATCAATGAACAACTAAGGTGCTACAATGAAGAATTGATGCTTCTCATCTCTCTCCCTTTCTGTCTGTCCCTATCTGTCCCTCTGTCACAAAAAAAATAAAGTAAAAATAAGGGGAGGGAACTGTGGTTATAGAGGAGGGGACAAGGGCAGCAGAAGCTTTTTAAAGGCCCTGGAACCTTATACTTTTGTGAGACAAAGTGGAGGGAACCAGTCTGTGGACAGAAGGAGAATGAAAAACACTTACTGAATGCCTGTCGTTTATGAGAGCATACAGGCTCTCAGCAACTATCGCTTGCGTGGCTGACTAGGTGCTTTACATATACTCTCTGATCTTCATAAGGATCCCAGGAAGTAGGTATCATTGTACTCACTTAACAGAAAGAAAATGGGAGCTCAGAGGAGTTTAGTTACTTACCTAAGGTCACACAGTTGGTAAGTAATCTGGATTTGAAGCCAAACCCACCGCACAGTGTGGCCCATGCTCTCTCCACCAGAACAGAGGCTCAGGAACAGCAGATGACAGCAGGCCTCTAGGGTCCCAGGAGAGACCAGGGGAGTGGGCGGGGGGGCCTGCAGAGGAGCTTCTGTGCCTGTAGCAAGGAGCTGACAGCTTACAGGTGGAGGCTGCCTGCCCGAAAAGGGGCTCACGTCTTCCACACCTTCACAAAATGGCTTATTAGGCTGTTCAGGGGCAGTCAGAGATCTTTGTTGATGGTACAGATTTTTTCCATGTTTAAACTGGGGTGGTGAATTCAGTGTTAGCAAGGATGCACGGTGGTGTCTCTCATGCTCCCCACGCAGTACTGGGGTGGGGGGGCAGCACTTGCTGTGCAGCAGCCTCTCATGACCGTGCCCTCCACCCCTGCGTCCTGCAGCCCCGAGGCCCCGCCACCCCCAGAGCCCACCTGGGAAGAGCAGCAGACCAGCGTGTTGCATCTGATGGGGGACAACTTCCGGGAGACCCTGAAGAAGAAGAAACACACCTTGGTCATGTTCTATGCCCCTTGTAAGTAGCTGGGTGCTCACTGTGGGGAGCCAGACTGAACCGAGGCCACCCGCCCCTCCCTGGACCAGGGACTCCGCAGGTTGACTTTCTGCTCATCTGCTGTGAGCAAGGCTGAGGTCCTTCCGAACTCAGGGCTTGCTCCGGTCAGGGGGCTCTGTCGGGTACTTGACCTCTTCCCGGGAGCGTTCCTCACGTCAGTCCAAAGCCTCTGCTTCTGCGTGTGGCAGGGGCCTGCCGTGTGATTGTTCAGCCTCGTGTTCCTGGGGTCTTGCAGGCTGTCCACCTCCCACCTGGCCATTTCTTCCCACCCCTCGCTCCGTCTGTGCCTCCAGATACTGACTTCGCCATCCTACCTTGGGATTCAGCAACTTGGAATTAGCCTTCCCCAGCGGCTTTGAAGCCACTGCTGTTGAAGCTGTGGTAAAAGCAGTCACGTTTGCTCGGAGCTCCTGAGATCCTGCCATTTGTTTTAATCAAAGCTTAAGTTGAAGAAGTGACACCCCTGCTAACACTGGTGTTTGTGACCTCAGGTTTTGTGTATCCCCATTTTAAAGTTAATTGATACTTCACAGGAAAGGCTCTTGAATTTCCCACTCTCCTGTTGCCCTTCTCTCTCTCCCCCAGGTTACAGCTCAGCTTAATGGAGTGGGGATAATAAAGTTGTACTCTGCAGAGAAGCCAGCAGCTCACGCTAGTCATAAACCTGCTGGGCTGTAGCGGCCCCTCCTGTCTGCTGCCCTCTGGCCCCCACTTTTCAAGTCAGTAATCTGTAATGTCCCTCCTCAGCTCGCACTGTCTGGAAGGGGCTGCCTCCTGGCCTCACGGTCCCCCAGCCTCAGACCCGGCCCTCCGGCGACTGACACGTCCTGCTGGGGGCTCTGCTCTCTCAGGTCCTTAAGAGCTTTTCTCGCTGTCCTCCTCTGCCTGTGGAGTATGCCTAGCAGCAAGTTAGGGACAGAGCTGTTTGTTCACACATTCAATTCATAGAGTCAGGGCTTTCTCAGCAGCACTGACAACCTGGCTGTAGAAGTAGGAGTTCTTGACCAGCTGTGGGGTGGAATTTAGAAAGCCCAGACTAATCCCTGACCCTGGGCTAGGGACCCTTGCTGGGCTGCTAAGGACTTTCCTCAAATACCAGGGTGTGCTAGACGGTGTCCTGGACACAGGACAAGGGAAGGAGGCATGGGTCCCTGCCAGGCCTCAGGGACCCCGCAGTCTGCCCTGGTGAGAGACAACTTTCAATGTAGGGTGAGTCACTGAGCAACTCAACCTCTGTCAAAGGGCTTGGTGCCTCTGTCCCATCTACCTCCTGCACTCTCCTGTCTCTGAACCCTGCTCCACACTCCTAAAATATATTAATCAGTGGGTTATACAGTACTGAGGAGCAGGGAACTATCCAAAGACATATCTTTAAAAATGTTTTTAATCATAAAAATAATAAATACTTATTTATAATAGACATAGTGGATAATGTATACCATGTATATGCAAAGACTACTACAGAAAGGTTGAACTCCTGATAAAGATAGACATAGAAGCCACAGCTGACCTCCGCGTCCTTCCCGTATCACCTGCCCCCGCGCCTCTGCTGCCCTCCACCCGCCCCGTCCTCCTGCTGGTGCATTGTTCTCCCCTGTGCCCAGCCCCACTGGGTGCTGCAAGGTCTGGCCTGTGACTGCCCCCCTGAGTCTCTGAAAGTGGAATTTTCTGTCCTATCCTGAGTACTTGTTTCTCTCTCCTCGCCCTGGGAGACTTCTTTGTTTCCTGCTATCCAGAAGTGGCGCCTTTCATTAAAGAGTCCAACTTGAAAAACGATGCCTCTCTGGCCCAACTGGCACCTCTTGGTAGCATCACGATGCCCTTTCTAAAACAGCCTCTCCTCCAGTTATTCACTCGCCGTGCTCTTTCTTTTGGATAATGAAAAAATAGATGCAACAGGAGGCCATTAATCTGAGACCTAAGTACTTTAAATTGATTGTAATAGGAGCTTGCACTAGGCTGACAGTTACCTTTATACCTTCAGTAAGCCAAGAGGTTAGAAAGAAAGTTAGTGATACCAGATTTGGGGGGAAGAGGGTAGCTTTTCTGAGGATACTATTATTTCTGAGGATACTATTAGTAAACATCCGTGCCACTCACGAGGAACCTAGGTGACCTAAAGCATACTTTGATGAGCCTTGTCAACGAGCACATACGTTGTGCTCTAAAATGTTTTGAAAATTGTACACTGTCATTTCTTCATAGGACGAAACTTTCATGAATTTGAGCTATTCTCCCGTCTGTTAGGTCACGTTAGTGTTGTGTTCTTGTAGCTGTCATTAAGGCAATTTAAAAACATCTGTTAGGATCTGTGTGAGTTAGGCTGTGCTAGACACTTTGTCTCGTTTAGTTCGAATGTAACCCACAGCCTGCCCAGCTCTCCTCTCCGCTCCTGGGTCAGATGATGGAGAGCCCCTCTAAGCCCCTCCATCTCCGTCCACGCTGTGCGAGGGCCAGCTGCCCGGTCCACCACCCAGGCCGTATGGGTGGTCCTGCCATCTCAGAAACCCATTCAAATGCTGACTTCAGATTGAAGTTGTAGCTTAGTCTTAATTTGGTTCCACAAAACCCTTTGAAATGCCAATCATTATTATCTTATTTTTGAAAGAGAGAAATCGGATGACCAAAGCCATTCTGTGCCTTGGCTTTTCCTAGGTGGAGGGAGGGCTGTTTGGCAGGGAGCTGGCTGGAGCTCTCCCCGCAGGGCATCTGGCCTCTCCCACCTGTGTTTTGATGAGAATTAATTGCCGCAGTCAGGGAAACCCTGCCCTGAAAGCAGCTCTGTTCTCTCAGCCATGTGTTCAGTGTCCGGGAAATGGTTGCGAGAGGAGGCGGGCTTGGGCTTTGAGCCACTGACGCTGAGGGAAGTGCCACAAGAGTGGTTCCGGGCCAGCGCAGCCTGTCGCTGCCCGGCTCTCTCCTCAGTGGGTGCTGCCCTGGGTTCCCCGGGACAGGAGGAAGTGGCCCCACACAGGTGCCAGCCCAAGGCGCTGTCCCCAGAGCCTGAGGGTGGGACAGAGAGCAAAAGAGACTGGGTGGCATGCACACCACTGTCCCACCAGGGCTCCAGAGTCACAGGTCCTTGTCCACGCTGATGGGCCCCTCCCTCCCTGTCCACGCTGATGGGCCTCTCCCTCCCTCGGCAGCCTAGTCCCTGGAAACGTCAGCTCGTCCTCCTCTCACTGGACCTGGGCTTTCTCGTTCCTGGATCCGAGGTTCAGGTGGATGGTAGAACAAAGGGTAGAAGCACAGTGGAGGACCGGGGCCTGGCTCGGCGGCTCGGTCTGGGCTGAGGGTCGTGGTTGCTGACGATATGGAAGTTAGTCCCGAAGCATGAGTAGCGGGGGCTCAGGCAGCATGGTTGCTCCTGCCCCCCCCCCATCTTTCCCAGTCCTGCTTCCTCAGTCATGAAATGGAGAGGTCTGCCATTGCCACTGAGCAAGAGAAGAGGGTTTTGTAACAGGCTTAGAGAGTCCTGAGCACACATCCACCTTTTCTGAGCCCAAAACTTCCTCTACACCGGGCTCCCCCAGCCCTGAAGGTAGCTCTCTGGGAAAGGTAACTGTCAACCGTAGTCTGAGTGTGGGGTGGAGCCACTCCACTCCTGGGCCTCCGCTTGTGCGGAGACAACTTAGTTGTGCAGGACAACTAAGCCCTCATGCCGACAGCAGACACGTGGGACGCTGGTTTGAGGAGTAGGGTTGATGCGTGGGCCCTGCTGGTGGGGTGTGCAGGTGGCAGGAGTCAGGTGGACCCCACAGTCTGTTGGGTGGAGAGAAGCTCCGGGAAAAGCCTCTCTGGAGGCCCGAGGAGGGGCTCCTGGCCCTGCAGCCGCTCCTCGAGCACAGCGTCCTCTCCTCTCACGCAGGGTGCCCGCACTGTAAGAAGGTCATTCCCCACTTCACTGCCACTGCTGACGTCTTCAAAGATGACCGAAAGGTAAGACTACCCTCTCATCTCTTGCCCTGCCCCCAGCTAAGCTCGGTCACCAGTTCCCGCACCTTCCTCCTTTCTGTTGGGAGCGGCTCGAGAGAAGTCGCAGGGGATCAAAATTGATCAAAAAGGATATTTGTTTGAGGCTTGTTTGAGCTGCGGGAGGTCATGTCTTAAGGACAACCTCCCTGAGCAAAGGTGTGAGAAAGGCTATATAGGGGGATGGTGGGCACAGGTTATATAGGGGGATGGTGGGCACAAGTTATATAGGGGGATGGGTGCAGTTATATAGGGGGATGGTGGGCGCAGGCTATATAGGGGGATGGGTGCAGTTATATAGGGGGATGGTAGGCACAAGTTATATAGGGGGATGGGTGCAGTTATATAGGGGGATGGTGGGCACAAGTTATATGGGGGATGGGTGCAGTTATATAGGGGGATGGTGGGCACAAGTTATATGGGGGATGGGTGCAGTTATATAGGGGGATGGTGGGCACAAGTTATATAGGGGGATGGGTGTAGTTATATAGGGGGATGGTGGGCACAAGTTATATAGGGGGATGGGTGCAGTTATATAGGGGGATGGTGGGCACAGGTTATATAGGGGGATGGGTGTAGTTATATAGGGGGATGGTGGGTACAAGTTATATAGGGGGATGGGCACAAGTTATATAGGGGGATGGGTGCAGTTATATAGGGGGATGGTGGGCACAGGTTATATAGGGGGATGGGTGCAGTTATATAGGGGGTGGTGGGCACAAGTTATATAGGGGGATGGTGGGCACAGGTTCTATAGGGGAATGGTGGGTACAGTTATATAGGGGCATGGTGGGCACAAGTTATATAGGGGGATGGGTGCAGTTATATAGGGGAGTGGTGGGTGCAGGTTCTATAGGGGATGGTGGGCATAGGTTCTATAGGGGAATGTGGGTGCAGTTATATAGGGGAGTGGTGGGTGCAGGTTCTATAGGGGATGGTGGATGCAGTTATATAGGGGAATGGTGGGCACAGGTTACTGGCATCTGGTTAGGCTTGTCCATCGGCCTGGTGGACATTCTCACAGTGATTCCTTTGTCCCTTGGGGATGGAAGGTTCCTTCCCACCTGCAGTTAGAATTGACAGAAACTATCACGATTCATGTCTAGTTAGTTATTTTTATAGTCTGACTGAAACTGTGATTTTGTTAGGGTCAGTTATTTTCATAATCTTAAGTGAAACTGGCAGCTGCTGGGGACAGCTCTTAGCTTAGGCCTCAGTCCTCTTCCCAAATCGGGTCTGCCGAGACAGGGGACTCCTGGGGACAAGGACATTCTATTTTCATAAGGCAGGATAGAGTAGGCTGCGTTTATGCTGCACAATCACCCAAAGGGACACACTGATTCTTTGCAGCCCTTCTCTGGAGGAGGGAGGTGGTAGAGGAGTCATCTGTTTATTTTTTTTAGAGCTTGAACCTTTTTACAGTAGAATTTGTCGTCATGCGTTACTTGTATAATCAAAAGTACAAATAAAAAAAAATCCAACAAAAGTTGACTGCAAGCAGCCAAGGTCGAGGAGCAAGCTCTGTCTATGGAGCCTGGTAAGTGAAAGGCTCCGGCAGCGGCGCCTGATGGAGCATAAAATGAACAAGCTGGACCTGCAGATTGGATCAGCAAGCAGAGAGTGGGGCCCCGGGCACGCGCCCCGGCAACTCCAGCAGCTGGGGCGGTGCAAGCTGCCACTTGGTGAGGGCAGAGTGTGGCTCCAGGCGAGGGGCTGTGTGGCCAGGAGACCCCGGGACTCTCGGACTGGTGCAGCTTAGCTGCTGCTAACCTGTGTCAGCCGGGAGAAGTCACATCAACTCCCTAGGCCGTGAGTTCCCTACACTGTAAAGCTGGGGTGCTGGTTTAGGTGAACATGAAGACCAGGTCCAGCCTGACACGATGCCATAGAAACCTGTCCCCTGGCAGACACCAGAAATGCACACACACACCCAACCCAAAATCATATGCATCTCATTTTCCTGGGAGGACTCCTCAGGTGATGCAGGGGCTGGCTGGACCATGCTAGGGTCACCTTGAGTAAGTCCCACAGCAATGGCAGTAATGAGATGGGGTGGAGAGAGCCACAGGGACAGCAAATGAGAGGAAACTAGGCTAGAGCACTGGCACGTGTGTGGAGAGTGGGGACAGTGGGGACTCAGACCCTAGAACCCTTTCCTGGACCCAAAGAGTCCCCTCATCAACTACAAGCTATAGCTACCCTCTTGAAGGTACCCCTCAACCTCCCCCAGAAGGGATATAAGGACCAGAACCATTTTTCTCCTCCTCTTGCCACTTGGCCTGCATTGAGAGGGACGTGGCAAGAAGGAGCTTCCCCACGGCCGTCTTCCTCACCACCCAGCCTGTGCATTTGTCAGGGGGCTGCGCCCACTCTGGGGGCTGCAGGGAGGTCCAGCGCAGCCCGGGCTGCCAGTCCCTGGAGGACTGCCTCACACTCTGGGTGTTGGGTGGCATGGGGAGGCATGCCACCCAACATCCATGCTTTGGACAGATGGGAGAGTGGCAGAGGTGTGGGGTCTCCCTGCACCCCTGGCTGCATAGATCTCCGTGGCTCCAGGGCCTGCGAAGGCATCACATCAATCCTAGCAAGGCCAGGCTGGCTGTGCCCACAGCAGGCAGCCAGAGGCTCAGCTTTCCTTCCCGCGTTTCCTCAACTGATGCACGGAAGCTCTTTCCTTGGTGACTGCCCTTCCCTTAGCTGAGACATTGGTTCGTCTTTGCTTGGGCCAGTAATGTTGCTGGCCCTTTCCTGGGGTCATTCTCTCTGTCTCTCCTTCCAACTTCCTTTATTCTAAGCCAGGGATAACCCTCATTTTCAGAGGCACCCCAATTTCTCTGTCCCCAGCAGCTGGGGTGGTTCCTAGAGGTGGCTCTCAGTAACCCCAGGGAAACGTCTCTCTCTCTGGCCTGGAGGACTAACATCACCGGTGCCACATTGCTGGACACCACCCTACAGCTTTCAAAGCAGACTCTAGGGGTGGTTCCAGGAATTATTTGTACAGGCTGGCTCTTGTGCTGGCCATAGGCTGGCCTGTCCGGCTCTCTCCTTCCACTCACGAGGGATCAAAGCCGAGAGAGGAGCCGCGAATGCCCAGTGGTTTACTGCAGCCAGAATGGGTCTCCTGACATCTCATCTCTTAGCCAGAACTGTGGTTCTTTCCCACCCAGAAACCGGTCCTTATTCCTCCCCCAAATAATATGCAGTTGTTTGCTCACTTTCATTTTCATAGCCAAAGTCAATGTTAGCTCCTGCCGAGATTTATTTTACTGAATCAATAAAGCTGTGCGAGGCAGCTCATGTTTTAGCTGGGAGCCTCCGCGCCCTCCCAGGAGCTTACTGGGGGACTCAGCGGTTCACGTGCTGAGTGGAGAAAGGGCCGCACACTGTTAGTGCAGGGATGGGTGGCACTGTGGAAGGGGCTGTGGAGGACAAGGATCCAAGGTGGAAGGTTGGTGGGCAGGGGTCAGGGGACCACTGGGCTGCAAGGTGGGGCTCATCTCACTGCACATCGGCGTGTGCCCAGCCTGAGGGTGGAGGAAGGCCTGCAGTGCAGCTCAGGGCCGGGTATGAAGGTCATCCCATCCCTTCCTCGGTGGTTGGCCCAGAGCTGCTGTAACTCTGGCTGTGTTGTATATAGCCCCCCCCACACACACACACACCCATGCTTACAAAGCTGCCTGCCCGTCAGGAGGGAAACTCCCTGAGGACAGGGACCTCATTTGTCCAAGTTCCCCACAGTCTTTACTCCTGAGACCTCTAAATGTTGATTGAATGAAGGAGCAGTCACCTGTTTAATATTCTTTGTAAGTCCCTCTCCCATTAATACTTTGAAAGCATTATGTCATGTTATCCTCACAGTAGCTTAATCAGCTAGGTATTATTACTTTCCCTTTCAAAGATTGAGTCTTAGGTTCAATGACTAGCCCAAAGTTACCCAGCTGGAAAGGGGAGCGTCAGAATCGAATAAAGAGGCATTGTCTGAGTTCTCCCAGAAGTCAGTGGGGGTCTGTGACTTGACCACAGGGGTTTATTTGGGAGGTGGTCTCAGGAAGCTGCCCAGGGAGGAGATAGAGGAAGGGAAAGCAGACAGGGAAGGGACCACGGCAGGGGCATTAATGAGGTGCCTTGTGGGCACCTAGGCTGTCCCTGGAGACCTTGGCTAGGGGAAATGTCCTGAAGCCCTGTCCACTGCTGGCCTTACTTCTAGCTCTGCAACCAAGAGTTGCTGGTGCTGGTGGCAAGTGCTGGGCCGAGGGGACGTAACAGGCACTGACAGCCACCTACCACGGGACAGGTCTAGAAGTCAGAGGTGAGTTCGGTGCAAATCTCGAGTGGGCGTGAAGGGTCAGGCACTCGGACAGTTGAAACTGGGAGAGACGAGAAACGTTTATTTGCTGCCTTCTTTCCGAAGAGCCTGTGCCACTTCCTCCAGGGAGGGCCGCGCCTGTCTCTTCTCTCGCGGAAACAGCATGGAGGAGCCTTCACACCTAGAAGTAGCCCTTTGTGTGCGGCTGGCGGGTGGTTTCAGTGATTCAGAATAAGTGCACATTTTTAATTTAGTAGATTTATAAAATCATACACTACATTTCCCACAGCTCCAGGGCATGTATACAAATTAAATTTATAACTTAAAGCGGGTGCAGGGAGAGCAGCAGCCTGGAGCAGCGCTCATCAAACATGGTCCCAGCATCGCCCAGGAACACGGGCTCCCGGCCGAGGGCTGCATGCATACAGCTGCCCAGTGTGCGAGGTCTCCCCAGGCTGGGCCCTTTCCCACCAGCCTGGAGCAGCGCTCATCAAACACGTCCCCAGCATAGCCCAGGAACACGGGCTCCCGGCCGAGGGCTGCATGCATACAGCTGCCCAGTGTGCGAGGTCTCCCCAGGCTGGGCCCTTTCCCACCAGCCTGGAGCAGCGCTCATCAAACACGTCCCCAGCATAGCCCAGGAACACGGGCTCCCGGCCGAGGGCTGCATGCAGACAGCTGCCCGGTGTGCGAGGTCTCCCCAGGCCGGGCCCTTTCCCACCTGCCTGGAGAAACGGAACCCGAAGGATGGCCAGAGGAGTTTCTAAATATTTCAGAGTACTTTAGAGAGTTAGCGGGCTTCTCTGAGCCCACAGGGTCTGATGGGTCAGGTCCCTGTGATGCCAGGGAATGGCAGGTTGACCCTGCCTGAGAAGACACCGCCCTCGGCTCCAACCCGGTGTTGCATGTGGGAACACAGGACAAGTGCCATCAAATCTTGCTTTAAAGAGAAGCTGGCAAGCCAAACTTTCATATAAAAATCTTCTGGCTCTTTTTCTAGGTTGGCAGCTAATTCAGATGATTTTTCTTTAATTCTGTGTGAGCCAAATAGAACAGGACTGAGAGCCAGCTGTGGATTGTGTGCAGCAAGTTTACAAACTGTTCCACAAAGTCGTACTGTAGAGAGAGCATTACAGCTGACGGGGGGAACGGCAGCGGGAGGGCAGGTATGGTGACCAGAGTGCAGGCCGTACCTCACTCTTCCCTCTGACCATAGTCCTGCTGCACACAGAGTGCCCCTGTTCACCTGGACACAAGGTCAGTGACCAGTAAACTGTTGGTGACTTGCAGGGTTCTCTGCCTGGAAAGGGTCCTCCTCCATTCCAATGTAAGTAAGCAGCAGCCAAAGAACTCTATGAGTCACAGCTAGTCAGTAGTTCAGCCTAAGTTCCTTAGTGGGCTTGGCTCTCAGACACCCCGTGCTCATTCTTCTCTCGGATCCCGGCATGGACTGGTCTTCTGGTTGGGTGCTCATCACGCAGCTGGCTGTCCGTTCATCACCCAGGGTTCGGATCAGACATTATCTCCTCAGAAAGGCCTCCTTGGCCATCCTGGTGAGAGCAGCCCTCTGGCTGTGGTCTATTGCACCGCCCTATTTTAATTTTTGAGAGCAATCAATGGGCTGTAAGATGTCACTTATTACGTGTCTCTGAGCAGTAAGAATGGCAGTCACTCGGTGACTGAACTTTGTCAGGGTCACTTTGCACCCCTAGCATCTAGAACACATAGCAGGACTTTGATAAATGCTGCCCCTCCTCAGAATCAGTCCCCCACCTTCTGTGATGTTTTTCTATTGCATGTTGCCATTACTGGACGGACCCTCTCCCCTCCTTCCCTGCTTTGTGATCCTGAATAGGGAGAAGGTTCTGTGCATCCGATTTATACCCTTTTACATATTTTGACAGAACAATAAATAATAAGGAAGCGCTACCCAGCATGTGGAACTTGTAAGATGGGCAAGAAGAGGCCAATGGCCAATTTAGGAACCTCTTTCTGACCAAAAACTGTTTGCTTTGGTCATGCTGAACTCTTTTTCCAGTTTCTGGAATGTGCCTCTCTGGCTGGAACTTTCTTTGCTTCCTGCTTCAGGCTTGGCTCAGATGCAAACTGTGCAGCGTGGCTTTGCTTCACGCCCCTGGGCGCTCTCAACACCCAGGACTACCTCCTGTCATGCCTTGGACTTGTCTCCTTATCTGGCTCCCTTTATCTGAACAGTCACCGAGCTCCTAGTGGGACAGAGCTTGTGTGTGGGGCCAGTGGAAGTGAGTATAACAACAGCTGACATTTACTGACCACTAACCGTGTGCCAGGGCCCTGTGTCAGTGGGAATTGAGAAACCAGGAGGCTAAGTAGCTTTCCTTAAGTCTTTAAATGCAGCCAAGTCAAGGTTTGCACTTAAGAAACTTGACTTCAAAGCTCTTGTTCTTAACCTTGGAACGACACTGCCTCCCAAGCAGATGTTTAAGGAGTATTAGTTGGTAAATGAATGAATCACATAGGGCCTCCTAGAAAGTATCACAGAACCTGTGGTGTTTACAAATGCTTCCAAGTCATCATTTCCTTTATGGTCATTATACAGTCATCCATCAGTATCCTTGGGGGATTGGTTCCAGGACCCCCTCCCCTCCCCTGGATACCAAAATCTCAAGGATACTCAAACCCTTATATAAAATGTGGTAGTATTTGCATATGATCTATAGTGGCATGTAGGCTACAGCAGGGTGTGCCTACACATCGCTTCATTCCAATGGGTTCAGTGTAGTTCTTGGCACGTGGCAAATTCAAGTTTCGCTATTTGGAACTTTCTGGAATTTTTATTTTTTTGAACATTTTTGATTTGCAGTTGGCTGACGCCATAGATGAGAAACTTGTGGGTACAGGCGGGCTGCTGTACTCAGTTTTAAAAGGTAGTCTGAGGGCACACCAAACTAAGTCCGCAGATCTTACCCATCTGCCTTAGAAATAGAAAACAGGCAGCATCAGCCCCCCCGGGGGGGGGGACTCGGGCAGTTCTGCTTTGGCTCAGCCCCTCCCTGCTGTTGGGGGAAGGTCCCAGGAAGCACACGGCCTGGGCCAGAGTGCAGGCTGCGCGGTGTCCGTCTGGCCTCAGCTCTCGGACTGGAGGCCCCTGTGCCGACCTCCCTGTCCTCACCTGTAGATCTCCTGTGCTGCTGTTGACTGTGTCAAAGATAAGAACCAGGACCTGTGTCAGCAGGAGGCCATCAAGGGCTACCCCACTTTCCACTACTACCACTATGGGAAGTTTGTAGAAAAATACGACAGTGATCGGACGGTGAGTTGCGGAGAGAAACCTGCCAGGAGCTCTTTCTGCTGCTGGGCAGGGAAAGGGCCACTGAGGGGCAGCAACAGGAGGCCTCTGGAAGTCACAGGACTCAATGGCCCGGCCCGGTGGGGCTGAGAAGGCAGGGGTCTGGTGGGCCTGGCTGGGAGAGGTTCTCAAGGTGTTGTCACAGAATTCCTGTCCCCAGAGCCAGGAGGCTTGGGGGGGAGGGTCGGGGGGGGGGGAGGATGGGAGTGTTTCCTTGACCACTCTGGGCTTCTTCTGCGGGAAAACAGACCGTCCCAGCTCCCCTCCCAGCATCGCTGGCTGTCCCCACTGGTTCTGCCAGTTTCTCTGCCCAGAATAGTGAATGCAGGGAGGGTCCGGGAAGGGTGGGAGGGAGAGAATGCATGTCCCTACCAGGTGTTAAAATTCCTTTTTCTTTTTTTCTCTCCCCTTCCCTGCAGGAATTGGGATTTACCAATTTTATTCGAACCCTCCGGGAGGGAGATCACGAAAGACTAGGGAAGAAGAAAGAGGAGTTGTAATTTCTGCCTCAGAGAGAGCTTTTCCATTACACTGTGAATGATATCTGTTTTATTGTTCCTTCTGAATTTCCATGTGTCTGAAGACAAAGTTTTTTAGAGCTGCTTATGGCCATTTTGTACAATTTTGAAATAAAATTAAATCGATTGTTTGGTTGTGTGGGTTATTTCCACAGAGCTCATGCTAACAGAGAGGGGACACTCGTGTTCTCCTTCATTCTGCGTCTTCTTTTGAGAGGGGGGGAGCCACAACCCAGGGTCATCCGCATGGAAGACACTCATGAGGGTAGGTAGGGGACATGGGGTGCGGCCCTTTCAGTTATTGAAGAGCAGAACAAGGAAATCGGACCACAAAATATCCTGTTGGAAAACGACTAGTACTGAAAGGAAATGCATTAAGGTGATCAGGAAAATGGGACACTGAAGCCAACAGTAACCAAGCATTAGCTTTTTATGAGTCACTGTGGTTTCAGTCTTGGTGTGTTTTCCTGGAACTCATTTACATATTTCTCTTTCTCCAGCTATCACTGTCTTCTCTCCCCCTTTCCAGGTCCTCCCTGCTCTCCCTTTGAAGAACTCTCCGTTTCAGGGAGGAGTGCAGTGTCAAGCCCAGGCTCCAAGGGGCATGGGGAATGGAGTGGAGGGGACTCAGAGGCTGCTTCCTCACACTGACCGGAAGGGGTGGTGTCAGGGACATGGTGTATTCTCAGTGTGCAGATGTGATCTGTTAACCAGCCCACCCCCGACCACAATAACCTCCAAACCGCACACCGTATTCTCCACGGACAGGGCCACCCCACGCTCCCCCCTCTGCTCCAGAGCCTCACCCTGCCTCCTGCCTCTGTTACATCTTCCTAGCCATTTTCCTGTTAGTCCTGCTTTCTGCATCCCTGTGTGACTAACACCCAGCCCCGTGTGGAGCAGGGCCACCAGAGGCAGAGCACCCCATGCTGTGTCCACTCAGTATTTCTCCACCGGGAGTAAAACTGCCTCCCACTGGCTGCCTTGACTTTAGTTGTAAGCAGTGTTCCTGGTACTTGGCTGCAATTTGGTGGCCTTGTTGGTGATCTGACCTGTGGGAATGTTCAGCCCTGTTTCCTGGACTGACCCCCCGCCTTCATAGCCTCCATCCTTCCTGCTGTTAGGCCTGTGGAGAGGAAGACCAGAGCCACGGAGTACCTCATGGTGTGTTGACAAGGTGCCACTGCACTAGGCTGTCAAGTGAAAGCTCGTGTTTTGTGCAATGTCCCAACTTCCCAATCCCCTGCCCCACCACATCGGTCAGCCTTTCTTTTTTCCCCTAACACCCTCTTCTTCCTTAGCATTGCCCCCGCCCCCCAAAAAATTACACAGGGAAATAAAGGCATCCCCGAAATAAATAACTTAGCGACCCAGTTTAGCAGGGAGGGCCTGGGTTTTAACTCTAGGTAGGGCTGCTTCCTGTGTGGCCAGGACTCAGAGTCTTCCTGCATTCCCAGAAGCTGGCTGTGAGTCTGGCTAAGGAGTTCACCAGAGGTGTCACCGCAGTGAGATTACAGGCCAACCTCAGAGGTCCACAGCACCAGCAGTGCCCAGCCAAGACCAGAGAAGTAAGGATGGAGGCTAAGCCCCAGCCTTCAGCAGCAGAGACAGAACGTCCCTCTGCTGCCCCCACGCCAGCAATGTTGACCAGCAAGGGGAGCAATGTGGACTAAGGTTCCCTTCTCCGCTGCTACTGGGATAAAGTGATCCTTCGTTCACACCCCGTGTGGAAAGGAGGAGAGCTCTGAAAGACTGGACATTTACCTAGGGAATCATCCTAGTAAGTTACCTAAAGACAACTTTTAGTTTATTGGGTCAGACTGAGATCACCACTTCTACTAAATCAATCAATAGGAGAAACGCATTTCTCCTCTGCATAAACAGATACAGTGAAAATATACAACTCCCACATGTCTGATAAAATGTGGTGCTCAGTCTTGAACATGAGTCCAAGTGAGACCTAGTCAGCACGGAGTGGAAAGGACCCAGTTATAAAATCCCTCAAGATTTTATAAACTATATCTCTTTTAATCTAGTACAGGATTACAGACTCATCAACAAAAAGCATCAAAACATTTTCATACTACTCATGGAAAAGACCAACCCTTTTATCATTATATATATATATTTTTTTTTTCTTTTTCTGAGTAAGAGGAAGGGAGATAGACTCCCACAGGCACCCCAACCAGAATCCACCCAGTAACCCCTGTCTGAGGCCAATGCTGTACCCATCTGGGGCCATGCTTGCAACCAAGCTATTTTTAGTACCTGAGGCAGAGGCTCCACGGAGCCATCCTCAGTGCTCAGCTGATGCACTCAAATCAATTGAACGACATCTGTGGGAAGAGAAGAGAAGAGAGAGAAGTGGAAGGGGTGGAGAAACAGGTGATCACTTCTCCCATGTGCCCTGACCAGAAATTGAACCTGGTACATGCACATGCTAGGACTAATGCTATACCACTGAGCCAACCAGCCAGGGCCTATAATTTTCATTGAATATTTTTCTTCACTGATGTTCAAGGTAATACATGTGTTATAAGACACTTTGAAAAATGCAGAAAAGGAGCTTCCAGATTGAGGAATCAGAATATTTTTCTGGACTACTGTGCTAGAGCCCCAATCTCCCAAGATAACAGAAACTTTCTGCAAGACCTTGCCCTATGAATCTCTTCTGGCTGTTGGTTCAATGTTGGCAGCATAAGAGATACTCCTGATTTTACCCCTTGAAATTTCAAGAAATTAAACAACTATAACACAGTGAAGAAACCCCAGCTGGGCTCACAAGAATGAGTAAAAGGTCTGCAAACCCAATCAACTAAAGAGATGCCCCACATCTGGCCCCCTGATCTGTTGAGATGTGAGGAGAAATGCCAGAGGCCTGAGATCACCATTGCTAAAGCCGTAAGACCCTCACAACATACCCCACCCACCAAAACAACTGCAACTCCACCTACATCTTTGTGACAACAACATTTTAGTGGAAGTCCACACAGCAATTCACAGAGCTAAAATTTGTAATATAGTGACACCTACTGGAAGAAAACACCTCTCAAAACTGAACGTATTTTTCCTTTTTTTTTCTCTTGAATTTTATTTAATTTAACTTTTATATTTTTATTATTTTTCTAGTTGTTTGTTCTTGATTTCTTTTGGTCTTTGCTCTTTGTTTCTTATGGTTTTTCTTTTTTTTACTTGTCATTATTTAACAATGTTTTATATTATTCATTGTATTTTTTCCATTTTATATTTCATTTTTTAGTTATTTTTTGTTAGAGTTCTTAACAATACCATTCTCAAATGCCATCAAGAAAGAAGAAATAGAATACATGGCTACACAAAACAGACAAATAGTTCAGAAGGAAAATGAAAAATCTCCATGAAGCAATCTCAATCACAGGGAAACCTTGGAATTAAATGATAGAGAATTCAAAATTGAAGTTCTGAAAATACTCAAAGAGATGCAAGAAAACACTAATAGAAAATTTAATGAGCTCAAAAAACAAATTATGAACAAAATGAGTACTTCACTAAGGAGATCGAAACTTTAAAAAAATAACTAAACAGAGATGAAGAACTCAATAAATGAATTAAAAAATGAGGTAGCAAGTTTAGCTAATAGAACAAGCCAGATAGAGAGAACCAGTGACATCAAAGACAGGCAACTAGAGATGCTGCAGAGAGAAGGGTAGAGAGACTCACAAATTTTTTTTTTTAATTATAGAGCTCTACAAGGATTTTCTGACTCCATCAGAAAGAGCAATGTGAGAATAATGGATATATCAGGAGAAGAAGAGAGTGAGAAGGGAATGGAGAGCCTATTCAAACAAATAACACTGGGGAACAATTTTTTTTTCATTTTCTGTTGCATGAGGTTTTAGAACTGTTTCTATATATGTCTGCATCGCTGATTCCAAATCTGAAATCTGTTTTTTGGTGCATGCTCTAGTTTTTATGCAATTTTAATTTCTTTTTGTTACAGTTAATGGTATGCATTGGTTTTAAATTGGAGTTAAAGGGCAACGACTCTTGGATTGAACATAACCACAAGGCAATTAATGTTTTACAAACATCACTTTTACATAATTACAGTTGTTTTTAAATGTAAAAAAATATTATCTGATAAAAACACCCTCTTATTTTGTTTTAAGATTGAATCATGGCTTCTTCGAGTAGGCGTAAATGTAAGAATAGTCCTGACACCTTCTGTTATATATGTGGCTGTTACACACTTCAACATCAAAGGCGCAATATTTTATCATTTGTGACATGTGCATATATTGCCTATTTTCAAGTTCCCCTGGCGATCAAGACAAGAATTGGGCTCCTCATATTGTGTGTCATAATTGTGAGGAAATGCTTCATGACTGGACAAAAGGAAAACGCAAAGGAATGCCTTTTGGTATTCCCATGGTTTGGTGTGAACCTAAGGACCACAGCAGTGACTGTTATTTCTGTCTGATCCATACAAAGGACACTGGCAAGAAAAAAAGGCATACGATCGCATATCCTAATATTCCTTCAGCAATATGACCTATCCCACACTCTGAGACACTCCAGGTTCCAGTTTTCAATGGTTTTGTATCTTCTAAGGACAAAGAAAGTGAACATGATGGTCAAGTATATTTTGATAAGATGCATGAGGAAATGGTTGTAGAATCCGAAGAGTCTTCTTCTGATGCCCAGCAGTCATTAACCCCTCAGTAGTTTAGCCAACCCGAATTGAATGACTTAGTAAGAGATTTGGACCTATCAAAAAAAGCAGCTGAGTTATTAGCCTCCAGGCTTCAAGAAAAGAATGTACTTCACCAGTCAGCTAAAGTATCCCATTTCAGGAAACGTGAACAAATTTTCTGTGGACTTTTTTTCCGAAGACAAACACTTTGTTTACTGTCATGACATCAGTAGTCTTCTCAGCCACCTAGGTGTTACCACTTACAGTCCAACAGAATGGCGGCTATTTCTTGACAGTTATAAACAGAGTCTGAAATGTGTTCTCCTACACAACGGTAATGTTTATGCAGTGGTTCCAACTGGTTATTCAACTCATCTGCGAGAAAATTATAATGACATAAAAATCGTCCTCAACTTTCTGAAGTATGAGAAGCATAACTGGATCATTTGTGTGAATCTTAAAATGGTAAATTTCCTGCTAGGACAACAGAGAAGTTTCATGAAGTATTCTTGCTTTCTGTGTTTGTGGGACAGCCAAGCTCGGGAGAAACACTGGACACAAAAGGAGTGGCTGAAATGTGAAGTTCTGGAAGTAGGGATGCAAAATATTGTGAATGAACCTGTAGTTAATCGAAACAGGATCATTTCCCCCCCACTTCACATCAAACTTGGCTTAATGAAGCAGTTTTTTCAGGCTTTAAATAGAGAAAGTGAATGCTTTCAACATATTATTTCTGCTTTTCCTGCCTTGTCTTTCGAGAAGATAAAAGCAAGTGTATTCGATGGACCTTAAATTCAAACTCTCATACATGATGAAGAATTTGCCGGGAAGATGAAAAATAAAGAGAAAGCAGCATGGAGTCTTTTGTGGCAGTTACAAAGAACTTCCTTGGCAACAAAAAAGCAGAAAACTATGAACTTCTGGTTCAAAGGATGCTGTTGGCTTTCCACAACATTGGATGTAACATGAGCGTTATGATTCACTTCCTGAACAGTCACCTTGATAAGTTTCCCAAAAATCTTGGAGCTGTTAGTGATGAGCAGACTACTGCTAGAGCATCAAATGAGATTGTCCTTAACAAGTACACAAACGCAAGAGCTACAAAAGCAAATTTTTGCCTGAATAGAATTTAAATAAGTTTTGTGCAAATTTTATGATTAAAATAAGTGTTTTAATATGTTCTATTTTGAAATTGTAGACAAATTTTGATGCAATCATATCCTTTAGTGTACTAGTGTATTTACTGCATTATATAATATATTATTAGATTTTCACAAAGATAATGCCCAAGAAGACATTCTACTTCATTATGTTAAACTAAATGTTGAAAATTTTACAATAACATTAAAACCTAAAATCTTGAATTGCAAAAAAACTGTAGCTTACAGAGAAAAACTAATGTCAGATTTGAGATCAGCATACTCGAATTATGTAAGAACAAGTGTTTTTGTGGATGCAATAAAAATTTTGGTCCCCAGTGTAATAGATGAGAACTTCCCAAGCCAATAGAAAGAGTTAGATCCTTGAATCCAAGAAGCAAACAGAACACCAAGTCAACCCAAATAGTCTTCTCCAAGGCACATCTTAATAAAATTGTCAAAAATCAATGATGAAAGAATCCTCAAGGCAGTTAGGGAAAGGAAGAACATAATATATAAAAGCAAGTCCATTAGGTTATCATCAGACTTCTCAAGAGAAACTCTACATGCCAGAAGATAGTGGACCTAAACATCAAAGTACTGAAAGATAAGAATTACAAGCCAAGAATACTATATCCATTGAAGTTATCCTTCAAGTATGTAGGAGAAATAAAAAACTTTTACAGACATACAGAAGCTAAGGAAATTTATCACCAGAAAAACCCCACTGCAGGAAATACTCAAGGGGTTTATTTGACCAGACACAAGACACAAAACAAATCAAAACTACAAGTAAAAGCTCCAACAAGGTCACAATAAAAACAAGGATAATCTGTGACAACAATAACATAAAAGGGAAGATGATAAAAATCTTCAGTAGCAAAGGAGGATAGAGTGCAGAAGCACTCATAAAACAAAGGACTCTTGTACATATGACAGTTTTTCTCTTAATAACCTAATGATAGTTATCTACAAAAAAGCAACTACTAAAACATACAGATTAAAAAAAGAAAAAATGGGGAAATAAGTATGGAATACCACCACATAGAAACAACTGGCAGAAACACAAAAGAGAACCAAATGAGACACATAACTACCAGAAAACAAAACATAAAATGGCTATAGGAAATCCTCAAGCATCAGTAATTACCCTAAATGTAAATGAATGGAACTCACCAATAGAGGCACAGAGTAGCAGATTGGATCAAAAAGCAAAACCCAGCAGTGTGCTGTGTAGAGGCCCTGAATAGGAAAATAAAACAAGGACAAAGTTTAGTGCCTGAGGCAAAGTCCACAGTGACTTTACTGACAAACTACTGAACACAGTACTGTGCTGAATGCAACACAATAAAGATAGAATTAGCAATTCTGATTCATCAATAAGTGGGGATATTTGAGCTACTTCATTTGCTCTTTAATCCACTCTAAAGAAGTTCTTCTTCCTGACCTCCTCATTTTCTTCTCCTCATTCTCTTCTCTGCTTTTTGACATCCTCATTCTTGTCCCTGTTTCTCTTTTGTGTATATCAATAAATACTGTAAGGACTAGGGTCAAGGTAGTCTCATGAATTTTGTATAGGGGATTGTGAGGTGGTCTCCCCTAGGTCCCTCAGTGCATGCCATGTGGTCTTTGAGAAATAATTGTCTCTGTGACAATGCTGCCTTCAAGAGACACATCTAAACTGCAAGGACAAAAGTAGACTCAGAGTGAAAGATTGAAAAACTATTCTTCAAGCAATATTTTTCTTTCACCCAAAGAAAAGCAGGTGTAGCCATCCTCACATCTGACAATGCTGACTTCAAGTCAACAAAGTTAACTAGAGACAAAGATAAACATTTCATAATGATAAAGGGGACATTGTATCAAGAAGACATAACACTTCTTTTTTTTTTTTTTTTTTCCCATTTTTCTGAAGCTGGAAACAGGGAGAGACAGACAGACTCCCGCATGCGCCCAACCGGGATCCACCCGGCACGCCCACCAGGGGCGATGCTCTGCCCACCAGGGGGCGATGCTCTGCCCATCCTGGGCATCGCCATGTTGCGACCAGAGCCACTCTAGCACCTGAGGCAGAGGCCACAGAGCCATCCCCAGCGCCCGGGCCATCTTTGCTCCAATGGAGCCTTGGCTGCGGGAGGGGAAGAGAGAGACAGAGAGGAAGGCGCGGCGGAGGGGTGGAGAAGCAAATGGGCGCTTCTCCTGTGTGCCCTGGCCGGGAATCGAACCCGGGTCCTCCGCACGCTAGGCCGACGCTCTACCGCTGAGCCAACCAGCCAGGGCAACACTTCTTAATATATATGCACCAAACCAGGGAGTACCAAAATATATAAGGCATCTACTAATTGATCTAAAAATAGAAGCAGACAAAAACAAAATCATACTGGGATATCTCAATACACCATTGATGGCATTAGATAGATCATCCAAACAGAAAATTAGTAAAGAAATAGCCTTAAATGGAGCATTAGACCAAATAAACATAATAGACATTTACAGGAGGACATTTCATTCCAGAACATCAGATTATACATTCTTTCTTAGTGTGCATGGCACATTCTCAAGGGCAAACCATATGTTGGGTCAGAAAACTAATATCAACAAATTCAGGAATATTGAAATTATACCAAGCATATTTTTTATACCAAGCATGTTTTGTGACCATAAGGCTTTGAAATTAGAATTCAACTGCAAAAAGGAAGCAAATAAACTCACAAAAAATGTAGAAATTAAACAACATACTTCTAAAAAATGACTAGGCCAAAGAAGAAATAAAAGCAGGATCAAAAGATTATACAGACAGCCCTGGCTGGTTGGCTCAGCAGTAGAGTGTTGGCCTGGTGTGTGGAATTCCTGGGTTCAATTCCTGGTCAGGACACACAGGAGAAGCACCTGTCTGCTTCTCCACCCTTCCCTCTCTCCTTCCTCTCTATCTCTCTCTTCCCCTCCTGCAGCCAAGGCTCCATTGGAGCAAAGTTGGCCTGGGCACTGAGGATGGCTCCATGGCCTCTGTCTCAGGTGTTAGAATGGCTCCAGTTGCAATGGAGCAATGCCCCAGATGGGCAGGGCATCACCCCCTGGTGAGCATGCCTGGTGGATCCCAGTGGGGTGCATGTGGGAATCTGTCTGACTACCTCCCCACTTCTAACTTCAGAAAAATACAAAAATGATTATACAGACAAACAAAAATGATAACACAATATGTCAAAATTTCTGGGATGCAGCAAAAGCAGTAATAAGAGGGATGTTTATATCATTACAGGCTTATATCAAGAAACAAGAGAGATCCCAAGTAAACAACCTAACATCACATCTTAAGGGACTAGAAAAAGAACAAAAGCAACTCAAATCAGAAGAAAGGAAATAGTAAAAATTAGAGCATAACTAAATGAAATAGAGAAAAAAAACTATAAAAAATTAATAAAACAAAGAGCTGGTTCTTTGAAAAAATCAATAAAATTTTAAAAACCCTGGCTAGATGCACTAAGGAAAAAAGAGAAAGGACTTATATAAACAAAATCTGAAATGAAAGAGGAGAAATTACCACAGACATCATAGATATACAAAGGATCATAGAATACTCTGAAAGATTACATGGCACCAAATTCAATCATCTAGAAGTAATGGATAAATTTCTAGAACTATACAATCTTCCTAGACTAAGTCACAAAGAAGGAAAAACCTAAATTGACCCATAAGCAGGGAGGAAATAGAAAAAACTATCAAAAACCTCCCCAAAAATAAAAGTCCAGGACCAAATGGCTATACCAGTGAATTCTACCAAACACTCAAAGAAGATTTGGTACTTATCCTTCTCAAAATTTTCCAAAAAACAGAAGAAGAAACAATACTTTCTAAAACATTTTATGAGGCCAACATAACCCTGATACCAACACCTGGCAAGGATAACACACACAAAAAAAACTACAGACCAATATCTCTAATGAAAACAGATGCAAAAATTCTAAACAAAATACTAGCAAATCAAATACAACAACATATTTAAAAAATAATACATCACGAACAAGTGGGATTCATTTCAGAAGCACAAGGATGGTTCAACATATAGAAATCGATCAACAAAATACACCACAGCAACAAAACAAAATGGAAAAATCACATGATCCTATCACTAGATACAGAAAAGGCATTCAATAAGATATAACATCCCTTTATGTTTAAAACACTCAAAAAATTGGCATAGAAGAAAAAAGGCCATATATGACAAACCATCTGCTAATATCATGCTTAACGGTGAAAAACTGAAGGCTTTTCCTCTAAAATCAGGGACAAGACAAGGTTGCCCACTTTCTCCACTCTTATTCAACATAGCTCTGGAAATTTTAACTAGAGCAATCATCAAGAGAAAGAAATAAAAGGCATTCATATCAGGAAAGAAGAAGTAAAGGTATCACTTTTTGTAGATGACATGATTCTGTATATACAAAACTCCAAAACTCTATTGAAAAACTATTACAAACAATAAAGCAATACAGTAAAATCAAAGAATACAAAATCAATATACAAAAGTTCACTGCTTTCCTATATACCAATAATGAAACTTTGAAAAATGAACTCAAAAGAACAATTCTTTTACAAGTATAACAAAAAATAATAATAAAATACCTAGGAATAAATTTAACAAAAGATATGAAGAACCTATATATGAAAACTACAAAGCATTATTGAAAGAAATTGAAAAATACACAATGAAATGAAAAAACATTCCATGTTCATGGACTAGAAGAATCAACATAGTTAAAATGGCCATATTACGCAAAGCAATCTACAGATTTAATACAATCCTCACAAAAATCTCAATTTAAAGAAATAAAACAAAAAATGAGCAGGTCTGTATGGAACCATTAAAAAAAAACCCAAAAAGCTAAAGCAATCCCAAAAAAACAAAGAATGAAGTTGGAGGTATCACACTACCTGACTTCAAATTATACTATAAAACCATGCTAATCAAAACATCATGGTATTGGCAGAAAAATAGACATACAGACCAATGGGACAAAATTGAGAGCCCAGAAATAAAACCATATATATGTGGACAAATAATCTTTAACAAAGGAGCCAAAAACACACAACAGAGGGGAAAAAAGCTTCTTCAATAAACAGTGTTGGGAAAATTAGAAAGCCACATGCAAAAGAATAAAACTTGACTATACTTTGTCCCCCCTGCACAAAAATTAATTCAAAATGGAAGAAAGACCTAAATATAAGATCTGAAACAACAAATTACATTGAAGAAAACATAGGTAACTAAACTCATGGATCTTGGCTGTAAAGAACAATTTATAAATTTGACCCCAAAGGGAAAGGAAGTAAAGGCAAAATAAATGAATGGCACTATATCAAACTAAAAAGCTTCTGCACAGTGAAAGAAACTGACAACAAAACAAGCAGACAACCAAATGGGAGATGATATTTGCAAACAACAGCTCCAATAAGGGGTTAATATCTAAAATATATAAAGAACTACAAAGCTCAGCAACAGACAAGCAGACAATTAAATTTAAAATGGGGAAATGACCTGAATAGACACTTCTCCCAAGAAGACATATAAGTGGCCAACAAATATATAAAAAGATGCTTATCTTCACTAGCTGTAAGAGAAATGCAAATCAAAACTACAATGAGATACCACTTTACCCCTGATAGATTGGCTATTATCAACAAGACAGATAATAAAATATATTGGAGAGGTTGTGTTTGAGAAAAAGGAACCCTCATTCACTGCTGGTGGGAATGCAAACTAGTACAACTATTATGGAAGAAAGTATGGTGATTCCTCAAAAAATTAAGAATAAAACTACCATATGACCCAGCAATCCTTCTACTGGGTATCTACCCCCAAAACTCGAAAACACTCGTATATAAAGACACATGTGCTCCTATGTTCATTGTAGCATTATTCACAGTGGCCAAGACATGAAAACAACCAAAGTTTCCTTTAATAGAGGGTTGAATAAAGAAGATGGGGTACATACATACAATGGAATACTACTCAGCCCTAAGAAATGATGAACTATTTCCATTTACAACAACACAAATGGACCTGAGAACATTATACTCAGTGAAGTAAGTATATCAGAAAAAGCTGAGAACTATGTATATGATTTCACACACAGGTGGGATATAAAACAGAGACTCATAGACATAGATAAAAGTGAAGTGGTGGCCCTGGTAGAGCGTCAGCCCAGCGAGTGGAAGTCCTGGTTTTGATTCCTGGTCAGGGAACACAGGAGAAGCACCCATCTGCTTCTCCACCCTTCCCCCTCTCCTTCCTCTCTCTCTCTCTCTCTCTCTCTCTCTCCCCCTCCCACAGCCAAGGCTCTATTGGAGCAATGTTGGCCTGGGCGCTGAGGATGGCTCCATGGCCGCCTCCTCAGGTATTGGAATGGCTCCAGTTGCAACGGACCAACACCCCAGAGTGGCAGAGCATTGCCCCCTAGTGGGTTTGCTGGGTAGTTCCTGGTCAGGTGCATGCAGGAGTCTGTCTCTCTGCCTCCCACTTCTCACTCCAGAAAAATACAAAAATAAAAGTGAAGTGGTTACCAGGGGAAAGGGGATGTGGGGGAGGGACTGGGAGAAGAAAGTAAAGAGGTACAAATATAAGGTGATGAAAAATGATTTGACTTTGGGTGATGAGTATACAACATAATCAACAGTTCAATGCTATAGAAAGTTTACCTATGAACTCTTACTGATCAATGTCTGTTCAATTTAATTGCTTAATAAAATTCAAAAAAGAAAAATGCAGAAAAAGAATGCAGAAGAAAACTGACAGCACTCATAACCCTGCTATTATCTGGGTTACTATTCAATATTACTGTTGAATGCAGTTTAGTTTTTATCACACACAAATGAAGCTGCTCAGTATTTTTATAACTTTAAAATATTTTACCAAATATTTAAATATTTTTCTATATCATTAGTTATTCTGCCTCACCATAATTTTTAAAGGCAATATAGCAGAGTTTCTCAATACTATTTCTTGTCACTATTGACATTTTCAGACAGATAATTCCTTGCTAGGCGGTGCCTTTCCTATACATTTTAGGACTTTTATTTGTTTGTCTTTAGAGAGAGCCAGGGAGAGAGAGACAGAGAGACAGGAACATTGAGCTGCTCCTGTATGTGCTCTGACCAGGGATCAAACCCACAATCTTGTTTTTTCAGAATGATGCTAACCAACTGAACTAATAGGTCAGGGCCCACTGTAGAGTTTTAGCAGTATTTCTGGCCTTTGCCTCCTAAGGTGCCAGTGGTACCCCCTCTTCCCACTGGTTATGACAATCAAAAATGTCTCCAGACTTTGCTAAATGTCCCTTGGCAGGTGGATAAACCACCCCCCTTCTGAAAACCATTGCTATATGGTACTTCATGCTATATAAGTATTATCATTTACTTTTAAATCTGTATTATTAGATGTGTTTTATTGATAGTTGTTTCCAACCATAAATACTACTTGGTTGGACATCTCTGGTTGGGTTATTTTACACAATTTATGCTTATTTTATAAGGCCTGTGATATAGTCTATCTTCCTTCAGTGATAGTTTTTTAAACTCTAGTCAGCTCTGGGAATTATAATTTTTAAAGATCTTTGCAAAATTTTGTATAATTTAAGACAATTATTCTAGTTACATTTTATCTTGAAAATTCCTCTGCAGGATATTTTAGATTCTGTTTCTGTCTCTAACAAGTTTTCTGTCCTTAACTTCATGTCACCTGCAAATTTGATAAGAAAATGTTGTAAAAGAGTGTAGCCTAGAATCCTGTAACAGGCCAATAGAAATTTCCCATCAGTCTGTTAGTTCAGCATCCCAATGAAGTGAATGATCATTCAACAAGTTCCTAACCCACTCAATTGTCCCAGCATTTGACTCATATTTTCCAACCTTTCTTAAAATATATAATGAAAGATGTCAAATGTTTTGTTTGCAACTGGATATATATATACTGGGTTTACCAGAACCTTCTGCTGAATCAATTCACTTAATAACCCTGTCAAAGAATAGAAATCTTTTATCTGTGCGCAGCCCTTTACAGTTTGGAAGCATTTTTAGCCGCATTTTATTTGATGCTCACACAAACTCATGGCATAACGAGGAGGCTGAGGCTCTGGGAGATTAGGTAACTTGTCCAGGGTCACAGAGATGGTTAAGCAGCAGAACTCAGAGGCAATACAGGTTCCTTATAGTGATTGTTGCTTCCTCTTCAAGCCACCACTAATCATTATTGTACTAATCAGCATGATGCTTGCTTAATAAATCTTTCCTGGACTATGACTTAGATAGTTCTCACATTCTTTCATGACCCTGATGGGAGATTTGTCTGGGACAAAAAAATATATGAAATTAGTTAAAGCAAGTTTGTCTTTTAAACTCTTAATCAATATTGATTTTTTTTAAATAAATTTTTATTAATGGTAATGGGATGACATTAATAAATCAGGGTACATATATTCAAAGAAAACATGTCTAGGTTATTTTGTCATTAAATTATGTTGCGTACCCCTCGCCCAAAGTCAGATTGTCCTCCGCCACCCTCTATCTAGTTCTCTGTGCCCCTCCCCCTCCCCCTAACTCTCTCCCTCCCTCCCTCCCATGTCCTCCCTCCCCCCACCCCTGGTAACCACCACACTCTTGTCCATGTCTCTTAGTCTCATTTTTATGTTCCACCAATGTATGGAATCATGTAGTTCTTGTTTTTTTCTGATTTACTTATTTCACTCCTTATAATGTTATCAAGATCCCACCATTTTGCTGTAAATGATCTGATGTCATCATTTCTTATGGCTGAGTAGTATTCCATAGTGTATATGTGCCACATCTTCTTTATCCAGTCTTCTATTGAAGGGCTTTTTGGTTGTTTCCATGTCTTGGCCACTGTGAACAGTGCTGCAATGAACATGGGGCTACATGTGTCTTCACGTATCAATGTTTCTGAGGTTTTGGGGTATATACCCAGTAGAGGGATTGCTGGGTCATAAGGTAGTTCTATTTGCAGTTTTTTGAGGAACCACCATACTTTCCTCCATAATGGTTGTACTACTTTACAGTCCCACCAACAGTGAATGAGGGTTCCTTTTTCTCCACAGCCTCTCCAACATTTACTATTACCCATCTTGTTGATAATAGCTAATCTAACAGGGGTGAGGTGGTATCTCATTGTAGTTTTGATTTGCATAATATTGATTTTTTTAAAATGTATTTTAGCCCTGACCAGCTAGCTCAGTGGTAGAGCATTGGCCTGGCATGTGGAAGTCCAGGGTTCGATTCCCAGCCAGAGCAAACAGGAGAAGCACCCATCTGCTTCTCCACCCTTCCTCCTCTCCTTTCTCTTTATCTCCCTCTTCCCCTCCTGTAGCCAAGACTCCACTGGAGCAAAGTTGGCCCGGGTGCTGAGGATGGCTCCATGACCTCTGCCTAAGGCACTAGAATGGCTTCATTTGCAAAGGAGCAATGCCCCAGATGGGCAGAGCATTGCCCCCTGTTGGGCTTGCCAGGTGGATCCCTGTCTGGCACATGCGGGAGTTTATTTCTCTGCCTCCCCGCTTCTCACTTCAGAAAAATGCAAAAAAAAAAATTTTATTGTATGTACCTTCTCTGTAAAAACAATCAACAAATACCCTTTTAATATCTAAATATCTAAAATATATTTATATTATATATAAAATATATATGTACTCAGTTATTAACTTAGTGTTAGTGTATATACATGTGTGGAGGGAGAGAGAAACGATCTTACTTTTTGCCCTTCAGGTTTACATCCCACAAGTTTGGTGTGTATCCTTCTAAGCATTTGTTGTTGTTCATAAACAAATATGTAGTATGCTTTTTATGTGTGTGTTGTACGTTTGTGTATATGCATGTGTGTGCAAATATATAGATGTATATAAATTCAGAAAACTCTTTTCCACTCTAAGATCATATGAATCTATTGTTTTTCCTGGTATTTAAAAATGCAACTAGCAGTAGAGTGTCTGCCTGGTGTATGGAAGTCCCAGGTTCGATTCCCAGTCAGGGCACACAAGAGAAGCGACTATCTGCTTCTCCATCCTTTCCCTCCCCCTCTCCTCCCACATCTATGGCTCAAATGAGCAAGTTGGCCCTGGGCACTGAGGATGGCTCCATGGCCTCGTCTTAGGCACTAAAATGGCTTGTTTGCCAAGCAATAGAGCAGTGGCCCCAGACAGGGGTTGCCAGGTGGATCCTGGTTGGGATACATGTGGGTACATCTGTCTTTCCACCTCCCTGCCTTTCACCTGAAAAAAAAATGCACTTCAAATTTATTTTGATTTAAGGAATGACAAAGGAATCAGCTTTTTGTCTTTCAAAATGTTTAGCACTTGCCCCAACACTGTATGTCTTTTCCTTACTGAATGTCACTTTGACCCTATAGTGAATTTCAAAATGTGTTTAGATGTCATACTTTCAGCCCTGTTCCACTAATCTATGAATTTTCATTTTATTTTATTTTTTATTTTGATTTTAATTACATTTTTTAGAATTTTCCTAGGTTTTTTTTCTTTCTTTTTTTTCATTTAAACTTTTTGTCTTAGATTTTAGGTCCTTCCAACCTATTGCTTTCAGTACAGTGATTATGCTCTTTGACAGAGTAAACAGAAATAAAAATTGTGGAGTTTTCACTTTCTTTTCTCATCCATCAACATAATGTAGTTGGCTCTGAACAGTGAGCCCAAACTTCCTTCCTTGAACCTCTTATTCTGGACTTAATTAAAGCAGCCCTTTTTGTTGTCCATAGCTTTTTGATTGCAAGGCTCAGCGAGCCAGGTTTTGCAGGCATTCTCCTGCAGGGTCTTTAATATATACCCGCCTTGTTCTTGTGATTTATGACCTGAGCTTCCCTCCCAATACAACCCCCCCTAGATTCTCTTATGTATGTCCTCCTGTTCTTTTCACTGAGGTCACTTACCATCGCAAAGTCAAAAAACACATTCTCCAGAACTTCCTCACCCTCTTGGGCCACATCCACTCCGAGTACTTTAGTTTGGAGGGAGGGCATTCTTTCTATGACAGTCACCTTCACAGCTGAGCTTGGAATTATACTCTATAGGTCCCAGCTGCCCTCCAATCTCAAGCTCTAATTCCTCCACAATGAGGAAAAAGAAAAAAGATTGCCATTGGCCTCTTGTCATTGGAAACCCCAGGGGTTGAATTTCCTATAACCACCAGGATTTTCTTCTACTTTACCATCCAGAAAAAGGATAGCTCAATAGCCTTCCCCATCTTTTCACAGGTGCAATGGTTCTCAGTCCTAGTTGCATGGTTAATCACCCGGGAACTTTTAAAACTCCCAGGGCCAGTACCCTACCCCAAAATAACTGAACTGGAATCTGCAGAAATGGGGCCCTGGCACTAGCATGTTTCAAAAGATCGCCAAGGGCCTTGGCTGGTGTTTCAGTGGATAGAGCATCGGCCCAGCATATGAACATTCCAGGTTCAATTCCTGGTCAAGGCACACAGGAGAAAAGACCATCTGCTTCTCTCCTCCTCCCTTGCCTACTTCTCTCACTCTTTTTCTCCCACAGCCAGTGGCTGGATTGGTTCAAGCATGGCCCTGGATGCTGAGGATAGCTTGATTAGTCCAAGTGTGTCAGCCTCAAGTGCTAAAAATAGCTCAGTACTCTCAAGCATTGGCCCTAGATGGGGTTGCCAGGTAGATCCCAATCGGGGTGCATGTGGGAGCCTGGCTCACTATCTCCTCTCCTCTTGCCAAAATAAAATAAAATAAAATAAAATAAAATAAAATAAAATAAAATAAAATAAAATAAAATAAAATAAAATAAAATAAAAATAAAATAAAATAAAATAAATATAGATCTCCAAGTTATTGCACAGCCAGAGTTAGAACCAGTGGGCTGAGTGCTGCAGGTTCACTGGTGTGCAATGCTGAGCTTACTTGTTGTACATATGGAAGCAAAGCTAGGAAAACGTGGGAAAAATCAAGGGAAAGAAGTTTTTTCAATAACACTATTCTTCAAAACCTTGGAAATATTTTGTTAAGATTAAGTAATTAAGTTGCATGTGATCTCTTGCTACCTTTATCACTCCATTAAAAAAAACGTTCACTAGAAAGGTATACTATGAATCTGCCCACATTATCATTGCAATACAGGACCATGCAGTAAAAAGGTCTTGGCTCTAAGACTTGAAGGCAGCAAAGAAAGTCAAGGTAACAAACCACTATATTTGTCCAAACCATAGATTGAGCAGCACATGCAGAATTTGACAGTTCAAATGCTGCTACATCACTGGGTGTTCAGCCTGGCATCCAGGCTGGGAGTCTGCCAAGCAGATGTCTCCTTTAACAGGGTGTTTAAGTTTCAGCAGACTGAGACATTAATTCCTGTCATCATCTGACTGCTTTCAAACCTCCTGCTTTCTACAGCAAGGGAAAAAATTGGTCTGGGTTTCAAAATTCTCCTATCCTGAGATAAACTAACATGTGAAAGCGTAGACGGTCTTATCTGAATGCAAGCAGACACTGGGTTTTCAGAAATTGAAAATGTTGAAAAATGAAAGAAGTGTCTGAAGAAGGTAAATTGCTGATAGTGATAGCTCAGAGAACGTATTGAAATGACCCAAGCTCCGTCAGCCATAGTAGGGAGTGAAGTTCAGCTGCATGACGTGGCTGGCAGAGGAATCTGGGAATATAACCTGTTGTCATAGGTGTATTCAACTCATCCTCTTGTTTTCAGCCTCACTTTCAGAGGCCTCCAAAACTGAACCTACCCAGTTCTGTAATGTGAATCTGCTTCTGGGATTTTCCTCAGCCAGGTGGGGCTTCTGATCTGCTTAGCCACTAACCACCCTCCAGCATGACAGAGTCTAAGAACTGCCTCCCAATACCCTTCTTCCCTTCAGAGCTACATCTCCCAGCCTTGCTCCCCAGTAGCTCAGTTGGTTGGAGCATTGTCCCGATGCACCAAGGTTGCAGGTTCGATCCCTGGTCAGGACATATGCAAGAATCAACCAAGGAATGTATAAATAGGTAGAACAACAGATATTTCTCTCTCTCTCTGTCTCTCTCTCTCCTCAAAGCAATTTTAAAAAAAGTTACATCTCTCAGCCTCCCTCACAGAGAGTGCTGTCAGCCAATGGAAGCCATAGATCTGTGATTTGTGAGGAGTGAAGCTCATGCAATTTAGAAAAATAACACAGCCTGACCTGTGGTGAAGCAGTAGATAAAGCATCGACCTGGACCGCTGAGGTCACCAGTTCCAAACCCTGAGGTCACTGGCTCTGAGCGCAGACTCATCAGCGCAAGGTCACTGGCTTGATTGAGCCAGGCAGTCATTTACATAACCCCAAAGCTCACCAGCTTGAGCCCATAGGTTGCTGGCTTGAAGCCCAAAGTCATTGGCTTGAGCCCAAAGTTGCTGGCTTGAGCAAGAGGTCACTAGACTGGCTGTAGCCCTCCCCCCCCCCCCCGTCAAGGCACATAGGAGAAAGCAATCAATGAACAACTAAAGTGCCACAACTATGAGTTGATGCTTTTCATCTCTCTCCCTTCCTGTCTGTCTGTTCCTATCTGTCCCTCTCTCTCCTTGTCTCTCACTTAAAAAAAAAAGAAAGAAAGAAAGAAAGAAGAAAGAAAAGAAAAAAGAGAAGAGAAAAAGAAAGAAAATAAAAGTCCAAAGTCTCTGGCTTTGAGCAAGGGGACACTGCCTTGGCCCTGGTTAAAGCACATACAAGAACACACACACACACACAAAAAAAAAATGGAAAGAAGCACATACAAGAAGCAATCAATCAATGCACAACTAAAGTGAAGCAACTACAAGTTGGTGCTTCTCATCTTCCCTCCCTGTCTCTCTATCTTACTTTTTATTTCAAAAAATAAAAATACCTGTAAAGAAAAATAATGCAAAATTAGGGACCAAGGCAAATATTTATTTAGAATGAAGAGAAATCAATCACAAGTAAACATTTAAAAAGCTGAAATTACCACAAATAACACAAAATTAAAAAAAATACTGTATTTTCTTTTTCTTTGTTTGTTTATGTTTGTTTTTCTTTTAGCATCTGTCCACAGGAAGATGAGCACCCTTCACAACAAAGTTAGTGCCCTTTCCCTCAGTTTTCATCCCCTTGTTCTGCTTTCTTTTATCTCATACACTTATCTTTCAGGATGGCATATCTGTCTTATTTGCTTGCTAATTAATTGTCTTTCCTCCTCAGCGGGATGTGAGCCCTATGAGGGCAAAGGTATCTTCTGCTTCAACACTCAAATCATAGAGTGCTCATAATGTTTGTTGTGGATATGTGGAAAATTTTCACACAGAATTCAATATTTTACAAAATTTTTGTAGAATATGATCCAGTTTTTATAATCACATGCATTGCTATATGCATAGGGAAAAAAACAAAAGAAAATATCAAAATGTTAAAAGTGATTATCTCTGGGCCGGTTGGCTCAGTGGTAGAGCGTCGGCCTGGCATGTAGGAGTCCCGGGTTCGATTCCCAGCCAGGGCACACAGGAGAAGCGCCCATCTGCTTCTCCACTCCTCCCCCTCTCCTTCCTCCCTGTGTCTTTCTTCCCCTTCCACAGCCAAGGCTCCATTGAAGCAAAGTTGGCCCGGGTGCTGAGGATGGCTCCATGGCCTCTGCCTCAGGTGCTAGAGTGGCTCTGGTTGCAACAGAACAACGCCCCAGATGGGCAGAGCATCGCCCCTTGGTGGGCATGCTGGGTGGATTCCGGTTGGGCACATGCGGGAGTCTGTCTGACTGCCTCCCCGTTTCCAGCTTCGGAAAAATCCAAAATACAAAAAAAAAAGTGATTATCTCTGGATTTTTATTTAGTGAGAGGCAGGAAGGCAAAGACAGACTCCAGCATGCACCCCCACTGGTATCCACCCTGCAAGCCCACTAGGAGGCGATGCTCTGCCCATCTGTGGCCCTTGCTCACTTGCAACTAGAGCCCCCCCTTTTTTTTTAGTGCCTGAGGCAAAGGCCATGGAGCCATTCTCAGCACCTGGGACCAACTCAGTCTAATTGAGCCATGGCTGCAGGCTAAAGAGAGAGAGAGAAGTGAGAGAGGGAGGGTTGGAGAAACAGATGGACACTTCTCCTGAGTGCCCTGACTGGGAATCGAACCGGGACGTCCACACACCCAACCGATGCTCTACCACTGAGCTACTGGAAGGGCCAAACTATGGGTAACTTTAATTTTCTTCATCCTGTATTTCTAGACATTCCAATTTCTTGTCAATGATGTATTTAAAACTTAAATACAGCCTGACCTGTGATGGCACAGTGGATAAAGCATCGACCTGGAATGCTGAGGTTGCCAGTTTGATACCATGGGCTTACCTGGTTAAGGCACATATGGGAGTTGATGCTTCCTGCTCCTCCTCCCTTCTCTCTCCCTTCTCTCTCACTCTCTCTCTCCCCTCTGTCTAAAATGAATAAAATCTTTAAAAAAAAACAAAAAAACCCTTAAATACATAAGTTAGATAAGTTAGAGGCAAAATGCCCATGATAAAATTTGAAGTGAGAAAGGCTAGCTACTATGTGTCCAATAAGATCCTGATTATTGGCCCTGGCCGGTTGGCTCAGCGGTAGAGCATCAGCCTGGAGTGCGGGGGACCTGGGTTCGATTCCCGGCCAGGGCACACAGGAGAAGCGCCCATTTGCTTCTCCACCCCCCTCTCCTTCCTCTCTGTCTCTCTCTTCCCCTCCCGCAGCCAAGGCTCCATTGGAGCAAAGATGGCCCGGGCACTGGGGATGGCTCCTTGGCCTCTGCCCCAGGCGCTAGAGTGGCTCTGGTGTCGGCAGAGCGACACCCTGGAGGGGCAGAGCATCGCCCCCTGGTGGGCAGAGCATTGCCCCTGGTGGGCGTGCCGGGTGGATCCTGGTCGGGTGCATGCGGGAGTCTGTCTGACTGTCTCTCCCCGTTTCCAGCTTCAGAAAAATACAAAAAAAAAAAAAAAGATCCTGATTACTTTTAGTTTTTTTATTAAAAAAGACTTGAAGGAAATATAGCAATAAATTAATAGAGGTTGCCTCTGGAAATAGGAATAACACGTGGTTTTCATTTCTTCTTACTTTGTTATATTATTGCAGTTTAAATAGGCATTAATTACTGTCATAATACATGCAAATCAAGACAATAAGTATTAATATAAAAAAAGAACAAGAGTTGGCCCTGGCTGGTTGGCCCAGTGGTAGAGCATCGGCCTGGTGTGCAGAAGTCCCGGGTTCGATTCCCAGCCAGGGCACACAGGAGAAGCGCCCATCTGCTTCTCCACTCCTCCCCCTCTCCTTCCTCTCTGTCTCTCTCTTCCCCTCCCGCAGCCAAGGCTCCATTGGAGCAAAGATGGCCTGGGCGCTGGGGATGGCTCCTTGGCCTCTGCCCAGGCGCTAGAGTGGCTCTGGTCGCAACAGAGCGACCCCCCGGAGGGGCAGAGCATCGCCCCCTGGTGGGCAGAGCATCGCCCCCTGGTGGACGTGCCTGGTGGATCTTGGTCGGGCGCATGCGGGTGTCTGTCTGACTGTCTCTCCCCGTTTCCAGCTTCAGAAAAAAGAAAAAAAGGAACAAGAGTTATAAAAAATGAGATAGCCTTAACTAGAGCTGTGGCTATTTGGTGGTGTTTAAAGAAAAGGCATGGGAAGACAAAAAATAGGGCCCCCAGGGGAGAGAATAGGTGGAAATAGGGGCCTTAATGAGACTAGGGTAAAATTGTCAAAAGGACAAGAAAAAACAACCTCGGGGAGGGATGACTTGAATAACAGAGAAGTGGAAAAGAGGCCTGCAAATTCAGTACGTTGGACTTTCCCTCATTTTGATTTAAAAAAAAGTGCATACATTCAGAGCTTCTTAAATCAGCCATATAATAATTCATTAATAAGAATGTGAGTGGGAGGGCTCTCTCTCTCCTGGGAGCAAACCTGTGCCTTTCCCTTTCCCTTTTTCCCCCGTCCCCTTTTGTTTCCCCCACAGGGGTTCATCTCCTAAACTCTAAGGGTCCCCAGGAAACTTTCTTTCTTTTTTTTTTTTTTTTTTGTATTTTTCTGAAGCTGGAAACAGGGAGAGACAGTCAGACAGACTCCCACATGCGCCTGACCGGGATCCACCCGGCACGCCCACCAGGGGGCAATGCTCTGCCCATCTGGGGCATCGCTCTGTTGCAATCAGAGCCATTCTAGCGCCTGAGGCAGAGGCCAAGGAGCCATCCCCAGCGCCTGGGCCATCTTTTGCTCCAATGGAGCCTTGGCTGCGGGAGGGGAAGAGAGAGACAGAGAGGAAGGAGAGGGGGAGGGGTGGAGAAGCAGATGGGCGCCTCTCCTGTGTGCCCTGGCCAGGAATCGAACCCAGGACTTCTGCACACCAGGCCGACGCTCTACCACTGAGCCAACCGGCCAGGGCTCCCATGAGACTTTCAAGCAGGGGAGCAATCAATGCTCAGGGGCAGCTTATCCTGACCTAACCCCCTGAGCCTGTCTCCAAGGCCCCCTTTTCTCTGACTTCCCAGCGAGCCAGGGCAGCCCCGCCTGGGCTCATTTCTGTCCTATAACATTTTCAGAGAGCCAAAGCAGCACCCCCGAGGATTTCCCCGAGGAAATCCTGTGGCTTCTTCTATCTTAAGCCCTTCCTTGTTTCACTGTCCCAAGCTGTAACAACTGTACTCTCAAAATAAAAATAAGAAAATGCGAGTGGAGAGAAGAAATTCAAAGTTAAGTGGTAAGTAAATAAATGCCATTTTGTAAACTTCTGATGGGCTTTTTAAAAATTAGTGAAGAAACAATATATTCTGATATGCCCCGAATATCCTTGTATCTCCAGTTTTTCAAGAGAGGCATCTGGATTAGGATATTCATGACTTAACTTAATTATGCATTAATTCCAGTTGGTATGATTGACCGTAACTGCAAATAATAGGACACATTCTTACGGTTCCTAAGGACTACCTGGGGAATGGAATAGTAATGATAGTTAGGACATGTGAATTCACCTTCTCACTATGAAATGGAATGCCAAAAAGAAGTAGTTAATATTCATTGAGAACAGCCTGTGAATAATCAGGTAAAAGAAAAATATGTGTAAAGGCACAAAAACAATAAAAAGTTCTCTAACATTTATTTTTGTAGCACAATAAAATAAAATTGTGGGTTAGTTTTAAAATTCATAGCGTATCTAAAGGAACTCCCTGGGACTTATTGCCTACACATAAAATTATTTTAAAGAGAGAAATAGACATGCTCACTTTGGCAGCACATATACTGAAATTGGAACGATACAGAGAAGATTAGCGTGATTTCTGCGTAAGGA
This sequence comes from Saccopteryx bilineata, assembly GCF_036850765.1. Taxonomy (NCBI): domain Eukaryota; kingdom Metazoa; phylum Chordata; class Mammalia; order Chiroptera; family Emballonuridae; genus Saccopteryx; species Saccopteryx bilineata. Next base: position 52,566,934 of record NC_089497.1, read on the forward strand.
TGACACACAAATTCGTGAAACGGATTTCCATATTTCCATATTTTTGGAAGACACACAGATGGCCAATAGACATATGAAAAGACTCTCAGCATCACTAATCATCAGAGAAATGAAAATTAAAACCACAGTGAGATATCATCACCTCATACTTGCCAGAATGGCTATCATCAATAAATCAACAAACAACAAATGTTGGTGTGGATGTGGAAAAAAAGGAACCCTCGTGCACTGTTGGTGGGAATGTAGTTGATGCAGCCACTGTGAAAAACAGTATGGAATTACTTCAAAAAATTAAAAACGGAACTGCCTTATGACCCAGCAATTCCACTGATGGGAATTTATTCAAAGAAACCCAAAACACTAATTCAAAAGAATATATGCACCCCTGTGTTCATTGCAGCATTATTTACAATAAACAAGACTTGGAAACAGCCCAAGTGCCCATCAGTAGATAAGTGGATAAAAAATCAGTGGTACATTTACAATGGAATATTACTTGGCCATAAAAAAGGAAATCTTACCCTTTGTGATGGCATAGATGGACCTGGAGATTATTATGCTAAGTGAAATAAGCCAGGCAGAGAAAGACAAGTACCATATGATTTCACACATATGTGGAATCTAATGAACAAAATGAACTAAGAAAATAAAAACAGTTTCATGGATACAGATAACAGACTGACAGCTGTCAGAGGGAATGAGGGTTGGAGGGCAGGGTATAAAAGGTGAAGGGATTAGCAAATAAAAAAACTTATAATCACAGACAACAGTGAGGGAAATGTAGGCGGGAAAGAGGATGGTGAGGTGAAAAATAGTAGAGCGGGGATAGATGGTAATGAAAGGAGGCATGATAGCTGGTGATGAAAGGAGGCATGACTTGGGGTGGTGAACACACAGTGCAATACACCGAGGGTATTGTAAAATTGTGCACCTGAAACTTATTTAATTTCATTAACCAATGTCATCCCAATAAACTCAATTAAAAGTTTTTAAAAGTAAAGAAGTAGAGATTGCATTATAAAATGGAAGGTACTGAAAGTTCCTTCGTGTTAGATAGAATACACATCGATATGTGAAAATGCTTTTAATTAGAGGTAATTAAAATAATAGGCTACTATATTTAAAACAATTACATACTAAAAGATGTCTATGAAATGAAGGGAACTTAGCTATAAAATTTTAATATGAGCCATTTCAAGACAATCTTACCTCACCTACATGAATTTTTTTTAAACAATCTTTTCACCCTACTTACCCTTCTGCCTAACGGGGAAAAAACCTTCTGAATATACAGCCCCTGATTCAGCAGGGACAGAAGAAATTTACTGGAATTTTTTCACTGTGACAAAGTTATAAACATAAATTTATCATTGAAATAAAATTTGAAAATCATGAATCCCCTGAAATGTAAATTTATAGTTACATATCTATAAATAGAGATAGCAACATATTTAATAGATGACAGGTCTGACTGTGTTTCTCACATTAATAATTAATTTGAAAGGAAATAAAACTAGGAAGTTCAACCTGTGAAGATATGTTTAACTTAAGGATAATAAAATGAAATGGAAACGGAAACAAGGAGTCTTTTTTTTTTTTTTTTTTTGCACTTAAGTTAACAAAGTATCTTTTTAAATGATGGTACCCAAAGCCTCATCATAATCACCACCCATAGCATTTTAAAGTGAAGTTTTAATTTAATTTGAAATCTTTTGGAAAGTAATCTGACAATATATTATTGGCATACAAACAATTATAACTTCAGATTTAGCAATTCCAGTTCTACCAATGTATCTTAAGGAAATAACCCCAAGCATGGAAACAGCTATCAGCAAAAAAAATATTCATCTATGCATTACTCATAATAGGAAAAACAAAAAAAGGAGAGAGAGGTCCCTGAAAACATGCCAAATATCTAATAAAAAAATCATTTTGTAAGTTGTAGTACATTTATTGGATATATTCTGCAGCTGGTAAAAACTGATAGTTATAAAAACTAGGCGAGAAATGGTGGCGTGAGGGATACTCCTGATCTCTCCCCTTGAAATTTCAACAAATTCAACAACTAAACAGAGAAAAAAAATCTCAGGAGGACCTGAAATATATACACACCAGATAAAGCTTTTTAAAGGGATAATTGACAAAATTGTAAGATGTTAAAAAACAAACAAACTAGGAGAAACATGGAAGAAATCTTATGGTGGGTTAAATTTAAACAGTGGAATGTGAATTTATATACACTGTATGATTAACATTCTTCAAAAATGTGCTTTAAAAAATACAAGAAGTGCCTGACCTGTGGTGGCACAGTGGATAAAGTGTCGACCTGGAATGCTGAGGTCGCCGGTTGGAAACCCTGGGCTTGCCTGGTCAAGGCACATACAAGAAGCAATTACTATGAGCTGATGCTTCCTGCTTCTCCCCCTCCTTTCTCTCTCTCTCTCTCTCTCTCTCTCCTCTCTAAAAAAAAATCAAAAAATAAAAATTTAAAAAATACAAGAAGAAAATACATTAAAATAATAATGATGGGATGGTTAGTGTGATGAGATTTTAAGTACTTTTGTTTCTTTTCTCTATTTTATACATTTTGCAATGTGATTATATAACTTTAAAAATGAACATGTATTAAATTGTTGACTAGGAGATTTGCTAGTTTGGGATTTTTTTTTTTTTGCAATGTTTTTCCAGCATCTTCTTCAATCCCACTATATCTCTGAAGGTTTGATAACTAGACAGCATAAACCTTAAAGTAAAATTTGGGGGGAAATTTTTAGGTAAATTACAGGTGAAAATGCTCAATAGAATATGATGTAAAAGAAATCTGGATACAAAACATTTTATCTGATGTAATTTTGTTTAAAAATATTTTTATTAAAAATAAGGTTTGACCTTCATACATATGACATCAAAAGCACAAGTAGCAAAAGAAAAAATAGGTAAATTGGACTTCATCAAAATGAAAAACTTTTGTTCTTCAAAGGACACCATCAAGAATGTGAAAGGGCCCTGGCCGGTTGGCTCAGCGGTAGAGCGTCAGCCTGGCGTGCGGGGGACCGGGGTTTGATTCCTGGCCAGGGCACATAGGAGAAGCGCCCATTTGCTTCTCCACCCCCACCCCCTCCTTCCTCTCTGTCTCTCTCTTCCCCTCCCACAGCCAAGGCTCTATTGGAGCAAAGATGGCCCGGGCGCTGGGGATGGCTCCTTGGCCTCTGCCCCAGGCGCTAGAGTGGCTCTGGTCTAGGCAGAGCGACGCCCTGGAGGGGCAGAGCATCGCCCCCTGGTGGGCAGAGCGTCGCCCCTGGTGGGTGTGCCAGGTGGATCCTGGTCGGGCGCATGCGGGAGTCTGTCTGACTGTCTCTCCCCGTTTCCAGCTTCAGAAAAATACAAAAAAAAAAAAAAAAGAATGTGAAAGAACAGTCCACAAAATGGGGCAAATATTTGCAAGTCAGATATCTGAAGGGTGACTTGTTTCTAGATTACATAAGGAACTCATAACTCAACAGTAAAAGAGACAAATAACCCAATTTTTAAAATGGACAAAGGATTTAAATAGACATTTCTCAAAAAAAAAAAAAAAAAAGCATGCAAATGGCCAAAAAGCACCAGAAGAGATGCTCAACATCACTAGTCGTTAGGGAAATGCAAATCAAAACCACAGTGAAATACCACCTCACACCCACTAGAATGGCTATAATCAAAGACAGACAACTAGTGTTGATGAGGATGGGAGCATTCAGAAGCCTTATTCATTGCGGTGCAAGTGTAACGTGGTGAACCTGCTTTGGAAAACAGTTTGGAATGCCCTCAAAAAGTTAAACACAGAGTTACATATGAGTCAACAATTCCAATCCTAGGAGAAATGAAAACATGTATCAACACAAAAACTTATAAGTGAATATTCAAAGCAGCATTATACGTACATAATAACCAACAAGTGGAAACAGACAAATGGATAAACAAAAAGTGATATATATGTATGTGTATATGCATATATATGCATGTATACATGTATATGTATATATCATGAAATATTATTCAATAGAATGAAGTTCTGACACATGCTACAATGTGAACTTTGAAATCATCATGTTAAGTGAAGAAAGCTAATCACAAAAGACCACATATTGTATAATTCTGTTTATACTGTGTCTAAAATTGGCAAATCTATAGGGTCAGAAAGTAAATTAGTGGTTGCCCAGAGCTGGGAGGTAGGAATGTGGAAGAATGGATATAGCACTACTTTTTGCAGTGATGAAACTATTCTACAATTACATAGTAGTGTGATTGCACAACTCTGTGCAGATACTAAAAGCTGCTGAATCCATATGCTTTAAATGGGTGAATTATATTTCAATAAAGCTGTTTAAAGAAAAGATACCTCTATCTTGACCCAAGCATATGAGGGAAAGGCTTGAAGAAAATGCAGCAATGACTTAATACTGATTACTTCTCAATACTAGAATGACAAGAGATTTTCATTTTCTTCCTATTTGCCTTTAACCAGTATTCATAATGGACATTGTCTAATGAAGTGTATGGATAATCACTGTGATGAATCATCAGAGGGCCGTGAGACAGCGCTGCTAAGTACTTAACTGAGAACTTAGTTGCTGACAGACCTGTGTCACAGTCCTTGCTCCAGGATGCTATTAATTTATGTGACCTTACGTGAGTCACTCAACCTCTCTGTGCTTTAATATCTCTTTCCGAACAAAGGATCTCAGGATGATTTCTCCATATTGGGTTGTTCTGAGCATTAACACAGAAAGTTTAAATACAGAGCGCAGGGCACGGTGCATAGCAAACTCAATAAATGCAGATAATAGTAGTGGTAGTGGTATTAGTACTCGCGGCAGTAGTAATGAGGACTCCACATACTGAGAAAGGTTAAGTACCGCCATTCTCAGTTGGAAGGTACCTCTCTCTGCAGGTTGGTCAGTTGTTATAAGTGAGGAGGGCAAGGAAGGCACCTCCCCCAACTCACAAAGCTTTGGCAGAAAATGTTGAAAAACTTTTCTTTTCTCTTTTTCCTTGTTGTGGTTTTCTGGTTATTTTGAATTTCTAATACTGGTTTTATTTATTTATTTTTCTCTGAGCTTTGTGGAAGTCAGAGGGAGGCCAGGCAATGGTAGAGTTGTTTTTGTTTTTTTTCAGTTTTCTTATTATGTACAATTATATTTTTTGCTCCATAAGATGCACCTGATCGTAAGATATACCGAGGGTTTTAAGGAGGAAAATAAGAAAATAAATATTCTGAACCAAATGATGTGTTAAAATATTTAATAAAATACAGTAATTTGAGTCTTTTCTTTCTTCTTTTTAAAATTGACATCCTTCTCTGAACATATGTATCCTGATTTATCAGTGTCACCCCATTAAAATTAATAATAAAAAATATTAAAAAAATAAAATAAAATTGACATCCAAATAAATTATTGAATTTTGAATTTTTTTCAACTACATGAAATTACATTGGGTTAAAAAATTACATTTTGAGAGCTACAGAGTAATGGACCTTAATGAAATATGAGGTTTCTCTATCATTATCAGATCTGTCCCTTCAAGAACATCATAAATTCTACAAACAATTTTACTGAGCTTTTGTACAAGGGGAAAATTAGGCTAAACTATAGGTCTTTTACATTTAGATTTGCAGTCAAGGTCAGGATTAGTTATAACGGTCTGTGTTTTGTGTCTATAAATCTCACAGCACAGCATCAAAAGGTAGCACTTTTTTATTTCTTTAATAATTTTCCCAATACCAATTGTTTGGTGCATTCCTCATTCTGTCTCTCTCCTCGGGCACTGGGAAGGACTACAACTCCCAGCCTTCCTTGCTCTTGTGGGCTCCATGACTGGCTTCTACCCAGGGAAATGTGGGCAAGCCAGGTAAACCACCTTCAGGTTGGCTCTGAAAACATCCACCTCCCCCTTCCCTTGGATGCTCTGTGTTCTAGAAAAAGGAACCAAGATCCCCGAGACCTGTTTGGAGAGGAGCTGCTGAGGAAGCAGCCTTACGCACCAGGTTATGTCATGATAAGTAAACCTTCATTGGGTTAAGTCTGTCCTGTCTTGTCTAAACAAACTGTATTTTATAAGAAATCCCCGACTTCTCCCATTGGAGGGTTGATGTCACGTCACACTAACTGTGAATAATTTTGGTGTACATAGTGTGCTTTCAGTAATGTAACTAGGATCAGATGTTTATGCAGTCTGTGCCCTTATGTGTTACATGTAGCATCATTTGGATATTTGCTTTTAAATTATTTTACTCCAACACGAAAGAGAGCTCCTGTCTAGCCAGGCCAGGGATGTGACATTTTCACCAGAGCTTGCTTTTCTCCCGGGGGTTTCTCTGCAAAGTACATACTTTGGTTCTTCATTTGTAGCCACATGTGACAGTTCAAAAGAGATGAATGCACGAAAAATAGTACTTTTCAATGAACACATCAACGTTATGATGTTGCAGGCGAGCAAAACCTCGGAGGATTGACACTCAGATAACTTATAAGAGGGAAAGAGAATTTTATTAAGCCGGCAGAGCACGCAGGCTATAGCTCCAAAGACACGTGCTCCCCGAAATTAGATTTCTTACATCTTATATACCCTTTACAGAACGTAAGTTCACATTCACGGGTCACGTGATTCTTTTGTCATTAATTACATAATTTCAGGATGGGAGGGGGTTTACAGGATGCCAGAGGATAATTATTTGTAAATCGCCCATTAAGGAGAAAGGAGGAGAGGAAAGGGCTACTCAAGTCCCCCTTTTCTCACCTATATGTCACTCAGATGTATAGAAAGGAGCGGGCCCAAGCCTCCTTCTTCCTTCTATACAAAACCTTCTAAGTATGAAAACCTCTTCATTTGCATTATAACAGCTCTTCCTAAGCAGGAATATTATCAGCCATCTTGAGATTTTATAAATTACACAAAATACCATATTTACAAACTCTCTCTGAACGCCTGGCCTAAATTATAAAATATCCTTGGAGCCTCTTATTTAAAGGGGGGTCTTCTTCCTCAATGATAGTCTTAATGCCCTTTTGGGAAAAAAAATGTTTAGTAACCAAATTGCTAATACAGTAGGGCAAATAAACTAATAAGATGAGAAATTATCATACTGTATCTTTTGCTAAGAATCTAGATGTTTCTAGCATTTTATAAGCTATCACATTTATATTCCAAAATCCTTTCCCCTCTAATTTATAAACACCTGAGGACAAGGGACCAGGTTTTGTTATTGTTTAATCTCAAGTGTTGAGTTGGGTTAATCTTACTCCTTGATTCATAGCAAATTATCATTACTAGTTCATACGTGGCCCCTTCCTAGTTTTTTATCATTTTATTTTATCTTTACCCATTCATCTTCATGCTCCCAAATAGTCATCCACCAACGAATCTGATATAAGTTGTTAAATATGCATGTATCCTTATGAAATATATGTTATGCTGGAGTGTGTGTGTGTGTGTGTGTGTGAAGTCTTTGCTTCTTTCTCTATTTCTCTATAAGCATTGAATGACATTGTACAAAGTCTGATGCCAAAGTCTGGGCTAGTTTTTAGAATGTTAAATAGGCAACTTCCTACAGACTTTCAGATAATATACTGATGATTAGATTATGGAACTTTATTACATTTATATAGTTTTCAATGCCCTTTGAAATGTGATTAATTCTTTTAAAGATCATGGATCTTTATGACACTTAGCTCATAATTAATTAAATCCAATTAATACTCCAGACTGAACCAAACCTAATTTATTTAAGTTCTGGTTCTCAGCAGAGGGAGGCCTTGGTTCACCACTTTTGAAATAATATCACTACTTCATTCCATCTTTCCTTCATTTGAATAGTAAAATACCGGGGTAAAAGAAGAGAAGTTATGCATGTAGAGTTTATATTAAAATATACAATTTTATTAATTTGAAAAACCTTCAAAATTCAGACAAGTCTAACAATACAATTAACTACATGCCTCCAAATTTCCTCTTTAAAACATAATTTATTTCAGATATTAATATGTTGTAAAGTAATGTATCTTAATTCTGCGGGTTTACATAGAGACACCAAGGCAGGATACAGAAGAATTCTTAAGAAGAGATTTATTAATAAGCCAGCTGCATATGACTTACACGGGGTATAACTGACCCAAATCGTGTGTGTGCAAAGTAGCCCTGCAGCTCGTTATATAGACTTGTTTACACACAGGTTGGGGAGAAAAGGAAGGGGAACTTGACACAATAATCAATTAACAAGCTTATAACATTTGTCTATAAGATCTATAAAAAACATTCCTACATATTAAAACTTACAAGGTAACAGGATAGTGATGTTGTTTTATAATACATATCAAAGACATTCACAAATCTTTTAGTGTCTACCTCCCATTCCTTTGTCTAGAGGTATATGTTACTCTCAGGACTTCAGGAGGGGAGGAAGAGTTAAAATCTGTGTAGGATATGTAAATATTGTCTCTTATTGAAAGGGAAAGGAGGTTCTTCAGATAACCTTTATTCTTTTAATGCCTGACTTTTCCTCTTTAAAATGGCATTGACACTACTAAGTTTTACAGTTCTTTGGTACCTTACCACAAATAAAGACATTAAAATAATATAAAGAGCATCACTCTGTCCATTCTGCAGCTTAAGACCTTATGGTACAGTTGAAGGCACCTCCTTGACTTCATTCCCCTCCATTCTTCTACCTTTAAATCACCATTATCCTGAATTTTGTGTTTATCATTTGTATATAAATCTACACATTTACTACTCCTACATGCTTCCAAAACAACAGTACTGCTTTACAGATTACAAACTTTAGCATACCCTTAGTACCCTTCTGTAACTTATGTTTTTATTTAATATTTTTAGAGATTTCTTTTTGTGTTAATGTGTATGGTTCAGCTCAGAGGAGTGTGACTGAATTAGTTTTACCACATAACTGAAGTTTATTTTTATCATGACAAACAGTGCTGCCATGAGCATCCTTGAGCATGTCCTCTTATGTGCAACCTGAGGGAATTGTAGCTCCAGGTGCTCCTTCCCTGGCCTTCCTGGCTTAGCCTCCTTCTGGTGCAGCTCACTCTGTGTCTCTTGCTGCCACCTGGGTATGCACTCTGAGGAAAACTGCCATTGTGTCACACTCTCTGATTGACCGAGAAGCTGAGTGGATGGAAGGGATGCTCGCTCTCTGGTCGCCCTTGGCTTCCACCATTCCTCTGACATGCCCTGGCTCACTCTGGCACCCAGGCCCTCACCACAGCCTTTGGACAAAGAGTTAGCAGCCCCTGCATGTGCATGTCCTCTGGAGCACTAGCCTATGTCAGCCCCTGGGCCTCGTCCCATCTCAGCTCTGACCTCTTCACACTCATCGTCTCTCTCCTTCCGCTGCCACCTGAGCTCACACTGCATGTCACCTTCACCTGTCACGCCTTCTCTCAGCCACCACTCTGTCATTGCTCCTCTCTTTCCCCACTCCCACTACTGTCTTTATTTTCTCTGCCTCAAAGCTCTCCTTGGCACGGGGCTCTTGTTATTTTCCACTTATCCTTCTTAACCTCCATCACCATCACCAGCATTTTCATCTTTGTCACCAGGATCTTCTTCGCTGCTAGACCTCCCTCCTCTCTAATTTCCTTCTTTTCTCCCACTCAATACAGACTTCTCTCTGTCAACAGAGCCATTTTAGCCACGAGTCTCACCCACCCTCTTTCTTTCATCTCTGGGCACTTCTCTGCCACTAAATCACTTTATTCCATTGGCTCACACATTCTCTTTTCTTTTCTTTTCTTTTCTTTTCTTTTCTTTTCTTTTCTTAGTGAGAGGAGAGGAAACAGAGAGACAGACTCCTATATGGGCCCTGACCAGGATCCACCCAGCAATCTCCATCAGGGGCTGATACTCTGCCCATCTGGGGCCATGTTCGCAACTGAGCTATTATTAACACCTGAGCTATTCTTAACATCCTCAGTACCCAGGCCGGTGGACTATATAGAATCAACTGAGCCATGGCTGCCCGATGGGAAGAGAGAGAGAGAGAGAGAAAGGTAAAGGGGACGGGAGGAGAGAAGCAGATGTTTGCCCTGACAGGGAATCAAACCCAGGACTTCCACATGCCGGGTCAATGCTCTACCACTGAGCCAACTGTCCAGGGCCAGCTCCCACAGTCTTAATGGGTGTCTTGCATCCCTATCATTTGCATTTTCTTCTCTCCTTCTGGATCACACCCATATCCTAAATCTTCTGTACCAATTTGAACTCACTTTTTGTCACTGGACCCTTCCCTGTCCTCTGACCCCCAATGTATATTATTATTATTATTATTATTTTCATTTTTCTGAAGCTGGAAACGGGGAGAGACAGACAGACTCCCGCATGCACCCGACCTGGATCCACTGGGCACGCCCACCAGGGGCGACGCTCTGCCCACCAGGGGGTGATGCTCTGCCCATCCTGGGCGTCGCCATGTTGCTACCAGAGCCACTCTAGCGCCTGAGGTAGAGGCCACAGAGCCATCCCCAGCGCCCGGGCCATCTTTGCTCCAATGGAGCCTTGGCTGCGGGAGGGGAAGAGAGAGACAGAGAGGAAAGCGCGGCGGAGGGGTGGAGAAGCAAATGGGCGCTTCTCCTGTGTGCCCTGGCCGGGAATCGAACCCGGGTCCTCCGCACGCTAGGCCGACGCTCTACCGCTGAGCCAACCGGCCAGGGCATATATTATTTTAACTCTGACTCAATCTGACTTAATTTTAATGCCACTGAATGTTGTCCCACGGAGCTCATCTTCATAGAACCCCTGTTGGCTGACCTCTTCCATCCTAACAATCTTAGGCCTTGCTCCCTCAAACCTAAGAAGGTGGTTCTTTTATGCTGAATTTTCACATTAGGAAAGGGCTGCAGGTGGTGAAATAAACAATTTCTCCAGGAGTCAAGGTGTCTAGGGAAATAATCAAGGTCAAGCTCTTCAGCTATAATCAGGAGATGTTTCTAGAGCAAGTGAACTGAGGAACTCCCCAAAGTAAAATGTGTATCGATGCAGTGACCCAGGAATGCTCTTCACCACAAAGAATATTGGTTGCCATGCCTTACAGAGCAGCCTGCTAGTGATTTGAAGCTCACATTTGAAAAAAGCCACAGAACCAGTCCTGGGTCTGCCCCTTACTCAGATACTTCTCAGGTCTCGTGGGTCCAAATCCACAATGTGCCCGGTGGAGACACAGCAGCTGCTCAGGTGCTGGGTGTCCATATGGAGGCAAGAGAGAGCTGCCTGGGACAGTGGGAACACTAAGCTATTAGACCCAATGAAGAGCCAAGACAATTTGTCCCCAGTAAAAGACAGAGAGGGGAGTCTAACAGTTATATTACAGGAGAGAAAGGAGAAAGGCTGGCAGAATTGGGGACCTCCCAAGCCAGAGGGAAGAGCCAACCTGCCCAGGTCAGAACAGAGGTTCTCATATATGCAAGACCCCACAACTGCTGACAGAGAATGAACAGGATCCTGCAGAAAGAAAATTGATAAAAAGGATGAGGCTCTTTTTACAGTTACTTTATGCCAGAAAAAAAACAACAACAAGGAGCAAGAAGATGGATTTCGAAAAGCCAAGTAGGTGTGGACTTCTGCACAGATTCAAGCTCCAGGCTCAGCAGAAATGAAAGATGTTTTTATGAGCAGTGGGGAGGCTGAAGCTCAAAAGTGCACCACGGTCATGGGCCTGAATATGAGAAGAAACTGGGGCTTGGGCATGAATTTCACATATGGGAAGAAGGTTAAGACAAAGAGGAACTGTGGCCCTGGCAGAGCCTGGAGATGGGTTCTGCAACCACAAGGTTCTCTTCTTCCCAGAACAAGGAAAGTGGTAAGTGCCACTTCCTGCAGCATCAAGCAGGCTTTAAGGGTCAGACTTGTCCCAGCAGAAATAAGTAATAAGTCACCAGCAATAAGACATATTGACATTGCATACCCCTCGGTGTAAAATGCACAGAAGGACATAACATGACTTAAGAAATATTCTTGTCAAAAATGCATAAGTTCAGCTTAATCAAAAAAAATACCCTAATTGAGGGAAATATTGAAAAATAAGTTACTAGTACTTTTCGAAGTATCAAGGTCATGAAAAACAAGAAAAGAACGAGGAAATGTCACAGATGGAAGAGATTAAAGAGACATGATAACTAAACAAGACATGAGAGTGTGGGTTGAATCCCAAGACAGAACTACATAGTAGAATTAGTTAAGTGTGTACTGTTTTATTTATTGCACCAACGTTAATTTCTGGGTTTTGATGATTGTACTATATGATGTAAATTAACAGTAGGGGAAGCTGGAGGAAGTTTATACAGGAACTCTCTGTACTATTTTTGCAACTTTTCTGCAAGTCTAAGATTATTTCAAAATAAAAAGTTTTTTAAAAAGTTTTTTGATGTCTTTTTTAGGGGGGTCAATTTTTGATAATTAATTCAATTTCTTCATTACTATTGGTCTATCTAGATTTTCAATACCTTCTCTAAACAATATTGGTGATTTTTCTCAGAAGTTTTTCATTTCAATTATGTGTTTAGAATAATTTGCATGATATTAACTTATATTATTTTTCAATAAATTTTGAAACATTTACTGTATTTATAGTTACATCACCCTTATCATTAATAATATTATTGATTTGTGCTTTTTTCATGCTCTATTTTCCCCATTGATCAGGACTGCTAGTGGTTTGTCTTTTTTATTAGCCTTTTAAAGAATATGTTTTGGGTTTGGGTTTTTTCTTTTGATTGATTGATTTTAGAGAGGAAAGAAGAGAAAAAGAAAGGGAGAAAGAGAAGCATTCATTTGTTGTTACACTTAGTTGTGCATTCATTGGTTGATTCTTCTATGTGCCCCGACCAGGGATTGAACCTGCAACCTTGGCGTTTTAGGACAATGCTCTAACCAACTCAGCTAACCAACCGAGGTGTTTCAGTTTTGTTAATCATTCTATTGTTTGTTTTTTATTCTCATAATTTCTGGTTTTGTCTTCACAATTTTTCACTTTTTAAAAATTGTTTTAAATCTATTGATTTTGGAGAGAGAAGAGAAACATTGACCTGCTTCACCCATCCATACATTCACTGAGTGATTCTTGTATGTGTCCTGATGGGGATCAAACCCACCACCCTGGTGTACCAAGACTGTGCTCTAACCAAGTGAGCTACTGGGCAAGAGCTTCATTATTTTTTCTTCTATTGTTTTAGTTTATTCTGTTACTGTCTTTCTAACTTCTTTGCTCATTAATTTACCACCTTCCTTGTTTTCTAACATTAGCAATCATGAGGATATAATTATTTTTCTAGTTCTGTTTGACTGTATCACTCAAGTTTTCACATGTAGTATTTTCATTGTTGAACAATTTTAATGGTCATAATTTTTGTTGTAATTTTTCCTTTAACCCATGAATTATTTATAAGTATGACTTATTATTTCACAATATAATTTTATTATTATTACTGATTGTATTTTATTAAAACATGGGCAATCATGCAGTCTATATTTTATCATTGTCTTTTGTCACAAAGTTCACAATACAATTTTCATCAGTACTGTCCATCCATCTATTCTTCACTTTTTCCCCCAAAAGAGTTACTAGTTGCCAGGAATGAGAAAATGTTTCAAAATAGAATACGTATAATTGAACGATCTGAGATTTCAGCTTTGGCTCACCCTCCCCACATCTTTCCAACAATTTTGTATACTAACGAAGAGTATTGGAGCACAACTTTAGCTTGGTTTGTGATTCAGTTCACCAACTTCAAACAAATTACAGCCAATGAAAGTTTTCAAGTTAGCATCTCTTCAATGGCACTAACAGGTATCAGTGACATTTGCCTTTGATAGAGGTTAAGGAGATTTGCAATTGTGTCAAAGAATATAGGTTCAGAATCAGTACTTGTTATGGCTAGTACTAAAGTATGACAAGTAATGTCTCAATGGATTTATATATTCCCAGTATTTAAACACTGAGCTAAGTTGGAATCTGCAGACAAGGTCAGGAAAGTCACTCTGTAAGATGGAACCTAATAAGAGTTAATATACAAGGGAAGGGAGTTTTTGTAACACATCATATTTTGTTGTTTTGAGTGCTCTTTTCTACGAGCCAAGATGTTTGTTATCAAGAGCGAGGGGAACCTCACAGAGATTTAATTGTAGGAAATAGCTTTTCTTCTTTGGATGCCATAAAATGACTTATCTGCCTCCACTTCTCTCTGGCATACATAGTTTTGTCCATTTCTTGTGGACTTTCTTTGCTATGTTCTAAACATCTGCTGCCCTGTAATTTGGGCCATGTGTAGCACTTCATGGACTCTCTGGTCTGCCCTTTATATGACCTTGCAGCTCCATGCACACGTCCTCTGACCAGCTCACTCTTTGTGTTTTTTAGGTCAAATTCAGAGAGTCAGACTGGTTGCTGGCCAGCTCTTTTGGTCAAATCATCCAATTAGCTTTGGCTACATGGGAATAAATCATGTAATTTGATAGATTAATCCTTGTGGGAATCTGGGTCAAAAACTTAAGCTGAAAGGGTAAATTGGATATGCCAAGCAAAGTAACCTACCACTTCGTTTCTAACGTGGTTGCCTAGCAGGGTCAGTCAATGCACCTCAAAATGCGGTGTCCACCCTCTGCTCTGCAGCCCCAGCCCAGTTTGCCTGACCTCACAGCCAGTCTCCAGACTTTCTCAGGCTGCTTTCTCCAGAGTGAGAAAAGCAAAGGCTTTCTGCCCCTTGTGCCCATTTGTCTGGCTTCTAGATAACCTTGATCATTACCTATTGTTCCCAATAGCCCACTATGATTCCTGGCATGGACTGGGCATCTCTTTCCTGCTTCTGTATCCGTCTCCAATCTCAGTGACTTCCCTGCTCTTTGCTTTCTCTTCCCTGTTCACATTTCCCAAGGGTCCAGCTACGTCTTCTCCCTCTGGATGCTTGTGGCCCTGTGCTTTACTTCACTCCAGGATGAACCAACTTAGAATCTTGGCTCTCCTTCTGAACTTGAAAAGCTGAGCAGCAAACTCAGACATGGCTGGATCCCTAAGACATGGGAAGGGTCCAGAGAAAACGAGCTGTCCGCTTCCACTGTTGCAGAACCACGAACTGCAAGCGACAGCAAAGCCTCACAGTGAAAAGAACTCGTGTGTGCACCAGCACCTGTATTTGAATCCTGGCTCTTATGTTCACTAACTGTGGGACCTTGGCCAAGTTTTCTGAAGCTTAGTCCTATGAAATAATAATAATAATTAGGTTACTTAAGTTACAGATTTTCTAGAAAAACTAATTGAGATGAGTGCAAAGTGATCAGCACATAATAAGCAAATAAAACAGTTATTTTTAAAATTTTTTTCAGTGTTCACAACAACAGTTCCCAAGCCCTTGGACATAGTTAAATAGGAGGTATTTCTATATCAGTCAACTCCTCATTTCTGAAGCAGGCGTTTCTCTCCACTCCATCTATCCTACAAGGTAAAGTAAACACTGGGTTTATTTATAGCAGATAGGGGAACTGTATTTCGGATTTGGAGAACTTCCCCCACCTAAAACTCTCTCCTGTGATAAAAGTTTAAAGTCCTTTCCTTGCAGCTTACCTTTTTCTCCCTTAAAATAGCAGCAATGTCACATTGAGGTTTCTCTCTCTGTGCCTTCGCTACTATACTAAAACATATTTCTTACTAAATTTTGGCTGAAGGGGAAATTATTTCTAAGTCATTTTTTTCTTTCGCCAAGAAGTATACAGTAATTAAAACATTATTTGTAAACAGGAACAAGAATTTATAGTTTATGCGTGACCATTTTACTCTTTCATGACTTAAATATTTATGTGTTTGGATAAAACCTGTGAATACTAACTGGCTCTTTATTCCAGTAAATGAGACCGGTTGGGAGTGAATCAGGGAAAGAAAGTGTAAGGCACATAATTGAAAAATAAGATGGAACGATGAATTTGAGATGCATGTCTGCCACTAAATCATTTTGTGACTCTAACTAAGTACAATGTTTTGTGCTCTGATTATCCACCTGGAAGATTATGATAATATGACTGTCTGGAAAGTATGAAATTAGAGTCTTATTTTTTTCAAAAAGGAGAACATTAAAAAGATTTTTGGATTTTGTATCCAAACAGGCAAACATTCAAAATAAGAGGCTGGGAAATTAGAATCCTTGTTAAACCTGAAACACTTTATTCATCATTAATAGAGTTTGTAATATTTGAAGAAGTTTCTTTTGAATATAGAGTTTCACCAAATTGATAATACTCATATATTGTTTAGCCAAAGAGACAGATAAATGAGCAATTTATAAAAGATGAAACACATTTGGCCAAGAAACATATAAAACAATTATCATCCTTTCTCATAATATAAAATTTGCAAACTAAATGAGGCAACATTTTTTCATTTTCAAATTGAAAAATAATAAATAGTCTAGTTATAGTAGTCCAACTTTGTGATGGTATGGGAAAATGCACACGTTGTCAGTTAGACTCGAGTATAAGTTAGTATACGATTTTCTTCTCTTTTTCTCCCTCATTGGTTCCCAAGAGGGTGAAGATTCCATTCTGGGAGTTGACACTCACAGTAGTCACTACCATCTGGCCAGAGCCTTCCATGACATGGGTCCCTGTATGAAAAAAGAGAAGGTAAGAGAAGTATTGTTTTTAACTCTTTTTGAATTTTTAAAAATTTCATTTTAGAGAGAGGAAAGACAGAGAGAAGGGGGGAGGAGCAAAAAGCATCAACTTCCGTATGTGCCTTGATCAGGCAAGCCAGAGGTTTCGAACCAGCGACCTCAGCATTCCAAGTCTACTATGCTTTATCCACTGTGCCACCACAGGTCAGGCCATTTTTTTATACCTAGCCATGTGTAAAGCCAGAAGCCAGGGTCACTATCACAGCAGCCGCCTGGCCCATGCAGGTTCGCATTGGATTCGGACAGTCGGTAAAGAAAAAATGGAACCACAAACTGATGGGCTGTCATCTTTAATCCTAGCTTGCACCCGGCGGGCAAGTAAAAATACACACTGGGCTCCAAAACCCACTCACATTCAGTGCTCACAAAGCTACTGACTTATCCGAGTTTCCTAGAATCAAAGGTTTCTAGCTCACCAGCCTTATTCTCCTCAGTTCCCCATCTCCTTCCTTATCCCAGATACAAACTCTACACAAACTGGCATCTCACTCAGCACTCCGCCATCTTGGCTGCTTCTCCTGGCCTACTCCACGTGGCCTCCTTCTGCTCTCTGCTCTGCTCTCTCCTCTAATGATAATCTCAGGAACCAAGAGCGCAAGCTCCCGTTCTACCCCTATTTTATAGTGTAGATTCAAAACCCTTAATCCAATATACAAAATAGGGAAGTCTCTAATACAAAGTCACTTTCTGAGGCATGATTGGATTGTACCACCCCACATCAAAAAGGGTAGGAAAGGCTTAATCCCAAAACCAAGCCCCAGGCTACAAGGATTCTGCCTGCCTTTAGCCCACCCCAACACACATTAATATCACCTGGGCGACGGCCTCCTCGTGTTATCTTTAACAAACTGAGCATAATACATTTTATCTGCCCAACACCATGCTTTGGTATAAAAAGCAAACTTGGAAGGAAGGAAGGAAGGAAGGAAGGAAGGAAGGAAGGAAGGAAGGAAGGAAAAAAGAAAGAAAGAAAGAAAGAAAGAAAGAGAAAGAAAGAAAGAAAGAAACCCCAAAAACAGTTCCTCTTCCTTTCCTTATTTTAGAGATTGAACCTTCAACTGAGCTACCCTGCTGGGGCCAGACAATTCTTCTGAATTTCAGACTTACATATCCAAATCTGATATATCCAAATTTGATATCTCCATTTATAAGTACCTCAAATTTAACATATCCCAACCATTTTCTCTTTCTTTTATGTCCCCTGAATCAGTAAATGGCTCCTTAACCCATCTAGTTACTTAAGGAGTCATCCTTAATGCTCCTCTTTTCCTCACCCTTCCTGGCAAACCAATCCATTAAGTCCTTTGAAGTCCACCTCTGATTTGTACATGTCTCAAATTATCCAACTCTTTGTATCTCTACCGTCATTACCCTAGTTCAAGCCACCATCATTTCTGGCCTTGTGTAATGTAATTGCCTCCAAACTGGCCTTCCAGCAATCCCTCCTGACCTCTTCCAAACTATTCCCCACAAACAGCCTGAGTGAGCTTTTAAGTATGTAAATCAGATCCTACTTAACACTCTATATTAGCTGCCCAATGACCTTAGCATACATTCCAAAAAAAAAAAAAAAAAAGTCTAAAATCTATAATGGGGCCAATAGAACCTGCATGGTCTAGCCTTCCTCTCACCTCAACCCCAGCTTGCTTCCTACACCCAACCATACTGACTTACTTTTAGTTCCTAGAATAAATACATCAAGTTCTCTCATGCCCCCCAACCTCACACAAAGTTCCTCTGGCCTTTAACATTCTTGAAGGCTATTTCATATGCATCGAGCTTAAAAGATACTTCTTCAAAGAGCTTTTCCCTGATAGCCCAGAATTAATCCATCATCGCAACCACTAGTTTTCCTTCATAGTACTGATCACAATTTGTAATCATGTAGTGATTTATGCTTTAACATCTCTTGCTCCTATTACACTTTAGATTCCATTTAGTGCTATGTTCACTGTTATAATCTAATGCCTAACACCATGCTTGGCACATAGTCAACAACCAGTAAGGGCTTGTTTAATCATGCATGACAGGTGCAAATACTGGAAGGGGCCTTGGGTCCAGCACCTGGTATTTCTCTGCCAAGGTTAGGTGTCTTTCTGTGTGTGGTAGTAGATGGAGCTGGAACTGTTCTTGCTTACTGGGGGGGGGGGGGGGGGGGGGGGGAGGGGCTTCTCCTTCCTGCTCCAGGGATAAGTGTTTGCCGCGTGAGAAACAAACTGCCTCCAGATAGAGGCAGCAGGGGGAAGAGATTCGCCTTATTTGCGCAGGACAGCACACTCTGTCTCCAGTTCGCAACCTCTTGGTACAGGTACGTGGAAAAACTGCCAATCTCTACTGGAGAAACCGGACCACCTCAAGCCCCGAGAGGGGGCGGGTCAGTGTGTCCTTCTCACAGTACCTGATTGGCCTGGGCAAGCCGGCATTTGGGCGGGGCTTGACGCCAGGCGCCTGCCACGTAGGGCGCCGGGCTGCCCCGCGGTAGGCCACGCCCCGGTCCCACAACGCACCGCGGTGCGCGTCACTCGGAGCGGCGGGTTTCCCCGACTCGACAGGTACCGACCGACCCCTCCCAGTTGTTGTTTCTTCTCTTTTGGGGTCGCTCGAAACCCTGGCGGGCCGCTCCCCTCACCCTCCCCGCGTCCTGTCACGGCCCTGGCCCTTAGCCTTTCCCTGGTGTTTACAGACCTATCTCAGGGCAGGGACCAAGCCCGTGTCGTGTGGGCGGGAGCCGGGTGCCGTTGAAAACACCGAGCTCCGGATAGACGGGATTGCGGGGACTTTGTCCCCTTGGACTTGCGGGGTGTGTTAGGTGCCCCGTGGGCGGCGGTTGCCCCCCTCGGCTGCCCTCCCGTGAGTATGGGACAGCAGGGCCGACAGGAAGGGACTGTCGCTTTGAGCTGTCAGTGGCGGAGGGCATTCCCTGGCGCGCAGGTGTCAGAATCACCGTGATCTATCTAGGCTGCTTAGGTGCCCCAGAAAACTGGACGTGGCATTTTCTATTTCTTTTAGGCAGGGTGGGACTTGAACTAGTGGCTACCTTTGCGTTTTGTGGGGATTGAATGAGCGTTGAGCCCGAGATTTGCCCGCGTTGGCTCTCCGAAACCTAGTGGTCAGACCCTGGTAGTGGCACTTTGGGAGCGATGTGGCATTGAGACCTGAGCAATTGGCTCGACATGTGGAAGAGTAATTCTAAATAGGAGACCGAGCCCCAGCCGGCTTGAATCCCTTTGCCAGTAAAAGCAGCTTTGAACTTCTCAGGTGTTCCATAGCTTTCTGGGTCATCATCTGAAGGTAGGTGGATACCTTGAGAACCAGTCCCTTTTATGCCTATTCAGCCAAGGCAAAGTCCAGAGCCAAAGTGTCAGCCACTAGATTGAAGATGTTGGGATCCCAGCTAACAACTGGAACAGCCACTTTTAAAACTTTCTGAATCACCTACCTTACTGGCATTTGCTCAGGTGCTGAAATGATAAGGAATTAAACAGTACCTACAATTTCTGGTACATAAAGATTGTAGTTCAGTAACTAAATCTGACATCTGTGACCATACCCCAAGTTAATGGGACATCTAGGCATTTTCAGTTTAGGGCTTCTTTTGGTGTATGACTGATTTTTTTTTTTTTCATTTTTCTGAAGCTGGAAACAGGGAGAGACAGTCAGACTCCCGCACGCGCCCAACCAGGATCCACCCGGCACGCCCACCAGGGGCGACGCTCTGCCCACCAGGGGGCGATGCTCTGCCCATCCTGGGCGTCGCCATGTTGCGACCAGAGCCACTCTAGCGCCTGAGGCAGAGGCCACAGAGCCATCCCCAGCGCCCAGGCCATCTTTGCTCCAATGGAGCCTTGGCTGCGGGAGGGGAAGAGAGAGACAGAGAGGAAGGAGAGGGGGAGGAGTGGAGAAGTAGATGGGCGCTTCTCCTGTGTGCCCTGGCCGGGAATCAAACCCGGGTCCTCCGCACGCTAGGCCGACGCTCTACCGCTGAGCCAACCGGCCAGGGCGGTGTATGACTGATTTTTAAAAATCTATATTTTATATTGGTGTATGAAAGCAGCCCAGCTCTTATCAAAGGTGGGAGGTGCCTGTGACCTTCCTCTTCATATTGAGTTAGAAATTTGGATATGTTGAGAGGCAGTGCCTCAGGAGGTGGTTAGCGTTAGACCAGCATTTAAATCTGTCACTTACTAGTTTAGGTACTGAATAAATTACCTAACCTTCTGAGCTTGAATTTCCTCAAAGGTAAAATGGAATTGATACTATCTATCTGACAGATTATGGGAGACTTACATGAGATAATGTGTATAGAGTGCCTGATAAATAGAGGGCAGTCAATAAATAATAATAATAATGGCAAACGCTATTGCAGTTTTATTTTTTTTAATTTTAAAAAAATTTTTCATTTATTCATTTTAGAGAGGAGAGAGAGAGACAGAGAGAGAAAAAGAGAGAGAGAGAGAGAGGAGAGACAGAGAGAGAGAAGGCAGGAGGAGCTGGAAGCATCAACTCCCATATATGCCTTGACCAGGCAAGCCCAGGGTTTCAAACCGGCGACCTCAGCATTTCCAGGTCGATGCTTTATCCACTGCGCCACCACAGGTCACGCTATTGCAGTTTTAGTCTGCAAGGCAATGTTTCATCTTTCTTACATGTTCCAATAAGGTGAATACTATCAATATCTTTAAAATAACCCTGTGAGATATATACTGTTAGTAACCACAATTTACAGGGGAGGAAATTGAACATAGAAAGGCACAGTTAGTACTTTTATGTTTTTGAACCCAGGCAGTTGGGTTTCAGAGCCCATCCTGTTAACTACTGTACTGCCTTTTAAAGAAAATGTAAGCTAATAACAATAAATGTATTATTTCAAAATGAGTAGCTAGATATAGTTTCTGTATCACTGGGTTCTTGCCCCTTGGTTTTAGGAGACTGGTGTAGCACAGTGATCTAGAGATAGAAGAAACTTAGGTTTAAGCTCCAGTTCTGCCATATATTAGCAGTGTGACATTGAGAAGGGGAGCCTTCATTTCCTTATCCGTAAAATGAAGCTTATACATATTCACTGTAAACTATGAGGAGCTACACAAATGTTGGTGACCGACACACTTGTGCATGTCTTGGGGACCCTGTTCCTAGGTACGGGAATTACCGTCTGAGGTTTTATATGTACTGTTCAGTGCCAGCTCCTATGATAGGCATATCAAAGGTTGCTGAAGAGGTTGTGTGCTGGGGTGGGGGGCAAGCTGCAAAATAAATTCTGGTTGTCCTCAGTACCCTTTCCCCTTTTCTTCTTCAAACGGTTTACCAAGTACCTTCCTGCCAACCTATGGCTGTGTAAATAATTTCCCTTTACACTCAGTCTGCCCCAACCCTGTGCGTCACAGTTAGTATAGCCTTCTTCCCAGATAACACCCCTCCCCCAATTCTCACAGGTCTCTGTTAGCACTTTTAATAAAATATGTACCAAGGTAGTGTTTATTAAATTTTGGTACCATCAGATATGCAAGATAATTTGTGTGATATATCCAAAATTTTCACACGCACATATGTGAATGAAACCCAAAAAGTTCTCTATTTTAACTTATTAAGTTAGGAGAAAAGCCTAACACATCAAAACTGATTTCTCAAATACTATTGCTAAGTGTAGGGTAAAAAATAAATCAATTGAAAGACTTATACTAGGTAGATGATAGTACAGGTGGGATACAGATATGGTAAGAATTCTCAAAATGTTACTTGGATGACTGAAGTTTGGAAATAATGAACTAAAATAAAATATGAGTGATTCACTCAACATGATTGTTCTTGTCTTAAAAGAAGCCATTGTGAAAGCATCTTGCTAGGATAAAGTATATACTTATACATTGGGTTTGGTTTTTTGGGTTTTTTTGAGAGATTACCTTCTTAGTGCCTTGTGTCCACAGTCATTACCCCACAAGGTTCTGAGAAAAAGAGATAAATATTTTGTTATCTTGAATCTAGAAGGTTGGTACCACTGCTATAGTTTAGCACTGTGGGTGTTTCTTTTCCTCAGCCTTTTACGTACACATTTGCCTAGACCTTCCTAGATTCTAATCCTGGGCTTTTTTCTTTAGCAATTGCTATTAGGGAGAGGATATAGAAGCTAGTACTCATATTCTCCGTGAGTTTTCTGCTGCTAAGGCATATATAATATTTCCAGTGTTAAAGGTGAGGGAGAATGGACCAGTGATCTAAAATGTATCTATGGCCTTGATAACACTACTATTGCTCCTAAATCTTCCCATGCAAGTGTTTTAACCTCTTGCTTTCTCCAGTTCCCATTGGCTTTTCCTTGGTTTTCCCAACCACCAGCTTGCCTAGACTCTGAGGGTACTCTAACCCCAGCTTGGCCTGGATGTGGACAGATTCCTCTTTCTGCTAGCACAGTCCAGAGAAGATGAGAGTGATATATATATATATATATATATATATATATATATATATATGAATTACAGTAAGAATCCATGGTAAAAAGAAAAGGGGAGATGATTGAAGTCTGTCTACAGATTAATCAAGCCTGGCAGGCATTGGTCATTGGACAGTCATCCCAGTTTCTTTTGATAGTTAACTGGTTTGGACGCTAGATCACTTTTTCGCCTCAGAAAAATCTTGCTAACTGATGAATAGAAATAATTCTCACAGCCTTTTAAGAATTTTGACAGGGACTATCACTACTGTATTGTACTTTTGGTTATAAGCCTAAAGATATATAATAGGAATATCTGAAAAGCAAATTTGTCTCAACTGTAGTTTTCCAGTTAGTAAAGTGGTGGGCAGTGCAGCTTGTATTGTGTTTGCACTTTTAACCTGAATTTCTTTAATTCTGAACTGATGCTTCTTGATAGTAGGAACTGTGTATTCCTAATGTCTGACATAGTCCCTGGCATACAGTACAGACTGTTAAGAAACAAAATTTAGGCCCTGGCCGGTTGACTCTGCGGTAGCGTGTCGGCCCAGTGTGTGGAAGTCTGGGTTCGATTCCCAGTCAGCGCACAAAGGAGAAGTGTCCATCTGCTTCTCCACCCTTCCCTCTCTCCTTTCGCTCGATCTCTCTCTTCCCCTCCTGCAGCCAAGGCTCCATTGGAGCAAAGTTGGCCGTGGTGCTAAGGATGGCTCCATGGCCTCTGTCTCAGGTGCTAGAATGGCTCTGGTTGCAACAGAGCAACTGCCCAGATGCTCAGAGCATTGCCTCCTGGTGGGCATGCCAGGTGGGTCCCAGTCGGGCTCATGTGGGAGTCTGTCTGTCTGCCTCCTCACTTCTCACTTCAGAAAAATACACACACCCACAAAAAAAAAATAAAGAAACAAAAGTTAATGAGTAAATTTGAAGATGTTATTGGCTTTACTAAACTTGTCATGAATCAGGCAGCATCCTGTCTAGCAACTAGTAGAGTTGTCGGAGGGGTTGTCCAAAACAGAATGTTTTTATAAGCAGAACGAGGGTGAGGCTAAGAAGTTACTATGAGTGAATTATTCTGTTATCAGTGGTAGTCAGCCTGGTCCCTACAGCCCACTAGTGGGCGTTCCAGCTTTCATGGTGGGCAGTAGCAGAGCAACCAAAGTATAAATAAAAAGATAGATTTAACTATAGTAAGTTGTTTTATAAAGATTTATTCTTCCAAACAGCGAAAATCTGACATAAAGTACTTGGTAAGTAATTATTATTATATGCTTTAACTTGTTGTAACTCTGCTTTATAAATTTTATAAAGTAAAGTTACTTCCCTATTTTATAAATCACCATTACTGTGGAACCGGTGGGCGGTTAGAAAATTTTACTACTAACAGAGATACAAAAGTGGGCGGTAGGTATAAAATGGTTGACTACCCCTGTGTTAGATAATGATAGGCGGGGGTGGTGGTGGGGTCTTACCTGGTAGATTATCTCACTTGTATGGATAGCAGGAAATTCCAGACTGATTGATTTAAAATTATACTCCTGGATGAGGCTGAAACTACAATTAGGTTAGGAATTTAATCTATCAATAGCTTTGGTATCACTGGCTAAGCCTTTTTGGGCCTGTGGCTTTTCTTTTTGACAGTACTCAATAAATATTTGTTGAGTGAATGGAACTTACAGGTTGGTATTCGTTCCTCAGTCTATGTTTTAGGAAGTATGAATCTTATCCTTTTGTCTTTCAAGTCATGAAGAAAGGAGTAACTTAGAAGATTACATGGAAGTTGGCACCTGATAATAAAGATAATTTCTGATATTTCTTTTGGGATCCTAGAAAGATTAAGCTTGAAGGAATATAGTCTACTTTTAAATACTAAGTATATGGATGTTTGGAAACTATAGATCACAACTCTGCCCTCATGTTAATTCACGGGGTAGTCCTTATGATGCAGTATATTTCTGTAAAGACAAAAGTTTTATATTTAAATAATAAATGCTAAAGAGAATGAAATAGGATGTTTTTCTACTTTTTTAGGCCAAGTGTTGCAACTGTGGTTTAATAATTAAATAAAGCATGGTAATAGTTTTAAAAAGGGAATTTAATATAGATTTTATCCCTTGAGGATCTCAGTTTTCCCTTGCTACTGCTTTTAGAAAAGAAAAGAAACTGGTTGAGTATAGAAAAACGTAGTTCAAAGAATCCGTTATCGTAACGGCTAGTTTAAGTCCTGCTAGATTTTTTCCATTTAAGTAAATAGAAGAGAAAAATATTAAATGGTAAATACCTAGCTATTTCTCTCATATGCTTAAGACAACAGGAAAAGGGGGAAGTATATTTAATGCAATAACATTAATATTTAGGTTAATTTTTATTGTCAACCAGTTACTAAATCATGAGTGGCACTCAGATTTTGACTTGAAACCTAGGGACTACTGATTTCCAAACTTGGTACCAATTTGTTTTCTATGATATTTTTTGTTATACACTGCTCACAGAAATTAGGGAATCAGGGAATGTGCAGATACTACAGTGCTTTCAGCCTTTTGTATAGTGCATTTTCACCAATGAAATAAAAGTTAGTTTTGCATCTCATTTGCATAATCAAACAACTTTTTTTTTAAAAAAATAAATTTTTATTAATGGTAATGGGATGACATTAATAAATCAGGGTACATATATTCAAAGAAAACATGTCTAGGTTATTTTGTCATTAAATTATGTTGCGTACCCCTCGCCCAAAGTCAGATTGTCCTCCGCCACCCTCTATCTTGTTCTCTGTGCCCCTCCCCCTCCCCCTAACTCTCTCCCTCCCTCCCTCCCATGTCCTCCCTCCCCCCACCCCTGGTAACCACCACACTCTTGTCCATGTCTCTTAGTCTCATTTTTATGTTCCACCAATGTATGGAATCATGTAGTTCTTGTTTTTTTCTGATTTACTTATTTCACTCCTTATAATGTTATCAAGATCCCACCATTTTGCTGTAAATGATCTGATGTCATCATTTCTTATGGCTGAGTAGTATTCCATAGTGTATATGTGCCACATCTTCTTTATCCAGTCTTCTATTGAAGGGCTTTTTGGTTGTTTCCATGTCTTGGCCACTGTGAACAGTGCTGCAATGAACATGGGGCTACATGTGTCTTCACGTATCAATGTTTCTGAGGTTTTGGGGTATATACCCAGTAGAGGGATTGCTGGGTCATAAGGTAGTTCTATTTTCAGTTTTTTGAGGAACCACCATACTTTCCTCCATAATGGTTGTACTACTTTACAGTCCCACCAACAGTGAATGAGGGTTCCTTTTTCTCCACAGCCTCTCCAACATTTACTATTACCCGTCTTGTTGATAATAGCTAATCTAACAGGGGTGAGGTGGTATCTCATTGTAGTTTTGATTTGCATTTCTCTAATAACTAATGAAGCTGAGCATCTTTTCATATATCTGTTGGCCATTTGTATCTCTTCCTGGGAGAAGTGTCTGTTCATGTCCTTTTCCCATTTTTTAATGGGATTGTTTGTTTGTTTGTTGTTGAGTTTTATGAGTTCTTTGTAAATTTTGGATATTAGGCCCTTATCTGAGCTGTTGTTTGAAAATATCATTTCCCATTTAGTTGGCTGTCTGTTTATTTTGATATCAGTTTCTCTTGCTGAGCAAAAACTTTTAATTCTGATGTAGTCCCATTCATTTATCTTTGCCTTCACTTCTCTTGCCATTGGAGTCAAGTTCATAAAATGTTCTTTAAAACCCAGGTCCATGATTTTAGTACCTATGTCTTCTTCTATGTACTTTATTGTTTCAGGTCTTATATTTAGGTCTTTGATCCATTTTGAATTAATTTTAGTACACGGGGACAGACTGTAGTCGAGTTTCATTCTTTTGCATGTGGCTTTCCAGTTTTCCCAACACCATTTGTTGAAGAGGCTTTCTTTTCTCCATTGTGTGTTGTTGGCCCCTTTATCAAAGATTATTTGACCATATATATGTGGTTTTATTTCTGGGCTTTCTATTCTGTTCCATTGGTCTGAGTGTCTATTTTTCTGCCAATACCATGCTGTTTTGATTATTGTGGCCCTATAATATAGTTTAAAGTCAGGTATTGTAATGCCCCCAGCTTCATTCTTTTTCCTTAGGATTGTTTTGGCTATTCGGGGTTTTTTATAGTTCCATATAAATCTGATGATTTTTTGTTCCATTTCTTTAAAAAATCTCATAGGGATTTTGATGGGAATTGCATTAAATTTGTATATTGCTTTGGGTAATATGGCCATTTTGATTATATTTATTCTTCCTATCCAAGAACAAGGAATATTTTTCCATCTCATTGTATCTTTTTCGATTTCCCTTAACAATGCTTTGTAATTTTCATTATATAGGTCCTTTACATTCTTTGTTATGTTTATTCCTAGGTATTTTATTTTTTTTGTTGCAATCGTGAAGGGGATTATTTTTTTGAGTTCATTTTCTAATATTTCATTGTTGGCATATAGAAAGGCTATGGACTTTTGTATGTTAATTTTGTATCCTGCAACCTTACTGTATTGGTATATTGTTTCTAATAATCTTTTTGTGGAGTCCTTCGGGTTTTCGATGTATAGGATCATATCATCAGCCAAAAGTGATACCTTTACTTCTTCTTTTCCGATATGGATGCCTTTTATTTCTTTGTCTTGTCTGATTGCTCTGGCCAGAACTTCTAGCACCACGTTAAATAAGAGTGGAGAGAGTGGACACCCCTGTCTTGTTCCTGATTTAAGGTAGAAAGTCCTCAGTTTTATGCCGTTTAATATGATGTTGGCTGATGGTTTATCATATATGGCCTTTATCATGTTGAGATATTTTCCTTCTATACCCATTTTGTTGAGAGTCTTAAACATAAAATTTGTGTTGTATTTTCTCAAAAGCCTTTTCTGCATCTATTGATAAGATCATGTGGTTTTTGTTCTTTGTTTTGTTGATATGGTGTATTACGTTAACCGTTTTGCGTATGTTGAACCATCCTTGAGATTCTGAGATGAATCCCACTTGATCATGATGTATTATTTTTTTAATATGTTGTTGTATTCGGTTTGCCAGTATTTTGTTTAGTATTTTAGCATCTGTATTCATTAGAGATATTGGTCTGTAGTTTTCTTTCTTTGTGCCATCCTTGCCAGGTTTTGGTATGAGGGTTATGTTGGCCTCATAAAATGTGTTTGGAAGTATTGCTTCTTCTTCAATTTTTTGGAAGACTTTGAGTAGAATAGGAACCAAGTCTTCTTTGAATGTTTGATAGAATTCACTAGTATAACCGTCTGGGCCTGGACTTTTATTTTTGGGGAGGTTTTTAATAGTTTTTTCTATTTCCTCCCTGCTGATTGGTCTGTTTAGGCTTTCTGCTTCTTCATGACTCAATCTAGGAAGGTTGTATTGTTCTAGGAATTTATCCATTTCTTCTAGATTGTTGTATTTGGTGGCATATAATTTTTCATAGTATTCTACAATCATTCTTTGTATATCTATGATGTCTGTGGTGATCTCTCCTCTTTCATTTTGGATTTTATTTATTTGAGTCCTGTGCCTTTTTTCCTTGGTGAGTCTTGCCAAGGGTTTGTTAATTTTGTTGATCTTTTCAAAGAACCAGCTCCTTGTTTTATTGATTTTTTCTATAGTTTTTCTGTTCTCTATTTCATTTATTTCTGCTCTGATTTTTATTATCTCCTTTCTTCGGCTGGTTTTGGGTTGTCTTTGTTCTTCTTTTTCTATTTCCTTAAGGTGTGAAGTTAAGTGGTTTACTTCGGCTCTCTCTTGTTTGTTCATATAGGCCTGAAGTGATATGAACTTTCCTCTTATTACTGCTTTTGCTGCATCCCAGAGATTCTGATATGTCGTATTTTCATTTTCATTTGTCTGTATATATCTTTTGATCTCTGCGCTTATTTCTTCTTTGACCCATTCATTTTTTAGAAGTATGTTGTTTAGTTTCCACATTTTTGTGGGTTTTTCCCCCTCTTTTTTGCAGTTGAATTCTAGTTTCAAGGCTTTATGATCAGAAAATATGCTTGGTACAATTTCAATTTTTCTAAATTTGCTGATATTGTCTTTGTGGCCCAACATATGGTCAATTCTTGAGAATGTTCCATGTACACTAGAGAAAAATGTATACTCTGTCGCTTTGGGATGAAGTGTCCTGTAGATGTCTATCATATCCAGGTGTTCTAGTATTTCGTTTAAGGCCACTATATCTTTATTGATTCTCTGTTTGGATGACCGATCTAGAGCCGTCAGCGGTGTATTGAGGTCTCCAAGTATAATTGTATTTTTGTTAGTTTTTGTTTTAAGGTCAATAAGTAGCTGTCTTATATATTTTGGTGCTCCTTGGTTTGGTGCATATATATTAAGGATTGTTATGTCTTCTTGATTCAACTTCCCCTTAATCATTATGAAATGACCATTTTTGTCTCTGAGTACTTTTTCTGTCTTGTAGTCAGCATTATTAGATATGAGTATTGCTACACCTGCTTTTTTTTGGGTGTTGTTTGCTTGGAGTATTGTTTTCCAGCCTTTCACTTTGAATTTGTTTTTATCCTTGTTGCTTAGATGTGTTTCTTGTAGGCAGCATATAGTTGGATTTTCTTTTTTAATCCATTCTGCTACTCTGTGTCTTTTTATTGGTAAGTTTAATCCATTTACATTTAGTGTAATTATTGACACTTGTGGGTTCCCTACTGCCATTTTATAAATTGCTTCCTGTTAGTTTTGTATCTAGTTTGATTCTTCTCTTTTGTTTTTCTATCATTTGTTTTTGTTTGTCAAACAACTTTCTTTGACTTGTTCGCTTTTCTGATGTTCTTATTTAATTTAAAAAAAAGCTTCTTTTTTTTATATCGTTTCATATTCATTTTGAAATATCCCCTAATGTTTGTGAGCAGTATATTACTCAATTGATTTTTCATTTTTGTAATGAGATAAAATTGACTGAGCTGAACTGGGCAGGTAAGGATTAATTTAGTGTCTGCAATATGATATCATGAAAAAAGCATATGAAATTATTGTCAGATTTTTCAGTTTGTACTAGTTGCCTCTACTGCTGGTGAAAGAGAAGCATTTAGTGGCATAGTTAATGCTCTGATGGCCTAACAGAAAACAGTTATCACTAATTTCACACTGTGAACATGTTTTAATTCAATGTTTTTCAAAGTGTGATCCTTAAACAATAGCATTGTAATTACCTGGGGAATTTGTTAAAAATGGAAGATTCTCAAGTCTCGTTCATTCCACAGTCAATAGATCAGAATATTTTGGAGGTTGGCCCAGAAATCAGCATTTCTAACCAAGCTTCTAACAACTTTTATAAAAGCTAAAATTTCAGAACTGCTATATAATATATATTTTTTAAATCAAAGTTTGGCTGTTTACCTGATTTCTTGCAGACCCAGGCCTATGTAGTCTTTTTATCTCTTTTTGTAAAGCATGGCCTAATAAGAAAGCCATTATGATTACTTTCTGATAAAAAGATTGCAGATAGTATTAAAACCAGTAATTCTTTAGCTTTAAGATTTATCTTAAATAATATTGTTTCTGGTTATAAAAGTAAGATATGCCCATTGTGAAATATTGTGAAAACGTAGGAAATTATCAAATAATCATACATAATACTATTTCCTGGGGATAAGCATTATTCTAATTTTGGAATGTTTCCTTCCTAGATCTGTTTCTCCGTTTATCCCTCCCTTCTTCCTTTTCTTTGTCTTCATGGAAGACAACACTTGAGGTTTTTATACTGCCGTTTTTTCTGCCTAACAGATAAATATTTTACCACATTATTAAACTATTTTTCATAAGCATAACATTTAGTTTCTGCATTATAGTCCATCATATGGGTGTACTATAATTTATTTAACTATCCCCCTGTTTGGGTGTTTATTAGGATAGGGTTATACAGCATCTAATTTTTTTGTGGTTAAAGGCCATAAATATTACTATACTCTGTTGAATATTGCCCACTTATTTTGACACTGTTGTTTACTCCAGTATTTGCTTCCACATATACTTATGAAAATGCCAGAAAGAAGCAAGTATTAGTTTTTAAAGCTGATTTGTTAAGGGAAGCATAGTTTGTCATCATTTTAATTAATATGTCATTGATTATTAATGA
Source organism: Saccopteryx bilineata (assembly GCF_036850765.1). Classification (NCBI taxonomy): domain Eukaryota; kingdom Metazoa; phylum Chordata; class Mammalia; order Chiroptera; family Emballonuridae; genus Saccopteryx; species Saccopteryx bilineata. The sequence continues at coordinate 52,598,197 of NC_089497.1, forward strand.
GTTGAATATGTTTGGACTGTTTATCAGCTTTGACTTTAACTTTTTATCTTACCCAAATTTTTCATTTTGTTTTAGGTCTTCTCTGTTGGTTGAAATGTCTATGATTTTATCTGCCTCAGTCATTCGTGTCAGAGATGGACTGCCGCTTTCTGCTTCTACTGACAATGAACAAGGCACAGGAGTGCAGGAATGCAGAAAGTATTGTAAAATGCTTTCAAGGAAACTTGCTCAGTTTCCTGATAGATGTACACTGAAAACTGGACATTATAACATTAAGTAAGACTTTAGCTTCCTTTATGAAAATCACTTGCTTAGCAGTTGTCATTTTAATGAAATTTAAATGGTTACAGTACAAATTAGTGTTTATTTGGTTTAGTTTGAGTCAAGAAACATGTGATTCTGAACTTATACTAAATAATAGTCGTGGTTTTATCACTCTTTTTGTGTCTGGCTTTAGAAAAACTTACGGTTTTGCAGAGCTCAGATATACCATGTTATAAGTTGATCACTAGGTATTTATTGGTGTTCTTACATGTTCAGGCAAACTGTAATGGGAAATATGAAAATTCTTACATTATACTTGCCTTCCTGCAAAATACTTAAGTTTACATTCTAGTGAGAGGGATAGCATTTATCACTATTTACTGTATATAAGGAGAGTAACACCTGGCAATAGGATAGAAAGTGCCTTCATGGTGGTCGGGTTTCTGTGATAGGAGAGACCTGAAAGGTGAGAAAGAAGGCGCATATAAGGATGCTGTGAAGAAGAGCAAGGCAGAGGTGACAGCCAGTACAGAAGGCCTTCAGTACTGATCAAGGGGTGGAGAGAAAACCAGAGATGCTCAAGCAATAGGACAATTAACAGAGTGCAGAAGGTGAGGTTGGAAAGGTAGGAATGGGACAGGTAGTGTAGGGCCTTGCGGGCTGTGAGGGGTCTGGATTGAGTCTAATATGATAGGAAGCCACTGAAGAGCTTTAAATTACTTTTTTTTTTTTTTTTTTTTTTTTTTTTTTTACAGAGGCAGAGATAGACAGGGACAGACAGACAGGAACGGAGAGAGATGAGAAGCATCAATCATCAGTTTCTCGTTGCGCGTTGCGACTTCTTAGTTGTTCATTGATTGCTTTCTCATGTGTGCCCTGACCGCGGGCCTTCAGCAGACCGAGTAACCCCCTGCTGGAGCCAGCGACCTTGGGTCCAAGCTGGCGAGCTCTTTGCTCAAACCAGATGAGCCCGCGCTCAAGCTGGCGACTTCGGGGTCTCGAACCTGGGTTCTTCCGCATCCCAGTCTGACGCTCTATCTACTGCGCCACCACCTGGTCAGGCTAAATTACTTTTTTATTTCAATTTATTTTAGAGAAAAGGAGAGAGAAACATTGATTTGTTGTTCCACTTACTTATGCATTTCCTGAGTGTTTCTTGTGTGTGCCCTGACTGGGGATCAAACCTGCAACCTTGGCGTGTCAGGACAATGCTCTAATCAATGGACCTACCTGGCCAGGGCACCATTAAAGAGTTTTAAGATGGAGAGTTATATGATCTGATTTTTGGCTTTGAGTAGATCACTCTGGCTGCTCTGTGAAAAATGGGCTGTAAGGGAGAAAGAGAGGAAGCAGAGAGATCATTTAGGAGACTCTTAGAAAGGCTCAGGCAGAGGTGATTCTTACTGATAATGATGAGAAGTGGTGAGATAGTGTGGCTGTATTTTGGGAGTAGCACCAACAAATCTTCAAATCTTTCTCATGAATTGAAGTGTGATGTGAGGGAAAGAGAAGAATCAAGTGTCACCTCTAGATGTTTGCCCCGAGGATCTGGATAGCTAATAGGGCTGAAATGAGCAAGACTGGAAAAGGAGTGTTTCAGTGTTTGGACATGGTAAATCTGAGGTGCCCGTATGACATCCAAGAGTCACTGTCAGGTAGCTAGCTGGCTGTATAAGTCTGAAGTTTAGTGAAGAAGGACAAATACGGAGATTTAGATTTAGAGGTCAGCTTACAGTTTGTAATTAACACCGTGGGCATAGATAAGACTGCCTTGGACAGCATCCACGTGAAACAATTAGAGCATAGTTAATTCCTGAAAGTTTGATAGTGATTGTGCATACAGTTGTGAATGAGATAAGAACAAGGTCTGTATGGGATATAATGAAGAGAGAGAGGGCCTCATTACTAAGAAAAGACATGAACCATATCCTGCAACATTAGTAAGATTTGGCTAAGGCAGAGAGGAGGGCATTCCAGGTGTAGGGAGGAGAGGTAGAATGAAAAATGTGATTTAGCACCATGGTCACATTAACCTACTTGGCCTGGTGAAGTGAGTGGTGATTTAGGGATAGTTGTGGGAAATGTGAGATAATTAGTGTGGCGCCAGATCCTGGATTTCCCTGAAAGATTAGATTGAGAGATGTCACTTTGATGTAATGGGTTGTAGGAAGCTGTTATCTTAGGTTTGAGGGAGGTGACTTGAAAAAAACAAAACAAAGCAATACTGAAACAGTGGAATACAAAGTGAAGTGGGAAGTCTGAGAGGGGAGAGGTTAACTTATAATTCAGGGCTGAACTAGTAAAATGTAAGTGCAAATGCAAAAGAAAATGCCAACCATAAAGGCACATCAGGAAGAGAGACGGTTAAGCTTGAAACATGGAATACCAGAGATGAGAAGAAGGAAGGAACAAAAGTTGAAACTTCGAAATTGGGAAGAAGGTGCTCTTTGGAAACAGTTACTTAGGGGCCAGCCAGGGGGTGATGAAAAGGAAAAGCAAGATAATGAAGGTCCATTTTGAGCATTTAATTAAGTTTGTGACAAGGCGTGCCAGTCTAGGTGGGATAGAGATTTTAGAATCATTTATGTAGAAGTTGAAACAGAGAGTAGGAACGCTCACTGAGTTTCTGAGAGGCCCAACACAGAACCATAGAGAATGTCCATAAATGCCTGGATCACCTGAGTAACAGTAAGATAATGAGCTGTTATTTTTAATTGGGTTTTCTGAGGGTGTAAGTACAAAATAGTAATGGTGAGTATATCTAAAATGGTGTCTTAGCCTGCTCTTATATTTTGGAGGAAAAAACTTGAAACATTTAAATATATTATTTAATAGAGGCACTTTTAGTTCCCAGGGTTATTCTGAGTTTTAGTTACTGTTATTGTATAATACTATAGACAGATACCAACAGTATAGAACATTGGCTTATATGTAGTATATTAATTCTGGCAGATACCCTGTACTTAAAAAAAAAACATGCACACAACTTTTTTTGCAAATCTTTTCTGTTCCTCAACCTTATTCTCTTAATAGTAGAATGTAGACCATTTTTAATATTCCTCTAATTCTGTGTAACTGTTGTGAATTCAATTTACAAAGAAAAAATTTGAATAGTACAGGTAAAGAGTCATATGAAGGAAAAAATAAAGGTAAGAGAATAGTACACTGAAGTAACATTTCCATTTGGAGATACAAACATTTCATTTTGGAGATATAAATAATTTATTGTTCATTTATAGTTTATTCATTTCGTAGAATGGGCTCCAAATATGGCTTTTGAGCTTCCTTATAGCCAAAACAAAAGGGGATAATGGATCGTATTTATAGGATTTACAGTGTCCATTGGATCAAAACATTACTTTTCATGTTACTGAGATCTGATGTACATAAAACAGCATAGCATTTGGAGAGCATTCTTCCAGCAGCCATAATAAAGAGCTTTTTATGACTTTTTTCTTATAATATTCCTTAGTGTAAGCAAATGGCTTGATGAAGAAAGCAACTTTATAAGGAAGTTTCGGAGTGGGATGAATCATCACAGGTCTAATCTGGTCTAATCTAAGAAAACAATTTAGAAATGTCTAATGAAATAGCTAGTTTACATGGCCTTCAGAGCCACACATAGAAATGCCTCTACTCATGTTATTTTTGTAGCAAAGCTTTAAAAAATGATTAAACAACAGAGAAATTTTTTTACTTCATGATGGAAGCCTGGATTTTATATATTTTCTATCATTGATTAGCGGTCTTATTTGTTGATTTCTAGTTTATTGAGGTTTTTAATACCATATGACAAATTTACAGTTTGTTGTTCCACTTGTTTATGCATTCATTGATGGATTTTGGTGTGTGCCCAGCCCGGCAATTGAACCCTCAACCTTGGCATATCAGGATGATGCTCTAACCCAGTGGTCCCCAACCCCTGGGCCGTGGACTGGTATTTGGTACCAGTCCACAGAGAAAGAATAAATAATTTACATTATTTTCGTTTTATTTATATTTAAGTCTGAACAATGTTTTATTCTTTAAAAATGACCAGATTCCCTCTGTTACATCCATCTAAGACTCACTCTTGATGCTTGTCTTGGTCACGTGATACATTTATCTGTCCCACCCTAAAGGCCAGTCTGTGAAAATATTTTCTGACATTAAACCGGTCCGTGGCCCCAAAAAGGTTGGGGACCACTGCTGTAACCAACCAAGCCACCTGGCCAGGGCTAACGCCTCTTTTGAACCACCATGAATTCGCTAGATTAGACTCACAGGTCTGTAGTAGTAGTGTTATATCATAGCCCGAAACTGTCACCCTGCTGCTGGTCTGCACTCCTGTCCCTGTTTCTGACAGCTGCTCTTCCCTTCAAAGTCTAACTTATCGTCCAGCTCTTTTGAACCGCCTTTTCCGTTACTACTCTTTCACTAACCTCTTTTGAATCACTTTCTCCCTCACTATTGTTTCTCTTATGATCTTACTTCCTTCACAGATCACTTTTTTCTTTATTTTTAACTTATTTTTTATTTCTATTGCTTTTCTTTATACATTTTTCATTGAAATAATTGATCTTCCCTGGATTATATTATTTGTTATTTCTCTTCTCTTAGCATTGTGGTTTCCAAATTTGTATAGAAATTGAAGTGCTCTTTGCAGAATACCTGACAACTGAAACAAAGTAACTAATTTGATAACTATACCTCACATTAGATTCTGGTTGAATAGTTTTGGGGAAAAAAAATTAAGAGAGGGACATTTAAAATTGAGAAAATTCCTTTATTTTCCGCTCCCTGTGTATTGGGAAAATGCTGAACTCTGTCAGATTGTAGTGACTGAGCACTTCATGCACTTCCGCTTATGGAGCACATTCTGTGGGACGTGGCTTGTGTTGGCACGTGCTTGCACGTGTGATGGTAGCTGCTCAGTGAGGGATGTTTGTTTTGGGGGGCATTGGCCATGTTCAGAGTGCCATAGAATTAAGTCTTCATTCTCTCCAAAATTCTTCAACTCAGCTCCTTGATTTGAGCAGGGTGTGTGTGCATATCTCAGTTTTGTGATTTCTTTTCATATTACATAGTGATATTACAATTCTCTCCGTATAAAATTTTAAGGAAATCATCTGTTTCATAAGTTGAAGGATACTTTCCTTAAATTGTCATCAATCTTTAATATGTAAACATATGTCATTACTTAGGAAACAAAAATGACTAAAGCAATACTTATGAACTGTATGAAAACAAAGTTGTATCTTAGATCTTAAAACATTGAGACTGATCTTGGAGGTTTAAAGATCACAGTTATACATTTTGAGGTCTCTTTAAACATTGAGACACTGATATTGTGAAAAGACAAACCTCTTTGGGAGGCCAACCATACTCCTAAATTTAGTGCAAGAAACAAAATTCCTTAGTTTTTTTCACTCTGAATTCTTTTGAAGTCTAATATGGCTGTGAACTAACTTCCTAGATTATCTCCTTACCTGAGGATTCACTTTCTCCACATCTGTCCCCAGACTGCTTCCTCCAGCCAGGAAGGCTATTTTAGGCTTACCTGCCTTTAGTTTTAATTTCTGGCAGTTATTTTCTTTTACTCTTTGGTATTATTTTCTGATTTCAGTAGTAGCAACTTCAACAATGACTTAGTACCTCAATTGTCAGGTCCTCTTACTTATGTTATTAAATGTCACAACAGCTCTGTGAATGGCTGTGATAGAGTTCTTTGCCATTGCTGAGGGCAGGCAGACGCATAATTCATACTAGCTTAAGCAAAAAAAAGGGTATTGTGAAGACCTCTGAGTTGGCTGCAGTCAGGGTCTCAGATGTTATCAGGAATCTTTCTGTCATTTTTCTAGTCTCTTTCTTTTTGCAGATGGGTATTCTTCACATACTGGAAAACACTTTACAGGCAGCCCAGACTTACTTCATTCCAGCTGAGCAACCCCTCTCCCTTTCTAGTTCAGGAAAAGGAGTTATTAGCCTTGCTGCGTTGTGCCCCATTTCTGGAGTAACACATGGCCAGAGGGCTGAGGCGCTCTTAGTTGGGTCCTGGATCACATGTCCGCCCCTTTGATGGGCAGCTTTACCGAAGTCATATAGAGTAGGTAGTGGGGTTGAGATAATTTCCCAAAGAGAAGGAGGGAAGGGATGCTGGGCAGATAGCCATTATAGTACTACTACCAGTTTCATACATGGGGAAAGTGAGCCTCAGGCATGTAAAGAAACTTGCTCAAATTCACTGGACCAATAAATAGTATGTCTGGACCACAGTCTTTTGTCTTCAGCATTTATGTTATTCTCTTTATCCTTAACTTCTCTCCTGACAGGGAGCATTCCTAATTCTTTTCACTTTTTATGGAGATAGGAATTAACCAGGAGAAAGAATCAAGTGAAACTACCCTCCCTCCTTTTTTTTAATTTTTTTTATTTGTTTTGTTGTTGAGAAGTAATGAGGAGCAGAGTATGCGTGAAGTCTAAAATTAACGGGACAGCTTAGTCTCTTTGGAGAGTAGGTGTTTGGTGGGGAGGTGGCATGGCAGGAGGATACAATCCATCAGTAGCTACCAAACCACCTGGAGGAGGAAAATAACCTGTGATTCCTACTTTTCTGTCTTGTGTATAATGTTTTATTTTTAACTGTTTGTTATGAAAAAATCCTCAGTACCTTATATATATATTAAATAGACTCTTATGATCTGGTCTAGGAACCTAATTACTCTTACAGTATAGGTTCTGTGGGAAAAAGATTTCTAGGTGCTGTAGACTTCTGGGAGACTAACCAATAAATAAGTTAAGGATTACCTGTGATAATCTAAAAAAGCTAAGATCTACATTCTTTGGGGTATGAAGGTATTAGGGTTAGTGGGGAAAGAGTGACCCGAGAGAGAGATTAACTGCAGAAAAGGAAATAAAGGATGCCAAAGGCAAATTTTGATTGCTCTGTATTTTATCTGAGGTTCTGATGGTATAATCACCTTTGGCCATTTAAAATCATCTTAGCCTGGCCTGTGGTGATGCAGTGGGTAGAGTGTCAACCTGCAATGCTGAGGTCATAGGATCGAAACCCTTGTATGTGCCTTGCTTGATTAAGGCACATACTACAAGCAAGCAAAGTACAACTAAAGTGAAGCAACTATGAGTTGATACTTCTCGCTACCCACCTCCTTTCTGTAAAATCAATAAGTAAAGTATTTTAAAAATCATTTTACTCTCCTTTAGCTTACTGGGGTTTTTTTTGTATTTTTCTGAAGTTGGAAACGGGGAGGCAGTCAGACAGACTCTCGCATGCGCCCGACTGGGATCCACCCAGCATGCCCACCAGGGGGCGATGCTCTGCCCATCTGGGGCATTGCTCTGTTGCAACCAGAGCCATTCTAGCACCTGAAGCAGAGGCCACAAAGCCATCCCCAGCGCCTGGGCCATCTTTGCTCCAATGGAGCCTTGGCTGCGGGAGGGGAAGAGAGAGAGAGGAAGGAGAGGGGGAGGGGTGGAGAAGCAGATGGGCGCCTCTCCTGTGTGCCCTGGCCAGAAATCGAACCCGGGACTCCTGCACGCCAGGCCGACGCTTTACCACTGAGCCAACCGGCCAGGGCCAGTTTACTGTTATAAATTGCTGTCATCACCTGACATATTGAATATTAATAAATAGTTTATTTAATAAGGTTAAAATTAGTGACTAAAGTGGGTCTTTATTCATGGCTTATTCATGATTTAGCTCTTCACCATTGGAGGGTAATTGAAAGTTGGCCACATAAGAGAAGAATAAGTTTGAAAATATGAAGTTTATGGTAGAATGCTGCCTGTGATACACACTCACTTTTATCTCCTTACTGTTCTGTTGATGGCAAAGTTTTGTTTTCACCTTGTTTCCTATAAGGCATATTTGGTTTAGATTTTTTTTAAAAATCCATAAGGTATACTCGCTTTCATAATGTCAAACTTTTTTATATTTAAAGGTCGAAGTGCTTTATTTTAGAGACTGGTACTCAGTGTGGAATGTTGGAAGGTTCTGTTTCAAAAACAGTATTTTTCTCATAGTTAACAATTTAACAGTAGATTAGGGATAGATGGCATGTCCTTCTGGAGAACTTCTCTTTGCCCAGGAAAGCTATTCACTGGCAGATGTGGCTACAAAGGATAAGCATATTTTCTATGCGTAATAGTACAGTTGCAGAGTGAAAATTGTATGTCATGCAAATATTAATTATTACTGTCTCAATTTATAAATATTTTGCTATGTATATTGTCAGTTAGCATGCTACAAAATGCAGTTTTCTTTTCTTATCTTTTTTTGTATATCATTGTTTTGAGTGCATTCCTAATACCATAATGTAAGTGCCTGACAGTCAGGCTCTTTGTCTTTGACATGAGTCTATAGAGTGGAATGCTAGACATCTGCTAGTTGCTCTGTTATTTGCTGTGAGGAAGATCATTGCTTTCACTAATTATTTAATTTGGTGCAGCAGGCCCAAAGTGTCCTAATAATGTCAGTGTTTAATTGGTGATATATAAAATATTTTTGACAATTCCTACATAAAATTAGCTACCAAAAAAAGTTTAACTTCTAAAATCACTTATTTATTTTGCTGGACTTTAGGAATCACCTAAGACAGGGGTCCCCAAACTATGGCCCGCGGGCCATATGCGGCCCCCTGAGGCCATTTATCCGGCCCCTGCCGCACTTCTGGAAGGGTACCTCTTTCATTGGTGGTCAGTGAGAGGAGCATAGTTCCCATTGAAATATTGGTCAGTTTGTTGATTTAAATTTACTTGTTCTTTATTTTAAACATTTGTTCCCGTTTTGTTTTTTTTACTTTAAAATAAGATATGTGCAGTGTGCATAGGAATTTGTTCATAGTTTTTTTTTATAGTTCGGCCCTCCAACGGTCTGAGGGACAGTGAACTGGCCCCCTGTGTAAAAAGTTTGGGGACCCCTCACCTAAGATATGGCCTGCTTGGATAGATGATAGAATTGGCTTTTTAACAAAGTGATTGAAAGGGATAATCTTCCTTATCTGGAGTTTGAACGCCTGCCAGCCTTATCTGTTCAAGACACATTTGATCCTGGAAGGCCCTGAAGAGGTTTCTAGTGTGTATGCTGTAGAGAGCAACCAAAGATAAAATGAGGTGGGATAAATTCCTTGGCCAGAGGAAAGGGAATGAGCTATAAAGACCAAAACCCCATTGGTTACCAAAGCCCCAAAATAGAAGGAAAATAAAAAAGAAAAAGGCAGTTAGAGCAAAGTAGGAATAAAACAATTTAAAAATTGTGGTCAAGGTAGAGAAAAGAGGACTTTTTCTTTTTTTGGTGAGGATTAGTAATGACTGATAAAAAAGAGAGCAGACATACCTGTTTGTTAGGCCTGTATAGCCATCTGGAGGTACTCGCTACAGAAGTAAGTAATTCTACATGGTCCCTGAGAACATCCCTCTCTTAAAGGAGGGATGTTGAAGGCTCACTGACCTGAACTTGAAAGCTTCTGGGAACACTGACTGGAAGAACAGGTGAACTTCTACTCTATTACGTCATTTAGTCAAATGTTTATTGAGCTTCTTTGTGTATTCATAGATATGCTGGACTGACCAATTATGCACGATATACTCAATAAATTATAGTGTATAAATGAATGAGTGAATGATGCCATCTTTGCACTGATTTATTCACTAATTTATTGAGCACTTAATTGTGCCCTTGACACAAAATATTGTAGGTGCTAAGAATATAGTAGTAAACCATATAGAAACAGTCTCTACTCTCATAGATCATATATTTTAATGAGAAAGACATTACAACAAATGCATACATATGTAATTACAAATTGGGTAGATTATATGGAGAGAAATAACAGTTTCTATGATACAATCATGGGGGTGGAATCAATTTAGATTGTATGCTCTAGGATAGACTTTAATTCTAAAAACTGAAGGATGAGTGGGAGTTAACCAGGTCAGAACTGGAGCATGGTAGAAGACAATTCATGAAGCTTCTCAAATTGGGAGTTGGAGGCTAGGAGTGGGTTGGTATCCTTGAGGATCTGAAACAAGACTAGTGTGACTACAGTGCAAAGAGGGAGGACTATAGGTGCATCAGATGAAGTGGAGATGGCAGGACCTCCCGAATATTCTTCTGATACAAGTTCCAAAATCCTCAAGTTGGGAGAAAAAATAGAGATTGATTTGTGGCTTGGAAAACTTTATTTAAAAAATGTTGGTGAGCCTGACCAGGTGGTGGCGCAGTGGATGGAGCATCAGACTGGGATTCGGAGGACCCAGGTTCAAGACCCTGAGGTCGCCAGCTTGAGTGCAGGCCCATCTGGTTTTAGCAGAGTTCACCAGCTTGGACCCAAGGTCGCTGGCTCAAGCAAGGGGTTACTTGGTTTGCTGTAGCCCCATGGTCAAGGCACATACGAGAAAGCAATCAATGAACAACTAAGATGTCGCAATGAAAAACTGATGATTGACGCTTCTCATCTCTCTCTGTTCCTGTCAGTCTGTCCCTCTCTCTGACTCTCTATCTTTGTAAGAAAAAAAAATGTTGGTGAACTAGGACATAAATGGTTTACGTGTTCCATAGGGAAGTTGGTGTGTTGTGGAATGAATGTGGCTGTGGAGTTAGAACTAAGTTTGTCCCAGCTCTGTTTCTTTTTTTTTTTTTTTTTTTTTCTTTTCATTTTTCTGAAGCTGGAAACAGGGAGAGACAGACAGACTCCCGCATGCGCCCGACCGGGATCCACCCGGCATGCCCACCATGGGGCGACACTCTGCCCACCAGGGGGCGATGCTCTGCCCATCCTGGGCGTTGCCATGTTGCGACCAGAGCCACTCTAGCGCCTGAGGCAGAGGCCAAGGAGCCATCCTCAGCGCCCGGGCCATCTTTGCTCCAGTGGAGCCTCGGCTGCGGGAGGGGAAGAGAGAGACAGAGAGGAAAGCGCGGCGGAGGGGTGGAAAAGCAAATGGGCACTTCTCCTGTGTGCCCTGGCCGGGAATCGAACCCGGGTCCTCCACACGCTAGGCCGACGCTCTACTGCTGAGCCAACCGGCCAGGGCCCAGCTCTGTTTCTTAATGGTGTGTGGCCTTGGGTAAATTACTAAGCCCCCCTGAGCTTTTTCATCTGTAAAATGAAGATAGCAATACCCCTTTATTAGGAGAATGAAATTAAACAACATATATAAAGCACTTAACAAAGGATTGCGTTCATACTAAGTGGTCTGTAAACTGTACCTGCCTGTTCCTATTACTACTACTTCTCTTCTTCCTCCTCAAGATAGAAGGACAATGACCAGATTATTGATAAAATGTGAGCTAAATGAACCTGATGGACAGGCTAAAGCATGAACAAACTGGCCTGTATGTAGTAACTTTAAACTATTTCAGCCTGCTGGTTGGCTTAGTGGATAGAGCGTTGGCCTGGCATATGGACCTTCTTGATTCAATTCCCTGTCAGGGCACATAAGAGAAGTGACCATCTGCTCCTCTCCCCCGTCTCTTCCTCTTCTTCTCCTACAGCCAGCGACTTGATTGGTTGAGCATTGACCCCGGGCACTGAGGATAGCTCGGTTGATCTGATAGCATCAGCCTCAGGTGCTAATAATAGCTTGGTTGATTTGAGCATTGGCCCCAGACAGGGTTGCCAGGTGGATCCTGGTTGGGGCACATGTGGGAGTCTGTCTCACTATCTCCCCTCCTCTCACTTAAAAACAAAAACAAAAATTCTATTTCGTATGGGTGGTCCTCAGAATGGTGGGAGCCTTTTGGTCTGTCCCAGTGAGAGCTGAAAAAGCAGAATTTTTTGATAACAAAGGTAAGTCAACTGAACACTGTGTACTTTTGGGAAACTGGCTTTACATTTCAAAGAAAGACAGCATTGTAAGGCTAAATTCATTGTGAAAAAATCATACTTTTATAGAACATTTTATAGCCTTTTCAAAGAGTATCATGCAATTATATTAAAATACAGACTTTGGAATAAAGACTCCCTGAGAATGCTAGCATGCAATCTTAAAAACGTAGCGTTTCCTTTGTTTCACATACAATTCCCTAGTTAAATTTAGTGCAGGCAAAGAAACCATTTGGAATAAACTGTCATGTAGGTGCCTGTAGTTCACTCTGTTATTAATATGGAAATATAGAAAGAACCATGCCCTAATAAAAAGAATGGAGTCCAAAAGCTTCAGTCATATGATTGAAGGATAATGAAATAACATCTAGCTAGCCACTTGGGAGGTCCTAGTGTGTGGAAGCCAATCACCAATGGTGTTCTATTCCAATTCAAATTATTGTCGGGTATATTTGAATGCTAATGACATGTCAGAATTTTGAAAGTGACAGTGAAGATTTTTTTGGAATGAGAAATATTACTTGGCAAAACATAATTTGGGTTTTAATTTAGTTATTAGTTTTTAAAAATATAGTATGTTATAGCTAAACTTTATTGACTGTGACTCATAAGAAGAGGTACATTTTATTTTGTGAACACTACCTATATACAGATAGGAAACTAAAACAAGTTTTATGAAACAATATGCATTCTAAGATTTTATTCTATTCTATTTTGATTTTAAGGAAAATGCTGTGTGTAATTCACTAAACTAATTTTATGACATAATGAGTCCCATCTTATAGTTTGAAAAATATTGCATCAAATGACCAGAAAGGTGGGACAAAAGTAGGTTTTTAGATGTTCATATAGAAAATAATACAATAATTAATAATAATATGAGAATAAACTCTGTTTTGTGTAATCACAACTGTTTTTGCCCACCCTGTATATTAAGTGGAACTTCAGAAAGGAATTCCATTTTTTTCCAGAAGGCTACGAGCAGCAGTTTCACCAGAAGTATATCCCACACTATTAGTAATTGATTAATTAATAGGTGCCAACCCCACATCATTTGGCTGCCTGGGATGGTCTTGAAAGAAAGAAATACGGAGGGAAAGAGGAAGGGAGGGAAGGAAGGAAGATACTTAGATATGCATAAACTCTTACTAAAAGAATATACAAGAAATTAATAAGTCTGTGAGGGACAGAGAACTGGGTATCTTTGGGCAGCAGTAGCAGTGGGGGTAGACACTTTTAAGTGCAGTGTTTTTCATTTTTATTCTTTTAAAATTTGAATCATGTGAATATATATATTCTAAATTAATAAACTCTGCTTCTACATTATTAAAGAAAAAAGGGGGGGAATTCCAATTATAGGTCAGAGTTTGACAGTAAAGATGGCTGTGATAGAATAGGAATTACAGCCTGTATGCTTTATTTGCTGCCCTTGATCTAGACTGGCTGTGTTGACAGTACTTTAAAGAAATGTTTAAGTGACTCATGAAGAAGGGTTAATTTGTGTCCCATGCTCCACTTATTATAGGGAGGTATATACTTCATTCTAGAAAGATTCCCCCCCCCAATAGAACATGGTTAAATAAATGTTTCAGTGCTTAACGTAGATTTTAGTTTTGAATTTTTAACTTTTTAGAAATATTATAATTTCAAACTTACAGAAAATTTGTAGAAAGAGGAAAAATACAAATACTACCTGTTGTCAGGTTTACCTTTTGTTAACATTTTACTTCATTTGCTTTATAGTTTTACCTACCTATTTATCTGCTTTATTTTTTTCTGAACCATTTGAGAGAAACTTACAAATAAGATGGTCCTTTACTCCTAACTACTTCAAAGTATATTTTCTACAATTAGGGATATTCTCTTAACTGTCGCATAGTTATTAGCTCTAGTAAATTTAATATCCATTTCATACTTTTTTCTAATCTGCCTGTTTTCCATTTTTGTCAGTTGACCCAGGAATGTCCTTTATAGCATTTACCTTCTCTCTACCAGGGGAACTAGATTAGGGTTAGATATTACATTTAGTTGTAGCTCTTTGATTAAGAAATCAAAGCCTTGATTTCTTTTATACAACATTGAGATTATTAAAATAGAATGTTGATTATTCTGATGTTCTTTATGATTAAATTCATATTTTGCGTTCTTGGCCAGAATACTATATAGCTGATATGTCTTTCTGAGGACATCTCATCTGGAGGTACAGGAAGTCCATCTGCCCTTCATAGTCATGTTAGGGTACTTGGTCAAGGTGGTGTCAAGTTTCTACTGTATAGTAGATATTTTTCCTTTGCAACCTATAAGCAATCCATGAGAAGACATTTTAAAACCATGCAAAATTTCCTGTTTCTCACCAAAAATTTCACCTAGATCTAATATCCAATGACTGTCCTTGGGTGGCCCAATCTTTATTACGTTGGTTGCAAAGTGCTGATTTTTCCAATCTTAGCACTACCTCCACAGTCACCAGTTGGCACTCAGCATTCTGCTCTAAGCAAGCAAGAGTCCTTTCCCCCAAACCCTTTTATTTAGTGTTGTTATGAACTCATAAATTTCTCTTTCTCCTATGGTTCATAATTCACTACTATGTGAAGTACAGGATTTGGTTCTGGGTTCACTGGATGACTTCAGGAGGTCAGTAACCACTCTGAAAATGTGATCTAAGTTCTGCATTGTGAACACATTTCTAGGGAGAATGTCCATAACTTCATCAGAATCTCTAGAGTTCTTGATTCAAACAGGATTAAGTTCCACTAGGTTGAAAGGTTAAGCATTTAGCTATCTGTAACCCTTACATATCTGTATATTCTTTTATATCCCCTGCCTTCTACCTCAAGAGATAAATAACTTACGTGTTAGAACTATAATGTGTGTTCCTCTGTAGGTATGTTCCTTTTTCTTTTTTTTTTTTTTTGTCTACTATTTTTAAACCACAACTGAAAACAGTATTATATTTTAGTTTCTTTAATTATTTTTTGCTGTAATATATAATATTAATATCTCCATTGCCACTATAGCAGCAGTTTATGGTGTAGCCAGTCTTATAAAGCAACAAATTACCTTGATTTGCTTTGAAATTTTAAAACCAATGTTTTTTACACTGTAGTTTTATTAGCTCTCTGGGCGTGAGCTACATGATGTTGTGCACTGAAAATTACCCAAATGTTCTGGCCTTCTCTTTCCTGGATGAGCTTCAGAAGGAGTTCATTACTACTTACAACGTGATGAAGACAAACACTGCTGTCAGACCATACTGTTTCATTGAATTTGGTAAGGGCCTGGATTTTTTTTTCCTTTTCATTGTCCTGTCTCCAGCCAGTCATAAGCAATTTCTTTTATTTAACATTGGGGGGAAGGCCGGGGAAGGGGAACAACTCAGAAAATTTCACTACCTTGCTTTTGATAGACTAATTTGACAATGGTCTATAAATTATGGCAATGTATTCATATAGATGCATATTAGAAAAAAATGTGTTTGAGCTGTGGAGGGGATTTTGATTATTGGTGCAGAGAATTAATCCCAGAGGATAGTTTCTCAATGAGAAATTTATAAGCCAGAGATCAGAATTTTGTGTTTATGTGATAATCTTTTATAGTCTGCTTAATGTTGGCAAACATTTGCTGGAAAGGACCATATAGTACATATTTTAGGCTTTAAGTACCATATGGTCTCTGTCACAATTACTCAGCCTTGCCATTATAGCTGGAAAGCAGCCATAGGCTATACAGAAATGAATGAATGTAGTTATATTCTAATAAAACTTTATTTACAAAAATAGCAATCAGCAGGCTAGATTTGGCGTATGGGCATTAGTTTGCTTGACTTCAGATGTACAAGAGAAAAAGTAGTAAACCAACTTATAAATAGTGTGATAAAATTGGAAGGTCATTTAGGAAATATCTTGTAAGATATTTCATTAAATTTATTTTTTAAAATATACATTCTAATGGTGGAAGCAATAAATAAGAAAACAGGTTGTAATAACATGCAGTTTAGAGTGTATGTTCTTGTGTAATTACAACTGATAAAGATACTATTTTATAAATTTGAATCCCTAAAAAATTAAGATTTTGGTTTAAAGATTAAAGCTATTATTGTTTTGTTGTAGAAGTTCAGAGTAATTCCTTGAAGTGAATATAATAGTAGTAATAGTTTCACAGTCACATAGTGTTAAGTCATTTATTTTTTAAATTATTAATTTCTACAGTATAATTTCTAGAGTGAGAAACTGAGAACTCCATGATATATTAACCATTAAACATAAATAATATTAGAACACTCCATGACAACTGAACAGTTTTGGGTAACAAACAGTTTATCTGTAAAATTTACTACCCATAAACCTCAAACTCTCAAATAATTTAATTAATAAATGACTGCAAAGAAATTTATTTTTATTTTACATAGATAACTTCATTCAGAGGACCAAGCAGCGATATAATAATCCCAGGTCTCTTTCAACAAAGATAAATCTTTCTGACATGCAGATGGAAATCAAGCTGAGACCCCCTTATCAAATTTCCATGTGTGAACTGGGGTCAGCCAATGGAGTCACACCTGCATTTTCTGTTGACTATAAAGGTGCTGGTAAGATTTCTTCTGGTGAGTTCTGGATCTGTTATATATTTTTTTTCTTCTTTTCCAAGTGAGAGGAGGGGAGATAGACTCCCGTATGTGCCTCTACCAGGATCCACCTGGCAACCACCATCTGGTGCCATCCTCACAACCAAGCTATTTTTAACTCCTGAGGTAGAGGCTCCATGAAGCCATCCTCAGTGCTTGGGGCCAATGCAGTCAAACCAATCAAGCCATGGCTGTGGGAGCAGAAGAGAGTGAGAGAGCGACGGGAGGAGGAGGAAGGGAGAAGCAGATGTGTGCCCTGACCAGGAATTGAACCCAGGACATCCACATGCCAGGCTGATGCTCTACCAATGAGTCAACCAGCCAGGGCCTCAGTTATTTTTTTAAAAGAATATTGTGTAAGAACTTAGGAATTCTTGAAAATGGATTACTTTATTTTAGTATTTTAAAGCAAGTATATGAGAGAATGTAGAAGTTCAAAGTAATCCTTTCTCTTTGTGGTTTATGTAGTAATCTACCAGACCTGTGACTAAGCAGGAAAATACTTTAAATAGCAATCTCAGAGGAACTGTTTGGTAGGGAAACATTTAAGGTTTCTTTGTAAACATATGTTTCTGGAAATGAATAGTAGTTTATTTGTGAAATATGTTTATAGGCATGTAAAATACTTGACATTATATCAAAATGGCTGGCTATATTTAAGGCCAGGGTTTTTGACTGCCACAGAAAATTTGATCATCTATTCACACCTCTCCTCCCAAAAAAGGAATATAGTTTTGTAATTTGAAAACTTAAGCTTAAAAGTAGAAGCCTCATTATTTTTAAGATAGCATAGGCCATAAGTTGAATTGCTTGTTTAAAAAATTCTTCCTTATATTTGAGCTAAAGTCTGTTTCCTATAATGTCTGTTTGTCTGTTCTATGGTCTCTACCTTCCTCTCTTCAGCACTTCAGAATTTTGAAGTCAGCAACACTGTGTCCTCTCTGTCCTATTAGTCCTGTTAGCTTCGTATAAAATATCCTCAGTACCCTTAGCCTTTTGGTCTATGGCATTTTGAAACCCTCCCTATCCTGGAAGCTTTATATACCTTTTATTTGTTAGTATTCTTCAAATATGGCATTTAGGACTGAACTTAACACTTCATATTTGATTTAATACAAATTATGGAAGGAAAACAGAAACAGATTTCAATAAAATAATCCAGCCAGTCAGGAACCAACTAAACAAGCAAATAAGAATAACAAGTGCTGGGGGAGAGGAAGTTGATGAGTACCCAGAGTTGTTACAGTATGTTATCTAAAATGTCCAGTTTCCAACAAAAAATTACAGTACATGCAGAGGAAAATTATAATACATACACTAGGGCAGTGGTCGGCAAACTCATTAGTCAACAGAGCCAGATAACAGTACAATGATTAAAATTTCTTTTGAGAGCCAAATTTTTTAAACTATGTAGGTAGGTACATTCCTTATTGAGGTAACACCCGCATGTGGTATTTTGTGGAAGAGCCACACTCAAGGGGTCAAAGAGCTGCATGTGGCTCATGAGCCACGGTTTGCCGACCACTGACCTAGGGGGAAAATCAGGCAATAGAAACTTCCTACAACAATGACCAGCTGTCAGATTTAACAGACAAAGTCTCTAAAGAAACCATTATAATTCTTTTCAAAAAAACTAAAGGAAACCATAATTTAAAAATTGAGGAAGATATGACAACGAGGTTTCATCAAATAGAGAATATAGACAAAGAGAAATTATAAAGAAAAAACCAAATGGAAATTCTGGAATTGAAAAATACAGGTGAAATGAAAAATTCACTAGTGGGGCTCAGTAGAAAATTTGAACTGGCCAAAGAAAGAGTTAGCAAACTCGAAGATAGCTCAATAGAGATTATGCTTCAAAGAACAGAGGAAAAAAAGAATGAAGAACAGAACCTCAGAAAAATATGGGACACTATTAAGCAGACTAACATATGCATGATGGGATAACCAGGAAGAAGAGAAGAGAAAGAAGCAGAAGAAGTAATTGAAGAAATAATGGCTGAAAAGCTCTCAGATTTACTCAAAAACATTAATGTACCAGTACTTCTTCAGGAAGCTCATTTAACTCTAAATAGGATATATGCAAGAGACTTACAAATAGATGAATCATACTAAAATGCTGAAAGACGAAAACAAGGAGAAACTCTTGAGAGCAGCAAGGGAAAAACAACCCACCACTTACAAGAGAGCCCCCAAAAGATTAACCCTTTGAGTAGTGAGTTTTTTTCATGCTCACTGATCCCCAGGAGTGAGTCTTTTTTCAAAAAATAAAATTAGTTCCAGTTACAGTTTTATTAACTTAAAATCATGTTTGATAACCAATTTATGGAAACAAGAAGAACATACATTTGCCTTTTTTTAATGTTGCCTTACACATTTTTAAAATAAAAATTTTTGTTACGATTGTACTCTGGATGGTCAGGAGGCATGACGATGTGCATGAATGTTCATACTCCTCAAAGGATTAACAAGTGACTTCTCAACAAAAACCAATGAAGACTTAAAAGTAGTAGGATAATGTGTTCAGAATACTCAAAAGGAAAAAAAACCCTGATAACCAAGAATCCTGTATCTTTCAAAACTGAACCTGAAATAAATACATTTGCAGGTAAGCAGAAGATGAGAGAATTTGTTGCTGGCAGACTTCTCTACAAGAAATACTAAAGGAAGTTTTTCAGGTTGAAAGCAAGAGGCACAGACAATCATTTGAATCCCCCCCCCCCAAGAAAAATCAAAGAGCAATGGTAAAGGTAATTATAAAAGGTAGTAAAAGTGCATTTTTCTTTTAAAAGGCAATTGTATAAGATAATGTACATATTGTTTGGACCTATAACATACAGAAATGAAATATATTTTCTAATAGCACACAGGAGGTGGATGGGAGCAAAGCTGCACTGGGCAAAGGAAGTATTCCAGGTGGTAATTTTAATTTGAATTCACAGGAACAAATAAGAAAACCAGAAATGATAAGAATATTAACAAACCTATAAAATATAGTTGTCCTTTCTTCTCTTAGCTTTTTTTAAAAGACAGAATATTATATAAAGTAATAATTATAACAATGTATTTTGGGTTTGTAATATTTATAAATGTAACATTTGTAACAATAATGCTGTAAAAGGGAGAGCAAGCCATTTCAACTATATAGGAATAATGTTTCTGTAGTTTACTGGATGGAATTAAGTTGGTATAAATCTGAAGCTGTTTCTGGTAAGTTAAGATGTATATGTTGAGGCCTGTAGCAGCCACTAAGCAGATAACTCAAAATATGGTAAAAAAAAAAAATAAAGAAATTGCTGCAGTTTTTAACTTAATGCAATGATAATACAGGGGGAATAGAGCAAAAAAGGGCATGCGGCATGTAGAAATAAGCAAAGTGGCAGCTATAAATCCATTATAGCAATAATATTATATATGTGAATGGATTTACAAAATGGAATGGATGAAACATTCCAATCCAAAGTCAGATGGTAAGAGTGGATTAAACTCAAAACAAAATTCAAAGATACAATTATATTGAAAGCAAAAGGAAGGAAAGTGATGCAGGATAATGTAAAAAGCACCAAAAAGAGGGCTGAAGTAGCTATTCTGATAACAGACAAAATGGACTTGAAGACAAAAATTGCTACTAGAGACAAAGAAAGACATTTTATTGTGATAAAAGAGTCAGTGCCTTAAAGTGTAACAACTGTAAGTACATGCACATTTAATATTAGACCTCACAGGGTCACTGATCCTGAGGCTTGATTCTGGGTTCCAACTTGACCTCAAGGTCACTGGTTCAAGCCCTGATCAGGGCTTGATCTCCAGTGCACCAACTCAGCCCCTGAAGGTGCCAGTTCAAGCCCTGCTCAGGGCACAAATGAGAAACAGTCAATGGCACAACTAAATAGAACAATGAGTTGATGCTTCTGTTTCTTTCTCTCTCTTCCTCTCCTCTCTCTCTAAACAACAAAAACCCCCTCAAAACACATGAAGCAAAACTGCCAGAAATGAAAGAAAAAAATAGATGATTAAATAGAAATAGTTGATGTCAAATACCCATCCTTAGAATTGCCCTGGCCGGCTGGCTCAGTGGTAGAGCATCGGCCTGGTGTGCAGAAGTCCTGGGTTCGATTCCCGGCCAGGGCACACAGGAGAAGCGCCCATCTGCTTCTCCACCCCTCCCCCTCTCCTTCCTCTCTGTCTCTCTTCCCCTCCCGCAGCGAGGCTCCATTGGAACAAAGATGGCCCGGGTGCTGGGGATGGCTCCTTGGCCTCTGCCCCAGGCGCTAGAGTGGCTCTGGTCACAACAGAGCGACACCCCGGAGGGGCAGAGCATCATCCCCTGGTGGGCAGAGCGTCGCCCCCTGGTGGGCGTGCTGGGTGGATCCCGGTCGGGCGCATGCGGGAGTCTGTCTGACTGTCTCTCCCTGTTTCCAGCTTCAGAAAAATTAAAAAAAAAAAAAAATGGTTAGAATTAAGCAGAAGATAAACAAGGAAATAGAAGGTTTAAATAGCAACATAAATTAACAAACCTCTATAGAACACTCCCAACAATAAAAATACATTCACATTCTTCAGAAGTATAAACGGAACATTCTCCAGAATAAACCTTATGCTAAGCTATGAAAAAAACTTCATAAATTTAATAGGATAGAAATAATACAAAGTAAGTTTTATAACCACAATTGAATGAAATGAGAAATTAATAACAAAGAAATTTGGGAAACTCACAAATATGTGGAAATTAAATAATATAATTCTAAGTAATGAATGAGTTGAAGAAATCAAAAGGGAAATTTGTATTTTGAGATGAATGAAAATGGAGACACAGCCTATCAAAATTTATGAAAAACAACTAAAGCTGTGCTTAGGAAAATTCATAGCTATAAATAGCTCTTTTATTTTTTTATTTTACTTTTTTACAGAGACAGAGAAAGAGTCAGAGAGAGGGATAGACAGGGACAGACAGACAGGAATGGAGAGATGAGAGGCATCACTCATTAGTTTTTCCTTGCGCATTGCAACACCTTAATTGTTCATTGATTGCTCTCCCATACGTGCCTTGACTGCGGGCCTTCAGCAGACCGAGTGATCCCTTGCTGGAGCCAGCGACCTTGAGCTCAAGCTGGTGAGCTTTTGCTCAAACCAGATGAGCCCTTGCTCAAGCTGGCGACCTCGGGGTCTCGAACTGGGGTCTGCATCCCAGTCCGACGCTCTATCCACTGCGCCACCACCCAGTCAGGCTATAAATAGCTCTTTTAAAAAATAAGAAAAATCTCAAATAATTTAACCTTCCATATAAAGACACTGGGGAAAGAAAAGCAAATTGAACCTAAAGCAAGAAGAAAGGAAATAAAGATTAAAGCAGAAATAAATGAAAATGAAATATAAAATAGAAAAACATTAGAGAAAAGCCAGTGAAACCAAAAGCTGATTCTTTGACTACATGGTTTTGGTTTAATGATAGACATATAGTTCAACAGTATAGATGTGAGGCTACAGAAATAAATCTTTGCATTATGGTCAATATATTTTTAACAAGAATACCAAGACAACAGTGAAAGAATAGTCTTTCAACAAATGATGCTGGGACAAGTGGATATTCATATACAAAAGAATGAAGTTGAGCTCCCACTCACAAACTAAAAACTAACTCAAAGTGGATCAAAGACCTAAATTTAACAGCTAAAACTATAAAACTCCTAGAAGAAAAGAAGGTGTTGACTTTGTATTAGGCAGTGGTTTTTTAGATTTGACACCAAGAGCACAGTGAAAAAGGAAAAATAGAGAAGGTGGAATACATCAAAATTAAAACTCTTTGTTCTTCAAGACACTATCAAGAAATTAAGACAAATGCACAGACACAAAATATTTGTAAATCATGTATACATGATATATCCAGAATATATAACAATTCAACAATAAAAAGACAATAATCCAATTTTAAAATGGGAAAAGGATTTGAATAGACATTTATACTAAGAAAATGTACAGTTGGCTAATTAGTACATGAAAAGGTGCTCAACATTATTAGTCATTAGTGAAATGAAAAAAAAAGATAAGGAGATACTACTTTACACCCACTAAGATGACTAAAATAAAAAAGACAGTAAGAAGTGTTAGCAAGGGTATGGAGAAATTAGAACCCTCATATGGTGTTGGTGGGGTTGTAAAATAATACACCTGCTTTGAACAATAGTATGGCATTCTTTGAAAAGCTAAACATGGAGTTACTGTATGACTTAGCAGTTCTCCTAAGTACATAACTCAGAAAACTAAAAGTGTATATCTAAACAAAAATGTGTACATAATGTTCATAGCAGCAGCATTCATAGCAACTGAAAAGTAGAAACAACCCAAATGTCCATCAACTGATAAATGAATAAACAACATATGGTATATCCATGCAATGGAATAGTATTATTAAGCAATAAAAATGAATGAAATATTGACACATGGTACTATGTTTATGAACCTTAAAAACATTGTGCTATGTGAGAGAAGCCAGATAGAAAAGGACACATATTTAAATTTTCATTTATACAAAGTGTCCAGAATAGGCAAATTCATAGATGCAAAGAATTGATTAGTGTTTGATAGGAGCTGAAGGAATAGAGGGAAATAGGCAGTGACTACTTCTAGTGGTCATCAGGTTTCTTTTTGAGGTGATGAAAATGTGGAATTAGATAATTATGATGGTTCAAAACTGTAAATATAAAATTTTCTGCATTATACACTTTAAAAGGTGAATTTTATTCTATGTGGATTATATTTCAGTTTTTAAATCACTTATAAGCAAGGGGTTATTACTTTGAAGACTTCTACTAATAGTAGTGATGGAGTAGTTAATTCAGACCAATAGTTCCACTAAATACATGTAGAAAAGCCAAGTGGAATGTACATATTCTGTAGAATGTACAGGTCTAATATATAATGTAGAAATTAAATTATAATCTTCCTGAAGTCTTTGGTGATACAACAAGATAACTGAGAATTAATGGGATACAGAGGGAGGTGGACGCCCAGGGAGTTGAGCCCAATGTTTGGAGCAACTTTTGGGCTTATACTACATCTGGAGGGAATGCTGACAGCCTTTCAAGACTAGGGAGACAGGGATTATAGAACAAGGCCCACCAAGGTGGTGAACCTTATGAGCGCTGCCATCCCCACCTTTGGGTTAGGACCTCGGGTGTCTGTCCTCTAGGAATGTGGGTAGGCAGGAGTATGGAGCAGACAGGCTTCTATTGGGACTGCAGCCTAGCTTTGAATCATAGTGGTCTCTAAAATTGGATTGAGCTAATTCCACCGTGCTATGCTCCAAAAATCTTGACAGAAGCAAATATCTCTCCAAGAAGAAATGGTCTCATAAACTTCAAATTATGTCTGCAACAAGATTTTGAAAATAGAATCTTTGGCAAACAATCATACATAACCAGGCACCTGAAGAGATTAAATAAACTACATGAATGCCAACCATCAGAATCTCTCTCCTTCCTCTCTTCCCTTTCTTTCTTATTTCCTGTCCTTGTCTTCCTCTCTTCTCCTTTTTTCTTTATCTCCCCCTCCCCTCCCCTCCCCTCCCCTCCCCTCCCCTCCCCTCCCCTCCCCTCCCCTCCCCTCCCCTCCCCTCCCCTCCCCTCCCCTCCCCTCCCCTCCCCTCCCCTCCCCTCCCCTCCCCTCCCCCTCCCTTCTTCTCCCCTCTCTTTTC
Organism: Saccopteryx bilineata; assembly: GCF_036850765.1. Taxonomy (NCBI): domain Eukaryota; kingdom Metazoa; phylum Chordata; class Mammalia; order Chiroptera; family Emballonuridae; genus Saccopteryx; species Saccopteryx bilineata. The sequence continues at coordinate 52,622,600 of NC_089497.1, forward strand.
CTCTTTTCCTTTTCCTCTTTTCCTCTTCTTTCTTTTTTAAAACCATGGAAGCCAGTGGACAACTTAATGATATTCTCAATGATATTTTCTAAAGTATAAAAGAAAGTAACTGAAAATGTAGAATTCTCTGCTTAACAAAAATATCCTGAAAGAATGAAGTGGCAAGAGTAGATATCCTTGTGTTGTTCCTGATTCTGATTTTAGCAGGGGAAGCATTCATTCTTTCAGAGTTAAATATGATGTTAACAAGCCTGACCAGGTGGTGACGCAGTGGATAAAGTGTCGTCATGGGATGCTGAGGACCCAGGTTCGAAACCAGCTTGAGGGTGGGCTCAACCAGCTTGAGCACGGGGTCGCTGGCTTGAGTGTGGGATTATAGACATGACCCCATGGTTGCTGGCTTGAGCAAGGGCTCACTGGCTCTGCTGGAGCCCTCCAGTCAAGGCACATATGAGAAAGTAATCAATGAACAGCTAAGGTGCTGCAACTATTAGTTGATGCTTCTCATCTCTCTCCCTTCCTGTCTCTCTCTCTCTTTCTCTCAAAAAAAAAAAAAAATACACCAAAAACATTAATTAGGGTTTCTCTAAATGCTTTTTTGTCAGGTTGAGAAAATTCCCTTATATTCCGATTGATGAGTAGTTTTTATAATGAATGTAAATTGTATTCTGTCAAATACTTTTTCTGCATTTATTGAGATAATTGAATGATTTTTCTTTTTAAAAGCTTTGTGGTGAATTACTTTGATTGCTTTTCAAATATTAAACCAACCTTACAATTCTGTGATAAACCCCTGTTCGTCATGATGTATTATCCTTTTTATATATTGTCAGATTCAATTTACTAAGATTTTAAGATATTTTCTATCTGTGTTTATGAGGGAATTGAGTTGTAGTTTTCCTTTTTTTGTAATATTTTTTACTAGTTTTTCTCTCAGAATAAAGTTGGCTTCATTGAATAAACTGGGCAGTGTTACTGCTTTTTTAATTTGGGGGAAATGTTTCTATAGAATTTTTTTATTCTTTAAATAGTACATTGAAGACTTTCAAGCCTTCAGTTTCCTTTGTGGGAAGGTTTTTTAACTACGGATCAATCTCTTTGATGGCTGTAGGGTTATTCATATTATCTGTTTTTTCTTGAGTGAGTTTTAGTAGTTTCTTTTATTTTAAGAAACCTAGAGAATTTGTCCATTTCACCTAAGTTATTTAATTTTTGGCATAAAGTCAATATTTCCATATCCGTTTAATGTTTGTAGAATTGTAGTGATGTCACCATTCTCATCTTGGTGATTCTTTGTCTCTTGCATTTTTCTCTTGACCAGACTTATGAGAGTTTATAATTTTGATTTTCTCAAAGAACTAGCTTTTCCTTTGTCTTTTTATTGTTTTGTTTTCTGTTCTATTGATTTATGTTCTGATCTTTATTCTTATTGTCTGCTTACTTAGGGTTTAATTTGCTCTTTTGTTTCTAGATACTTAAGATACAATTTGAGGTCATTTATTTGAGAACTTATTTTCTAATGCAGATATTTAGTACCATATCCCTCCTTTTAAATACTGCTTTAGCTACATTTAATAAATTTTAATATATTATATTTCTTATTTTGTTCAAAATGCCTTTTTTTTTTTACTCTTTTGGGTGAGAGGAGGGGAGATAGTGAGGCAGACTCCTGCATGTGCCCTGACTGGGATCCACCTGGCAACCCCCATCTGGGGCTGATGCTCGAGTACTGTGCTATTTTTATCACCTGAGGCTGATGCGCTCAGACCAACTGAGCTATTCTTAGCACCTGGGGTTGATGCTTGAACCAGTCAAGCCACTGGCTGCAGGAAGAAGGAGAGAAGGGGGAGGGAGAAGGGGAGAGAAGCAGATGGTTGCTTCTCCTGTGTGCCATGACTGGGAATCAAACCTGGGATATCCATATGCTGGGCTGACTCTCTGTCCACTGAACCACTGGCCAGGGCCTCAAAATGCTTTTTTTTTTTTTTTTTTAATTTTTTATTTATTTATTCATTTTTAGAGAGGAGAGAGACAGAGAGGGAGAGAGAGGAGAGAGAGACAGAGAGAAGGGGGGAGGAGCTGGAAGCATCAACTCCCATATGTGCCTTGACCAGGCAAGCCCAGGGTTTCGAACCGGCGACCTCAGCATTTCCAGGTCGACGCTTTATCCACTGCGCCACCACAGGTCAGGCCAAAAATGCTTTTTATTTTTGATTTCTTTTTTGATCCATAGTTTGTTTAGAAATATATTAAATAGTTCTAAATATTTAGAGATTTTTCAAATCTCTTTCTGTTACTGATTTCTGATTTAATTTCATTGTGGCCAGATGCCAAATTTTGTATGACTTTAATTCTTCTACATTCATTGAGATATGTTTTATTCCCCTGGAATATGATCTATGCTTAGTCATTTTTCTGCATTCACTTGAAAAGAACATGTATTCTGTTGTTCGATAGAGTGTTCTGTAAATGTCTTCTAGATCAAGTTGCTTGATATTGTTCAAGTCACCTTTTATAACCTTTATGATTTTTTGTTTACTATAAATTATTGAGAGAGGGATATTGAAATCTCTGACTATATTTGTGAATTTGTATCTTTTTCCTGTTAGATCTATCATTTGTTAATGTATTTTAAAGCTTGTTATTAAGTGGTACATAAATATTTAGAACTTTTTTTTTGTTCTCTTGGTGCATGGGCTCCTTTGTCACTTTGAAATGACCTTTTTTATACTTAGGAATATTCACCATTGTTTATTTGCCCATAATTTTTAGCCTCATATTTCAGACTATTAATTTGCTTTAATCTCTTTTCTGACCTTTTTCCTCCTCTTCTTCATAATCATCTGTTTGAGTCAGACAAAACTACTAACAATGCCCAGTAGCCAAGTGGTTAGGAGCGTGAGTTACTGAGTCAGGTTGCCAGGATTTAAATCTTGGTTCGTTTACTTACTTTGGGAAAATTATTTAATCTACCTAAACCTTACTTTTCTGTCTGGAAAAGAAAAAACAACAACAGGATAATTATAGTGTCTACTTCACTGGGTTCTTGGAAGGATAAAATGAGATTGTATATATAAAGCACTTGGTGCCGGACACCTTGCCTGTCACGTTGAGAGTAGCCACTGTGAGTAGGAGCAACAGAGGTGGCGGCAGCAGCAGCAGTAGATGCTGTTATTTGCTTCTCTCATTTCCATTTTCATGCTCATGTTCTATTCTTTGCATGGAATGCAGTTCTCATTTGTACCTGTCTGAATTTTATCCGTCTTCAAAGATCTTCATTATTTCTCCACCATTCCTGTGTCACCACCTTCCCCCTAGTTATCTTTGCTCCTCAGAATTCCTTAACTCTTTTAGTTTAGAATACTTATTACTTTCATATGCTTATCTGTCCACTTTTTTTTAAAAGATGAGAAGTGCCTTGAGGGCAGGTGTGTAATTTGTTTTTCATACTGTCTAAAGCACAGCATCTTACACAGAATTGTGCCCAAAAGTATTTGCTGAATAAATATATTAATTCACTATAATCAGTAATATCCCTTTGGTTCCAAGGGGGTTTATTCTTGCTTCTTTAGGAACTTTTATAAACTCTTTATTAATCATTGTTACATTTTGAGAAAAAATTAATTTTGTTACAAAAATGCCACTATTGGGCCCAAGGAGACTAATTAAAGAAAAGGCATTGTAGCAGAAGACAGTATTAGCAAAATAAAACAAAAGCTGACCAAGTGACAATGGTTTAGATTCAGCAAATTTTTTCCCTACATTGTCTCTTATTTGTTGCTATTCCTAGTGACCATCATGGTGCCAGATTGAACTGTGAAGTATTTGTGAATAACAATGGACCTAAAATCTGTTTCACTGAAGAAGAAAAAAAAAACATAATATATTAAAATGTGATTTAATATCATTCAGTTTGTTAAAACTGAGAAATTGTCCTTAAGGAGTGTCACCCTCGCCCTCATATTGTATGCAGATGGAGTTTTCTCTGGATAACCATTCCCACAACTCTTGGGAAGGGGGCAGAATGGGAGGGAATGTCCTTCTGAGAATTTCTTTCCCACAGTGCTTTGGTACAGCTCAGCTCCAGCCTGTCCTTCAGCATAATGCATGCCTTGTCCTTGTTAAAGGAGGCTTGTCATTTGCTTTCATGCCTTTAAAAATATTTCTGGTCATTTTGAAATAATTTATAAATGGTATATTATTATTACATAGAGAGTACTCCAAGGTCAAGAGACAAGTGTTAGGAACTTAAATATTTAATTTATATAGGAATATTATTTATTTCTTAAATAAATATTGATCAACACATTAAAATGGTAATGTTTTCCCATTCAAGAATGGCTATACCTTACTTGACCATGAAAGGCTAAGGTGTTTTAGTTCTAATACAGAATATTATTTGGATTTTTGGTAAGGTAAAGTTGTTTTCTATACTTCAAGAAGTGTGATTTATATAATCCTAGTCAGTTATCAGGTGGTTTTATGCTTGAGGCCCATATTGAGGATTCCTTTTTTTTATTAGAGTTCAGTTTTCCCTTATTACTGAGGAGTTGGAGGAGGGGCTGTGGGAAGGGAAGGAAGAGGGATGCAAAAAATGACTAATTGGAAGACCAGTTGAATAGATTTTTAAATTGTGAGTTTTTTTCTCCACTGACATAAAACTTGGTATCAGCACTTTACAAAGGCATTTAATTTGTTTTTATATCAAAATCTCAAGGAAATTGAGAGACCAGAAGAAATTGAAGAAAATATTATCCCATATTAGCATTTTCTGATGAACTTGAGGAATAAATGCTTTTTTATGATATGTGTTTTGTATTTTTATGAACTGTTTAAGTAAGCTTTTCTGCGGAAATGGCTGAATATAAGTCACAAAGATTTAAGCGCTTCCTTGTATCAGTGTTCCACCTCATTAACTTCTTTGTTAGGGCTTTTACACTTGAGTGATTTAAATAAAATGATCTAAATCTAGTTCTGTTGTCTTCTTTTTCCATCTGTCTCCTTTTTGAAGTCTATATGGTTATATACTTAGTTCTGTGTGTTCACTTAGATTCTGTTGTTAATTCTGTTAAATGCAAGATGATGATAAAGGGAAGCTGTTTCATAAGAAAGTGTCTCACGCTGCTGATGTCCTGACAGACAAGGCGATGTGTTTATAAAGATACACTGGCCACTTCTTCAACCAGTGTTCTGTTATTTGTATCTTAGTAGTCTTCAGAGACCAGGAACTTCAGAGCTGTAAGACTCCATTTATTGTGCTGTTCAGATTGGTGACTGCAACCGACCCTTGAACAATACAGTGAGCCGACCCTCATGCTGCCAGAAATCCATGTATAACTTTTGACTCCCCCCAAAATTTAGCTACTACTAAGCCTACTTTTGACAGGAAACCTTGCCGGAATCATAAACAGTAGATGAACACATATTTTGTATGTTATACTGTATTCTTACAATAAAGTAAGGTAGAGAAAAATGTTACTCAGTATATTTTAAGGGAGAGAAAATACATTTGAAATACTCGATGTATTTATTGAAAAATATTCACATGTAAGTGGACCTGTGCAATTCAAATCTATCGTTGTTCAAGGGTCAACTGTATAGATGAGCTTTCATCTACATCCTCTAGTATTTATAGCCCTGGAACCCAAGTAAGGGAGAGCTTTGCTTATGAGCTAGCTATATTTGTCCTTTAAAATGTTTCCTAAGCATTTTCTGGAAAAGTAGGAATTATGCAATGAATTTCCAAGCAAAGTCACCTTTGCAAATATTTGCAACTGCTTGCAAATTGTAGACATATGTAGGCAGTAAGGTTTTTTCTTCCTGATTTACTGCCAGGTGGGAGCACTCCTGAGCAGCCTAGATCCCAAATGCAAATTAGCTGTCTTCGTTAAAAAAGTTGAGAAAAATAAGTTAAAATGGGTTCAGGGGAATGAGGTTGTCAGATTGCTAGACATTTTGCAGTTAAAAAATATGTACTTACTAAGATATATTGTTAGATAATTTCATGCAGATTAATATGCGTTTGGCCATTTAAATTGAGCAATGAATTTCATTTTACATGAGTTTAAGTATTGACATGAGATATTGATGTTCATTCCTAACCATTTCTTTTGTTTCCCAGCTCACCAGCGACTGGAACCAGCAACGCTGTCAGGGGTTGTGGCATTTATCCTTAGTCTTTTATGTGGAGCTCTGAATTTAATTCGAGGTTTTCATGCCATAGAAAGTCTCCTGCAGGTACTGTGCTATTTTTACTATTTCAGGTGACTGTGTCTATTGATTCTGATTGTTACAGAATTGATTGATTTGAGTATTGGTACAATTTATATTGTATCCTCAGATTTTGTCTTCTTTATACCTGCCTTTGTCTCCCTTTCCTCTGAAAACACTAATTTCAAAACACACACACACACACACACACACAAATGCACTGATTTCTAGTTGACCTTTTTGTCTCGATTAGCACATATTTATTATCTACTCTTCAGGGGGCACTATTTATGGGTATCTGGAGACATTAAGATATGTGTGACATGGGCCCTGCAGCCTCAGAGCCTAGAGTTGAATTAAAGAGGCAAAGAAGGCCCTCGCTGGTTGGCTCAGCGGTAGAGCATCTGCCTGGCGTGTGGAAGTCCCAGTTCGATTTCTGGTCAGGGCGCACAGGAGAGGCGCCCATCTGCTTCTCTACCCTTCCCCCTCTCCTTCCTCTCTCTCTCTTCCCCTCCCACAGCCAAGGCTCCATTGGAGCAGGGTTGGCCCGAGCACTGAGGATGGCTCCATGGCCTCTGCCTCAGGTGCTAGAATGGCTCCGGCTGCAACAGAGCAACGCCCCAGATGGGCAGAGCATCGCCCCCTGGTGGGCATGTCAGGTGGATTTCGGTCGGGCGCATGCAGGAATCTGTTTGCCTCCCTGCTTCTAACTTCGGAAAAATACAAAAAATAAATAAAAAAGAGGCAAAGAAGCCCACAAATAATTGCTAAGTGCCAAGGACACAGAGAGCAGAAGAGGGAAGACAGGAGAAGGGGGCTTTGCGGAAGAGGGGTGAGCTGGACTTGGAGGGACCTGAGTAGACAGGAGTGGAAGAAAGATGGGGGCATTCGTGGGCAGGTCTTTGTCCTACCTGTGTGTATTCCTACTTAGTTACCTGCTCTTTTTCCTTTTATGTCATGCCTACCTGTGAAACCACTGACTTTCTCAGATACTGCCAATGATTTTGTTTTTCTTTTCTTTTTTTTTTTTTTTGTATTTTTCTGAAGCTGGAAACGGGAAGAGTCAGTCAGACAGACTCCCGCATGCGCCCGACCAGGATCCACCCGGCACGCCCACCAGGGGCGACGCTCTGCCCACCAGGGGGTGATGCTCTGCCCCTCCAGGGCGTCGCTCTGCTGTGACCAGAGCCACTCCAGCGCCTGGGGCAGAGGCCAAGGAGCCATCCCCAGCGCCCGGGCCATCTTTGCTCCAATGGAGCCTTGGCTGCGGGAGGGAAGAGAGAGACAGAGAGGAAGGAGGGGGTGGGGGTGGAGAAGCAAATGGGCGCTTCTCCTATGTGCCCTGGCCGGGAATCGAACCTGGGTCCCCCGCACGCCAGGCCGATGCACTACCGCTGAGCCAACCGGCCAGGGCCTGATTTTGTTTTTCTGGTAGAGTTTCTTTCAGAGAATGTGGCTACCAGAGTATATTAACTTTTTCTCTTATTCCTTTTGTAAACTTTTTGAAACTTTACATTTAGCACATTTCACAGTGTACGACTTTCCTTTCCCTTATTAATACTCACTTCCTGTGAAGACTTTTTTTTTTTTTTTTTTTTGTATTTTTCTGAAGCTGGAAACGGGGAGGCAGTCAGACAGACTCCCGCATGCGCCCGACCGGGATCCACCTGGCATGCCCACCAGGGGGCGATGCTCTGCCCATCTGGGGTGTTGCTCTGTTGCAACCGGAGCCATTCTAGCGCCTGAGGCAGAGGCCATAGAGCCATCCTCAGGGCCCGGGCCAACTTTGCTCCAATGGAGCCTCAGCTGTGGGAGGGGAAGAAAGAGACTGAGAGGAGGAGAGGGGGAGGGGTGGAGAAGCAGATGGACACTTCTCCTGTGTGCCCTGGCCGGGAATCAAACTCAGGACTTCTGCACGCCAGGCCGACGCTCTACCACTGAGCCAACTGGCCAGGGCTATGAAGACTTTTTGACACTTCCACATTGTCAGTTAGTTCCTTTGGGGGTGATCAGCATTTAGCTCATAAAAACCCACTCAACACACTTTGTATTCTGCTTTAAAATTGCTGTTAGTTTGAAGAACACTCAGAGAGCACCATCCTGAGTACCTTTTGAATGTCTTCAGCTGTGTGAGGCCAAGAGCAGAGGACATCACGGGTTCCAGGCAGTGGTGCTATCCCTTGAGTGGGGGTGGAGGGGAGCATCTCATGACTTCCCAATCCTTCCCACACTTCCTGGGCCTGCAGGGAAAGCCCCTTTCCCGTTTAGTCACAGGACTGCTGGGTGTTGACCCTCAGTGTCCTTGCCCTTGTTCCCCAGCTGGTCAGCTGTGTTCCAGTAGGAGTTCGGGTTGGAGCCCGTCAACCTGCCTGAAAGAGAATAGGCGATTTGCTGACTGAAAAAACTAATGCATAAGATACTGTTTTCTTTTTTTTAAACTTCACGTAGTGGAAAGAACAGTAGATGTGTGAAGAGTTGATTTTTGTTCGTAGAAGAAAGAGAACGTTGCCTCTAGTTGAGCTGCTGATTGGCCTTGAATAGCTCTGTGGCCTTGAAAGCTCACCTTACTGTAAGGTCCTCTGTTTCATTGCTTATCAGATAAAGATGAAGGGGTGGGTTGATGAGTATTTCTCAAAGTATGGGGTACATTTACCACTAAATAGTTAAATAGAAGATGACTATAAATGATATAGGGGAAACATGTTTAATTTGAAGAATTATGTATTTAATGTACATTAATAGTATCTATGCTTGATCAGGGATACTAGTTTCTATTAATAGAGATATAAGACTTTCTTTTAAAATAAATTTTAATTAAAAAGTCAACTTTATGAAATCTAGTATATAAGTAATGGTATAATTAGCATTTAGAGTTGGCATAAATTGTGAAGGTGGTACTTAAGGTTAAAGTGTTCGGGTTAAAAGAATTCTCTGGTGGTTTGTAGTAAATCAACAGGCAAGGGGAAGGAGCAGCCCTGGTTTGGGAAAAGCTTTCAGAATCCACAGAACCTTACCATACCTGACTCAGATGACAATGCCTAAATGGTTGAAATAATGCTTTTGAGCTGCCATACCTAATGCATGTCTTGATTCTTAAGAGTATCAGTTCTTCCTCTGATCAGTAGCATCTTTGCCTCATCACAGTTGGTTTTTAGGTTTCAGAAGAACAATACAGGCATACCTTGTTTTATTGAGTTTCACAGATATTATTTATAGGTTGAAGGCAAGACCTTCACAAATGGTTTTACTATGATACTGTGTTGTGGTGGTCTGGAACCAAACTGCAATATGGAAATATCTCCAAGGTAATTCCTGTGATCTGATTAAACTAATTATGATTTACCTGTAACTGACTGGTAGCTCTGAAATTTCTCAGACTATTTACATTTTAAAAAGACATCATAAACCAGTATAACTCATGGACATTGATGCAAAAATCCTCAAAGTATTAGCAAATTAAATCCAATGATGTATAGAAAGAATTATACACCATAAACAAATGATTTATTCTAGGTATGTTAGGCTGGTTCAACATTTGAAAATGGTGATGGACAAAGAATTGACTTGGTGGGGTGATCACACGTTATGGTGTATATAGATGTATTTTACAATTGGGTAGCTGAAACCTGTAAAATTATGTTAACCAGTGTCACCCCAATACATTCCATTTAAAATGAAATCAGGATCTGGAAAAGATATTTGCACTCCAATGCTCATTGCAGAATTATTCACAACAGCAAGGTTACACATCGACAAATAAAAGGATAAAATGTGGTATATACATAAAATGGAATATTCATCCTTAAGAAGAAAGGAAATTTTGACATATGGTACAGCGTGGGTGAACCTTAAGGATATGATGCTAAGTTAAATAAGCCAGTCACAAAAGGACAAACACTGTACGATTCCACTTAAATAAGGTACTTAGAGTAGTTAAACTCATAGAGACAGAAAGGAGTAGAATAGTGGTTTCCAGGGGTTGGAGGGGGGGTGGAGCGTGATGGGAAGTTGCTGTCAGTGGCACAGAGTTTCAGATTTGCAAGATGAAAAAGTTCTGGAGATCTACTGGACACCATTATGTCTATAGTTAACAATAGCGTTCTATAAACTTAAAAATTTGTTATGAGGGTAAATCTCGTGCTTTTTGCCACAATTAAAAAATATTATTGGTAAAAAAAAAAGAAAGAAAATCAGTTAATGTAATCCATCACATCAGTAGGCTAAAGAAAAATCATATGTTCACATCAGTAGATACAGAAAAAGCATTTGACAAAATTCAACACCCATTCATGAACTCACAGGAAACTAGGAATAAAGGAGAACTTCCTCAACTTGATAAAGAACATGTACAGAAATCCTGCAGCTAACATATTTGATGAGAAACTAGATGCTTTTTCCCTAAGATTGGGCCACAAGACAAGGATGCCACCTCTCACTATTTCTATTCAGCACTGTATTGGAAAACCTAATTAATGAGGTGAGACAAGACAAGAAAAGAGAAGGTATAGATATTGGGACAGAAGAAATACAACTGTCTTTATTCACAGATGGTATGATTGTCTACATAGAAAATACCAAAGGATCAACTAGAACTCATAAGTGATTATTAGCAAGGTTATAGGATCCAAAGTTAACATCTAGTAGTCAATTGCTTTCCTATATATCAGCAAGAAACAATTGAAATTTGAAATTAAAGTAATATTTATATTGGCACTCCCAAAATTGAAGCACTTAAGAATAAATCTAATGAAATATATATAAAATCTAGATGAGGAAAACTATAAAACTCTGATAAAAGAAGTCAGAGAAGCTCTAAATAAATTGATATTGATATTCTGTGTTCATAGATTGGAAGATTCAATATTATTAAGATGTTGGTTCTCAAATTGACCTCTAGATTCAACACAGTTCCAATCAAAATTTCAGCAAGTTAATTTTGTGGCTATTGACAAAGTGATTCCAGAATTTATATGGAGAGGTAGAACACAAGAATAGCCAATACAGTACTGAAAAAAGGAGAGGACATACTACCCAACTTAAAGACTTACTATTAAGCTATAATAACTGAGGTATTGTGGTATTGGCAAAACAATAAACAAATACATCAGTGGAATAGAGTAGAGATCCCAGAAATGTACCCTACAGATACAGACAACTGATGATCTTTGACAAAGGAGCAAAAGCAATTCAGCAGAGAAAGGATGTTCTTTTCAACAGGTGGTGCTGGAAGAGCCCAGCATCCACATACAAAAACATGAATATAGACAAGATTAAAAAAAGGTTTAACCTACCTGACCTGTGGTGGCACAGTGGATAAAGCTGAGGTTTTATCCACTGTACAGTTATTTACCTGTAAGTGACTGGTAGCTCTGAAATTTCTTAGGTTTTCTAATACAGTGCTGAATAGGAATGGTGAGAGGTGGCGTTCTTATCTTGTGGCCCAATCTCAGGGAAAAAGCATCTAGTTTCTCATCAAATATGATGTTAGCTGAGGTGAATAATCGACCTGGAATGCTGAGGTTGCCTGTTCAAAACCCCAGCGTGCCTGGTCAAGGCACATACAAGAAGCAGCTATGAGTTGATGTTTCCTACTCCTCCCCATGCCTTTCTCTCTCTCTCTCCTCTCTCTGAAATCAATAAATAAAATCTTAGGAAAAAAGTTTAACTCAAAATGGATCACACACCTAGATGTAAAACACAAAACTATGAAGTTGTAAAAGGTCATAGAAAACCTAGACAACCTTGAGTTTGGTGATGAATTTTTAGATACAACACCCATAGAAAATTCCACGACAGGAAAATTGGTAAGTTAGACTTAATTGAAAAACTTCTGCTCTATGAAGGACATTAAGAGAATGAATAGATAAGCCACAGAAATCTTACATCGAAAACATAGAAAGAACTCTTAAAACTCAAGAAAGCAAACAACCCGCCTGACCTGTGGTGGCCCAGTGCTTTGACCAGGAGCGCTGAGGTTGCCTGTTTGGGTCCCTGGGCTTGCCCAGTCAAGGCACATACAGGAAGCAACTACTATGAGTTGATGCTTCTCCCTCTCTCTCTCTTTTCTTTTATCTCTCTCTCTCCCCGTCTTCCTTCTCTCTGTCTCTCCCCCCTTCTCTCTCTTCCTTCTCTCTAAAAACCAATCAATAAATTTTAAAAATCTCAAAAAAAGAAAGGAAAGGAAAGCAAACAACCCAATTTAAAAATAGGCCAAAAAAAGTATCTGTTTAAAACACCTCACCAAAGTATATGAAAAGATGCTTACATCATATATCATTAGGGAATTATAAATTAAAACATTAAAATATCACTAAACATCTATTAGAATGGCAAAATCCAAAAAACGGACAATACCAAGTACTGATGAGGATATAGAACAGTAGGAACTCGCATTCATTCATTCATTGCTGTGGGAATGCAAACGTCAGTCACGTTAGAAGACAGTTTGGCTGTTTCTCACAGAGCTAAACGTAGCCTTACTGTATGATCCAGCAGTTATGCTCCTTGGCACACTTACCCAAATGAGTAGAAATCTTATGTCCACACAAAAACATTGCAGGTGAATATTTATCTCAGTTTTATTCATAATTTCAAAAAAACTGGAAACAACTAAGAAATCCTTTACAAGGTGAATGGATAGACAGTGACGATCTGTACTGTGGAATATTATTTGGTAATGAAAAGAAATGAGCTAACAAGCCACAAAAAAGATATGGCTAAATCTTAAATAATTATTGCTTAATGAAAGAAGCCAGTCTGAAAAACTAGTACATGCTACATGTTCCAACTATGACATTCTGGAAGAGGCAACACTGTACAGACAATAAAAGATTAGTGGTTGCCAGGAAGGAAGGAGGAAGGATAAATAGTAGGAGCATGGGATTTTTATGGCGGTGAAACTATCCATCCCTATGTTACTTGGTGGTAGTGAAGTTGTTATACATTTCTCAAAACCAATAGAATGTTTTACACAGAGTGAACCTTTACATAAACTATGGGCTTTAGCTAATAAAGTGTCACTGTTGGCTCATCAGGTGTAACAAATGTACCACATTAAGGCAAGCTGTTAATAATAACAGGGAACTGAGCAGGGGAAGTCCCGGTGTATGATCACTCTACTGCTTAAGTCTTTGTAAACCTAAAACTGCTCTAAAGATAAAAGTCTGTTAACTTCACACACACACACACACACACACACACACACACACACCACATACCAGTATTAAAACAAAGACCAAAACCGGAGGAGCATTTTCTAGGCTTTGATGTTTCATTAGGTGTGGCTCTGCTTAGCATGTGAAGAACGTAGAGCCTGTTGTGCCCAGCCAGCTCCTGGGAAACAGTGGGTCAGGCTTTCTCTTTCCATGGAGAGGCCGAGGCCTCCCATTCACACACTCCAGGTAGGGAGGGACCTCAGAGCCCCAGTCAGAATGAAGCATAGGTTCAGGAATCTAATTCATGTTTCTGGGTCAGGTGTACAATTTTGTGCCCTCTGAAAACAGTAATTAATTTGAGAAAGCCAGTAGAGATGGCCTGGAAAAATAACAATATATTTTAATTGACATTATTAACCCTTTGAGTGTGTAAGGCAACATAAAAAAAGGCAAATGTATGTCCTTCTTGTTTTTATAAATTGGTTATCAAACAAACATGATTTTAAGTTAATAAAACTGTAACTGGGATTAATTTCATTAAAAAAAAAACAACTCACTCCTGGGGGTCAGCAAGCGTGAAAAAACTCACTACTCAAGCGTTAATTTGCATAAGAAAACTGGAAAGATAAACTAATACATGTGATGGGAACTGAACAGATGGGAAGCAGAGTGGAAATGAGAATTTTCACAATATGTACCTTCATATATGTTATTTTTATTTTTGAACCATATGAATATATTACTTATTCAGATTTTTAATAATGAAAATGAATATTTATTAGCATCTGTTATGTAAGAAAGAAAAAAGACAACTTTTGTTAAACCAACTTAATAGGTAGATTTTCAAGTAATGAAAATTTCAGGCAGAGTAAAGGTAAATATTTCTGTGAGGGGTAAGGAGATCCTGAGCTTTTTTCCATTTTTGTAGCTTCTTCCTGACTCTTAGAATCCAGTTTCCCTAGAAGATTGAAGGTTTTTTTATTTAACAGTTTCTTAAAATTGTGGTGGTGGGGTGTGAATGAAGCATGGGGTAAATTACGGAAAATTAAGGGTAGGGAAAAGGTTAGTGTGGTCTTGTGTATTAGTAGGTCATTTATGATTTGAGTGTTCTCTGGATGCTTGTATCTTTGCAGATGTGTCTTGCTGATGTTTGATATGGAATTCTTTCTGTTTCATTGTTGTCCTAAACTCAGTTTACTCCAATAGTGTTTCTCTTGATGCAGGGAACTATAAATTGGCCCATATGGGATTTTTAGCTATCTGGAAACCAGGGATACTCATCAGCACACTCATCAGCAGTTGAGGGTTCTAAACCAGTGGTGCTCAGAGAGAGGAGTGCAAGGTTGGGGGAGATGTAATGTAGGTCACAGGTGGTTTGTCAATAGGCAATTTTAAAAGAGTTTCCAACAAATTATGATCTTTTCACCTAAATAAGAATCATTGCTTTTGGAAATTCACTGAACCAAAAGTAGATTTCCATTGCTCCAATTATTGGGGATTTTACATCAGTAGTGAGGAAAATATTCTGGTAACTGGTGCTTGGAAATATTTTTCCTTGTGTTGGTATGAGAATAAAAGGGAATACAATGTAGTGTTGGAGGTATCTGCCTTCTAAGGATTCTGTGTCCTAAAAGGTGGAATTGAAAATAGGCAAACAAAAGGAGGAAATGAAAGGTCAGAATGCAAAGAGCACACTGTGCTTGCGAGTATGAAGCAGGTAAGATTAGGGGTGCAGGCTAGATTAATTTCAACAAGTATATCCTTTACAGTCTGAATTAACCTGAAAGAAAACACATACAAAAATTGGAGACCAGAGCTCGCTCACCTTTAACTTTCCCTCTTTAGAGTCTAGTAGTTTATCATTGTTCACAACTTGTATGGGATCAAATGCCCTTTTTGTTCTCACTAAAGCCATTGAATGTAAGACACACTCTTAGTTTTCTCTCGGGTTCATTGTATTTTGTGTTAGGAATACAGTATCTCTGGAGTTGTGATAGATCATTTTTGGTCAGTAAAAGTAAATCTTTTTGAAGTGGTTTGCTTTCTAGACTTGAGCACAAGTTCTAGGACATGGGACTTAAACCTTTATCTGTTTTGAAGTTACCTTTAGTGGAGTCATTCAGGTCATGGTGACAGAAGGGCAGAAAGCCGGTACTCAGATTAACTGGCCTCAGCATTTCTTTAATACTTGATTTAAGAGCAAAGGATTTAGTTGGGGATCATATTTCTCCATCTAGCCTTAAGTATGTAGTGTATTCTCTGAGTGTGAGTAATATATCAATTTAAAGTTTACTTCTTTAAGGCCATGAACTAAATACTTTTTCGAATGTATTGCCACAGAAATGATTGCCACATTTATCTTCTGGTATGTAACTTGGTGCCTGAGGCACATTTAAATTTGAGAAGCCCCATGAATTAACATTCCTGTATATTGTTAATGTTGTTTTAAAATTCAGCACAAGTTTGTTTCTTCTAGATTAATAACCACCTCTTAGGTGATAACAAGGGTTTTATTAAAATATATAGCACTGGAGTTTTTTCTTTGGTGTCTAAAGTTAAGACTTGAGAGGTTTAGGATGAGTACATTTTTTTTTAAGTTGTTAAATTTGATTTGGTGTTCACAGTAATGTGTAAATTAGATTTTTTTCACTCATTTGTTAGCTTTGTTCTGAGTTTAGAGATGTTAAGTTTCTTGTGAATTGGCACCTCATGAATGCATAATAAGCTTTTATCACTTTGGGTTTATATTACCTGTGTTCCTTTAAGGATCAGCCTTGAAACAATGATATTAATTAGGCTGATGCCAACCTAGAAGTAATTTGCATGTGATGCATTAGAAAAAAAATTGAATGTTTTGATACAGCAGTAGAAATGCTAGCCTGGAAGTCAGGATATCTGGTACCATCTGCCACTAACTACTTTTGTGACTTTGCATGGGTTACTTTACCTTCTTCGATGTCATTTTCTGTTCTGCAAGATGAAGGGTTAGGCTACATAGGCTTAAGGACCACTTCAGAACAAAGGTCCTGAGACTCTCTGATTCTAAAATTATTTCTAATGACTACTACCAAGCAGACGTAATCAACTTGCTTTTATTCCGTGAGTTCTGTTTTTCCCATAGATTTGTTAAAGAAATTATATAACTCAATGGAAGTTTTTGATTTATTTAGTGGTATGGTATCTATGCTAAGATGCAGTATTTGTTTGCTTTCAAAAGAAATAAAAATATATTTTTATATTTCTATGCTTTCTATTTTAATATGCCTTCTATTTGGTTGAGAGTTGGGGGGAAATATATAAAGAAGAAAATAAAATCATCCTCCCATTTTTTCTGTATATTATATACATATATGTATACACACAAACATGTATCTAATACATGTATATAAACCGTATCTATTATATAATTTTATATATTTTCATGTAAGATTAAAAAGTGTGTATGTTCTAATTATTCCAAACATTTAGAATCATCCTATTACATTGTGTGGCTAGTATATTAAGCCTCTCCCTACCTCTTTATTTTCACCTTAAAATTTTTATTTTTCCTTTATTAATTTTTAAAGCAATGTTTTTGTATCTTAGAATCCCCTAAAGGTGAATGTGACACTTTTAAAATTTTTGTTTGAACTCCTTACTTCTGCCCCTCCTTTCCCATGCCACCCTACTCAGCTACCTTTCCTCAGTCCCACCAGCACTTCTGTCCCCTCTCTGAGCTTCGGCCTGCCTCCCTCCAGCCTCCGACTGCTCCCTCACCCGCACTTACCTGCTTCCGCTCTGCTGCCTGTTCTCTCAGCCCATAAACACATTACAGCCTGCCAAGCTTTAAAAAACAAACAAAAGCTTTTGATGTATGTTCCCTTCTAATTCTTTGAAGGAGCAGACCATGTTTGTTGTTCCTGTTCCCTTGCTTATATTCTCTTAGTCTCCTGTGATCTCTTTTCTGCCTTCAAAGTTCTTTGAAACACCCACCATTAAGGTCACCAGTATTCTGATTGACAAATAGTTCAGCTACTTGTCCTAAGTGCCCTTTCTGCCTTGTCTCACATACTGTTCAGTTTTCCTTCTTATAAAAATTAATTTATTTTTTGTTTTTATTAAGTGATAGGAGGGGAGACAGAGACAGACTCCTGCTTGCTCCTCAACCAGATTCTCCTGGCAAGCTCTCTGCTGGGCATGCTCTGCCCATCTGGGGCATTGCTCTGTTGTTCAGCAACTGAGCTATTCTTAGCACCTGAGGCGGAGGCCATGAAGCTCTTCTCAGTATGTGGGGCCAGCTTTCTCCAATCAATCCATGGCTGCAGGAGGGGAAGAGAGAGAGAGAAGCAAGAGGGGGAAGGGTAGAGAAGCAGATGGTCACTTCTCCTTTGTGCCCTGACTGGGAATCAAACCCGGGACATCTACATACCAGGCTGACACTCTACCACTGAGCCAACAATCCAGGGTATCAGTTTTCCTTTAATACTTGTTTAGCCTGGCCTATGATGATGCAGTGGATAGAGCGCCAACCTGGAACACTGAGGTCACCGATTCAAAACCCTAGGCTTGCCCAGTCAAGGCACATACACAACAAGCAATCAATGAACAGCTAGAGTGAAGCGACTACTTCTTCTTTCCCCTATCCTCTCTCTGTAAAATCAATAAATAAGATTTTAAAAAAAGAAATAAAATTACTTATTTAATTTAAAAAATAATGCTTATTATAAAACTTAGAAGTTAATAAATCATGTTACATTATTTTTTTTAAGACTAGAGGGCGCTCAACATTATTTTTCTTGATATTCTCTTATCTCTTCATTTTCATGAAACAATTTTTTTCCTGTTTTTTATTTTTCTTCTTAGCCCTCAGTTTTTTGTGGGGTGTTTTTGGTAAACTTTCTTCCTCTGCCTGTTTTTTAAATAATGCTTCTCCAGTGTTCTGTCCTTGGCTTTATTTTTCTCTAACTCTACATCTTCTTGGATATTTTCATAATGGCCTTTAAAAAAAAGTTAACATATGTACATACACACACACACTTACACATGCATATATATACAGTAAAACATACACACAATTTCAAAGCCTATAATTTTTTCTTTAATATTCCCTTTATTTTTTTAATATACTCTTACTGGATTTATTGTGGTGACATTGATTAATAGAATTACACAGGTTTCAGAGGTATAATTCTATAGTACATTATCTGTATATTATATTGTGTGTTCATCACCCCAAATCAAGTCTCCTTTAAAGACTGTAATTTTAACAATAAGTAGTTCTCTTTCCGTTTCCCCCCTGGAGTCAGTGACTGGTATATCCTAGAGAGATTATGTTCATATGCCAGTAGATATGTATTTACATACTTACCTACAGAGGTATTAATTTAAAATTATTTGTAGTATAAATGGAAACATACTCTTCATACTGATGTGCATCTTTTCCCACCTAACAATATGTAGGCAGTCCTTTCCTATCAGTGTAGAGATCTATTACATTCTTTTTAGTGGCTACATAGCATATTTTCATTTGTATTCCCTTCCCCCTACCACACAACATTTTATTTTGAAAAATTCAAACTTTCAGGTTTAAAGAACAATACAATTAACATTCATCTGAATGCCTACTCAACTTTCTTCCATTCTCTCTCTCTCTCTTTTTTCTTTTTGGTGAATCATTTGAAAATAAAATTGTAGGTATTATGACAAAATTATTCAATATATCTGTTTTAAGGACTTGCACATTCTCATACATAATCACAATACCT
Source organism: Saccopteryx bilineata (assembly GCF_036850765.1). NCBI lineage: Eukaryota > Metazoa > Chordata > Mammalia > Chiroptera > Emballonuridae > Saccopteryx > Saccopteryx bilineata. The sequence continues at coordinate 52,641,708 of NC_089497.1, forward strand.
TTATTACACTTAGGAAAGTTAAGATCAATGTGGTAGGTATTATCTAATATGAAATCTCTATTAAGATTTCCACAGTTGGCCCCAAATATATATACTTTATAGTGTCTTTTTCTTTCCAGTCTAGAAGGCAGTCAAGTGTTAAGACTGGCACCTGGTTGCAATAGGCTTTTCTTTTACTTACTGCTATGTGACTAGAGGACTGTTAACTAGGTCTCTAGGTCAAACTCTTTCCTGAAGCAGACTTTTTCTTCTAAATATAATTACTTGGATGTCCCAGTAGTAACTCTAAAATAGCATATCCAGAATGAACTCAGTTTTTTCTGCTCTCAGATCTACTTTTCCTCCTATATTCCCAGTTTAGTGAATGGCATCACTCAAATGTTGCCTAAAAAGAAACTTTGCAGTCATCCTGGCCTCTCCCCTGTTTGTGACTGCGTGTGCTCCTCCCTTTACCTGAAATTCTCTTCCCACATTGTCCACCTTATCCACAAGTTCATCCTTCAGGATCTAGGTTATGCTTTGCTTCTCAGGCAAACTGCCCCTGACGCTTTTTTTTTTCCCAGATAGAAATTAACTGGGTCTCCATAAGGTTCTCTTAGTACCCTGTACACATATCTATACCACCAATTATTTGGGTGGGAATTGTTGGTTTATGTATCTGCCTTCTTGATTAGACAGTGAGTTTCTTGAGTTGGTATGGATTTGTTTTCTTTCCCAGGTCTAGTAACATAGTACTAGCCCATAAGTGCTTTAGGGATAGTCATTAAGTGCAAGAATATACTTATAGACAGTCTTCTCTTTACCAAGTAGAAATATTTTTCAAAGCTCAACTCAATTTAGCATGTATTTGTTGGATTCCCGCTGTGTGCATAGTGTCATGCAAATAGTAAGATTTCTTTTCTGCCTTGAAGAAAGGTTAGGGTCTAATTAAGAAGATAAGGCCAGCACACTAGAGGCTTAAACAATACTGAAAGGTAATCTAATTATCCAGTGATGCAGACAGTAACCTGAGGGAAAAATGAAGTTACTGAATGTTTTTGAGAACTTTCTGTGTGCCTGTTACTGTGTGCTTGTAAATGTTTTTTCATTTAATCCCTACAACTTTTATTTTCAAAAAGGAAATTGATATTAAATAGTCTCCATCATACAACTACTGAGTAAAGATTTGAACCCAGATCTGACTTCAGAACATGCTCTTCACTTAAAGGTTCCAAAGGCGTTAAGAGAGTAGAAAGTGGCCCTGGCCGGTTGGCTCAGCGGTAGAGCGTCGGCCTGGCGTGCCGGGGACCCGGGTTCGATTCCCGGCCAGGGCACATAGGAGAAGCACCCATTTGTTTCTCCACCCCCCCCCTTCCTCTCTCTCTCTTCCCCTCCCTCAGCCGAGGCTCCATTGGAGCAAGGATGGCCTGGGCGCTGGGGATGGCTTCTTGGCCTCTGCCCCAGGCGCTAGAGTGGCTCTGGTCACGGCAGAGCATCGCCTCTGGGTGGATCCCGGTCGGGCGCATGCGGGAGTCTGTCTGACTGTCTCTCCCAGTTTCCAGCTTTAAACATTTTTTAAAAAAAGAAAAAAAAAAAAACAGTAGAAAGTAAGATTGTAAATTTAAGGGAATAATAATTAACTGTAGAACAGTAATTAAATCATGGTGTATCCCCCATAATGAAAGGTTATATAATCATAACAAATCATGTAGTTGAGGAAGATCTTGAGAAAGTGTTTATATTGTTATGATACAATGTATACAGTCCTAAAAGGCATTATATAAAGTATGATTCCAATTTTTAAAAATGTGCACCTTTTTATACAGAAAATATTGGAAGAAAATATATAAACTGGTTAGTAATTATCTCAGATTTGCAATATTATGGACTATATTAATTTTTTTTGTAACAATCTATTTTCCAAATTCTCTACAATGAACAAATTTTTATAATCAGAAAAAAATAATTTTAAAAGTAAAGGATAATCAAGCAGAACTTTCAGGGTGGGGCAAAAGTAGGTTTATATTTGTTCATATGGAAAATAATATAATAATTAATGAAGAATAATACAAGAATAAACTGTGTTTCGTGTACTCACAACTGTAAACCTACTTTTGCCCCACCCTGTATTTAAAGTCTTAGAATTACTGAAGTGGAAGGGTTTTATGTTTACCTTCTCAGCCTCTGGGGTAGAACTGTCCCTAAGCATCCCAGATGGATTACAGTTCCTATTTTAAGAGCACCTCTCTAGGATAAACCACTCTCCCTCTGCCTTGCAGTCATTTTTGTTGCCCAATGGCAAGTGAAAGGACTTTTCTCTTTATATTATTATTTTATGAAGAGATGGTCATGGGGGATACTCTCGTGTCTTGTGGAAATTTTCATTGAATTAAAGGTATTTTTTCTAAAATAAGGCACATATTTATGCTCCTGCCTAGGCTTTGAGTTCCACTTCATGAAAACATTGAAAGAAGTAATAAATACATATATTTAAGAGGAATCAAAAAGGATTAGAAAAGCATGAACTGTTACATGTTTCTACTAGTTTTCTTTTAAAAATAATCTATGTGCCCTGGCCGGTTGGCTCAGTAATAGAGCATCAGTCCAGCATGTAGATGTCCTGGGTTCGATTTCCAACTAGGGCACACAGGAGAAGTGCCCATCTGCTTCTCCACCCCTCCCCCTCTCCTTCCTCTCTGTCCCTCCTGCAGCCAAGGCTCCATTGGAGCAAAGTTGGCCCAGGTGCTGAGGATGGCTCTGTGGCCTCTGCCTCAGGCGCTAGAATGGCTCCTACTGCAGTGGAGCATCACCCCTGGTGGGCATGCTGTGTGGATCCTGGGCAGGTGGATCCCATTTGGGCAGATCCTGGTCAGGAGCATGTGGGAGTCTGTCTGCCCCCCCCCCCCACTGCTCCTCACTTTGAAAAAATACAAAAAAATAAAAATAATAAAAATAATCTATGCATGATGTACCTCTGTTTTTCCTCTGGGTGGCTGTTTTTCTAGCACAGAATTTATGACTTTTCTCATTGGGATTTAGCACACTCTAGTGGGCAGTAGCTTTTCATGTTTTGTTTTTTGTTTGTTTAAATCATTTCCAATTACTGTGTTGGACAATTCAGTGAGGTGCTTACTATAAAATAAAATTTGACAATATTTATTTGAATTAAGTAATGACCCTCGTGAGCAAGACTAACTTTCTAGGCCGCTGGGCTTTTCAGTAGAGAAGAGAGCCTTTTGTGTGGGAACTTTTCCCGTTGGTTTTCATGTTTGCTGAAGCAGAATGAAACTGACAGGCAGGCCAGAACAGGGAGGAACGCTGGTGGGTCTCTGCCTCGCACTCCTGGGATCTTAGGATGTATTTGCTGTTTCCCTTGTAGAACTCTTGAGAATTTTTATATACCACTTTGTGAAAATTTTGACCATTTGTGCATAAAACGTTTTCATATCCTATCTCAATGGGTTGTTTTTGAAAATGGGCTTTCATAAGAAAAAAATAATTTTTTATTTTGTTTATACAGAGTGATGGTGAGGATTTTAATTACATCATTGCATTTTTCCTTGGAACAGCAGCCTGCCTTTACCAGGTAAGTAGTTCTCTCCTGTTTTTAAGAAACACTTTCCCATATCAATTTTAATAATTGATCATAATTAAATAAATAAAAATAGTATCTGAGTTTTTGCCTCCCTTTTAATTTGAGCCTCTGTTAGCTTTGTGACCTACCTGTTCATGAGTAGACATAGATCCCAGTGAACTTAATGTTAACCCTGTCCTGTGCTGGGCTTTAGTGGCCCGTGTCATTTGCCCATGGAGGTAAATATTAATTCCAGATATTGTGGTGACTGATTGATTATTCAGCTTCCAGACTTTGCTTATATTCCAGCTGGAGGGTTTTGTATTATTGGGAAAGTCTCTGAGAGTAGGGAACAGCAAAAGCAAGATTTTAGAATAATTAATTTAGCAGTAACAAATAGGATGGATTGTCAGAGTGGAAAGATCGGAAGCAAGGAAATGAGTTGGGAGGTGATTCCATTACTCAGGCAGAAGGTAATGCAGGATGATGGCAGTTGGGGGGGTACAGTGGGGGCCGAGCACTGAGAAGGAAGACTGCTAGGACTTGACGGAATAGATATGAGACTTAAGGAGGGAGGAGGTTTTGTATCTGGTGATAGGGAGATGGGTTTTTGTATTTCCAAACAGAGAGGAGGCACAGGTTAGTAGGGAGGGATGAGATAACCACGCCAGTTACCCACACTCAAGAATCTTTGCTAAAACATGTTAGAGCAAGCAAGGCCTTTTCATCAAACTTTGTAAGTAACATGTTTCTCTGGTGTGCATAGAAAGCAGATTAGGAAGATTCAGAACTGCAAATACAAGGAATCTCTAGTGAAATATTTTGGATATGTGCATTTGACTTTTATGTAAAGATATGTTAAAATTTTTAGTTTCAGTGAGCCCTATATATTTTTTTTTCCTGAAGTTGAAAACGGGGAGGCAGTTAGACAGACTCCCGCATGCGCCTGACAGGGATCCACCCGGCATGCCCACCAGGGGGCGATGCTCCGCCCATTGGGGGCGTTGCTCTGTTGCAACCAGAGCCATTCTAGCGCCTGAGGCAGAGGCCATAGAGCCATCCTCAGTGCCCGGGCCAACTTTGTGCCAGTGGAGCTTTGGCTGTGGGAGGGGAAGAGAGAGACAGAGAGGAAGGAGAGGGGGAGGGATGGAGAAGCAGATGGGCACTTCTCCTGTGTGCCCTGGCCAGGAATAGAACCCGGGACTCCTGCACGCCAGGCCGATGCTCTACCACTGAGCTAACTGGCCAGGGCCAACCCCTATTTTTTATAATTCCTTAATTTTTCTTAATCATTTATATTATCTTGAGAACTTGTTTTTTTTTTATTAAATTTGACATATTATAATGAATGACATTTCATGCAGGAAATATGAAATCTTTATTAATATTACACTACTTTATTTTTATGAAGTATTCTTGTGTTTGTTTTTTTTTAAGCGAGAGAAAGAGAGGGACAGACGGGGACAGACAGCTAAGAAGGGAGAGAGATAAGAAGTATCAACTCATTGTGGCATTTTAGTTGCTCATTGATTGCTTTCTTGTATGTTTCTTGACTGGGGGTTTCCGGCTGAGCTAATAACCCCTTACTCAAGCCAGCAACCTTTGGGCTCAAGTCAACAACCTTAGACTTCAAGCCAGTGACCTTTGGGCTCAAGCCAGCCACCATGGGGTCATGTCTATGATCCCACACTCAAGCCAGTGACCCCATGCTCAAGCCAGATAAGCCCACACTCAAGCTGGAGACCTTGGGGTTTCAAAACTGGGTCCTTAGCATCCCAGGCCAATGCTCTATTTACTGTACCACTGCCTGGTCAGGCTGTTGTGTCAATTTTCTAAAACTTTAATCTTCACAGTCCTGTCACGTAGGGAATATTACCTCATTTTTTGAAAATGAGAAATCTGGCCCTGGCTGGTTGGCTCAGCAGTAGAGCGTCATCCTTGGTTGATTCCTGGTCAGGGCACACAGGAGAAGCAACCACCTACTTCTCCACCCCTCTCTCTCTCTTCCCCTCCCGCAGCCAAGGCTCCATTGGAGCAAAGATGGCCCGGGCGCTGGGGATGGCTCCTTGGCCTCTGCCCCAGGCACTAGAGTGGCTCTGGTCACGGCAGAGCGACGCCCCAGAGGGGCAGAGCATCGCCCCCTGGTGGGCAGAGTGTCGCCCCTGGTGGGCGTGCCGGGTGGATCCTGGTCGGGCGCATGCGGGAGTCTATCTCTCCCCGTTTCTAGCTTCAGAAAAATACAAAAAAAAAGAAAATGAGAAATCTAAGGCAGTTTCTGTATTATCCAGCGATATACAGCCAGTAAGTGGTGGAGTCAGGACTTAATTCTGAGTCTTCTGATTTTAAATACAGTACTGTATTCATTCCACTTGCATTGTACATAGTTATCACAGTTTCCTGGTGTTGTCATTTTACAAATGAAGCACAAAAACCGTATGTACCTCCTTTAAGTCCCTTTGCCCTCCTTTATAATGGTCTTAAATATTTCCTCTGCATATATTTATATAGAATCACACCAGACAGTGTTACAATTTTTACTTCAACCATCAAACATAATTTAGAAAACTCAAGAGGAGGAGAACCTGTTGCATTGGCTTTTTTTTTTTGCTTTCCCAGTATTCTCAGGTTTCTTCTTTTACTGTTTCCTTCTGTTTAGAGAACTTCCTTTGCCATTCTTTTAGGTTACATCTGTAGGCAACAAATTCAGTCTTTTTTCACCCCAAAAATGTCTTTATTTCTCCGAATTAGTCACCATATACTAATTATAAAGAGAAAATAATAACTTTTCAATAGAGAAACCTGTCAGACATCACCTTAACAAAAGGCCAGAGTTAACATCACCAATAGTAAGAAACATTGCATATCACCATGGTGGTATTCTTGCCAAAATTGCATATCACTTCCATCTTGAAAAAATATCAGACAGACTGAAATTAAGGGGCATTCTACAACACAACTGATCAAAACTGTTTAAGAGTATCAAGGTCATGAAAAGCAAAGACTTAAGGAGTTCTTTGAGGAGACATGACAACTAAATGCACTGTGGAATCCTGGATTGGATTCTAGACCAGAAAAAGGGCTTTAGTGGGACAACTGACAAAATTTGAATAAAGTCTATAGATTAGTTAATAGTATTATTGTATATCAATATTCATATCCTAGTTTGATGATTATACTCTAGTTATATAAGCAACATTAGGGAGGGCAGAGTGAAAGGTATATAAGAACTACTATTTTTTTTTTTTTTTTTTTTTTTTACTTACCCAACTGTTTTTTTTTTGTTTTTTTTTTTCCCTTTTTTTTTTTTTTTTAAATTTTTTTTTTATTTTATAATTTTATTTTTTTAATGGGGTGACATCAATAAATCAGGATACATATATTCAAAGATAACAAGTCCAGGTTATCTTGTCGTTCAATTATGTTGCATACCCACCACCCAAAGTCAGATTGTCCTCTGTCACCTTCTATCTTGTTTTCTTTGTGCCCCTCCCACCCCCTATCCCTCTCCCATTCCCCCCTCCCCCCCGTAACCACCACACTCTTATCAATGTCTCTTAGTTTCACTATTATGTCCCACCTACGTATGGAATAATACAGTTCCTGTTTTTTTCTGATTTACTTATTTCGCTTCGTATCATGTTATCAAGATCCCACCATTTTGCTGTAAATGTTCCGAAGTCATCATTTCTTATGGCTGAGTAGTATTCCATAGTGTATATGTGCCACATCTTCTTTATCCAGTCATCTATTGATGGGCTTTTTGGTTGTTTCCATGTCCTGGCCACTGTGAACAATGCTGCAATAAACATGGGGCTGCATGTGTCTTTACGTATCAATAGAACTACTATTTTTGTAACTCTCTAAGTCTAAAATTATTTCAAAAGAAAATTTATTTTTTTGAACTCCTTTTATACAATGCAAATCACTTAGGTAAATAAGTACTTCCAATTTATTTTACTTGAATAGCAATCTTCTTTTTAAGTAAGGAGTCCTGATTTCTATAGCAACTAGACACATTGAACACAATTGAACACTTCCACATCCTTTCTGCATTGTCACAAACAGCCTAATAGCCTTCCTGTACTGAAGCCTGGGTACAATCTCATGCAGAGACCCCTGCTTCTTTCTTAGGACTTTGTGATCACATGTAATCCATATATTTACCAGATTATGAATTTGAGATACCTTCTATTTTTTAAAAAAAAGAATTTATTGATTGATTTTAGTTAGAGAGGAAGGGAAAGAGAGAGACAGAACATTGATCTGTCCCTGTATGTGCTCTGATGGAGGAACGAACCAGCAACCGGTGTGCTTTGGATGATGCTCCAACCAGTTGAGCTGTCGGCTGGGGCCTGTTATCTTCTAGAAAACAGTTTATTCATTCAACAAATTTTTAATGAGCACATATGTGCAAGGCACTGTTCTGGGCCCTAGAGATAAAAGAGTGAACAAGACAGTGGAAATCTCTCCTTTTATGAAGCTTAGATTCTATTGGAAGAATACAGATGACAAAATAAGCATATTTTAAAGGATGTTTATAGTATGGAGGAAAAAGCAAAGCAGGAGAAGATGAATGCCAGGATTTGGGGTAGGGAGGGGGAGTACTTCTAAAATGGTGCTCGTTGCATTCTCTGTTCCCTTTTTTTTTATTTTATTTTTTATATTTTTCAAGACATAAGTTTTGATACTATATATAAAATGATTATAATCTTTCTTTTAGAATGTAAGCTCCATTGTAAGCAAGGACTTTGCCTGTTTACTTAAAGCTAAAGAACAGTGCCTGACTTATAGCAGGCCCTCAGGAAATACCCTTTGAATAATTTCTCCCTCAAGTGATTGCTCCTGTCTTCCTAGCTTAATGCCTTGCACTGAATGGGGGATCAGTAAATATTTGTTGATTTCAGTAATATTCAGGTTCAGTTATATAAGTCTATTTTGCTAAATGGCTTATTTAAGCTTTTTGTACTTTTCTGGGGTGAAAATGAAAAATGGATCCCCCGACTGTCCTGAGAATACTTCTTAGTTGCCTCTCACCTTGAGGAGTTTGTCCAACCTTGAGGAATTTGTTTGCGAGGAAATAACTTAATTATTTCTCCATTTAAAATATGATACAGCCCTGGCCTGACCAGGCGGTGGCACAGTGTATAGAGCATCAGCCTGGGATGCTGAGGACCCAGGTTCAAAACCCCGAGGTTGCTGACTTGAGCGCTGGCTCACCAGCTTGAGCGCTAGGTTTCCAGCTTGAGCGTGGGATCATAGACATGACCTCATGGTTGCTGTCTTGAGCCCAAGGTCACTGGCTTGAGAAAGGGGTCACTGGCTCAGCTGGAATCCCCCAGTCAAAGCACATATGAGAAGCAATCAGTGAACAACTAAGGTGCCGCAACTATGAGTTAATGCTTTTCATTTTCTCCCTTCCTGTCTGTCTGTCTGTCTGTCTGTCTGTCTCTCTCTCTCTCTCTTGCTAAATATATATATGATACAGCCCTGGCCAATAGCTCAGTTGGTTAGAGCGTGGTCTGGAAGTGCAGAGGGTACCAGTTCAGTCCCCAATCAGGGCACATACAGAAATAGATGTTCCTGTCTCTCCTGCTCTCTCCCTTCCTCTCTCTAAAATCAATAAAATAAAGTTTTTTAAAAAAATAAATAAAATATGATACGAAATGCTTTTATTTTTAAATGAAAAAATCTTTTTTCCTTTCATAGCCGAATGCCTTGATATTATATTATTTTATCTATAGATGAAAAATCCCCTTGTTCCACTCTCATATTTTACTCTGTGGCCTATTACAGTTTTATAGTCGCAGCTTCTGTTTGTTTTCTTGTAACCCTAATCATCTTTCATTTTATATTTTGAACAGTGTTATTTACTTGTCTACTACACTGGCTGGCGGAATGTCAAATCTTTTTTGACTTTTGGATTAATCTGTCTATGCAACATGTATCTCTATGAACTTCGCAACCTCTGGCAGCTTTTCTTTCATGTGACTGTGGGAGCGTTTGTTACCCTGCAGATCTGGCTACGGCAAGCCCAGGGGAAGGCTCCTGATTATGATGTCTGACCCCATCCTTCAGACATCTTGCCTTGGCTGTGGGGGGAAAAGGAGGAGAGCACATCTTAACTGCCACTGTGATGAAGAAACTGTTCACCACAAATGGGAAACTCGGCTTTCTTTCTCTCCAGCCGTTGTTGTTTTTTTTAAGTCGGCATGGCATGCCCGTGAGCATGCAATACCTGCTAGGCAGACTCCTCTCAGAAGAATGATGGGTGTGGGATTATTATTCAGAAGAGGAAGAGGAGAACCCTCTGCAGAACCGGAACAGATGCCATGGGAACACTTGGCCAGCAGTCCCGAACCCTTGCTGGAGAGTTCAATCAGAGTTTATATTGAGCTTTTGAGGACCAGGCTGGAGCTCTACAGCCTGGGTTTGCCTTTGTGAGGCATTAGTGTAGACCAAATAAAAAGATGCCGCAGTAAATTGGAAAGTTTATGTTTCAAACAAATGACTTGCTAAGTGTAAGATTATTTGCACATTGATGGTACTATGAGTTTATGAAGCCCAGGATGGTATGGAATTGGTTCTTTTTCTTTTATACTTTTGTATAAATTTTAACTATGGGAATGACTCTGGGAAAGTGAGACTCACCTCTGGAACATCACAGGTATTGAAAATGAAGTAACATGTTTACTTCCTAGACTACATTAGTATTTTTTTGAAATCACTTTTTAAAAACATGATTTTTTAAGACTATAGCCATTGTTTCCCAAACTTCAATCACTTGAGTATGATACTATTATTTACTTAATACTTATTTATTGTTTTAAAAGAATTTAAAAAGATACCTATTGCTACTCCAAGTGGAAAACCATGGTCAGTTTCCTATAAATAAAAGGTACCTACAAAATAAAATTCGGACAAAAAATATTAACTAAACTCTAGCTAGACGCTAACGTCTAAGGCTCTGCATCCGAGAGGCCTGCTTGCCCTTTGTGGCGGTGAGAATGATGTTCCCCAGCACTCAATGGGGCTGTCTCTGTGGAGCTATCAGGAGGTTAAAAGAAATTATAAAGAGAATGACATTCTCACTGTGACTCAGTGTTACTTAGTGTTGTGTACCACCTAAAATTATTATTTTTTTTTGTAATTTTTCTGAATTGAGAAGCAAGGAGGCAGAGAGACAGACTCCTGCATGCACTCGACCAGGATCCACCTGGCACACCCACCAGGGGGTGATGCTTGGCCCATCTGGGCCTTTGCTCCGATGCGACTGAAGCCATTCTAGCACCTGAGGCAGAGGCCATGGAGCCATCCTCAGTGCCCGGGCCAACTTTGCTCCAGTGGAGCCTCGGCTGCGGGAGGGGAAGAGAGAGACAGAGAGGAAGGAGAGGGGGAGGGGTGGAGAAGCAGATGGGCGCTTCTCCTGTGTGCCCTGGTCAGGAATCGAACCCGGGACTTCTACGCACCAGGCTGACACTCTACCACTGAGCCAGCTGGTGCTAAAATTATTTATCTGCGTGCCCCATGGTCAGGGTCCTGCACTGTGGGAACACTGAACTGGACTGAGATCTGAAGGTGGCTCTTTTCCCAACAACTTATTATTTTATGACTGGAGGAGTTAAATGCCTATTATCTCAGAGAACTTGCTTTTTGATAACACTGTAAAATTTACTAAAGGAGTTATGAATTAATACAGTAAGCAGTTTGTTTTCCATTAGCAAAAGCTACAATTTATCTGTTTGGAAGTTATCCTCATGAGTGATTTTCTTTTGTTTTTTAAAGAAAAGATTTCAAACAAGGAATTTATAAGGTACTAAAATTTGATATCTAGAAGAACAGAGGACCAACTACATTAATTCATGTTATTGGCATATTTATTCAGTAGAAGAAATAGTTCAGAGGGGTAGTTGACTGGCTTGTTGGCTGAATTATGACAGGTGTGTAGGTAAGTCTGCACCTGCTGAACTAGAATCGTTGTGCTTCACTCCCTTTAGGAGAATGAGGCAAGGGAAGACAATAAGCTGATGATGTCAGGGATGAATTTAAAACAAGAAACTCCAATTCACTCCAATTTTCTGCCTCTAACAAAACTTCACAGAAACTATATATATATTCTGAGAGATAGCCCAAGGTACTACATGATCCTCAATCATTAAAATAAAATTGATTTGTGTTTTGCATTTTATACTGACAGCCAGGAAAGTGAAGTGGTTTAATTTAGAAAGGTTTATCTAAACTAAAGGTTAAAACAAGGATAGTTTTAAATAGCCAGAAAGTTGGAACATTCAAGTTAATTGTTGACTTTGTTACGTATATTTTATATAGCTGGTTTGGTTCAGATGGTCCTCCTTATCGTTGAATTATTGAGTTATAGTGTTTGCTGTTTGGATTCATTTAGCAAGGACACTTGAAAACTCACCAGCTATCTTTAAAGGCTAAATTTACTTTTTTGTTTTGTTTTTCACCAGCTATTTTGGTTAAGGGGATGTTTACATCTTAATGTAAAAAATGAAAACAGGTATAAATAATGTTTTATGTATAGAAATGCTTTCTTTCTTTATTTGGTTCCTGCATCTCCGCGTGTGTATGTATCTTCCCTGCCTCTATCATGTTGTTCCCAAAGAAATTGAATTTGGAAAGAAGCTTTTGCCGCAGGTGAAAAAGAAGTCCTTAGGCTCTTAAGAAAGAATCGCTTAGGCCTCTAAAGTGTATGATAGCTTGCATTCATACTGCACTTTTACTTCTAAGAGAAAGTCTGCCTTTACCTAATCATAATAAGTTTTGTGCCAGAGGAAGTAGTAATTGCCCTCCTGTTGTGGAGGAAACTAAGGTAATGAGTTGTTAATGATTTACCTAGGGTCACAGAGCCACACACACACAACTTCTCATCTCAATCTTGGGCTCTAATGGAAACTAATGACAATAACTAAAAATATATCCAGGGAATATGTGTGTTCTTGGTAAAATCAAGGGATTTGGGACTTCTTAATGAGCACAGAACTGCTATTGTCAAATCTAAGTATATAGCAAGATAATTCTGAAATAACTTTTTTTTTTTGTATTTTTCTGAAGTGAGAAGCGTGAAGGCAGACAGACTCCCGCATGCACCCAACCAGGATCCACCAGCATGCCCATCAGGGGACGATACTCTGCCCATTTGAGGCATTGCTCCAGTGCAACCAAAGCCATTCTAGCACCTGAGGCGGAGGCCATGGAGCCACCCTCAGCACCTGGGCCAACTTTGTTCCAATGGAGCCTCGGCTGCCGGAGGGGAAGAGAAAGATAGAGAGAAAGGAGAGGGGGAAGGGTGGAGAAGCAGATGGGCGCTTCTCCTGTGTGCCCTGGCCAGGAATTGAACCCGGGACTCCCACATGCCAGGCCGATGCTCTACCACTAAACCAACAGGCCAGAGCCTGAAATAACACTTTTTAATGAAGGCGTACTCAAAGAACAAAGAGCCTTTTATATCCTAAAAGTTACATTTATACCTGGCATTTTTTCTAAAAGAATTTGAAGCAGCATACCAAGAAAAGACATATAAAATAATAGTAATAAAATAGAAACAGGAGAAAATCGAGATCTTTGAAAATGGAAGGACATTGCTGCTATCAGGTATAAACTTGGATTCATGGACTTCCCAGAAGTTCGACTAGAAGGGACAGGTTTCCATTCCTCTAACTGTAAGTCAGAGCACACCAGTTCCTCAGGGGAGACCTCTTCCTGAGGAATTCTGGTGGAAGCGTGCGCACTTGGGGGTCCTATGCAATGCAAGAATGAACAGAAGCGCAATTGCCGTATGTACAGATGAGTTGTTTGTACCTTGTCCTCGACTTGACCCAGCTTTCAGAGGCTTTCATTTCAGGGCTGTGTGTGTGGCTAATAAGAGGATTTTGTTCTCATAAGTAAGAATTCCTATCCTAAGGTGAGAGACCAAGTATCATGTTAAAGCTTGAAAATCCATTCGAGACAAATGCCTGGAGACATGGAGAAACTTGACCCGGTTTTGTAATTTTATAACTTCTATAAAGTGAATGTGCTATCCTTGGGTTGTCTTTTTCACAGTGGAATTTTCAGTCTGGAGAAATGCTTGGCTCCATTTCTGTTAGGCCATGTCTGGAACCTCAGAGCCCACGTGGTCAAGGTTCCACACACCAGATTTATCCTCTGCATCTTAACCTTTCTGTCACGGAAGTGCTTCCCTCTGGGGCTAGCAGCCCACCACAAAGGCAGTTGCTTGGCCTTTATTCCAAAACTTTACTAAATAATCTGAGGACTCATGCTGAACTGTTGGATCTCCGAGAGAGAGAGAGAGAGAATGTTTACCTACTTGTTATTTTAACAGACTGTTCACTTTAAGAGCTACAGTATCACGGCGTATGTGGTAAAAGTACAGATAATTTATTTCTACGCCAGCCACCTGTCAGACCAGATTGAACAGTTAGCCTTAGTGTTCTTTGTCAAGCCTTTTTTTAAAAAATATTTCTGCTCTATTATTTATTCTTTCTACCTAAAAATGCTGTGTAAAATCAAACCTGATTTTTGGTTTAAACTGGCTTTAGTAATAATCTTAGCTAAAAGTTAGTAAAAGAAAACCTGCCAACTCCCAGAGTTATAAATGAGTTTGTGTATAAAGGCTGTGTCAGTTGAGAATTTAAGTCTTCTGGTATTACTGATTAGGGTTAGATTTGATCATCTAGTATTATTAATTAGGGTTAAGGTCTGATAATCTTCAGTGTTCAGGGAGTGATATTGAATACTGGCATATTACAGCCTCCTGTTTGAGCTTTTCAAAAAGAAGCAGTAAGGCCTGACCAGGCGGTGGCGCAGTGGATAGAGCGTCGGACTGGGATGCGGAGGACCCGGTTTGAAACCCCAAGATTGCCAGCTTGAGCACGGGCTCATCTGGTTTGAGCACAGCTCACCAGCTTGAGCCCAAGGTCACTGGCTTGAGCAAGGGGTCACTCGCTCTGCTGAAGCCCCCAGGTCAAGGCACATATGAGAAAGCAATCAATGAACAACTAAGGTGCTGCAACGAATAATTGCTTCTCATTTTTCTCCCTCCCTATCCCTCCCTCTCTCTCTCTCTCTCTCTCTCTCACACACACACACACACACACACACACACACACACACACACACACACAGCAGTGTGTGTGGCTGCCACTGTCATAACAGCTCTTCCTTGAGCGGCCAGACTTTCTGGGTTAGTCATGTAGCAGATGAAATCATGGCGTTGAGGCACTGCATGGTGGGAGCCATGTAGTCGTGTACTCGATGCTTGTTAGCAGTGAGTGTGCTGATATGTGTGCATGCACTTCCTTCTACATGGGCAGTGCCCGTGAGTCAGAGTCTCAGCACAATTGGGGGCGGTAGGAAACTCAAGGAGAGAACAGGCCTGGTTCGCAAGTGTTCCTGAAAGCAATACCCTTGCCTTACAAATTGTTCCTGACGTTTCCTTGGCAACAAACATTATTTTCAGCCCAACCTAATCCACAGCTCACATTTGCCCTTTTCTCCTGCATCCCAGAACACAGCAATGCAAGTGTCATCAACAGAAAGCACACTGAGGCTCCCGCTGACAGAAACCAAACTCATGCACCCCATTTCCCATGTGCTCCTGACAGCCCCGCCCACCTCCGCCTTGGCGCGTGTCTCGTCCTGTGCCCATGCTTTTCTTTGAGGCAGTCATCAGGACCTTGCCTACAGGTGAACAGTACTTTGTCTTTTCACTTTAAATTCCCCCCAGTGCCTAGGAATTAATAAGAATGCTTGTTAGCACCTTTTGTGGGCCAGTGCTGAATCCTCTACATAATGGCAGCTGGGGCAGGAAGGGGTAGGGGGAACTCTCAGGCTCACTTGGGATTCAGGTTTTAAATGATTCAAAAGTTGGTGCTGCCCTGGCCAGTTGGCACAGTAGATAAGAGTGTTGGCCCAGCATGTGGATGTCCCAGGTTCGATCCCCAGTCAGGGCACATATGAGAAGCAACAATCTGCTTCTCTTCCCCTCCCTCTCTCCTTTCTCTCTCTCCCCTTCTTGTAGCCAGTGGCTTAGTTGATTCAAGTGTCGGCCCCAGGTGCTAAGGATAGCTCAGTTGGTTTTAGCATCAGCCCCAGACCTGGGTTGCTGGGTAGATCCTGGGTGGGGCACATACGGGTGTCTCTCTATCTCCCCTCCTGTCACTTAAAAAAAGTTGGTGCTAATTTTGCTATGTCACAGAGACTTTCAGAGAGAAGACACTGCGTGTGTGTGTGTGTGTGTGTGTGTGTAGCACACACACGCACGCACACTTGCTAATAGCCAAAGCTGGCATGAAGGGGCACTGGCACTGTGCGTGCCAAACCCACCATCCTCACAGAAAGCGACTGTGGAGGCTCTCTACTTTGTAGACAGCACCCAAAGCCTAAAGAAGTTAGGCAATTTGACCACAGTCATAATCTAGCCTATGTGGTGGCACCAGGATTTCAATCCAGATCAGTCTTACTCAGAACTCATGCTCTTTTTTTTTTTTAATTTCTTTTTTCTGAAGCTGGAAACGGGGAGAGACAGTCAGACAGACTCCGGCATGCGCCCCGACTGGGATCCACCCGGCACGCCCACCAGGGGCGACGCTCTGCCCTCCAGGGGGCGATGCTCTGCCCCTCCGGGGCGTCGCTCTGTTGCGACCAGAGCCACTCTAGTGCCTGTTGCAGAGGCCAAGGAGCCATCCCCAGCGCCCGGGCCATCTTTGCTCCAATGGAGCCTTGGCTGCGGGAGGGGAAGAGAGAGACAGAGAGGAAGGAGAGGGGGAGGGATGGAGAAGATGGGCGCTTCTCCTGTGTGCCCTGGCCGGTAATTGAACCTGGGACCTCCGCACGCCAGGCCGAGGCTCTACCACTTAGCCAACTGGCCAGGGCCAGAACTCATGCTCTTAACCACATGTAATATTAAAGCCAGGCAACATGGAAATATGTAGAAACATTTAAGAAATATGTGTAATATAATTTTTTAATGAACGAGATCAGGTCAGCAGTGCTAACTCCTGCTGTGTAGTGTCCTAGGCTGAATAGCATAGTTTCCTAAAATTCCTGCATCTGTGATAGTGACAGGACAGATGGCTGCAATTAACATTCAGGTGAACCTTAGTGTGTCTTAGCTTTTAGCGCAAGGACATATACAGTTTAGTCTTTGTAGTAAAACTAGCTCATGAATTCACGATTCTTGACAAAGAATGTTAGTTTCTCCAGTGTTTCACGTGTTACAAACATTTGCTTTTTCTAGCTGAAATGTAGAATAGATTGGTTCTTTGCTATGAAATAATTTCATGGAAATTCTGCTTTAAGTGGTCCATATATCTGAAAACATTAAACAAACAAACAAAAAACCCCAGAAGGTAACTATTTGCATTATCAAATAGTGACTATGAGTTTGGAACCAGACTCCCTGACTATCCCTTCTGCTAATATTGTGACATCAGTAAGCCACGTAACCTCTCTGCCTCAGCTTTCTCGTCTATAAAGTGGGGAGAATAACCTTGGGCAAAGAGTTGTGAGAATTAAATGATTCAATAAATGTAAAGTGCTTAGAACAGAGTCTGGCACAGTGACTGTTAGGACTGCATTTTCTACCAGGCTGTGGTCTTTCTTGTTGATGTTGCTATTCCTTTCAAGGTATTAAGAGTCATTTAAATTGGAAATGCCCCAAAGTATAATAAATCATTGCACAGAGCTTTTTAGAAGTTGCCGATCTAAGTGAGGAAGGATCATGTTGAAATACCTACCTAGCAGGCAAGTCCCCGGGCGAGCTCTGTGTGCAGACGCCTAGGCAGGGCCCTGGGGACGCTGGGAGAGTGGAGAAGGGAACTGCAGAGTCACGTTGGCCAACGCATGCTGTACATCAGGTGTTTTCTATACAGAAGGTTTTGTGAGCTAAAAGCCACCTGTGGTAAGGAAGCAGGATGAAGTTACCCAGTGTCACACAGCCAAGAGGTGACAGCTGCCCTTCACCCAGTCGCCCGGACACTGGACCGCTGTTGATTGGGGAGGGTGCCTCTGGGAACTTCGCCTTACCCAGTGTGGCCCCCTCGTCCCTTACTTTTAACATTCTAACCTGATCTGTTGGGCAGTCTTGTATGGTGGCCATCCTAGTGCCCACCACTCTGTAAGGGCCCCCATGAGTGTGTGTGTGTGCTGTGCATTATGGGAAGTGGGGTGGGGTCAGAAGGCAGCTAGCAGCCTTCAACTCACCAACTGGAAATATGTGGGTGCTGGGGATGTGAGAGCTCAAGGCACTTTTAAAAAGCACAAATGCAACTTAGCTTTCAAAAGATTCATCTGAAACAAAGTGCACTCCTCCACACCCCCAAAGAGTCCCATGTGAGTCAGGGAAGTGCCACTGTACATAACCAACAAAGTCAAAGCAGAGAAGCAAATTTTGCAAAATTGAAATACAGTCTCAGTTAAAATAACCAGAGATGCCAACAAACTAGAGATTCCAAGCAGGTCTAAATTAAAAATTGGCTGAGGGGGAAAACAAAAAACAGAAAAATGGTGTGATTCCCTCATGGATTACAGTGAGAATTCTTTACATTCATGGGCCTAATAGACCGGCAGCGTGAGAGGACCCTTGGGATAGGTGTGTGCTCATCAAGGGCGGGGGGTTCTGCTCACTAGAACCAGATGGGCAGCTGAGGTGTGGGGCCGGCAAGCCAGTGCGGACAGGATGCCTACTTTACCTCGGACTTAGATGACCCATTTTCCTGCTCATTATAGTCTTTCTCCCCTATCCCGTCTCTGGACCCTCTGCTTATGCTGTGAGCCTGCACCAACCTCCACCTGCCCCTCCCTGCTCCTTGGACCAGGGCTCTTGCTAGGCCAGGACCAGCGGCCACGCTGCTGCCGCGCTCGGCAGACGTGGCTGCTGGCTTGGTATCTGGAGGAGGACAGCCATTTCCGACTGGTGTGGAAGTGACCTACCCACAGACCACCCATGGCACGATGCTTTCACCTCATTTGTTTTTCTGCCTTTGGCTCTAGAATCTTAAATCCTAATTGGATGCTGTACATTTGCGCCATACACGCGGGCTGGCACATGAGGATCAGGTGGGGTTACATGACTGTTTAGAATCAAAGAAGCTGGAGAAGGAGGAGCTCTTGGAGACCAGCCATTCCAAGGCCTCATGTGGCTTTGTTCTTCTGTCTGTCTGGAGTAGCAGTGACCCTGTAGGTGGAAAGAAAGACAGGCAGAGGGACAGCAAATAGCCTATTTTTCCTCCCATGACCAAGAGGAAAGACACCAAAAGTACGTTTTTGAAAATCTGGAACGATAAGAAAAGCTGTAGGGCTCCTGTCATTGGATCTTGTCAGCCTTGAGGAGTGGTGAGCCCTCTAGTTCTGCCAAGGTGGTCAGCACAGGACGGCACACTAGACAGGAGCCTGTGGGCTAGTGCCAACCCGAGTGTCGAGGCCGCCTCTCCTCCAGGGCTGCGCCATCCTCCTGGGCCTGGGGAGGTGAATGAGCAGTGACTGTGAAGTTTATCCAAATGGGGGGGGTAGTCTCTGGTCTGCTGTGCCCTCCCCCCTCCAGGCAACCCCAGCCCGTCCCACCCCTCCCGAGGCCTTAGCTCAGGGGTGCTGCGCAGCCAGCACAGCCGGCCCTTCTGGAGGCGGCCCTGCTGCGTTCATTGTCTTCACTGGGGAGTTGTTTTGGTTTCGACAAATCCAGAAGCTGTGGGTGTTCAGAGTTTGTCCCGCGGTTGCAGCTTCCTGTTCGGGCTGTGAGACTGCACTTGGCACGTTTCTTCTCTCTCTCTCTATTTTAATGTGTGCTTGTCTTTGTTTGTTTTGGGTTTCTTTAAGACTGTATTCATTTTAGAGGAGAAGGAGGAGGGGGGGCGGAGGAGCTGGAAGCATCAACTCCCATATGTGTCTTGACCAGGCAAGCCCAGGGTTTTGAACAGACAACCTCAGGTTCCAGGTCGATGCTTTATCCACTGCGCCACCACAGGTCAGGTTTGCTTGGCATACTTTTGAGCTGTGGACACCCCAATGCCCAGTGTTTTCCTGACCTGCACTGATGGGCTCAGCACCTTTCCCAGGCTCCGGGCAGCTCGTTTCCTGCTGATTTATTTATATGCCACTCAGGTGATGCTTAATTTTAAAAAAAGGTCTGTTAATTGTATCTGCAACTTTGAAAGCCTTGAAGTAACATGGCCACCTGGTGAGGACTGAGCTCTGGCCTCCTCAGTGTGCCAGGCTCGCCGCGCCCTCCCACGAACTTGTTGCTGACTCCCTCCCGCAATCAAGTCATCACCGTGTTGGCGGAAAGTCTGGTCCTGGCTATAGAGAGAGGTCTTTGCTGTCAGTGTGAACACAGCTCAGCCCACACATCAATGGCATCTTTTCCAATTAACAGTCTAGGTATGGATATGCTCATTGGAATGCTAATTAGGTTTGCCTACACTCTAGCTATGGATATACTTTTGGAAAAGAAGCATAGCTGTCTAAGGGAAAAACAAGTATGTCCCCTGGGATTGCTCAGTGGAGAGGGGGACGGAAGGGATAGGGAGGTTCTGAGTTGTCCACCTTTGGGTTAGGGAGGTTCTGAGTTGTACACCTTTGGGTTAGGGAGGTTCTGAGTTGTACACCTTTGGGTTAGGGAGGTTCTGAGTTGTACACCTTTGTTCTGGTGTGCACGCGCGTGCGCTTTTCTGGCACCTGCCTGACGCCTTGTCTCCATTCGCCACAGCAGGGTGGGGCTTCTTCAGGAGTGGAGGTTCCCACTGAGGCCCATCAGCCCTGCAGTTTGGTCTTCCGTATCATTTGCTTTCCTTTTCATTTTTTTTTAAGTGAGAGGAGGAGAGATAAAGAGACAGACTCCTGCCTCTGCCCCGACCAAGATCTACCCGGCAGTCCCCGTCTGGGGTCAGTGCTCGAATCAACTGAGCTATCCTCAGTGCCTGAGGCCAACGCTCAAACCAACTGAGCCACTGGCTGCACTGACTGCAAGAAGGAAAGAGAGAAGAGAGAACAGGAGGGGAAGAGAAGCAGATGGTTGCTTCTTCTGTGTGCCCTGATTGGGAATCGAACTGAGGACGTTCATACTCTGAGCTGACACTATACACCGAGCCAACCAGCCAGGGCCCTGGTGTCCTTTTCTAACTGATGTACCCCAGCCTGAAGTTCCAAGTTGAACACAAGCTCTATACAATTACATCCTTCACTGCACACATTTGAAGTACTAATGATGTCCCTTCTCTGAAGCAGAAGGCCTACCTGTGCCCAAGACTGCCACATCTGCGTCCCCATGTGGCTCTTGTTGCTGTGAAGCCAGTGATATGTTTCACCGGCTCCTTCATTGACACGTGTGTAAAACCGCTTTGACCAAGCCCCTCTGGTCTTCCTGAGCCCTACCTGCAGAGGGGACAGCAGGAAGGAGCTGCTGAAAGGGGCCCTTTTGCTTTCCTACCCGTCCCCTGCCCCCCCCCCCGCCCGTTCCCATCTGCTTGTTGAGGGGGAGGCGAGGAATAGCAGGGCATGCAGGAAGTTCCCTGCATGGGCTCAGCAGACAGGCCTGCTTTAAATCTCATAATTAGCTGTACTTCTAAGTACCTTAGACAAATAACTCAACCTCTGCCCACTCCTTCAGTGAAATGAGGTGGCCGGGAGGACTGGATGTCTCTCTAGTGCTTAGCGCAGTGCTGAGCACACAGCGCTCAATCAATGGGAGCCATTGTTACCAGCAATCCAGGTCAACTCAGTGTTCCTCCAGCCTGTGTCCTCTCCCCGCCGACTGCCTTCGGTCCTTTCAGTGATCTGTGCTCTCTCCTGCCTTCACCCTTTTCTCCCTTAGCATGGAAACATGCTTTGCTTGTCTGTTTTAAAACATTCTTCCCCAGACCCTGGATCTTTTCTGGCTCCATCCTCGATCCATCCTCCATTCCTGCCCCCTCTCATCTCTTCACTGGTCAGCCTCCTGTGCCTGGCACCGGCCCCTCAGTCCAATGAACTGACTCTTGCCAAGGTCACCAGTGTCCTCCCCACTGGCCACCACTGTGACCGCCGTCTTCAGCTGACATCCTCCCCACAGCCGTGTGCTGACCCCACGTGGGAGTCCCTGCCCACTCCACGGCCCCTCTCCAGCGCCCAGCCAGGGGCAGACCAGAGCGAGGCCCACAGCCCAAGCAGCAAATCAGACCAGGACACATTACCAGTGAAAGTGTTTAATAGTTCAATTACTTAAATAGACTTCAATTTCCATGGGAAATCATAATTGTATCCGTTTTTGCAAGAGCAGGAATAAAAAGAGTGCACACCCCTTAGAGGGAATGAAGAGCTAGCACTGCACGTGGTCACCAGTCACTGCTGGGGGGTGCTGGACCCCCACGAGGCTGGTGGGGGTCACGATAACGGAAGCACGAGAGGAACTCGGCGCACACACGCACACACACACAGACACACACACGCGTCACTCAGGTAGGAAGCAAGAGAAAACCGCAGCACCGCTGCTGGGTGCTGAGGAGGGGCAGGGACTGGAGAACACCACGGAGGAAGCCAGCCCCCGGCAGCGGGCATGCGGGCCGATGCAGAACTCAGGGGGAGACAGCAGAAGCGCCGACGGATTCCGGCTGGCAGTTTCTGGTCCATGAGCCTTGCTTCTCAGAGCTGTGTTCAAATCAGGGAGGGCGATGGTGCGTGGGCAGGGGAGGCCGGAGCTGATGTCCAGTGAGAGGTGGTGCAGGTGGGCATCACAGTAACATTTCAGCAGCGGGCATACAGCTGCCAGCCCACCTCCTTCAAGCTTGCTTTGAAAGTGAGAATAATTCTGCCCTGAGAAGTAATGGAAAGGCCTGGGCACAGGCCCCAAGGATTCTGTATAAATACTTCTGATAGTGTATCATTTTCCAAAAGCCTCCCTCAGAGGGTACACAAATACAAATTCTTTTGTCAGTATGTTTAACTGCCCCCTCCCCCAAAGAAAAAACAGGCATCACAATTTCTGCTCACTTTGCCCGTGGCCTCTGAAGTGGGGCTCTATCCTCTGGTTTGCAGGCAGAGGGCCAGGCCACCCCCTCCCTGAACCTGCGGCTGCACATCTCTCCCCAGACTGAGGGGTCATCTCCAGAGAGAGCCACCCAGCCTACGGGAGAGCCAGGCAGGCTTCCCCACAGCCCCGCCTGGCTGAGCTCTCTGCAGGCAGCGGGTGGCAGACTGCAGGGAGGGGAGGTGGACGGAGGCCAGCTGTCTGCTGCAGGGCGAGGCTACTCCCCTTGGTTCCAACTCGGCCTGAGATGGGAAAGCAGCATTTTGCTTTATCACCATCCTATTTGCATTTCACTTAGGGACGTGAGATGCGGGTTTGTGTTAGGGAGATGGGGTGAAATGTCCGTGCATGTTCCTCCTTAATCTGACACAGGGCACCTCAAAGGTCATGCACTGCTCTGCTTGGACCTGGGAAAAGCCAAAACTGCCAAGTCTGAAGTGAGGGAAGCAGGCATCCTGTATGAGACCAGTTCCACGGCATACACACACACCCACGCACACGCGTGCACATGCACACACACTGGTACACATTGATGCACGCACAGTACAAATGAGCACACGCCCGCTGTGCACAGCTGTGTTCTAATATAGAGAATTTACAAAATATAGAATTTTGTATATTTGTTAGATCTCCAAGGTTTTCAATGATACAAAATAAAAAATACAAAAAGACAAGTTGGGATCCCCGCCCACCCTCCCCAGTGGCTTCTTCAGTTGCCTGTGGGTCTCTTACACGCGTACAACTAACGTAGTCTAAAGAAGGGCACGGAAAACTCATTTTGTTTTATTTAATAAATATTTTCCTTCTCTCAGAACCACCGCTCCTTGCCTCAGGTCCTCTGGCCTCCGCCCCCTCCCAGGGGCACTGTCTGTGTGGGGGGTGTAGGATGGGGCTGCGATAAAGGCCACAGTCCTTCCAAAGCCGGCACTCCTGCCCGAAAGCTCCCTCCGTGGAGCAGGGGCCGGCGGCGTCTATCTGAAGTTCAAAGGCTCACAGAGAAAAGCAGACCCCCCCGGGCCCCTAGACTCCCCCAGCCAAAATCCTCCACCTGCCCGCCCAGGAGACACAGGCCTCCCGCAGCCCTGCGCCTGCGCGCTGGGTGGCCACACACCGGTCCTCCTGCCGGGAGCGCGCCCTTCCACCCGCGCAGCGCAGCACCCGTTAGAAAACTCAAGATCCAGGTCGAGTCTAGCAGTCTTCTACGGAGGGAAACATCTTTGGTCAGCTCGGTGCTCGCAGGACGCTGGCACCCTGGGGCCTGGGACCGAGGCCGCTGCCCGCCCACAAAGGCAGAAGCTGCTTCTGGAGTCAAAGTGGAAAATCTCACTGGCGCAGCGACCTGGGCTGGGGCGCGGGCTTCCACCTGCCCGCCCAGCGCACAAAGAAGCCGTTGCCGTTGCTCTGGAGGCCAGGCTGCCTGGCATCGCTGCTGGCAGCTGCTAACTGAGCGGGGGCCCTCCGTTGAGGAAGTAGGTCATCATCTCGCCTTTGCCCTTGACCTTGACCACACCCCGGCACTCCAGCTGGTATGTGTTGGCAGCCAGCACCTGGTACATGTCTGTTGTGACCTGAGGAGGCAAAGGAGAGAAGAAGGCCACCAGTGGCTTGAGCTGTGACTGCCGTCGGGAAGCGCTGCCTGACTGCTTTGGACCCGGTGGGTGGCATCTCCCTGGCCGGGGCTCCCGGGGACAGACACGGGTTCCTTCATGAAAGCACCTCACAGTGACGTGCCAGGCACTGTGGTGAGCACTCCACATGAGCCACTTCAGCGCTACTCAGAGTATGGCCACCATCCCGGCCAGGGGAGCACAGAGGCTGAGGGCAAGGTAGCGGGGCCCTCCCAGCAGCCTGAGCACGCACGTGACCGGTTACTGACCAAACGCTCACTCCGACACAGCAGAAAAAAAATTTTTTTTAACAGAGACAGAGAGAGGGATAGATAGGGACAGACAGACAGGAATGGAGAGAGATGAGAAGCATCAATTATTAGTTTTTCATTGCAACACCTTAGTTGTTCATTGATTGCTTTCTCACATGTGCCTTGACCGCCGGCCTTCAGCAGACCGAGTAACCCCTTGCTCGAGCCAGCGACCTTGGGTCCAAGCAGGTGAGCTTTTGCTCAAACCAGATGAGCCTGCGCTCAAACTGGAGACCTTGGGGTCTCGAACCTGGGTCCTCGGCATCCCAGTCTGACGCTCTATCCACTGCGCCACCGCCTGGTCAGGCAGAAATTTTTTTTTTAAATATTTTATTTATTGATTTTTAGAGAGAGGGGAGAGAGAGAGAGAGAGAAGGGAGAGGAGCAGGAAGCATCAACTCCCATATGCGCCTTGACCAGGCAAGCCCAGGGTTTCGAACTGGCAACCTCAGTGTTACAGGTCAATGCTTTATCCCACTGCACCACCACAGGTCAGGCCAGAAATATTTTTAAGAAGTTGTTTTTTTACCACAAGTTTGAGAACTACTGCTTATGTCATCTCATCTATGAGTTAAGTACTATTATCTCAGGCTCCAAAAATCTAGGTCCCTTGCCTGAGGGCACACAGCTGATAGCTGGCAGAGCCGGCTCGGTTCCGGAGCTTGTCGCTCCTTCAGCTTTCGGACACAAGAGGAGAAGTCACCGTAGGCTTCAGTGATCACACTACACTTTTGCAGGGCGAGGCAGCAGCCGCACGGACAAGGGTCTCCTGAGGCGACCCAAGGGCCGTCTCTCAGCGTGGCCCGCGCTCCTGCCAGCCGGCAACAGCAGCCTGCTGCATGGCCACCGGGCCAGGAGGAAGAGGCCAGGGACTCTGGTGGGCTCCGGGGAGGCACCCCTGCTGCATTGTTAAGTGTATTCTGTCAACGGTGAAGCCCCGTGCACGGGCAGGTGCCGGTTTATTGTGTGGTGGTTGACAGCGTCCCTCACACCTGTCACAGTGGACACACAGGCCTTTCTCCTCAGCTCCCCTCAGGACCCCCAGTTCCTGTCTTGCTGCCCTCCTCCCCTTGGCACAGGCGTGGAGGTGAGAGGCCATCTGGCCAGGCCCCTCAGGCAGCACCCACGAGCCAGCCAGGCCGGGCTGGTCTGGCTAGGGCCTCGTGCAGGGCCAGCCGTGTTCAGACACCCTTCAGGAGAGTGATGCGAGGGGACATTTAAGTGGTGTCAGTGTGAGCAAAAGGCAATAAAAAAAGCACTGCTAACGTTTGGGGAAACTGAGGCCAGGGAAGCTAAGCAACCCTCCCACAGCTCACAGGGAGTCGGGGTGCGGGTGGTGGTGCTGGTGCAGACGGGAGCCCAGTCCAGGGCCTCTCTGTTGTAGGCTGGAGCAGAGAGAATCAGGGGAGGCCCGAGAAAAACGGAGACAGCATCTGAAGAGTGAAGGCCTGGGAGCCACAAGCAGCAGCTTACAAAGGATGGAGGAGGAGGAAACGTCCTGGGTCTCTGGCCAGGCCCCACGACTGCTGGGCTGGTGGAGGCACCATCCCAGGGACAGCACCTTGTCTGGTTCTCCTGGACAAGTCCCTGAGTGCTGTGGGCTCCATGTGGCAAGGCCCCGCTCCCTCCGGCCGTCTTTGTGTCCCTGTGTGAGCCCGAGCTGTGGCCTGGGCACTCCTGGCACGGCCAGCCTCCCGGTGTGCCCTCTCGTTCCTTCCCTGACCAGCAAGTTCCTTCTGTGAGCGCTGCCAGTCCCGGAGATCTGTCCAAGGTACTGAGAACCTGAAACCAATCGTGTCTTCCAAGCTTCCAGAAGACATCAGTGCCAACTACTCAATTCCCCTCGAGCTTGTCTGCAGAAATTCTGGCTGGAAACCGTGGGCGGCGTGCCCCAAAGACCGCGAGGCATCAGGCAGAGGCCCTGACGCGGGGGAGGCGCGTGGCGGGCCCTCCTGCACTCACCTGGATGCGGTCGGGCACGCCGGTGCTGTCCCTGCTGTGGGGCAGGCGCGTGGCGGGCCCTCCTGCACTCACCTGGATGCGGTCGGGCACGCCGGTGCTGTCCATGCGGCTGGCCACATTCACCGTGTTGCCCCAGATGTCGTACTGCGGCTTGCGGGCCCCGATCACCCCAGCCACCACGGGGCCGATATTGAGCCCTGCAGGGGACAGAAGTCATGTGCTCATCAGGACTCAGACCAGCATTGCCTTCACTGTTACTCCTCCCTCCACACGCAGCAGCCTCTCCCGCTGACTCTCAGTCTGAGGACAACCAGGGTCCTCCAGCCTGAGGCTGTGCTTACCCTGCAGCTCCCACTTCTCTGTTCCTATCAAATGACAGGAACCTGTTCACACATCCAACGCACCTGTGTCCTCACCACCCAGACAGGGCTCAGCCCCTGCAAGGCCATCACCAAGACTGCCCTCTGCAGTGTTTCCAGTGACTTCTTTTGTTACCTATTGCCTTTCCTTAATCGTCTCTCTCGGTGGCATTTAAATTTCACCATCAGTTTAGACTCAGCGCACCAGAATTCGCTCTTCTCTTCTTCCTCCTGTTTCTTTCAGGGGCGTCACCTTCTCATTCTTGGAATCTAGCTCTGAACCCACCATCTCCTCCCTCTCCAAGTAATCCTCCCTGCCTCTGAGCCAGGGCAGGGACACCACAGGACCGGGACGACACTGAGCACCCCCGCCTCTGAGCCTTCGTGTGCCTGTCCCTGTCCTCCCCCGAAGTCCCCCCCGCCCGCTCTCCAGGCAAAGCCCTTCCCTGACACATCTGGCTCAACTGACATTCTCTAGACATTTCCACCGTGTCTCCAGGCCCCAGGGCACTCACTCCTATTGCATGAACTGTCTATCTCAGGTCAGGCCTTATTAACCTCATCGCTGCTTAACTGATTCTTTTTTTTTTTTTTTTTTGTATTTTTCTGAAGCTGGAAACGGGGAGAGACAGACAGACTCCCGCATGCACCCGACCAGGATCCACCCAGCACGCCCACCAGGGGCGACGCTCTGCCCACCAGGGGGCGATGCTCTCCCCCTCCGGGGCGTCGCTCTGTTGCGACCAGAACCATCCCCAGCGCCCGGGCCATCTTTGCTCCAATGGAGCCTCGGCTGCGGGAGGGGAAGAGAGAGACAGAGAGGAAGGAGAGGGGGAGGGGTGGAGAAGCAGATGGGCGCTTCTCCTGTGTGCCCTGGCCGAGAATCGAACCCGGGACTTCCGCACGCCAGGCCGACGCTCTACCACTGAGCCAACTGGCCAGGCCCACTTAACTGATTCTTGTGTGTAACAGGAAAGACCACACACACCGCAGAAACTCCCACATAGGCCCAATCAGGCCACTTACTCACTCAGAAATGTCATCAGTTTACTCACTCAGAAATGTCATCAGTTCTCAAAATTCTTTCCTCTGTGGCCCTTCCCCTTTAGTCCTGTCAAACCACG
This sequence comes from Saccopteryx bilineata, assembly GCF_036850765.1. Taxonomy (NCBI): domain Eukaryota; kingdom Metazoa; phylum Chordata; class Mammalia; order Chiroptera; family Emballonuridae; genus Saccopteryx; species Saccopteryx bilineata. The sequence goes on from NC_089497.1 coordinate 52,669,642, forward strand.
TATAGTTTTTCACCCCACGTGCCAGGCTGGACTGTCTAACTCGCTGGCCAACGGCCGAGCCTCTCAGTGAAGACGGTCCGGAGTCTGGGGCAAGGCCCTGCCACCCGGGGCTCCTCACTGCCCGCCCTGCTGTCTGCCTGTCACTCACTCTCCAGTCCTGGTCCCACGATGGCGCGGAGGCCGCTTACAAAAATACAAACCAAAGCAGGTGGAAAAGGTGGGGTACAAGGAAAATAAGAATGGCGATTTCACGAGTACCAGGTGGGTACTAGAAATATCGGGGGACCACTTTGTAAAGTATATGATTGTCTAACCACTTGAAACCAATACAAAATAATATTTAAACTATAAAAAAGAAAGAAGAGGAGGGCAGCAACACTCAACAAAGCAGAATTTCTACTGCGGGTATAACTGACACAGAAGCCTGAGCATCCCTGGTAAGACATATGCTAACAACAAAACCAACTGCAGAAACACCTTGAACTTTACGGAGCCCACTTTCAGAGTCGTAATTCTGGACCCGTCCTGTGCTGCAGGAGGGAGGAGCCAGTGCCTGCCTGTCGATGTGCAGGGTTTTTCACTGCGCTAGCCTTTCAATTCTGCAGAGCTGAAACTTGTCAGAATACAAGGCTGGGGTAATAAAACAACAGAATGAAACACACAAAAGAGGAAAGAATGATACAGGGTTTTGGTTCAAAGAGTCTTCTGAGCCAGTAGACGATGTCCCTGACTGTGACACTGACCCAGGGCCTGTGCCGGAATCCCCTCTCTTCCGTGGCAGCCCCGTGGGGCACAACCGTGGCACCTGCAAAGCCCCCTCAAAGCCATCCAAGGAGGGCTGAAGCATTTGACTAAGGGGTCCAGGGACGATACACTGACTTGGCTGATGTCTACATCCTCATTGTTTCCTTCCCAAACTTGTGTAGATTAGAAAAGCTCTCGAAACCTGGAAGATTGCTCACATACAGAACCCACTTGGAACTCAGCAATAACCCTAGTGGCCCCTTTTGTTTTCTTAAAATGACTCTTTTAAAATGTTGAAACATAATCATTTCATTGTCCATTTTATGATTCTTTCCCTGTTCAGTTTTTTAAAATATTTTACTATATTCATTTTATGTTACTAACAATTTTGTAGAATTGTTATGTTCACTAGGTTTATAAATTTGCATATTGAATGACTGGGACCATATTTATTCATTTTGTATTTAAAATGGATGAGTATTTCGTTTTACTGCTTTTTATTTTTACTGGATGAATTGGAATACTTTTTTTTTTTTCTGAAGCTGGAAACGGGGAGGCAGTCAGACAGACTCCCGCATGCGCCCGACTGGGATCCACCCGGCACGCCCACCAGGGGGCGATGCTCTGCCCCTCTGGGGCGTCGCTCTGCCGCGACCAGAGCCACTCTAGCGCCTGGGGCAGAGGCCAAAGAGCCATCCCCAGCACCCGGGCCATCTTTGCTCCAATGGAGCCTCGGCTGCGGGAGGGGAAGAGAGAGACAGAGAGGAAGGAGAGGGGGTGGGTGGAGAAGCAGATGGGGGTTTCTCCTGTGTGCCCTGGCCGGGAATCGAACCCGGACTCCTGCACGCCAGGCCGACGCTCTACCACTGAGCCAACCGGCCAGGGCCGAATTGGAATATTTTAAAATAAACTACTGCACTCAGTCAGCATCAACTTGAAATCAGTGAGACAGCCATGCCCGTGAGGTAAGCGACCAGAGGCCCTATGCCCCTAGCACACAGTGTCCCCTGCAAAGCTTTCAGGCAGGCACAGCCTGGGTCTGACCTGGCCTTCCCAGCGAGTGGTGAGGTGGGACCTCGAGTGTCCCGTGCATGTCACCCACACACCAGTATGCAGGGGAGGCACCCCTCAGCGCCAGGAGTGCGCTTTGAGTGAGGGGTGCGCACCACAGCCCCTTGGGCAGGGACGCAATAGGACGTCAGCCTCGGCTTGGGCCAGGTCACTAATGCAGAATGGGGGTGGGGGGACGGGAGCCCCTGCAGCCCTCGGCTCTCCCCGGCGGGCTCACCGATCTTCATCTGAAAGTTGTTGAAGGAGTGCTCATTGATGTACTTCATCTGGTCCATCAGCTTCATGGCAAAGTCGGCCAGGGCTTTGATGTGGGTCTTGCCCGCCTTGTCGTACGTGGTGTCGTTAAGGCCCGAGGCAGCCATGTAGGTGCTGCCGATGGTCTTGATCTTCTCCAGCTGCCTAAAGCGATCCTCGCTGATGATCTGAAGAGGGCCAAACCCAGTCACCCCTGACTCTGGGGCAGAGGTCTACGGGAGAGTGCAGCAACGTGGCCCCTCGCGCCTCCCCAGTTTGCCCAGTGGGCCCGTCTCTGTCACCAAATCAGTGCCAAGTCCCGATGCCCCCAACAGCCTGGTCTCCTCCGCACTCACTGCTGCAGAGAGGCTATGTGCTCCGGGCCCAGCCCACAGCAGGAGCCCCCGGGGCCAGGTCACAGTCCCCTCCGGGCCAGCCCACAGCAGGAGCCCCCGGGGCCAGGTCACAGTCCCCTCCGGGTGGGCCCACAGCAGGAGCCCCCGGGGTCAGGTCAGAGTCCCCTCCGGGTGGGCCCACAGCAGGAGCCCCCGGGGCCAGGTCACAGTCCCCTCCGGGTCAGCCCACAGCAGGAGCCCCCGGGGCCAGGTCACAGTCCCCTCCGGGTGGGCCCACAGCAGGAGCCCCCGGGGCCAGGTCACAGTCCCCTCCGGGTGGGCCCACAGCAGGAGCCCCCGGGGTCAGGTCAGAGTCCCCTCCGGGTGGGCCCACAGCAGGAGCCCCCGGGGCCAGGTCACAGTCCCCTCCGGGTGGGCCCACAGCAGAAGCCCCCGGGGCCAGGTCACAGTCCCCTCCGGGTCGGCCCACAGCAGAAGCCCCCGGGGCCAGGTCACAGTCCCCTCTGGGTGGGCCCACAGCAGGAGCCCCCGGGGCCAGGTCACAGTCCCCTCCGGGTCAGCCCACAGCAGGAGCCCCCGGGGCCAGGTCACAGTCCCCTCCGGGTCAGCCCACAGCAGGAGCCCCCGGGGCCAGGTCACAGTCCCCTCCGGGTCAGCCCACAGCAGGAGCCCCCGGGGCCAGGTCACAGTCCCCTCTGGGTCAGCCCACAGCAGGAGCCCCCGGGGCCAGGTCACAGTCCCTCCGGGTCAGCCCACAGCAGGAGCCCCCGGGGCCAGGTCACAGTCCCCTCCGGGTCAGCCCACAGCAGGAGCCCCCGGGGCCAGGTCACAGTCCCCTCCGGGTCAGCCCACAGCAGGAGCCCCCGGGGCCAGGTCACAGTCCCCTCCGGGTCAGCCCACAGCAGGAGCCCCCGGGGCCAGGTCACAGTCCCCTCCGGGTCAGCCCACAGCAGGAGCCCCCGGGGCCAGGTCACAGTCCCCTCCGGGTGGGCCCACAGCAGGAGCCCCCAGGGCCAGGTCACAGTCCCCTCCGGGTGGGCCCACAGCAGGAGCCCCCGGGGCCAGGTCACAGTCCCCTCCGGGTGGGCCCACAGCAGGAGCCCCTGGGGTCAGGTCACAGTCCCCTCCGGGTGGGCCCACAGCAGGAGCCCCCGGGGCCAGGTCACAGTCCCCTCCGGGTGGGCCCACAGCAGGAGCCCCTGGGGTCAGGTCAGAGTCCCCTCCGGGTCTCTCGCTCCCAACAGAGGCTGGTAGCCATCTTCCCCTTCACTGGCTCACGTCCCCTCCTCCCAGGAAAACCTCACTTGGTCCAGCGGGACACCCTTCTCCTACGCCCAGGACCTGCTGGGAGCCCCCCCAGACCCATGTCATCTGACTGCAGTCACCCCACTGCCCTGGCAGTCCAGGCTGTTCCTGACACTGCTGGTCCCCACTCCGCGCCCAGGCCCCGGGTTCCCACGGGGTGGTCCCCCACACTCACTACACAGTGAGCCCCCGGGCCGAGGCTGCACACAGTGCCCAGTGTAGTTGCTCAACGAGGGTGTGACACACAAAGAAACGGCTTTGTCCTGCCTCTTCCCTCAGCCTGGGGAGTCCTCCCTTCTGTGACTCTCAACGGCCAGTCCCAGCGTGGGGCCCTGGCCCGCCCTGGAGGGCACGGGAGGATGGTTGGATGATGGGAGCGGGTGGCAAGGCAGCCAGGCCGGGCCTCAGCGGGCAGCCCAGGGGCACAGGCTGGGCTGAAACCCCCGCCCTGCCACGTCCTGGCAGTGACTAAAGCGAGACTCTTCACGGGCCTCAGTGTCTTCAGCTATAACATTATAACGGGGGAAACGCAGGCGAGGTGCCTGGGACAGTGCCGGGGCACCAGGGCCCAGCTCCCGACATCAGCAGTCAGGTCTGGTGACGGTGACAGAGGGCCTCGGTCTCTACCTCCTCCCGCCCCAGGGACCCCCGTGCCTTGTCAGCAGTCAGGTCTGGTGACGGTGACAGAGGGCCTCGGTCTCTACCTCCTCCCGCCCCAGGACCATGGGCCTCGTCAGCGGTCAGGTCTGGTGACAGTGACAGAGGGCCTCGGTCTCTACTCCCCTCCCGCCATCAGCAGTCAGGTCTGGTGACAGTGACAGAGGGCCTCGGTCTCTACTCTCCTCCCGCCCCAGGACCCACGTGCCTCGTCGAAGTCGGCAATGATCTCGTTGAGCAGGCGGAGGCACTCGACGCCCTCGTTGTTGGCCTCCAGCTCCACGTAGAACTCGGAGAAGTTGGCGATGGAGGCGAACATGACGGCCACGCACTCGCACGACTGGTAGTAGAGCTCGTCGTTGCGCCGCTCCCGGGCCAGGAAGTGGGCGGCCACGTCCTTGGGCAGGATGTTGTGCAGCAGCCGCCGGTTGTAGGCCTGCAGCTCCTCCATCTCCTCCTTCTCCTCCGTGGCCTGGGACAGAGGACCCGGTCAGGGGACGGAACAAGCCAGCGCTACTTAGAAAACCAGTGTGGCCCGCCCGAATGCCAGCGTTTGCCCGAGATTTCAACAAGCGTCCAGCTGTCGAGCCTCTTTGCTGCCTCTGCTGCCAACTTTCCTATAAAGAGCATCTACTGCTTTCTCAGAAAAGGGACAGATTTGTAAGTATCTCTCCCCACCTGCCTCTTGGAAAGTGTGCGTGTGAGGTGCTGACCCTGCAGCAGGGAAGCCCAGAGCGGAAACGGGGCTGGGAGGAGAGGCCACGCGCCACCTGCTGAGGCTGGAACGAGGTGGCAGGTTAAAGGGACGGCACAGATCCATGCCCCAAACAGCCTCCACTGCCCGAGTGCTCCCAGCTGCCCAGTTTTCTCGTCATAGCAGGAAACACAATCAGGAAAGCAGCTTGACGAGGGTCCCTTTAACAGGGTGACCCCACGGCCAGTCTCCCTGGGCCCCCTGAGAGCTGACTCACCCCAGGGCCAGCGCAGCCAGCAGGGCTGGGAGGTGTAGGCGCCCCAAGGTGCCACCCAGGGCAGGACAGGGACAACACTCTGATTCTGGTTTTCCCCAGTCTGGGTCCTGGATTTGGGCCGTAGGGTGTGTGGTTACTCACCTTCTAGGTTAAAGGAACAACAGTGCGGAGCCCTCAGGTCAAGAGACCAGTAGTGGCCCAAAGGTCATGCACCAAGGCGTGCAAGGAGCCACCTGGTCAGAGCAGTCACAGGGCTGACGGGACAGAGTGCGGTCCGCTGGCTTCCACCCCCCTGACGGCAAACAAAACGGCCCCTTTAACTGGGAGTGCAGTGTGGGTGAGGCGGGCAGGGAGGTTGGCGGGCAGGGAGGGTGGCAGCCGGGGCTGTTTGGAGGATCCAGCCAGACTGCTGGGGCCTTCCCTCACTAAACTGAGGCCTTGCTGTTCGGCAGTGAGCCTCCAAGAGGGCCAGGGCCCCGGCTCTCCGGTGAGCTGTGCTGCCTGGGGGGGAAGCAGGCACAGCCCCCCAGGGCCACAGGACCCAGACCCAACAAGGAAGGCAGGCAGCTGGGGCCGCCAAGGCCCAGGCTGGGGTCGTCAAACTTTTTATAAAAACTGCCCACTTTTGCAGTACTGGTAGACCTGGTCCCTACCACCCACTAGTGGGTGTTCCAGCTTTCATGATGGGCCAATCGTGGCGCTGTTTGGTTGCACGGTAGGGACCAGGTTGACCAGCACTGATGACCCCTGGCAGAGGCTGAGCCTTGCCCTGAGGTGAGAGGACTGGGAACATGGCCATGAGGCTGGGGGTCACGCCTGAGGAGGCTCCTGGACCCTCAGTGCCAGGCGGGTCCAGTGGGCATGCACTAGGTTCCTGTCCCGGCCTTCTAGCCCAAGTGACCTTTGTTCCAGTGAAGAAGGACACTTTGAGCACTTTCCTCCCCGGAAGTTGGGGCCACCCGTGCCTCGCTCTGGAACAGGCATGCCAGGGAGGGAAGGCTGGGGTGGGACAAGGGCAGGCTCCTCAGGCTGTCCCCAGGGAAGCCCAGCCCGCCCCCTGCCTCTGCAAGTGTTCCGGGCTGGCCACAGTCTTGCCCCTACTGCCTGCTGAGACCACATGCCCGGGGACTCGGGAGCTCTCCTGCTCCTGAGGTGGCGGCATCTGCCTAAAGAGTCAGGCAGAACGGCAGCCTAGCCTGGGGCGGGGACATCGGGACCACAGCTGCCGAGGAGAAGGGAGCCAGACCCCCTGGGGCGGGGACATCGGGAACACGGCTGCCGAGGAGAATGGAGCCAGACCCCCTGGGGCGGGGTCATCGGGAGCACGGCTGCCAATGAGAATGGAGCCAGACCCCCTGGGGCGGGGACATCGGGAGCACGGCTGCCAATGAGAATGGAGCCAGACCCCTTGGGGCGGGGATATCGGGAGCACGGCTGCCGATGAGAATGGAACCAGACCCCCGGGCCCTGGCCAGGTGCTTCCACCACTTCTGGGGAACTCAGCCCTAGACGTGCTGGGCAGCTGCCCGCACAGCCAGTGCTTCTAGGGTCGGACTCTGGCTGGGCAGGAAGGCTCCTGGGTCCACAGCCTTTTCTGGTCCCAATCAAGTCAGTGCTATGGGAGGGGGATGAGAGTGGGCTTCCCCAAGGACCGAGGCCAGTGGCTCTGCAGGAGGGGGCCTTGCGGATAAGGGTGTTCTTCGTGTGGGGGCTTCAGGGAAGCTAAAGACCCCGGTGTCCTTCCTTCCCTGTCAGCACCCACCCACCCGCCCGCCATGACCCTAGATCCAACAACAGAATGAGCTGCTGGGTGAGGCTGGGGGCGAGCCAACAGACTTCTCCCCACCATCCCAGAAACCTGCACTCAGGTATTTATTTATCTTTATTTGCTGTTGTCCCCCTCCCCAAAGCCCCAGAGCGGGATGGGAGGTGGAGGAACACTGAGTGTCGTGAGCCGGTGGGAGAACCTCAGGGAAGAGAGGCCAATACGGGGCAGGTAGACACACTCACCTACACACTCACACACGTGCACAGGCCTCCTTCATTATTTTCCAAACGGGGGGTGGGCATGCCACTTCCCTGCCAACCTCCCCTTCCCGCCCTCCCTGGTACACCCTTAGTGCCCGGGGAGCCCAGTGGTCAGAGCAAGGGTGCCACGTGGCTCACCCAGCACCCAAGCAGCAGGGCCGTGAGGAGGCACGTGGGGCAGAGAGGGGCTGCAGGGGCTGGGAGGCGGGGTCCACCGAGAAAACGAATGACTGTATGAGAGATAATGGGAGCAGTCTTCTTAGGGCCAGGGTTGGTATTTGCCGGCCTGGGAGAGGGAGGGCTAGACGGGAGCCCGAGGGGTCGCACCCGAGATGGAGGTACTGGTGTACACCCGGAGTTTTAAAACCAAAAGATACTGGGAAGCGGGTTAGACGGGAGCCCGAGGGGTCGCACCCGAGATGGAGGTACTGGTGTACACCCGGAGTTTTAAAACCAAAAGATACTGGGAGGTACCCTGTGTCTACACGTAGATTTATTTATAGCTTCATATGCACTTACATGTACTTCCTAGCTTTGTCCACAGCGAAGACCTAAAACAGTGAACACACTGAGCACCCTGATCTTGGTTTCTAAGTACCATTCTCCACTAAGGACTGGGCTCTGTGAGGAACTCACTGATTCCCGGGCTGCAGCAGGGAGAGGACACGACGAGCCCGAGACATCGTCCTGTGCCAGGAAGTAAGCGCATGCTCCAAGAAGGACGGCAAATCATGTCAAAACACAGAGGCCAACTTAAAAAAGCTCACAAACCCAGGACAAAGTGAGCACTGAACTAACGAGAGGAGCAAATTAAAACCTACTAAGTTTGCTAGGAATCTGAGTCCCTGCTGATGTCGATAAATGAATGGCTAAGTAAGTAAGTGGGGAGATGCAGGCTCTTCTTGCAGTGGGATGCTGATGAACCGATGTGGAAGGAATGACGGACAGGCGTCACCACTAGCAGGAGGGCAGGCGTCAGCAAGGGTGCTGAGACTGGTGGGTGGAGGGCTGCTGAGGGTCAGAAGATTGGTGTAATATTGGAATATCTTTCCACAAAATGCTAATTGAATGCAAAAGGCACAACGGAGATCTGACAGTGGAAAAATCTGGTAGACGCCCACTGAGCGGGTCACCAATGTTAATGGCACCAGGGACAGGACAGGTCAACACAGTGGAGTCCCCAGTGTGACATGCTGAGAAGGAACAGCACCATTTCCACACTCTTCCTCCAAGAAGGTGTGACCTGAGTCAATGAACCTTGGCCGAGGGTCACAGAATAAGGATCTCTGAGACTGACGAGGACTGAGACGACACAGCAACTAAATAAAGGTCTGAGGCCACCGGCATAGATCAGTTTTGTTCAGTGAGTGCCTGTGGGCGCCCTCCCCTGGACCTTGTGAGGTGGTCTACCAGGCAGCCAGTGGCCACAGGGGCAGCTGCGAGTGGCCCAGCGGCACCGCCACCCGCCGTGGTGGGTCTCTCAGGGTGCAAGGCACAAAGCATGGAGGGCAGAGCACCGGCTGGGCTTCAGCCCCACCTGGGCCCCCAGCACCCCACTGTCTCTGTCCTTGTTTGAGACAGCTCTCATCAGGGCCAGGGCATGGCCACCTGGCTGGGCTTCTTGTCAATGATCTCTGATGTCCACTTCCACCCATCCTGCCTGGAGAAATCTTCAAGCCCAGTTCTGGCACATTAGGCCTTCCACAGAAGCCTCTGCTGTCAGCTCCTGACCTGGCCAGGCACCTGCATCTGGCTGCACCTGGCCAGCACCTGCACCTGGCCGGGCCCTGCACCTGGCTGCACCTTGCTGGGCCCTACACCTGGCCGGGCCCTGCACCTGGCCGGGCCCTGCACCTGGCTGGGCCCTGTACCTGGCCAGGCACTTACACCTGGCTGGGCCCTGCACCTGGCTGCACCTTGCTGGGCCCTACACCTGGCCGGGCCCTGCACCTGGCCGGGCCCTGCACCTGGCTGGGCCCTGTACCTGGCCAGGCACTTACACCTGGCTGGGCCCTGCACCTGGCTGCACCTTGCTGGGCCCTACACCTGGCCGGGCCCTGCACCGAGGCCTCCAAGACACTGAGACTGCGCACTCCTCCCCCCTGCTCGCCTCCTGACACTCTTCTCCCCCACCCTCCTGACCCCTGCTGCTCCCAGCATAGACTGGGCCTTGTCCACACTGCCCTCTGTCCCTGGCTCTCTCTGGATGCACACAGTATTTGTGACAAGAGTTTATCTCCTGGGTCTATCAAAGTTCAGTGCTGTTGAGGGTGGTTTTGTCTGGAATAAGGTCTGGGGTTTTGCCTCTCGGCCCTAGAGAGCAGGGCTAAGACCTGCTGGGTTGTGGGGCACTAGTCTGTTGGGACAAGGCTTGAGCAGGACACCTGGTCAGTGTAGAACTAGGGCCCAGTCCAGCGCAGGTGATGGGCTCACTCACTCACAAAGTTCCGTGAGGCCCGGGTGCCTCCCTCACCCCGGTTGCAGCCCCAGGACCACCCACCTGCAGTTTCCAGAGGAAGTCGAGGCGGGCGGTGGACTCCACCTGCTGGGCATGCAGGTACAGGGCCAGCACAAAGACTGAGATGATGATGGGCGTCACCACCTTCAGTGCCACCTTGGTCGCGTGCTCGGGGCTGCAGGCAGAAAGGAGATGCCCTGGCACCTCAGGGCAGCTTCCAAGGCCCCTCAGGCCTTTTGTCTTCCTCCCACTATCTCAACTCCCTTTCCTCACCCTCCTGCTCAAACTTGGCCTGAGGCGTCTCATCTCAAACGCCTTCTTGACAGGAAGGCCTACCTCAGCCCCCTGCCCACACCAGCAACCATTACTCGCTCCCCTTCACGGGGGCTTCTCTCTGGTCATATCAGAGGATGAAGGAGGCCTTGTAAAATGCTCCTTGTGTGTCCCAGTTCTTCCTCAGGGGATACGACAGGGGCTGTGGGCGCAGTAACAAGGGAGCAAAGCAGGACAGTGGCCACCTCTGGGCAATCCTGGGCAAGTCTCCTAACCTCTCTGAACCTTAGTTTCCTAATCTGTAAAGTGAAAAAACAATGTCCACACTTGTTGGTGGTAAAGATTAAAGATACTATATACCCTGATGATTAGCAATAACTCCAAAATGGGAGGCCACTATTACCTAATTATACCTCTGTTAACATTTTAAATAAATACTCTTAATAAAAGCAACTATCCCAAACCGTGTTCCCTGTTCCAGCAAAGAGCCACACCGTGAATGCAGCCAGATGTGGGCCTAACCACACACACTGCTCTCCTCCAGAAAGGGAGGTGCGGGGAGGCACCAGTTCCTGGGCCTGAGGTCACGGACATACTCCTGGGGAGGAGCCTGAGGCTAACTGCTCTGAGCTGAGACCTGTGGGATGACCTGTGGTCCCGAGGATCCTGGCCACCACATCTAGCAATCATCCTGGGGTGGTGAAGACCATAAAAAAAGGGAATCTAGGCCCTGGCTGGTTGGCTCAGCAGTAGAGCGTCGGCCTGGCATACAGGAGTCCTGGGTTCGATTCCCGGCCAGGGCACACAGGAGAAGCGCCCATCTGCTTCTCCACCCCTCCCCCTCTCCTTCCTCTCTGTCTCTCTCTTCCCCTCCCGCAGCCAAGGCTCCATTGGAGCAAAGTTGGCCCGGGCACTGAGGATGGCTCCATGGCCTCTGCCTCAGGCGCTAGAATGGCTCTGGTTGCAACAGAGCGGCGCCCCAGATGTGCGGAGCATCTCCCCCTGGTGGGCATGCCGGGTGGATCCTGGTCGGGCACATGCGGGAGTCTGTCTGACTGCCTCCCTGTTTCCAACTTCAGAAAACAAAACAAAAAAAAGGGCATCTACCCAGAGAGGCCCCGCCCCTGGGAACCCGGGAGGGGAGGGCCTCCTCACCCTCTCCAGCCTCCTTCCCTACCCAGCTCTCCACAAAGCCCCCTCCCACCTAGACATGGCGGCCTTCTCTGCTGGCCCTGGCTGCTCTGTGCCAAGGACAGGGAGAGGGCACATCAGAGAATTCAAAGAAAGAGTATCAACTCACCACTGGGAGGTCCCGTTGTTGCTGAAGTCTCTGTCAACAGGAGGGGAAGGGCGGTCAGGGCCCCTTCTGCATCCTCAGTTTCCATGTCTGCTGTCCCCCACCCCACTCTGTCCCCGATGTCCCACATTGCTGTTCCCACTGCTACTGCTCTCCACCCAGGACCCTTCCTAATCCAAGCACACTCAGGATGGAGGCCTGCAGACTAGCACCTGGTCCCCATGACCACAATTCCCCAGTCCTTACTGGGTCCCTGGATCCCCCACGGACCCTCCTTTCCCACCCCAGCCCCCTGCTGCCATCCAGAGGAGGAAGATTACACTGTGCTGCCCACTACGGTCACCACTGGCCACATGTGGCTTCTAGGCCTTCAAGTAGTACCGAGTGTCGGTGTGTGGCCAGTGCGTGCATTGCCTTGTTAATACAGGTACTAGAAAACTATAACATACATATGTGGACAGTGTGCCCTAGAACCAAGCCAGGGCCTCCCAATCCAGAGACAACCTCCATGCTCTGCTGCTACTTCAGCCGGAGGACAGGGTAGGCTGGGGGTGGGGGCTGGTGGAGGAGCAGGTCAGAAAGAGGCAGCCAAGCTCCGCACTGCCCTCCCGAGTCGCGGGAGAAGCCCACCCCCGCCTCTCCATGTCCTCTCAGGGTGCAGCCCGCAGAGCCTCCCGGCCCCCTGCCTGCAGCCCCACGCAGCCGCCTGCAAGTTCTTACGTGAGTCTGACTTAGACCCTTCAGTGCACCTTCAGCTTCTTAGGTGACACTCTTCACAAGCAAGTGCTACACCCACTGCCTAGCTCCGTGCCTTAAACACGGCAGGACCACAGCAGATGCTTTGTGATGAGTGGACCCGTCCCCTGCCGCAGGGAGAGCACAGCACGCCCGTTTCCTCAGGGGACACGCCTGCTGCTCACTTCCCGGCGTGCGTGCTGGGCAGCGGGACGGTGACAGGACAAACGTGTACTACTTATCAGGCACTTCACAGACATCTCACTGCTAGGCGTGTCATTGCTCCCATCTCACTGGGAAAACAATGCGGTTCAGGAAAAACAGTCAAATGTGTATCTAAGTCTGAGACTGAAACACAATTTGACCCAAAGCCAGAGGTCCTGCCTCATGACTCTAACATCCGTTGCTATGGGACCAAGCTGGCAGCCAGCTGGGTGGCCTGAGGCACAACCCCGACACCTGCCCCCTGCGGACAGCTGGACGACCACTCTCCGTCACCGGCAGAAGCCCGTCACCGGCAGCCCTGCCTACATGCCGGCCGCTATGGGATGAAGAATGATCCTGTATCTCGGCGCCTGGCTCCGGGAGGGATGCCGGGCTCACGAACAACAGAGGCTGTTCCTCGGCTCCCCCAGGCCTCGCTGTCCAGCCCTGCTGAACCTTGACCCTCAGGGCCTAGGGAGCCACCGGCAGGTGGAGTTAGGTGAAAACAGCTCATCAGAGCTGCCCTGGACACGTGAGGAACGATGGACACAGGGGCCTGCGGTCAGCACTGAGTAGGACCCGGGAGGCGGAACAGTGGGACTGAGCCACCCACCCCCGGGGAGGGGAGCAGGGGAAGATACAGGATGCCGCGGAGCTCTGCCAGGTGGGCACTCCCCTGGCAGACCCTCTGCAGCCCCGGGCCCCAGCCTACTCCTCGCACCTCTCTGCAAAGCCCCGGACCCCGTGGGGGCCTGCGGATGGGTGCCACCTACATGGCGTTGGCGGTGACCAGAAGGTCGGCATTGTCAAAGAGCGCCACGCCGGGCACCTCGACGATGAGCACGTAGGTGAGCTCGATGGCCAGCATGAGCGCCAGCTTCCCGATGCAGCTGATCTGCAGGAACACGGAGCAGGCCAGCAGGCTGAGCAGCACGCTGTAGGTGAAGTACTGCGGAGAGAGGGCAGCACTTCAGGGTCGGCCCCCCCCCCTGCCCCCAGCCTCCTCCGGCCTCGGAGAAGCCTGGTCTGGGGGTATTTCTGCTGGTGCAGACTTGTGATATAATGTGAAGGGTCCTGATCAGGAACCAGGAGGTGGGGCTCCAGGCCGAGTCTGACCAGTACTGGCAGCAGTCCAAGGTTTAGAGCACGGCTCCAGGCTCAGGTGGACTTGTGTTACATCCTCATTCATTTGGGACTGTTTGCGTCAGTCGGGCCGTGTATTCAACCTCTCTAAGACTCAGTCTCCCTATTTGCAAACCTTCCTAGCTCCTGGGCTTCTGGTGACGACTGCACGAGCTGAAGCCCCTTGGCGTCGTGCCCAGCGCCCTCAGCAGCTGTGGAAAGCACAGACCCCAAGCCCTCGCGCTGCAACTTTACATCCAAAGTTCCGACAATGTTTTCATAACTGATGTGACACCACCTGTCATCTTCCTCCTGCTTCCCGGGACCACTGACGCACTGGGCTGCAGAAATCGAATCCGCTGCTGCTCGCCCTCCCGGGGGTGGGAGCGGCCCTCTGAGAATCTGACACTCTCGGAAGTCCAAAGCGTGTCTGCAAGGCTTCAGGGGGGCGGGGCCTGTGCGATTACTCCGGGGAAGTCTCTTCTGGCCTCCAAGCCGCAGTTTCTCAAACATGGTGGCCTCAGAGGTCCCCTTCTGCCTGGTCGTTCCCAGGGCTAAGCCCAGGCATGCCAGCACCTATTATTTTGTTCTTTCTTTTAAATTTAGCACCAGTATTTCTGACAGGCACCAGGTCTCCCTATGCACGACCTCTGCCTTGGGCGGGAGGCCCTGGAGAAGGCTGGCAGTGAGGGGAGCCCCCAGGTTGGACTTCCTGACCCTTCAGGCCTCCAGGAACCCAGAGAGAGGCCGTACAGGACCCCGGTGATTGAAAAGGGGAAGGACCAGCCTCAAGTCACCACTGGGAACAGGGGCAAAAGAAGGAGTAAGAAAGGCAGACCAGTTAATTCAGCCCCAAGGTACAAGCCAGCCTGGATTCCCATTCAGACCCAGAGCCCAGACAACAGGGCTTAATGCAGGGGTCCCCCGAGGGCCTCCGGGTTTGCGAGTCAGAACACTGCGGGGCGGGGTCAGCCCTGGAGCGTGGCAGCCAGCAGGGATAAGTAGGCTGAAACTGGTAGGGCTGGTGAGGACTGGATACTGCCGGCTGGACCACCCTGTCTCCCGAAAATGAGGAGCTAGAGCAGGCCCTGCCTCTGCCCTCTTCCCCCACGCCTCCACTTCTTCTGTGGAGCAACTGCCAAGGGACAAGTGAGGTCCAAAGAGCTTCTGCTTCTCAGCAAACAGCCCTCAGGCAGCAGCTCCCTGGGCTCTCGGCCAGATGTGAGAAGGAACAGAGGCACAGAGGCAGGGAGGAGAGTGAGGGGCAGATGCTGTGAGGCCTAAGCCTGCCCACCCAGGCCGCCTGAGGAGCAGGGCCACAGCCGGGGAGAGGGAGGCGTGGCCTCGCCCCGCCCCGGGGGCAGTGGAGCGGAAGCTCTGGTCTAGGGCGTCTCTGCGGAGTCCTGCTGCTCACTGCGTGGCCGTGCCCTGTCTGTGCAGGCAGGACAGAGCAGACCCTCCCCGGCCAGGGCAGGGAGGTCGCAGTGGGACAGCCCACGGGCCGTTCGCTGCAGGTCTGGACATTGTGAGTCATGGGCCCCTTGGGAATTGAATGAAAATTTGGACTTTCTCCCCAGGAAAAGGCAAACTGCCATCATCTTATAGGTTTCATGTGAACCCCTGGCAGGGAACTGGGGTGTGAGAATCACCCAGTGCATGGAGTGGACGCCTAGACTGGCAGCCTGGCCCACGGTTCCCTCTGAAACTGCTCCCCACGAAAATGCAGCAAGGTGGAGCACATACACAGGCTCTAATGCACGTTGCTGTCTAAGGCTCTCGGCCCCATTTCCTCAACCTTATGACCTACAGAGCCACGATTTCTTCTTGGGGGGTGACAAAAATGTTCTAAAATTAGGTTACAATTTTGTGCATATACTAAGAGCCATGGAATTGTGCACTTCGAAGGGGTGAACTTGATTGACGGCAGCCCCTCCTGACAGCCCTGCTCTGACGCGCGGCGCGGGGCTCTGCCATGCTCTCCAGGGCAGCGGTGGGTCTGTGAGGGGCCAGGAACAGCTCTGCCCTCAGGTCTGGAGCACAGACTCGGGAGTCAGACGATCTGGGGAGGAGCTCTGGCTCTGCTACTTACAACTATGTGACTTCGGGCAAGTTATGTAACTTCTCTGTGTCTCAGTTTCTTCTGTATAGTAATAGCATCTACATCACAGGGTGGTTATGAGGATTACCTGGGTACGTGCATGGAAAGCACTTAGAGCAGTGCCTCCCACATGGGAAGTTCTAGGAAAACAACAGCCATGCTGTCTATTACTGTGGCTGCCGTCCCGTTGAGGAGGCTGGCCTCCTTCCCTGGTGTCTGGCGCTGGAGTGAGAGAGACTGAGGAAGTGAGCTCTGACCGTCCTTCAGAGCAGCCGGGGCAGAGAGGG
The DNA here is from genome assembly GCF_036850765.1 of Saccopteryx bilineata. NCBI lineage: Eukaryota > Metazoa > Chordata > Mammalia > Chiroptera > Emballonuridae > Saccopteryx > Saccopteryx bilineata. Next base: position 52,685,482 of record NC_089497.1, read on the forward strand.
GGTGTGGTGGGGTTCCCCACCTGCAGCAGGCCCTGCTCGCCCAGCCCGGGGCAGAGAGGGGGCGGGGTGGGGGTCTCCACCTGCAGCAGGCCCCGTTTGCCCAGTACCTCGGGGAAGTTGCAGTTGGGCCAGGTACTGCCGCAGAAGCCCCGCTCGTCCCCCAGGCTGTAGTTGACAGTCGACTCCACCACGTGGCACGCATTGACCTGGCTGGTGCTGATGTTATGTTCATCTGCCAGGCAGCCGAACAGGTCCTTGGAGTTGCACATGAACTGGGGCAGAGGAGGCGAGGGTCAGCCAAGGGGACCAGGCCCGGGCAGCCCATCTTCACAGGACACTGAGTGCCTGGTCACTCTCTGTCTTGGGTGCAGCCCGCTACGGGCCCAGGACAGCAGAGGAGCCTGGAAGAGGCTGAGAACCCTGCGCCCGGGGGGGGGGGGGTCCTAAACATCCCTGGGGGTTTCCAGCATCTCTCTAGCTCCTCCAGCTGTGAGAGCCTTTGGAGACCTGATGCGAAACCCAAAGAAGAACCAGGGTCCGGGAAGGCACTCCTCGCAGCCCCTGCTTGTGGGGTACAGGGTTCCACCAGCATTCACCCCATGGGGCTGGGGAGGCCCCGGGGGAAGTGAAACCACTCACCATGTTGACAACAGCCGCCAGGAACACCAGGATGATGGTGAACACCCCTACCAGGGTGCTGTTCATCTTGGACCTCACAATCTTTCTGGAGAGGGTCTGCAAAGGGGTTGGGAAGAGCTGCAGGGGTGGGGAGAGAGAGAGAGAAAAAAGAATTCAGTGGGCGTGCCACAAACTGCGGTAGAACCAGATCTTCCGCGTAACCCAGGGTCCTTCCTGAATGCACTCCCAGCGTGCAAGCCTCCAGCCCAGCCCCACAGCCCCACAGCAGCCCGGGGTCCACAGCTGGCCAGGAGCGGGTCTACCTGGGGATCTCACAGGTGGGAGAAGAGGACGGAAATAAGAGGGAAAAGATGCTATCTTGACCCCAACAGGGAAGCAGAGGAAAAAGCACTTGAACCTGCTGTGTGAATTCTGCCACCCCCCTCTGTCTGTCATGCATAAATGGGGAGGGACAGCAGGGGGCAGCTGAGTCATGGAGGGTCAGAGGTTCCTTGGAAGAAGGGAGCTGTGGTCTGAGACTCAGAGAGGGCCTGGTGTCTGGAGGAAGGGGTGAGCTGGTGAGAAGAGGGCAGAGTTGTGTGTGAGGACAGGCCGTGGACAGCAGATTCAGTGAGCCTTTTTCAGCATTTCAGCCATTTCCCTCACCTAACCCTCCTTCAACCAGACAGTCGTCTGTCCACTCAGAGGCCCACTGCGATTCTAGTAACTATGTGGTCAGGGTCCACCAAGTCCAGTAAGGTTGGCCTTGTCCATCATGTCCTCCTATACCCCAACCAGCGTAAAGATGCTGGCAGACCCAGGGAAGTGGGAAGTACCCAAATGTCCATCAATTTAATGCAGAGATAAGCACAATGTGATCTACCCCTACAACGGAACACTGTTCGGCCATAAAAAGGGATAGAGAACTGTTACATGATGGCATGACATGGATAAACCTTGAAAATATGCTAAAAAAAGAAGTCAATTTCAAAAGGCAACATATTATATGATTCCATTTGCATGAAATGTCTGGAAAAGGCAAATTCATAAAGACAGAAAGTAGAGTAGAAGTTGCCGGGGGCTGTGGGCATCGAGGGATGGGCAGTGATTGCCGAGAGGTGTGGGGTTTCTTTTGGGGGATGATGACAATGTTTTAGAAACAGACAGGGATGATAGTTGCACAACTTTATGAATATACCAAAAGCTACTAAATTATGATTTCATTGATCTTTACAAAATGGATTTTATGATTATGTAGATTACATCTAAATGAAGCACCTAGTAAAAAATGCTGCTCTGCCTCTTGCTCACTGTCTACTCCTGGGGAAGTCATTCATGGCTGCGAGCCTCAGTTTCCTTATCAATAAAATAAGGAACATCTATTTCCCAGCGTGGCTATGAAGACGCAGTGAAATGATGCGTTTGAAAGTGCTTTGTAAACTGTCAAATTCAATAGACATTAGTAGTCAATATCTGCATTTTAAAGAGCTATGCTGCCAGTAAGAATGAAAGTCTCTGCTTCCTATGAAAGGAAATTTTGGCTTCACAGCTGGGGAAAGTGTCTGGCACTAGCATCAGGCTCTCACTCTGAAACAATATGACAGATGGTTTCTAATCTCTGCCTGCTCCAAATTTTGCCACTCCATTCTCCACCACCACCCATGATACTTAAATCATTTTAGTTCTGGTCACCTTATGCATCAGCTGAAGGGCTTCCTTCATTATCCTGCAGTAATCAATGATTGGAGCTGGGTATGGACATGGGTTGCCTAGCAAAAGAGGACCAGGATCCCCAAGGGGGCCACCCAGAGGGCAGGAGAAGAACTGCAGGCTTTAAAAAAATACAATCTAGAAAATGACATTCTAACATCTAATGAATGATTGAATGTTAATACACTGGCTTGCTACAAGCTGGTTTCCCTTGTCACTCTTTCAAAAGACCCACTCTTGGCTTTAAAACCTCACCAAGAACCCAGGAATTGCTGCTTTTTGAAGTCTCCAGAAGATGTGACATCCTGCCCTGCAAGCGGTTTATAGAGTATTTCATCTCCTGTAATCAAAAAGTTCATCTGCATGTTGCCTGACCAGTGGTGGTACAGTGGATAGGGCATCAACCTGGGACACAGAGGTCCCAGGTTCAAAACCCTGAAATTGCCAGTTTGAGTGCGGGGTCATCCCATGGTTGCCGGCTTAAGCTGTTGCTGGCTTGAGCAAGAGATTACGGCCATAGCTGGAGCCCTCCGGTCAAGGCACATATGAGAAAGCAATCGATGGGCAACTAAAGTGTTGCAGCTACAAGTTGGTGCTTCTCATCTCTGTCCCTTCATGTCTGTGTTTCTCTCAAAAAAAACAAAAAACAAAAAAAGTTCACCTGCATGTTGACCGTAAGTCCCACCTTGAAGGGACCCCAGCATGGAGGGTAACACTCTTCACATGGGCGAGACCTCCTTGCAGAGCTGTCGCACAGCTGCGGGCAGATATGGGGAAGCATTTCTTGTGGCAGAATATTGCATCTGTGCAAACCAACTGCTCGATGCCTGCTCACAATCAGAGCTCAGAAAAAGAATCAATTAAAAAAAAATCCAAACCAGTACATTTTCAGTCTAATTAATTCAAGTCAATTCAATATAAAAACAAGAGTGGGGACATAATTAATAAACCATGACTGGTGAGGGACAGTTTTGGTCATGGCCTCTCTGAAAGTCACCAGGCAAATCAATGACTGCCCTGGGGCCTGGGCTCCCGTCTGTGATGTGGAGTCTGGGTGCTGCAGAGATGAAGAAGGGGTGAAATCTGATGGCAAAGCTTAAGAAAACAGCCTTTTTTTTTTTGGCAAGGAGCTGATACTCTTTCTTCAGAAAAAGAATATTTTAAAAGATACGAAAATTTCAGAGGCCAAACCAAGGCAGGCAGAAGCTGACCAGGCTTCATACCACGGCTTTATCCCGGGCTGCTCAGGGGTCAGCTGGACATCTGGACACAGGCAGTGTCCTGGGGGGAAGGGCTGTGGGCTCTGGAGGCAAGCACCGTCTGGGCGTAGACCCCAGCTACACCACTTCCCACGCCCGGCACTGGGGACAGCCGCGTCAGGAACCTCTCTGAGCTTTATTTTCTTCATTTTGAAGCAGATGTCATAAAATCCCCCTTAGGGGCTCAGGCAGCACAGCCCAACGTGGCACAGCTGGGAGCTGGGCCCTGGACTTCCTGACTCAGAAGCCACTGAACACGTGTCTGGCAACAGCACACCCTCTCCCTGACAGACAAAATGTGCCCCTGAGCATGCTGCTGGAAAGGTGCGGGTGGGAGATTCAAAGTCCTCACAGGACAGAAGACACTGTAAGAGGGGAGAGGTACTGGTAGTGTAGTAAGGCCCTGTTTTAGACCCTATGGGTGGCAGTCAGGTGGAGTGACAGAAAGACAGTCAGCAAGGCGAGACTCAGCCACATTCAGGCTGTGGGACAAAGAGAGGCTTTCTGGTGACTGTACAGAGTACAGAGCCTAAAGCTCTGCTCACGGTTCCCAGGAGCTCAGACAACCGAGTCCCAGGGGTCAGTGGATGCAAGCAAAGAGGGAGCCGGCGGCCTGGAGAACGAGGGAGATAAACACACATGGGGAGAAGTATGTGGCCGAGTCCTCCTTCTGGGCCCATCTGTACCCAAGTCCCGAACTGCAGGAGAGGAGTCTGGCCTTCTGAGTGAGGACGTGCCCCTGAGCCACAGTAAAGGCAGGGGACCCAGACCAGCCTGTGGAAGGAAGAGAGCCACACTCATCCCACCCACTTGGTAGTGGTGGCAGCACTGTGGGGGGAGGCCTGGGCTGCTTCACAGGTGAGGGGGCAGAAGCTACAGGGAAACGGATGGACAGTCAGCGCTGGCCCCGGGGGGAAGGAGGGGCTGTGCTCAGGAGATGTGAGCGAGTTCACTGTCCCTGGAGGTGATCAAGCAGAGGCTGGCCCATCTCTTGCAGGGTTATCACAGGGGGAGTCCAGCCTCAGGTGGTGTGCCTGGGCCGCCTCATTGCTCGGCCCTTTCCGGTCTGAACTTCTCTGAGGCTGTGGACCACGTGTGATGGCAGGAGGGGATGGAGGACAGTTTTCCCTAGGAAAGCAGCTCTGGGGCCCAGGGCAGCACCGGTGCCAGGGGAGGGGAGGAGAGGCCTGTGCAGGCTCAGACAGCATGGCATCGCCAGGAGGGAGGGCTCAGGGGATGGCCCCGAGGGCAAGGCGTCCCGGAGACAGCAGGGCTCCGCAGGGCGGTCGATGCGCTCTGGCAGCGAGACCAGGCAGGACTCGGGGACAAGATGAAGACCAAGGCACCGAGCTCGCCTCAGCGCGACAGCCAGGCTGTGTGTGGACTGGCCAGCGGAGTCAGGGGAGGAGCAGACAGACCCGAGACGGACAGGCAGCCGTCCTCAGGAAGCAGGGAGTGAACGCCTGCCCGCGGACAGACCCCCCGAACGGCACCCGGCAGCGGACCACTGACTCAGTCTACGCTGCCTTCACGTTTCTCTCTTCAAACAGGTTACAGATATGGGCAGTTTGAGAAAGTAAGTCCGAGTGTTTGGTGGATGTGGAGAAGCAAGTACCATAAAGAAAGCCTGAGTGACAGAACTGTGTGGCTCTGGCTCCGTGGAGCCCGTCTCGCCGGGGTCACCTAGGCACTGACAGGGGCATGAAAAAGCCACGCCGTGACTTCTGAGAAACTGTGGGGATAAGATGAAAGCTCTGAGTGCTGGCAAAGGGCCAGTGTTTCCCGAGGAAAAACAGAACGACGGGGAAAATTCTAGCCCAGTCAGCTTCATGGCAATCCCTGCGAAGGTGCAGTCAGCTGCCTCAGCCAGCCAGGCGCGACAGTGCTAGCGACAAGCCCGCCCCTCCGTCCGGAAAGGAGGGCTGGTCTGCCCCGCCCCGCGGACACCCACAGGGAGAATTGCCCCTCTAGGTCTTAATGTGCAAAGTGAACCGGCAGCAGGAAGGAAGAATGGAGAATGATGAAATGGAAGAGGAGTGCATAGTACAAGCAACTTCTCAGGTTCAGGTCTACTTTCCAGAAAGTCACTAAATGCTGAGAAGGTGGGTGATCAAGAAGCTGGGAGATGAGGTCACAGCCAGAACCTCAAGGTGGGTATGAGTGTATATGCAGCTCCTGGCCAGATCAGCAGGTTCTGGACCTGATAAGCCATGGAGTATTTTTTCCTAAACAAATTCTTTACAGAAGCTCTACTCAGTGGTAGTCAACCTGGTCCCTACCGCCCACTAGTGGGCATTCCAGCTTTCATGGTGGGCGGCAGCGGAGCAACCAAAGTATAAATAAAAAGATAGATTTAACTATAGTAAGGTGTTTTATAAAGATTTATTCTGCCAAACTTAGCGAAAATCCGACAGAAAGTACTTGGTAAGTAATTATTTTTATATGCTTTAACTTGCTGTAACTCTGCTTTATAAATTTTATAAAGTAAAGTTACTTCCCTACTTTATAAATCACCATTACTGTAGAACCAGTGGGTGGTTAGAAAATTTTACTACTAACAGAGATACAAAAGTGGGCGGTAGGTATAAAAAGGTTGACTACCCCTGTGAATCTACGTTTATAATAGGGGTCGGGAACCTATGGCTTGCAAGCCAGATATGGCTCTTTTGATGGTTGCATCTGTCTCGCAGACAAATCTTTAATAAAAAAATAATGTTAAAAGTATAAAACATTCTCATGTATTACAATTCATTCATTTCCTACCACTCAGGCTGGAGCCAATCACAGCTGTCCTCTGGGACAACACCAAATTTTTATTGGATAATGCATAACGTACACAGGTGGTTGTATGGCTCTCACGGAATTACATTTAAAAATATGTGGCATTGGCCCTGGCGGGTTGGCTCAGCGGTAGAGCGTCGGCCTGGCGTGCAGGGGACCCGGGTTCGATTCCCGGCCAGGGCACATAGGAGAAGTGCCCATTTGCTTCTCCACCCCTCCCCCTCTTCTTCCTCTCTGTCTCTCTCTTCCCCTCCCGCAGCCAAGGCTCCATTGGAGCAAAGATGGCCTGGGCGCTGGGGATGGCTCCTTGGCCTCTGCCCCAGGCGCTAGAGTGGCTCTGGTCGCGGCAGAGCGACGCCCCGGAGGGGCAGAGCATCGCCCCCTGGTGGGCATGCCGGGTGGATCCTGGTTGGGCACATGCGGGAGTCTGTCTGATTGTCTCTCCCCATTTCCAGCTTCAGAAAAATACAAAAAAAAAAAAAAAAAAAAAAAAAAAAAAAAGTGGCGTTCATGGCTCTCTCAGCCAAAAAGGTTCCCAACCCCTGGTTTATAAGATGGGAAAGCCACCAACCCTGGCTGGAGGTGTGGCTAGGTGGGGGGTTAGCTGGGGGCAGGAAGTGGACACTCCGCCCACCAGCCTCCCCATGACCGCGGTCTCCTCGGAATTGTCAGGAAAATCACTGGGCTGGATAAAGAAACGGAGAACAAGCTTATCAAATATGACATTGATTACGAACTAGGGAGATTCAATAAAACAAAAAGGCAGGAATGCTTCTCATAAATAATCTCAAACAGTGGTGAAAAGAATTAGACCAAAGTACTAATTCAAATTGGCCAGAGCAGGTGGAGGTGGAGGGGGCGGGGCCTCCTCTTTTCTTCCCCCCTGACTCCTCCTCCTCCTCCCCCACCATCAGGTATACGCACAAATCAGAGAACCCAAACCAAATGAAGTCAGCGTAGCCCAGGTTTACCCAAGCAGCAAACAGAAAAGAGAGAAATCTAGGTTCCGGTTTAAAAACTGCAGACTACATAGAACTTTGATTCTGATTTGAAGAGACAGAGTAAGTGCCTCGAACGGACGAACAATGACTTTGTCTCAGTTTAACAACTTAAAAAGAGAAAAGATTCTTTTGGGGGTTCCGAAAAAAAGGTTTAAGAGGCCTTTTTAGCTATGGTGTACTTTTTTTTTTAAGGTTGCTACAGCAACCCCACTCTTTTTATTGTGGTAAAAGATATATGACACAAAATGTGCCATTGTAGTCATTGTGCGGTGTCTAATTCAGTCACACTCCTTCACAGGCACCGTGCCGTGCCACCATCACTGTCGTCTACTTCGGTACAAACCTCTACACCTATCAGGCCACAACTCCCTAGTCCCCCTTCTTCCAGCCCGGCACCCTGTAATCTACTTCCTGTCTCTAAGATACAGCCTCTAGCTAGAATCATCCAATACATATTCTTTTGTGTCCAGCTTCTCTCAATTAGCATAATGTCTTCAAGGTTCGTCCATGGTGTAGCATGTGTCAAAACTTCGCTCCTTTTTACGGGTAGACAATGTGCTGTTGTACACACGTATCACTTTGGTTTCTCTGTTCACCTGTTGATGGACACTTGGGTTGTTTCCACCTTTCCCCTATGGTGAATATGTGATGTGTTCTTATCGTCCTGAGATGAAGAAAATGGGACTTCCCACTGGGGAAGAAGCAGGCTGGGGGTGGTTTGGGAGAGGCGTGACACTGCAGGAAGGCACGAGAGGCAGGAGGTGACTGAACACAGAGCCTTGCGTGGCAGCAAGTGGAGGGGCAGGGAGCCAGGGTTAACCCCTGCTGCAGCAAAGGCACCGGCCTCAAACACGCCTCAACTCGCCATGTGACCTCAGTCCACCTGCCCCTCTCCGGCCACCCACCTCTGCACCTGCTCCGGGGAAGGGCTGCACCACCCCAGATAATTCCAGTTCTCACAACCAGTCCACCAAGACCTTAACCATCAGGTGAATAAATCATTAGAAAGATAAAGGGGACTTTGGAGGTCACAAAGGTCAAGCCCTTTGAAAGAAGAACGTGGTACCCACTGCAGAGTGCAGGGAGTGATACCAGGGCCTGGCACCACCACGCCCCTCCCCCCAGGGGGCTTGGCTCTGAGTGAGTGTCAGGAGCAGAGACATGGGGACAGCAGAAGCTGGGGAGGGCTTGTGCCTCCCGGGGACAGAGTGCTCTCTGGGACCAGGCTGGTCCCGTCAGGGAATTCTGAAAACACCAGGGAAAGTAATGAGGGAAACGTTTAGTGGACAAGGCAAATGGGAACCCGAATGCTTTCTGCAATAGGACCAGAACAGCCTGGGCCCTTCGCAGAAAAAAGCTGACTGGGGGCACAGCATGCCCAAGGTGGGAGAGCCTGGCCTGGGGGTGGCACAGTGGGTAGAGTGGTGACCTGGAACGCTGAGGTCGCTGGGCTGAAACCTGGGCTTGCCCGGTCATGGCACATATGAGAATCAACCAATAAACAAATAAAGTGAAGCAAATATGACTTCATACTATACTTCTCGCTATCCCCCCTCTGTAAAATCAATAAATAAAATCTTTAAAAAAAAAAAAGAAGGAGTCAGAGAAAAACACAGGACAGGGTCTCACGTCCACCTTACTGGCTGGTGGCCCCACCTGAAACACTGAACCACGCTGGGCCACCCCCTTGTCTACATGATGAGCAGCTCCAAAGCCATCATCTCCTCCGTCCTCTCCGGGGCCAGTGCCAGGGTACATGGGGACACTGAAGGGGGGTCAAGAGGTCACTTCCACACTCATTCTTTCAGCAAATGTTTACTGACCACTGCTTCATGCCAGACATTGTACTAGGTGTCTTTCCTCCATCCCACGTGATACCGAAGGGACGACAAAAGAGGGAGCGACACCATCTTCTTGTTGCAAAGATCTGCAGAGGCTGACAACACAGGTGAGGCTCTGCTGGCCGACCACACCTGCAGTCTAGCTTGCTGCCACTGCCAGGCAAGCACCGTGATCCAGCACCACGCAGCCCTGACCCCAAGTGGGACTACTAGGCTGCAGGAAGGGTCCCTATCCATGGGCTGGGAAGGAAGGGACGCTGGTGTCATGGAAGAGGTGGGGCTCAGGTGTCAGCCACACTCACCTTCACGCAGGAGTAGATCACGGACACAAATACCACCAAGGTCAACAGCACGAAACAGGTCAGGTAGAAACTCAACATGAACACGGAGCTGGAAGAAGAGAGGAGGTGGGGAATCGGAATCCTGGGTGAACTTGTTGAAAGATGACAGGGATGGCGGTGGAGTCACGTCCAGGTGACAGGGCAACAGCTTCTCCGGGGCCTGGCCCTGCGAGCAGGCTGCAGGTGTCCGTCTTCACGGTTCTCCAGGGCTGGGGCTCTAAGAGCCCCTGGGGAGAAGCAGAAGTTGCTCTATTTCCCCTGCTCCCCTGCCCAGGCTTTGCTAGCCCCTGACTCACTCACAAGGGCTCACAAAGCCTTGCGAACTGATTCAGGACCCTCCCCTGTGACAGTCTCGCTCCTGCCCTTCCGACCTTCCTGCACCTTCCTGGGGGCGCAGCAGCCCGCAGGGTGAAGAATGGAGAACCAGAGAACCCAATGACACCTGCTCAATAGTTTGCCTAATTCTTAGCTATCCACAGACTCTCTGCATTTAGCTTGGAAAGACCCATTTTAAAAATCACTTGGGGCCCTGGCTGGTTGGCTCCATGGTAGAGCCTCAGCCCAGCATGTGGATGTCCTGGGTTCAATTCCCGGTCAGGGCACACAGGAGAGAAGTGATCATCTGCTTCTCTACCCCTCTTCCTCCCCTCTGTCTCTCCCTCTCTCTCTCTCTTCCCCTCCCACAGCCATGGCTAGATTGGTACAAGTGCATTGGCCCTGGGCACTGAGGATGGCTTCCTGGAGCCTCCATCTCAGGCACTAAAAATAGCTTGGATGGGAGCATGGCCCCAGATCGCAGATGGGCAAAGCATTAGACCTAGACGAGGGTTGCTGGGTGGATCCCAGTCAGGGCACATATGGGAGTCCGTCTCTCTATCTTCCCTCCTCTCACTTGGAAAAGAAGAAAAAAATCACTTGGTTATTTCCTCCAAGCAGCCACGCATGGCTTTCTTGATAGGTAACTATGAAGGCTGAAAACTGATTGGATAAACAGCCATCATATATAGAAATGCATTTGTCAGCAGCTCAACCAGTCATGTGTCCCTTTGAAGGGCAGAGTCCTTGAACCCTGTCCCCTCCCCACTGCCAGGCCCCACAAAGTCTGCTCAATTTTTGCTCTCCTATTAGCCATTTTAACAACCACCACCACCATCTCAAGGATCGCCCACTGCCCTCCTTGCAGAGGCAGAGCCCAGGTGATCTTAACGTCTACTGGGGGCTGGACTCCTCAGACAGAAGAGCTGCAAGTGACCTTCCATCCGGAACCTTCCACTGGCCCTCCTGGGGCAGAGCTGGCCATGGCTAAGGCACACCCCACCGTATCACAGGAGGCCACAGAAATTCCTTCTCTTTCAGGGAGTGTGAGTGGCCTGGGGACGCCAGCCGCTGTTAGCGGGTTAAAAGGCAGGTAACCGGCTTGAGAAGGCAGGGACATCGCCAGGGAGGCATTCACACGGGGCCTTTGTTCCAGGCCCCAGGAAGCCAGCACCCGCCTGCCTTGACAAACAGAACAAGGGGAGAGCCCACGCCTCAGAGGGAAAGAAAGGCCTTTAAAGTCACTTTTCAGGCTTGCACAGAGAGAAGACGTCTGGAGAATGACCTCTGTCAATGCCTGAACAGCTTGGAGCTGTGGCCCAAGCATGGAGCAGCTGCTGGCAGAGCAGGTGGGGGGAGCCCAGTGCCAAGCCATGCTGCAGGAAAGAGTGGCAGAGGCGGGACTGTGCACCCAGATGGAAAGGACTTCATCTGCAATGGGACACAAAGTCTAGGTTGCTTATTTATACTTATAGCTCCACTTCATGGGAGCCATAAGTATAAATAAGGACCCATGATCCCAGCAGCTCTGCACAGCCTCCCTGCAGGGGGCAACAGGCACCAGCTGCATAACCAGGGTGCAGCTGGCGGCTCGAGCCCCGCGGTATCCTGACAGTCCCAGCAGATAAAAAGTGAGAGCCATCTCTTCAGCAAGTGTCATTAAAAATAAAAGGTGTTGAGCCTGACCAGGTGGTGGTAAAGTGAATAGAGCATTGACCTGGGACACTGAGGATCCAAGTTCAAAACCCCGAAGGTCGCCAGCTTGAGCACAGGGTCACCAGCTTGAGTGAGGGATCATAGACATGATCTCACAGTTACTGGCTTAACCCAAGGTCGGTGGCTTGAAGCCCAAGGTCGCTGGCTCAGCTGGAGCCCCCCAGTCAGGGCACATAGGAGAAAACAATCAATGAACAACTAAGGTGCCGCTACTATAAGTTGATGGTTCTTGTTTCTCTCCCTTCCTGTCTGTCTGTCCCTCTTTCCCTCTGTCTGTCTCTCTCTCTCAAAAAAAAAATGAAATAAATTAAAAGGTGTTGAGTAATAAGGCATGTCAGTGTCATGTACCTGCTGACATGATGCACTGAGAAGAACACATCACTTCTCTGGAATTCTTGTCAAAAAGCATAATCTCAATCTCATCATAAGAAAACATCAGACCAATCCACGTGGAGAGACATTCTGCAAATTAACTGGCCATGACTCATCAAAAGTGCCAAGGCCATGAAAGACAACGAAAGGTTGAGAAAGGATCATAGACTAGTGGGGACTAAGGAGGTATAACAGCTCATTCAACATGGGGGCCTAGACTGGCTCTTGGACCACAAAAGGCCATTCAGGCTTTCTAATAAAATTAGAATATGGTCGTAGATTAGTCAGGAGGATCATTACCGTGCCAACTTCCTGGGCTTGACTATTCCACTTAGGTTATGTAAGTTGTCAACATTAGGGGTGGTATAAACCAGAGGTAGTCAACCTGGTCCCTACCGCCCACTAGTGGGCGTTCCAGCTTTCATGGTGGGCGGTAGCGGAGCAACCAAAGTATAAATAAAAAGATAGATTTAACTATAGTAAGTTGTTTATAAAGATTTATTCTGCCGAACTTAGCGAAAATCCGACAGAAAGTACTTGGTGAGTAATCATTATTATATGCTTTAACTTGCTGTAACTCTGCTTTATAAATTTTATAAAGTAAAGTTACTTCCCTACTTTATAAATCACCATTACTGTGGAACCAGTGGGTGGTTAGAAAATTTTACTACTAACAGAGATAGAAAAGTGGGCGGTTAGGTATAAAAAGGTTGACTACCCCTGGTATAAAGAAACTCTCGTAATACTTAAGTAACTTTTCTGTAAGTCTGCAACCATTTCAAAATGAAAAACAGAGGTGTCAGGGTAAGGGGACGTTTCTAGATTAAGTTAGACTTCTAAGACATAATAACCAAACACAACCAGTGGGGCCTGAGTAGATCCTGGCTCTGAATAAACTAAGAGTGGGAAACATTTTGGAAATTTGAACATGAACTTGGTATTAGAAGATTACAGAAAACTGGTGTTAATTTTTTTTGGTGTATAAGGCAATATGGTTAAGAAGAAAAATGTTCTTAAAATAGGTGTATAATAAGGTTTTTAAAGGCAAAATGTCCTTATGTCTAAAATTTACTTTAAAAAATAAAACAAAAAAATGCAAAATATTAACAATTGTTTTATTTAAGGAATGGACATTAATTATATTAGTTTACCTTGTGTGTTTGAAATACTACAAAATAAAGTTAAAAATATGTATATCTACATGCACACGTACACATATATGTTCTCATGCACACGCACGTACACACACAGAGCAGTTTCTGTTCTCATCCAGGCAGGACCCTACTGTGAATGACTAACACGTTGTTTCCAAAAGCCCGCTGCCACTCAGAGCGGTCCTCCAGGCAGCCGCAGCCTCTCAGCGACACAGCCAGTCCTCAGAAGAGTTCAGGAGCATCTCTTTGAGATGCTCTTCAGAACCTAAAATCCATTCTTAGAAATACTCAGAGTAGCAAAAAACCTTTATCTTTTGAAGACGTATTGATTTTTTTTTTTTTTTTGCAAGAACCAAAGGTCACGCAGAAACGAGTCTGGTGAAGACTCTGGGTGATTCCACGGGCACCAGTGTGTGGATTCAAACGGGATGAGACGAGAGAGTGGGGAGGCATCTCCCATGTGGCTGGGCAGTGCCCAGACCAGAGACGTTTCTACCCTGAAAATGAGCACATGGACACCCTGTCACGGACACCCGGCTTCCAGGTCCCATCGAGGACACATTTGGAAACTTCTCTCCTTATTGAGTAAGTTCAGCCCAGACTCCTGCCTCTGCTCTGCTCCATGACCTCCCCTCACCCCCCCTGGGGTCCCTGTGGCCAGAGGAGGGGCCTCGGGTACTTACTGGGGCACGATGGTGATCTGGACAAAGCAGATGAAGAGGAAGACGAGCGAGGCACACCCCACGTAGGCACCGAAGCGGTCATCCACCTGCTTGGAGTACTGAGAGGACATGGGCAGAGTGAGGGGCGGAGGCACCAGCCCTGCTGCTCCAGTCCCACGCCACCCAGACTCAGCCGCAGCCCACTCCCAGGACGCGAGGACCCGAGAACCAGTCATAACCTAGCTCTCGAGAAAACAATCCAAATCACCGTAAGGTGCCAGCAGTGGGGAGAGGAGCTGCACTGCATCAACCGCTTTCTGCAGCCCAGATCACCATGAGAGTAACTCGTAATGATCACGGCTAAAGTCGCGGAGCCCCATCTGCACACGCCATCATGCACTTCACAAGCACACCAGGAAGTAGGGAAAGGACTTTCTACTTCGGAGATGAGTAAACTGAGGCTCAGAGAGGTCACAAGACTTATCCAAAATCACTCAGCTCATCTCCAAGGTCCTGACCCCCAGCCCCAGCTCCTCCCGCACCACCAGCCTCACGGGCAGAGGCTGAGCCGGCGCGGAGTCACCCAGAGGAGGCGACCCGTGTGGGCTCCGTCACTGCCAGTAAGCAAAGTTCTCCTCCATTATTTCCCCTCCTAATTGGGTTTGCTTCATTGGATGATGACATGAGTTCACAGAAGCCCATTTTAACTGAATCCCAGGGAGACCCTCTTACACGGAGCAGAGACCCTGAACCAGGACAGGTCCGGCTCTGTCACTGCTTCCCTGGGGGGCCCAGAGCACACCTACTAGAGCAACTACTTTGAGTTTTAGCTCTCTCGGTCACAATTCAAGGAGATGGGACAAAGAAATTTTGACTGCCCCTTCCAATGTAATACTTTGAGGTTCCAAGTAGCTAGGTGGTCCATTGGTAATGATCACATAATAATAACAGAGCAAAACTAATACAAATAGCAACCAACATTTATTGACCATATACTATGTGGCAGACTCTGTTTTATGCGTTTTACACATATGACCCTTTGAAGTAGGTATGCTAAGTATCTCCATTTTCCAGTTAAGGAAACTGAGGCACAGGAGTTTAGATCCCTTCCAAACAAAGTGGTCTCCCTAAAATGCCCCCCTCCTGGGTGGTGCAGCATCCGAGCTGGGAGGACCGAGGTGACGGTGAGGAGACAGGGAGGGAGGGAGCGGCCTGCTGCCTGGCTTCCCTCCTGCTGACCCCGGTTCTGCCGGGGGCCCCCTTCCCACCCTGGGGGCTCTACCTTCTTCTCTAAGTCAGGCTCCCTGAAGGTCAAGAGGAACTTGCGAACGTGCTCAGACCGCAGCCTGTCTATGCTCCTGGCATCAATGGCGCGGCCCAGAAACTCGTCCACTTCGTCCTCAGGGTTGGCGCTTTCCTGGGCATTCCTGGAGAGCAAGAGGTACAGGCACAAGACAGTATGACCAGCAGGGGGCGCTGCCAGAGGGTGGCTCTTCCCAGGCCTGGGGACCATGAGAGAGGCCCAGCACCTGCCCAAGATCAGCCCTAATAAGGGGTGGGGCAGCTGAGATTGAGAGCAGGACAGCCAGAAGCACGAGTCTCCCCCGTGGCAACTGCACACACGTGTAGAAAACTGCCTAAGCTCAGACCCCGCAGCTGGAGGGCCTCACTGGTGACAGGCTTTTCTGACTTCATCGATGTATTAGTATATCATCATAGTGATGTGAGTTATTATGGAAGGTTTCCCTGTTTTCTCCCCACAGGTTAACAGTCTCTGCCCCTTATTCTCTGGCTGTGCCATCATCCAGAAATGAGGGCCGAAATCAGGAGGTGAGACCTCTGCCAGAGGGACTGCGTGTTTTCACCTGGCTCCGGCACTCTCTGGGAAGCAGGTCTCATGGTTTGAGTGCTGAACTGAAAACCCTATTTCTCAGGGTGAAGCCCAGTCCTCGAGTGAAATTTCTGACAGTCCCTGAAGACTGGAAAGTGGAAGAGAAAGAGGACACTCCCTCAGAACACTGGACGTGGCCAGGCGCTTCATGTGAGCACTGTGCAAGGCCTGCACTTTCTTGAGATCTGCACACACGTGCCGGTGCACATGCATGTAGAGTGTGTCGTTATGTGTGCGCACACGTGTGCGTGCATGGAGTGGAGAATATATATGGGCACCGCCCCGACCCAGCCCCTCTGCCGGACAGCTGGCTCCTGGCTGCCCTCTCTCAGCTGCCGTGGGCTCTGGACTCTCCGTCGGGCCTGTGTGTGGGCTCCTTCCCCAGGGAGTGTGGGGAAACAAGGCTATGCAGCAGATTCAAAGACATCCCCTAAGCCAATGGAGAAGAAATAATGAAGGGCAGATTACTCACTTGTCCTTGGGGTCTTCAAAGCCCTAAAGAGGGACAGAGAAAGCAGAGGAGCATGAGGACAGGGCAGACTGGACACAGAGGCTCCTAGAGCCAGGGCTGTAGGCAGGGGGCAGCTCATTCCCTCACAGTTCACCAAGCAGCTTGGACACGGACAGGGTTGTCACTCAGTAGTGCCCCCATCCCTCCCTCCCTCCCTCCTTCCCTCCCTTCCTCTCCCTTCCTCTCCCCTCCCCTTCCCCTCCCCGGCTTTTGGTGACCACGGCCAGGTTCTTCCTATGGGACAGGCTCTGTGCTGGATGCTAGGGGTGCACTGTGCTTTCATTTCATCTGCTGGCAAAATCCATGTCTAAGCTCTTCCTATCCTCACGTCCAACTCAGCATATGCCCCAAACCTCCCAAACCTCCCCCACCTCTCCTGGACCCTGGGCTCCGTGGGTCCTCTCCTAGTTCTGCCACTTGCTCAGGTGGAATTAGAGAAACCCCTACGCTGACTGACCCCCACGTGTGTGCATACGTGCATGCACACACCCACTCACCCCACGCCCACAGAGCACACAAAAAATCTCTCAGGAGTTCACAAGTTTTGACTTAAGAAAATTAAACTCTGGTTACTTACAACAGCCTTTCTAGTATCTGAGGACCAGTGTGTTCTTGCAAGGCCAGAGCTGGAACTCCCCTGGCCCTGGGTTTCACTACCGTTCTGATGTTCACACACCAGGGCAGAGGTGGGAGTGGAAAGTCCCTTATTGGGTGACAGACTCAAAGTCCTAATCAGAGTTCATCTATAAAGTCCACAGAGGGACAGCTGTGTGCCAGGGTCTGACCAGCTGTGGCAGAATGGAGGGAGGGTTCCCTACAACAGGAAGGGGTGGAATCTTGGAGGCAGTGGAGGAGGTGACAAGCAGCCCCAGGTCTGGCAGGTTGCCAGGACAAGGCTGGAGCATGGCCGCTCGTCCCTGGGGCCTAGCAGAGACCACACTGCTGGGCAAAGAGAGGGGTTGGCAAATGCTGGGTGAACCCAAACCCCAAACAAACACGTCTCTTCATTCCCACAGAGCACACGGCCTGAAAATACACAAAGCAGATTTATGTTGGTCCCCAGGAGCCAGCCGCTGGGCTCTGAAACAGATGTGGGGTCCACATGGCACTGAGGGGTTCTGTCTGTTCTGACCTGCCCCTTCTAACCTCCTCAGCTGAGGGTGCCCAGGGGCCTCGCAGCCTCTAGTGCCCAACTGTGGGCTCCAAGCTCTTCCCAGGCTGCCAGGCTCTTGTCGTCTGAGAACCCCTCCATCCAGGCCACAAGACCTAGCCCACTTCACTGTCCCAGCCCCCGGCTGGAGGAGCTGGTGTCACCCGAGAGAGATCCCCTGCTGCAGACCCGTGCAGGGTGTCCAGCACGGGCCTGCACGAGCGGGCAGCAGAGCCCAGACAGGCTGGCTCCCTGCGGAACTAACTCAGAGACGCCGGCCGCTGGAGCGGGCCCATGGCCAGGACGGCTTCACTCTGGGACTGAGAACACCGAGCTGTTTTATGCCTCTGCTGGTCTCTACAGCTCAAAAATACGATGGACATGGTTTTAATAAACCCGTTTCTGACTGTTCAGTGCTCTTCTGGTCATCTGCTGGGGCTGGTGTTTGGGCTGGGTCCATTCTAAGCACACTGGGGGCCGTGTTGGTGTGAAGAGCTCAGTATCTGCTTGGGGTGGAGAACTGACAGTCGGAGAACACTTTGGTCCATAAACCGTGGCAGATGGTCACTAAGGACACCATCCAGCACTCTGGGTTCAAGTCCCCTGAGCTGCTTACTAGTTCTAGGACAACGGTCCTCAGTCCAGCTACAAGGACCCTCAGATGAGTCCTTATGGTTTGTGCCTCAGCATTCCTGGAAAGTAGCTCAGCTCCAGGGGTTTTGTTTGGTTCCCAATTCCTCCCCTACAGACCTAAAGCAAAAGCAGAGGCTGTGGCCCATGTGCCTTGAGGTGCAGGCTTTGGTGTGCCAACCACTCTGGTGAGGCTGCAGCGCTTCCCTGGACCTGGTTGTATGACGCACACTTACCCTGCCAACCTTCTTCCTCCTCTTCTTTTTTTTAAGTGAGAGGAGGGGAGATAGTGAGACAGACTCCCACATGTGCCCCAACTGGGTTCCACCTGGCAATCCCCATCTGGGGCCAATGTTTGAGTACCAAGCTATTTTTAGCACCTGATGCTGATGTGCTCCAATGGAGCTATCCTCAGCGCCCAGGGCCACTCTCAAATCAATTGAGCCACTGGTTGCAGGAGGGGAAGGGGGTAGAGAGAAGCAGAAGGTTGCTTCTCCTGTGTGCCCTGACCAGGAATTGAACCTGGGATATCCATACCTCAGCCAATGCTCTATCCAGTAAGCCAACCAGCCAGAGACCCTGCCAACCTTCTTATTAACAAATAATAAACTAGGGACCTTACAACACTTGTGCCTAAACAGCAAAGCTCATCATTATACTCTATTAAAGTGGGGTTTTTGCTGTTGTGGTTTTTTACAGAGTCAGAGAGAGGGATAGATAGGGACAGACAGGAACGGAGAGAGATGAGAAGCATCAATCATCAGTTTTTCATTGTGACACCTTAGTTGTTCATTGATTGCTTTCTCATATGTGCCTTGACCATGGGCCTTCAGCAGACCGAGTAACTCCTTGTTCAAGCCAGTGACCTTGAGTCCAAGCTGGTGAGCTTTTTGCTCAAGCTGGCAACCTCGAGGTCTCGAACCTGGGTCCTCGGCATCCCAGTCCGACGCTCTTTCCACTGAGCCACCACCTGGTCAGGCAAACTGTTTTTCTTCTTTTTTTTTTTTTTTGTATTTTTCTGAAGTTGGAAATGGGAAGGCAGTCAGACAGACTCCCGCATGCGCCCGACCAGGATCCACCCAGCATGCCCACCAGGGGGCGATGCTCTGCCCATCTGGGCCATTGCTCTGTTGCATCCAGAACCATTCTAACGCCTGAGGCAGAGGCCATAAAGCCATTCTTAGTGCCTGGGCCATCTTTGCTCCAATGGAGCCTTGGCTGCGGGAGGGGAAGAGAGAGACAGAGAGGAAGGAGAGGGGTAGGGGTGGAGAAGCAGAGGGCACTTCTCCTGTGTGCCCTGGCCGGGAATTGAACCCGGGACTTCCGCACGCCAGGCCGACGCTCTACCACTGAGCCAACCAGCCAGAGCCCAACATCATCGTTATACTCTAAAACCTGAATAAAAGTTGAAATAAGATTTAAAGAAATAAACCTCTGACTACAGGGGGTCCTCGGGTTATGACAGTCTCGACATACAACGTTTCAAGTTTACGATGCTCACTCCCATAATAACTTTATAAAAATTGAGATGTGAGTGTTTCAGTTTACCAGAAGCATCGTACTTACAGACTATATCGTACTTATAGACTAGCCTGGAACAATTCTTTAAGAAGGTAGAGAGCCCTGTAACAGATCCTGTACCCTCTACATCAGCTGCTTCTCGAGATGAAACACCTGTAGCACAGGTAGAATCATCTCCAGCGTCTCCTGTATGTTCCTCAGGCAATCCTGACTCACCTGACCCAGTGTCTCCAGCATCTTCTGCAGGTTCTCCTGCCTCTCCAGCTTCCTCCTCCCAACAGGCCACTCTCTCCCACCTTGCAATGCCCCTTCCAGTGTGCACGCCAACCACAGGAATAAAGGTAAGATTTTTTCTTACACTCATTTTTTGTCATTTTCTCTGGTATTACAGTGCAGTGTACAGTACAGTATATTTATGTCCTTTTCTTTTTTTCTGTGGCTTAGTTGTGTGTTTATGTTCTAAATTATGACTTTACAACTGTGTTAGGATAAGTAAGTGACTTAGGCTAGGGTGTGTTTCGACTTACTCCAAAGTTTGTGTTATGTCACTGCCGTAGAAACGGAACTGTGTTGTAACCCGAGGACCGCCTGTACCCTTCTAACTGCTCTCAGTCACTGCTCAGTGCAACTCCCAGCCCCCTCCCCGCACCCTGGCATCTTCAGTGGGAGTCAGGGTCAAAGCTCTCCTTCTGCACACCTTTCTCAGAGTTCAGGCAAGTTTAACTCTAAAAGCCAATGATGTGCCTGATAGAGGCCCGTCCCTGAGCCATCCCCAGCTCTGACACCCTGGCTGGGCAGCCTGGGGTGCCAGGAGTTGGTACTTGGATGCTGGCCCCTTGGGTGAAAATCAAGGCAATTAACACCTGCAGGAGCCTTTCCTGGAGCGGGTCTCCCCTGAGACCCCCTGTCTCCAGGTACAGCCTCTGTGCTGACTCTCCCAAGGTCCCTGTCCTGACCATGACCAACGTGTCTGCCAGACTGGTGCTTACCATCCAAACTGCTTCAGAGGCTCTGAAACAACCAAAGATCCCACTTACACAAATATCACTTAAAAACAAACAGCTTCGCCTGCAGTCCCCGCCAGTGGAGCACCGCATGGGGACCGGGCTCAGTGCGGAGAGCCTCAGCCCAGGAAACGGGGCGCGGCCCAGGGCCGCACGTGGGGAGGGGGAAACCCAGCGCTAACCATTCGCTGATGACCTGCTTCGGGTCGGGTTTCGTGGTAGCAGAGCAGCTCCCTCGCTGCAGTCTATCGAAAGTCAGCCCTCCCCACAAGGGTTTGTAAAAGTAAAAAAACAAACTTTCCACAGGTTTTTAAACAGAGTACACCAGGCACCTCTCCTGCTTGCTGGCGGTTCCTCCTGCTTCCCTCCGCTCTCTGGGCCCCACTCTGCAGCGCGCTCGTGCTCCGCCTACCTCAGGGTCCTCTCCGCCCGCCTCCCTGCTCCCCTGTTCCTCTCTCCCCAGCTGGATGAGAGCTTCGCTCTGTTCATCTGCTCAGTCTCCCCCTCTCCTCTGTCTCCCCACCCTGATCTTTCTGGCCCTGGGGGTACAGGGCTCTGTTCATCTGCTCAGTCTCCCCCTCTTCTCTCTCTCCCCACCTTGATCTTTCTGGCCCTGGGGTACAGGGTTCGCAGGAGATCATTCAAGGGCTGGGTACAAACGGGGAGGGTCCACCGATGGCTCCGTGCCCTGGGGAGGCCCTTGGGGGACTGCAGGTGGTGGCTGGAGGCCGGGGCAGCACAGACCAGGTCTGTGGAAGTCCAAGTTCAAAGCTCTGGAGGAAGGCTGGGCCTCTGCCACTATGCTCCCTCATAACTTTGGTATCGGGCGAGTTAATTCTTTACCATCAAAAAGTAAAATGGGGGTCTTGGCTCAATTTATTTTTTTTCCTGTACATTTTCCTTAAACATTTGTCATCTGCTAGTTGCTAGCTAGTAAGGACAGAGTGGCTGGATCCCCAGCTGTCCCCTCCCTCGGGCCCCTGGCTCTGCTGGCTGAATTCCCATGGAGTCTGTCTCTAACCCTTATTGCTGCAACTGAAACCTAGTCTGAGCCACAGACCCCCAGCAGGGGCCCCTGGTGCTCACGCCCCCCTTATCCCTCTCCCTGCTGTGTGCCAGGGGCCCGGTGGGAGGTGTGGCCACCACTCTATCCCCACACCCTTGCTCCACCCCCAACCCTCCCTCCAGCCGGGGCTCAGCTGGAAGCCAGGCTGCCCTTGAGCTCTCAGGTGAAAGAAACCCCACAGCTGTCACCTGACTTGCTCCCCTCTACCTCCACCTTCTGAGTTCCTTTCATCATCACTGATAGAAGATGGCAACACTTCCTGAATTCGCTTGTCCCCAGTGCATGCTGGGGTGCTAGGAGTGTCCTTGAGGAGGGAGGGTCCCTTGAGGTGGGGTCAGCACCCTACCTCCGACTCCGCTCATTCAGCGGGCACGCACCCGCCAGCCGGCTGCGGTTAGCAGGGGTGTTTCTCTGCACAGCAGGCAGAGGGGACCAACACCCGGCACTGGCCAAAAAGCACGAATGGTTTCTGAACATCTGAGTCAAAGGATGTGTTTCAACTGCCTAGGAAATGCAGCAGGTGCTGGAAAGACGTATGACAAGCTGACGCCACTCAACTGCTCGGGCCTCGCCCTGGGTCCAGCCAGCTGGGTCTGCTTCTGTGATAAGGTGTGAAGAAACTATAAAACTTAGCAGTAGCAACGCCATTTTAAAGAGGAAAAGTCAGGCCTCTTACCTCCTCCTTTCTGTGGAGAGAGGAAAGAGAAGAGTGCAGGAGGAGGGGCTTGCAAGGGTAACTGGGTCAGCTAAGTCAGAATGTAACTACAAAGCAAGGAAGATGGAACTTATCTGAAAACCCCTTCCTCTTCTCTTTCCTTTAAAGCCTTTAGAAAAGAATGTTTCTGTACCACAGTTAAGAATTTCTACACTCTGACTCACCCTCCCCTCATAAAGTCACGAGAGTGACATACGTCTAGACTAGGGATAGTCAACCTTTTTATACCTACCGCCCACTTTTGTATCTCTGTTAGTAGTAAAATTTTCTAACTGCCCACCAGTTCCACAGTAATGGTGATTTATAAAGTAGGGAAGTAACTTTACTTTATAAAATTTATAAAGCAGAGTTACAGCAAGTTAAAGCATATAATAATAATTACTTACCAAGTACTTTATGTCAGATTTTTGCTAAGTTTGGCAGAATAAATCTTTACAAAACAACTTACTATAGTTAAATCTATCTTTTTATTTATACTTTGGTTGCTCCGCTACCCCCCACCATGAAAGCTGGAACGCCCACTACCACTGGTCTAGACAAAGGGATCACAAGCCCCTCCTTACCCACCCCAACCAGTATGTGATTCTGTCTATAAAAGCAGGCTCAGAACTGTATTGGGCCTACATGATTTGGGATTGTGCCCCATGTAGCTAGCCAGCTAATAAACTCCTCTTTTGAAATTTTCCTGTAACTTGGGTGTTTTTGTGGAACTCGCTAGTCCAGGGGTCGGGAACCTTTTTGGCTGAGAGAGCCATGAACGCCACATATTTTAAAATGTAATTCTGTGAGAGCCATACAACGACCCGTGTACCTTACACATTATCCAATAAAAATTTGGTGTTGTCCCAGAGGACAGCTGTGATTGGCTCCAGCCACCAGCAACCATGAACATGAGTGGTAGGAAATGAATGGATTGTAATACATGAGAATGTTTTATATTTTTAACATTATTTTTTTTTATTAAAGATTTGTCTGCAAGCCAGATGCAGCCATCAAAAGAGCCACATCTGGCTCACGATCCATAGGTTCCAGACCCCTGCGCTAGTCACTTGCCAACACTTCCGCCCTGCGCCAACAGCCCTGTCAAAAGGGGGTGCGGGGAGGAAGGGGCATCGCCGCTGTCCCAAAGCCGAATTCGGCATGCCAAGAGACGGTGGGACTCATGGAGAGAGCCTAGGGCCAGAAGTCAGGCACTCTGGCTCCTGGTCCAAAGTGGGGGTGAGCCCACTTCCAGTGTTTCCCCTGTGGCTCTCCAGGTTCCCGCACACCCGCACAGGGCCCTGCCGGCCACTCACCATCCGCTTCATCTCCTTGGACACCTGGTTGCCGCCCAGGTGGTTGTAGAAGGGGCGCTCAGCCCCCCAGTGCGGCGGGTTGTGCCCGATGGAGTTGGCTCTCTGGCGATTCATCTTGGCGATCATGGCCTTCTCTTCTTTCTGGGAGAGCAACACAGATGCATCAGCCTGTGGGAAGGGCCCACCACATGAGCCCCAGGGTGGGTCTCTCATTCCTCCCAGGTGCCTGGTCCGATGTCCAGGGTTTAGGGCAGCTGTCCCTCTCTTCTCTGACAGCCTGGAGCCCAGAAGTCTGCCGAGATCCTAGAGTTCAGCCAAGAACGTACCCTAATCCCTCCAAATTCCCCAAAGCCAGCCCTGGCTGGCCCAGGTGGGCGCGGCAGGAAAAGACAAGGTTGGTTTTGTGAGAAGGCAAACGGCCTGGAAATATCTGTCATTCACTTAGAATTCTCAGGGGTAGGCAGAGCCTGGGTCTGGAGGTGCCCAGGGGAGACAGAGGGAGGGGAAACCTGAGATTCCATTCTCCCTAAACGTATCCAAAACGGGTGTCCAGCAGAGCGGGCAGAGGCGGATTCCAGAGGTTTGAGTCATTAGAATATGAGACTCAGGGACTGACATGCATTGTACGAATATACAAATGGGGCCTCAGCCAGACACCCAGTTCAACCACGATCTCTTCCATTCATCTGGGTCCTCATCCATCCAGAGAGGCTCCAATGAAGGTCTTAGAGGCCCCGGAGAGGCCTGAGGCAGCCTCCCCCCAACTCCCTCCCTGAGCCTGGGAAGAGAGTGCACAGGATGAGGAATGTGGAGGGAAGGGGTCACAGACTATGTCAGCTAACACTGCTGGGGGTGTGTGTGTGGGGGGGTGACTGTCTGTCAGTCTGTCTCCATTTCATCCTTTTTGGACCACTTGTCAAGCTGGAAGAACCAAGATCCAGAGAACCCAGGGCAGAGGGCCGGAAGGTGGGGCGGCTAGAGCCGGTGAGCAGGTTGAGGAGGGAGCGGGAGGAGGGCGTGGGAGCATTTCAGTTCATTATACTCTAGCCAAACAAGCCGATGTTTATAAATGTGACACATAAGCCACTAGGAGCCATCCGCAAAGTGCCCTCCATCCTCCCATCCTCTTCCTGGTGCCTGTGGAGGGGCCGGACGCAGCTCCCAGAGGCCCCTGTAGCCAGGATCCGTGTCCTGGGTGTGCTGCTGAGGCCGAGCAAGGTGCCCTCTGGTGTCGCCTTCACGGCCGGCACCCGCGCCTAAGAGCCCTGCCTCCCTTTAAAAACCTACTCTGCTTTCATCCAACACTTACTCTGAACTTTTCTCACAGCTTAATTTTGTCTTTAGTCTGACTTCTTAGGAAAGAAACAGGGGAGCTTTTCTCTATCCAAGGGCTCTGACCAATAGATAAATTCAACTGGAAGATTCATAAGTAAAGGCATTTTAATCTAGGGAGGAATAGAAGATATTCTTGTCACTCACTTTAAAAATTAAGAACCAGGAACATGACACTATTAAAAATAGAACACTGAAGTCTGCTGATAATTCACTTACATTTTGGTAAGTGTGGGCTGAGACAAAAGGAGGGAAGAGAAAGACACTAGAAAGTGAAAGGGCAAAAGAAAGAGGTCCAAGAAACAAAGATACACAAGGACAGAAGGAGAGGGAGAGAGAGGACACAGTCACGGGGCTCCGGAAAGGAAGGGGAGAGACGGTCGTGGTGGACACAGATCTCCTTGAGGCTCACTCCCCACTCAGGACCCTCTGATGTCTCAGGCCAGAGCACTTTTGCAATAGAAGCAAATTGCAAACATTCCCCTTTGGCCATCAGCCTTTTCAGGGCTCCGGAAACTCTGATGTTCTGAGATGCAGAAACAAGGAGTTCACAACTTGACTCAAGGAAAGACTAAAAGAAGGCAGCAGCGGGCCAAAAAGATGGCCCTCCCAGAAGAACGAAGCCCCTGAGCCGCCCGGCCCCGCCCCTGGACCCGCTTCTGGGTGATGGCCCTCCCAGAAGAACGAAGCCCCCGAGCCGCCCGGCCCCAGCCCCCGGACCCGCTTCTGGGTGCAGCGCAGGATGAGGAAGGTCTCGATGCTGTGCTCCTTGAGGTAGGCGTTGCGCTCGCCCCCACAGCCCGGCTCCACCTCGTAGTCGCCGTTCAGGTAGTTGAGTGTGGCCTTGGTGATGTGGATGCGTCTACAGGAGGAGCGGGGAGTGGGAGGGGAGGGAGAAAGTTTGAATTCAGAGCTCTAGCTGCCATGCAGAGCGCAAGTGCAACCACGATTTAAAGCCTGGCTCAAACGCTACCCCTGGCCTGGACCCCCACCCCCACCCCCACGTCCTGTGCCCTCTAATGTCATCAGAACAGCTCAGGCAGGGCCGGGCGCAGCTCGCGTCCCCCACAACCACTCTATCTCTCAGCTATGACATATGATTAAAACAACATAATGCACTAGTAGCCTTCCGGGAGAACACAGCTTCCAGTCCAAACTTTGCAAACCTGCTCAGGAGCCAGCAGGAGCTCCTAGAGACCACAGACTGCGTCCAAATCACCGCCTGGCATGGATGTCCTTAACACGGGTTCTTCCCACCGGTCCCCAAAAGGCCACCTACTCCACTTCCATCGCTTGCGAATACTGTGTTTCCCTATCCTGTATCTGTCCTCACCCCCTCCCTCAGCCTTCCTCATCCGTCCAAACCCTGACCATCATCCTGGGAAGCTCATGTTCGCCTCCTTTCTGTCTCGGTCACCCTAGAAATGTCTGTGATTCCTTCCTCCTCCAGAACGATACCCTACCTATTACATCTCACAAGCCACCACGTTTTGTATAAACAGCTTCTGGGTAAAAACGGCAAACTTGACCTCATGTTCCCTACAACTTGCCATGGTGTCGTATAAGTAACTTGTCAGGTTGAGGAAGCTCTACTGAAACTGCCAACCCCGGGGTTTCCAGGCGCTCCATCCCGCCCACGCAGGCAGCCCCTGCTCCTCAGTTGCACTGCCTGCTGGGGGCCAGCGGGGGCGCGGCTAAGTCTGGGCCCTGCCCACAGCCCTCACTCACCCAGCCTTGCCTCCAGCCTCCATGTGGTTGGCCAGCGTGACGTCGTTAGACCAGACGTCGAACTGCCACTTCCTGAGACCAAGGACACCGCAGTGTACTCGCCCGCTGTGAATTCCCACGCGCATGTTCACGTTCACCCCTGTCACCTCCCGGACCAACCTGGGGATGGAGCAGGGGTGAGGCTGGAAGAGGGTAAGAGTCCAGGCACGCAGAGTGGTGGTGAGCCTGGAAGGCAGGGGGTCCGGGGGTTCTCAGAAGGCCAGCCCAAACTCAGTCGCAGACTGTTGGACTTGTACCGGGGGCTGGGCCCTGGAGCTCAGGTACGGTGAACCCTGTGAAGTGCCGCTTCTGTCTTGGCCACAAGGTGGCGCGGCTGCTCACGCTAAAACCCATGCCCCACTGCTCCCCCCTAGGAGGGCATCTGGGGCTATGGCTACCCTCAGTCAATTAAATTGTGTTCTCAAAATGCAAATGAACATTAGTGTCGACCTGAGCCAGACAGGGAAGTTACAGCCAATACAAACCCCATTCATATAAGGCTCTTGGCTTTATCCACATCGCTGGATATTAGAGAAAAGTGGGTAAAAGAGGACATATCTATCTGCTCAGGGAAGAAAGAGAGCCCAGGAAGGAACGAGGGAGTAGGCGTCTTCTATGCACTAGGAGGGAGCTCTAGTCCCCGCTGCACGCACCACATATCCAAGTGGCCCCGGCAGACAGGTGGGCCCTCTGTGGAGTTAGCACAGAAGCTACAGATCTCCATGTGTCTGTGGTCAAGAGGGTACAGTGCTCTGGGGTAAGGTACACAGTATACACTTTGGGGGACCTGGACCCTCGCTGACACTCTGGGGATAAGCTCACTCAGCCAGCTGTGGGCCGGCAGTCTGACCACAGGAAGTCTAGCCCACCCTGCAAGGCAGAGGCTGACACCCACCACAGGGGAGGCTTATACCATCTGTCACTTCTCTTGTCCTGAGATCAACTCTTTGCTGGCACCATTCCTTCCATCCACACTGCCTCTGGCCACTTGCTTACGTGGATGATATCTCATTCTACCTTTTTGGCTTAACTCCAGAGTCACCTCCTCCATGAAGCCTCTCTAGATCCTCTCAATGGAATCAATGGCTGCCTCCTTGACACCTCCCACCACAGTTTGCCTCTCTTACCTGGTGGTGTCCACTCGGCACGGCTGGTATCAGGGCAGTGGAGTCCCAGCATCTCTCCCTCATCAGACTTGATGCTTCTGGGCAAGGGACCCACTGGCTGGGCAAGGGACCCACTGGCTAGCCCAGGCCCGCAGGGGCACTCAGCAAACACTGCCAAATGGAACTGAGCCAAACTTAATGGACCTGGCCACTTCCTGGCCAGCTACTCTGACCTCTGCCCTTGCCCACTGTGGCTTTCCCTGTGCCCCGCCCAGATTACATCTAATGTGCAAAGTTACTGAGTCTGGCTGCAACCCCTGACCTGCTCCCTGGGTGACATGTATGTAAGCCTGCATTGCCTGTGATTTTTAATGTCTGGGGCTCCTTCTATGGCTGGCAATGACCAAGAATTGGCCCAAATCCTTTCTACGCTAGTCCCAGGAAGGAAGGATTTCCTTAAAGTGGGAACACCTGTGTTTGACTCCCGCTGCCTAAGAGTATCGCCCTGAAGGGCTGATTACCCTGTGAACACAACCTTTCTCTTCTGGGACGAAATGGAGCTGGTGAGATGGGTGGCTGGGTGATGGTGAGAGGACATGAGACAGCCAATTTGGCTGCTGCTTCTGCAGAGGCGGGTCCATACCCCCTGCAAAGCCCTCCCTACAAGACAAGGAAAAGCTTCCCAGCTGCAGTAGGTAAAAGGAGCTCAGGAGAAGGCTTAATACCTGCAGTTGCAAATCAACCCTCACATAAGGCCAGAGGGTCCCTGAGAGATGGCTTTGCCCCCTGTTTCCCTGCCTCCATCTGTCCCACCAGGTGGACAGCCGGGCAGTTATTTAGGCTGTGACAGTCCCCTGTAGACAGGCAGTCTTCCTGAAGGTGGGACAGTTCCCTGGAGGTGGACAGTCCCCCTGGAGATGGACAGTGTCCCTGCAGATGGGCAGTCCCCCTGGAGACAGGCACTTACGAGATGGCCTCAATCATGTCCATGCCCATCTCCACGCAGCAGTGGGCGTGGTCAGCCCTCGCTTCAGGCAGCCCCGAGACACAGTAATAACAGTCCCCCAGGATCTTAATACGTAAACAGTGATTCTCCTGGAAAGCAAATTAATTTTAAAAATTAAAAATAGCAGGAAAGTGAAGTGGGAGGGAGAGAAACGGGAAGCAAACAGATTCACTCCATGCCTGGAATAACTTGCCTTTTAGGGCAGTGAGCACAGACAGGCCCAATGCCCAAACGATGCGGGGCCCCAGTCCGGAGACAGGCTTATCAAAGCCGTGGGGGACAGAGGACGGGTGAGCAGCCCTCGGGGAAGCATTCCAGCCTCCCCACACTCAGGAACTCACTTCCACACCCCCTGCAGAGGCCCAAGAAGGGCCCACCAGGACATCAAATGGGGCAACTGTCAGGTCAGCATGAGAAAGGCCCCAGGCTGAGCGGGAGTGTCCACAGTCCTGTGACATCCCCTGGAGCATTGGCCTGAGGTTCTGTAAACAGTTTTCTGATTATTCCTCTCTTATGAGAAGACCCAAGCAGAAATGAGATTTAACCGCAAGTGTGCCTGACTCTCTGCCTGAGCTTTTATCAAAAGGGCTTCTGCTCGACCAGGAAACGAGCGCTGAGACACAGGCAGGGCCGGCGTGCAGCAGAGCCACCGGGCAGGCCACGTCTGTGACCGGGACTGAGACGACGTGTCATTCATCACCAACCCTGAGCTGCCCGAGTCTGGTTCCAGGGAAGGAGTTTATGAAGCTGGACACTGGGACTCATTTAAGGCCATCAGTGCCCAAGTGCCAAGCATGAACCCGTCCACCTCACCCGCGTCCAGTGACAAAAGCAATCTGAGGTGAGGCCCGCCCGCTAGTGCCTGCAGGGGGCGAAGGGGAACACGTCCAGGTGCTGGTGGGCACCACAGTAAGTGGCCCCGGCATATAGGGGCTCCACAAAGGCCCAGAGCATCACCTACAGCCACCGAAGCTGAGAAATGATGACAAAGTATAAACGGGGACAATGAAGGAAGTGTTGTCCACCCCTCCCTGCCATGGGATGCTGCTTCTGCTCTGATCCGAGGTTGAAGAGTCCTCTGGAAGCCTCTGGGGGCGGCCCACACTATCTGCAGGCCAGCTGGGATTCAGACTCCTTCTCTGATCACTCTGGCCCATCTCAGGAAATGGGCTCCATGGCACCTACTCTGCCTCCTCGTGTCTGAGCAGTGTTGCCTGCAGGCCTCCCCACCCCTCTCCACTGACGGAGGGCTCACTTACTCGCTCCCTTGTGACCCGTGACTCTGAGAAAGCATCACCACCGGAGTGTGTGGCCAGGGCTGCTGCAGGCCACGAGGACACAGAGCCACCAGTTCCCAATAGTGGAACCTGCCTAGCGGGCACATGCGGCACCATGCCCGTCCCGGGACTCAGCAGGGCCCTGACCACAGCACCCTCCCTCAGGCAGCCCGAGCAGGCCCCCTGCTGGCCCTGGCTCAGGCCCTGGGTGCCCGAGGGCACAGGCAGGGTGACTCACCGCAGCTAGCTTGTCGAAGCGGGCGAAGAGCTCGTTGAGAGTCATGACCAGCTCCTGGGCAGTGCACTGTGATGCCAGGCTGGTGAAGCCCTCGATGTCAGCAAACAGGATGCTGGGGAGACAGGTGGAGGCGGACCCCAGTGAGGGGGGTGGGCCGGAGGGACACAGCCAGGCCCCCCCTTGGCCTTAGGAGGGCTGCCAGCCAGCATGCATCCTGGGCGCTCACACGGCTTCTGGGGAGGGGACAAAGAGGCCCTGGCCGGAGTCCCAGAATTTGGACCTCTCACTGCTGGCCAGGAAACACCCTGGGTCCTTCTTTCTGTGTCCTGCTCCCCGGGAGGAAAAGTGGGCAGGGGCACAGGAGGCCTGCTTGAGTCTACCACAGACAGGGGTCAGGCCCCGTTCTCGGTCACCTCTTGGGCGGGCCCCTGGTTGACCCCTGAGCTGCCCTCTCGAGATGGCCGGGCCTGGGGACGGGGACCTGTGATTCATCTGCTCTGCAGAGTGTTTCAGGACCAAATGGTTGCCTCACAAAGGCCTCCCTCTCCATCCCAAAGAAGTCCCCTAGAGAGGGACAGAGGACAGGAGGCCCAGAGAGGAGAGAGTAAGACACAGCCAGGAGGCATCTCTGCAAGCCCCCAACACGTCCCCACCGGCTCCTCTGGCCTCGTCCCCGTCCCATCAAATGCACCAGCGGGCCCCTGTCTTGCACACTGCGGATCTCTGATGTTCCGGAGGCTTGTTTTTTCCAAGATTGAAACAACTTCCTTTTGTTGCATAACAGACCTCCAGAGGTAAGGACCGAAGGCCAGAATGTGTAAGAGCCCCTAGAATTTTCTTCTTGAAATGGACACAAAAATGTAGTGACTCTCAGGTGCTGAGATGTGGGCCCGGTATGGGGCCGGGAGCTTCCAGCCATCATCTCCCGGAGTCCTCCAGGCGGCCCCGAAGCACGAGGGGCTATCTATCCCCCCACCACCTCCCCCAGTCTCTGCTCCTGCCACTACACCACGGCTCCTGAGGCTCCAGGACTGACAGTCCCACTTTTAAAGTAAGAATGCAGAACTAAACATATTTTGTCATTTTATTTGAAAATGTGCGGGTGCATTGAGCATGTCCTTTTATTCCGGTGTTTGACATCTGGGGCCTTACTCACCCTGGGGAGCCTGTCCTCCCAGGCCAGCCAGTTCCTAGAGGCAGTCAACAGCTCGCCTCAGGGGCCAGAGCTCCCCACCCCCCCTGGGAGGCTCATACCCAGGCCACTAGCCCCCTGCCCTAACCGCCCCAGGGACAGGCACCAGAGAACCTGGCCCAGTCCTAAGCCTGCTCACCCCACCTCGCCTGTCCCTCCCCACAGGAGAGGGTCTTGCCACGTCCCCCTCACTCTGCCTCCTGCCAGGCCCAATGCTTCCCTGCCTGGTGCCCCATGGCATGCTGTGCCCTCATGTAAAGCCAGAAGCCACAGCCAGGACCACTATCACAGCAGCCTTCTGGCCTATGCAGGTTCGCATTGGATTCGGACAGTCGGTAAAGAAACAACGAAGCCAAAAACTGATGGGCCATAGTCTTTAATTCTAGCTTGCACCGGCGGGCAAGTAAAAATACACACTGGGCTCCAAAACCCAGTCACATTCAGTGCTCACAAAGCTACTGACTTATCCGAGTTTCCTAGAATCAAAGGTTTCTAGCTCACCAGACTTATTCACCTCTGTTCCCTATCTCCTTCCTTATCCCAGATACAAACTCTACACAAACTGGCATCTCACTCAGCACTCCGCCATCTTGGCTGCTTCTCCTGGCCTCCTCCACGTGGCCTTTCTCTGCTCTCCTCTGCTCTCTACTAATGATAATCTCAGGAACCAAGAGCCCCAACTCTCGTTCTGCCCCCATTTTACATTGTAGCTTCACAACCTCTAATCCAATATACAAAATAGGGAAGTCTCTACTACAGAGTCACCTTCTGAGGCATGATTGGATCGTACCACCCCACATCAAAAAAGGGTGGGAAAGGCTTAATCCCAAAACCAAGCCCCAGGCTACAAGGATTCTCAACACACATTAATATCACCTGGGCGACTGCATCTTTAACAAAGTGAGCATAATACATTTTATCCGCCCAGCACCTCACCTCTCGGGAACTGTAACAGACTATCTTCTCAATGGAAATTATCTCCTCGATTCACCACACCTGGATAATAATAAAACCTACATTTTATAACAGTTGGATACTATGCTAAGCACTTTATATTATTAACTCATTGAAGCGTCACAACCACCCTGAGGTTAGGATCCTGCTTTTACAGGTGAGAAAACAGGCACAGAGAGGTTGAGTCACCTGCCCAAAGCCACACAGACAACCTGGCTTCACAGTCCAGGCGTTGTTATGTGGTCTGTGGGCCGACAATCATCTTAAGGGAATAAAAGCAGAATTCAGTGGTCTGGCATTGTATACGAGGCTTAGGGGGTGAGGGACACACACGGGCTGTTGCAGGTGGTGATCACAGGGCTCCATCGAGAGGGCACCCGCTCACGTCGGGGGACGTGGACACAGGCTGGGCCACCAGGAAGTGCATCCTGGGGCTTCAGCCAGGCTGCGTCATCTCCCAGGGAAAGACCTGAGGACAGCCCCCAGGTCCCAAGCCCTAGATGTCCTGATGTCCCGGCTGCTCCAGCCTCTGATCCCAGCCTGGATCAGCAAAGACAACTGCAGGAGGAAAGCCAGAGAGTAGAGAAATGCAGGGACATGACAAGAGACAAGACAAATGAAGGGCAAGAGAAAAAGTGGGGAGCAGGAGGAGCAGAGGAGAGACCTGTCCCCTCAGGCCACAGGACTCCGGACATCAGGCGAGCTAGTGGGCAGCATGTGACAGGGCGCTCAGATGACAGGGAGTCGGAGTCACCATCCAGCTTTGATGCCTGGTGTCTGACACGGCAGACAGGCTGTGTGCCCGCCCACGGGAGTCCCTGGGTTCTGGCACACTGGGTGAGAGAGGAACGAGTGAGGGGAGCTGCCAGGCTCAGGTGCTGATCTGGGCTTCCCGACAAAGTGCAGACCCCCACCCCGGCCCCCCGGCCTCTCCTCAAATGCTCAGTGTCCCAGGCAGCTGCCCCACTCCACCCAGGAGGAAGGAAAGGGTCTCCCAGCCTGTGCAAAGCACCGTTACACAGTTGTTCTGGAAATTCTTCAACTCTCAGGGAATCAAAGCCACGGTAAGTTGGGGGTCAACAGTGGTTGTGCCAGAGTCAAGGAGCACGGTCAGCTAACCTCACTGTCAAATTCAAAGCCAGGGACACCAGGCCCAGCAGCTGTCCCCCTCTGGCCCAAGGCTGGCACGACCTCACAGTAGGAAGGCAGAGAAGTCCCCTGACTTGGCAGAGGCAGGGTAAGAGGGAAGAGGACGGGTCGCCCCGGGAAGCAGGAGGTGGACGTGTGCGAACCAGGGGCACCCGCCTGCGCTCACTCAGCCACTCCCGCAGGACAGGTGACCGACTGCCACGTGCGGACACGCACAGGCCTGGACCATTCTCCTCCACAGGCGACCTCGCGGGCCACAGAGAGCACTTTCCTCCACTGCAGTTCTCGTCTTGCTAGACCAGTGGCTCTTGAACCTGGTGCCTGTTAGGATCATCTGGGAGCTTTTATCAGGAGAGCTCTCAGAGTCCCACCCTGAGAGAGCCGGACTTAATTAGGCCGGGGTGGGGTTCTGCTCGGCTTGTTTTCTTCTGCTTTATTTTAAGCTTCCCTGGTGATTCTGCTCCCCGGCCAGGGCTGAGCCACTGGACTAGTTCAAACGCCACCCTATTTAAACCTACACCCCTCCCATCTCTCTCCCTTTCCTGCTGGACTTTCCACCATGGAACATAATGCTTGTTCCTGTCTGTCTCTCCCTACCAGAATGTAAACTCCTCACGGGGGGGGGGGGGGGGGAATGTGGTCGATTCCAGCAACTGCTGCATCCCAGCCCCGGCACAGTGTCTGGCACACACAGCAAAGGCTCAGTAACATCTGCAGCTGAGTGACTGAGTCGGCGAGGACCAGTCACGTCTGCTCGTCTCCTGCTCTGTCCGTCCCCGCCCCCTCCTACCACACAGACGCCTCGCACAGTACCCAGCACAGAGTGGTGTCCCGGGGCTCCCATAACGAAGTCCCACAAGGTGGGTGCCTGAGAACAGAAACACAGTCTGTCACAGTTCTGGGTCGAGAGGTTCAAAACCAAGGTGCCAGCAGGGCCACACTCCCTCTGAGACTCGGCGGAATCCTTTCCTCTCGCTGGCAGCGGCTGTCAACCGTAGGCGTTCCTTCACTCTGATCTTGGCCTCTGCCCTCTCGGCATTCCTTCTGTGTGGCTCCATGTCCCTAGGGCATCTTCCTCTTCACATCAGGACATCAGTCGTATTGGCTCAGGGGCCCACCCTACTCTAGCATGACCTCCCTTAACTTGATTTCCTCTTCAAAGACCCTATTTCCATAAAGGCCACAATCACAGATACCAGGAGCTTAGGATCTCAATATATCTTTGAGAGGGACAAAATTCAACCCACAATACTGCCTAATACTTAACAGCTGCGTGAAAAAGAGTATTTATGGTTTCAAAGCAACTAAGAGGCAGAACCAATCACTCTAGTAGCTCTTGCTTCTACCCCACTGGACCTCTGAGTCCCAAACCTGTAGTTCCCAGGGTCGGGCACCCAGGAGACACTCCAGCAACGTTCACGGGACAAATGGAGTGGTGACAGGGGCCACAGGCAGCTTCCCGGTTCTGGGCCAGGACACTGGAAACACCGGTGTGTGAGGGCCTCCAGGTGGCTTAGCCTGGCCTGCCCTCCAATTTCCTGGGATCAGCTCCTCCACAGCCCTCAGCTGCTGAGGAACCTGGGAGGGGCAGGTTGTGATGGCTCCCTTCCTTCAGGTGGAAGGACAGAGCAACAAGCCAGCCAGGGAGGAGGTGCTCAAATCAGGCACAATGCTGAACCCCTGCAGCCTCTCCCACACCGATGGAAACACACCAATTCCACGTTCCCCCTTCTCCTGTCCGAGGCAGTCACACCTCCCTGCCGTCCGGGGGAGGGGGGCTCTGGTGGTCACTTCTGGAGGCTCCTGTTTCGTGAGGTTTACCCAAAGGCAGGCTATTCCGCTGGCCAGCCTTTCCGGGTCTGCTCCTTGGTAACTCTGGAGGCCATTTTACAACCAGCCTGGGGCCCAGACATGCCGGAAGGTGCTAATTCATCGATTAGCTCCCACTTGAGAGCTCGTGTTAGCAATGTGACCAGGCCTCGCGGGGCGCAGAAGCTGGGCAGGCCCACTCGGGCTGTGCGTGCTCCCTAATTGCCTGCCATCCATCACTCACGGTCGCCTGCATTCCACTCCAGAGGCAGGAGCGGCAGGCACTTCATCCCAATTACCGCACTGGCCCCTCAGCTAGCTACCTGCCACAGCTCCAGCTCCACTGACCGCGGGCACTGCTGGTTAAGCGCCTCCTCACTGCCGCTCCGTCTTGCTTCCAGCAGGCCCTGCCGCCTGATGAAGCCGTCAGTGTCTGGCCCTCCTCTGTGCGGAAGCCGCATCCAGCAGCGTCTCTGAGCACCCAGAAGCCGAGCTTGCCTGGTAGCCTGGGCAGCGACATCGCTGAGGACCCGCTCCTCGGACCCCTGCACTCCTGGCATTGCTCAGAGGGGGGACTCAAGAAATGCCCAGAGGCAAACCCTCTGTGAAGGTGGGCCTCCCAGGACCAGGGCCTGGGGAAGCAGCAGGCACGGGTGGGGGACTGGGAGGGGGTCTGGCATGGTCTCCACCCAACTCCCAGGAGGCTGGGCCCAGCAGGAGCTGAAGGTCTTGGGGAAATAGGGCAGGAGGCGCCCTGGAGGCCCCCAGGGTCGCACGGGGAGCCCAGCCCCAGGCCGTGGGTCTCTTCGTGAACAAGAGGGCTGCCCCCTGCAGCATGCCCTCCATCTGCTCCAGACCACACAGCCTGGGCAGGCTCGTGGGTCTGTCCATACCCCTGGTGAGATAGAGGAGGAGCGACAGGGTCACTCACAGGCACTAGGTGGACGGCACAAGCAGGTGTGGTCTTATCAACACCTGGCCGTGAATGGCCACCACACAACTGGAAAAACAATTAGAGCGAAGCATATGAACCAGAAGCAGCCAGAGATTCGTCTGAGGGCATAACTGGGATAGGCAGAGGGGCCAGCAAGAGGGTGCCGAGCACGGAGGTCCACACACCCCCTCCGCCGGGGAGGACCGCCCTGAGATGGCACGCCCTCTCCACGCTCACAGACGGGACGCCTCCTTCAGAAATCGGCTTGACCATCAGGACCCAGTCCCGGGGGTCTGGGTTCAGTGTGTCCTGAAATCCATGTTGCCAGCCTCAGGGCCTCCTGGAGATGCCATTCCATCTGCAGATCCCCGATCTTGTTTCTGCCCACCAACTCCGACTCCCGCCAACCAGTCCTGCAAGTGCTGGGGAAACGCTTCTCAAAGAAGAACACGGTCAGGGAGATGGGAACTGCCCCAAGACCGAGCCGTTACCAGTGACCTCATGGGGGTGAGAATATGGTGCTTTTAATGTGTTTCTCTATACTGCTCATATTTTCCAATATTTCTACAAAGAACATACATCCATCGTATAATAAAAATCTTTGTTTTTACAAGGTCAAAACCAAATCACATTCTTCTTTTAAGACCTGATTGTAACTCTTCCATATTCACGATATTTTCTTTGACTTACCCAGCCCAGAATAAGCCTTCTTATGTCTGAATTCTCATTGGAATCAGAATCACAAATCACAGCTGATTCCAGTTGTTTCAAAGACAAAGCCTGACACGTTCAGTGGGTCAGGGCCCTTTGCCTTGGCTGTCCCTCTCCTCCTATCTCCCTGGGGCCCCCCATTTTGAGTCCAGAGAGCTACAACAGTAAGTCCTTGCTGGCTGCTGGTTCTATTCCCCATGACCCCCTGTGTGTAATAAGACAAACTGAGGTTTATTGTCAAGACCC
Organism: Saccopteryx bilineata; assembly: GCF_036850765.1. Classification (NCBI taxonomy): domain Eukaryota; kingdom Metazoa; phylum Chordata; class Mammalia; order Chiroptera; family Emballonuridae; genus Saccopteryx; species Saccopteryx bilineata. The sequence continues at coordinate 52,722,756 of NC_089497.1, forward strand.
AACCCCAGGCAAGAACATGAAGACATTGGAAACTCTTATGCACTGCTGGTGGAAAAGTAAAATGGCAAATTACTATGGAAAACAGTATGGAGCTCCTTAAAATTTTTTTAAAAAGAATTACATTATGAGGTTCTGGTCGGTTGGCTCAGTGGTAGAGCATTGACCTGGTGTGTGGATTCAATACCCAGTCAGGGCACAATGGAGAAGCAATGATCTGCTCCCCCCCTTCTCTCTCTTCCCTTCCTGCAGTCATGGCCTGACTGGTTCCAGTAAGTTGGCCCCATTGCTGAGGATGGCTCTGTGGCCTTGCCTCAGGTGCTAAAAATAGCTCAATTGCCAAGCAATGGAGCAACATCCCAAATGGGTAGAGCATCACTCCATAGGGGGCTTGCCAGGTGAATCCCAGTGGGGGCGCATGCAGGAGTCTTATCTCTGCCTCCCTGCCTCTCAAAATTTTAAAAAAAAAGGAATTACCATATGTTGTAGCAATTTCATTTCTATGTATATACCTAAAACAATTGAAAACAGGGACTTGAAGAGATATTTGTACACCCATGTTCATAGAGCATTATCTGCAATAGAGTTAAGGTTGGGAACAACCCACTATCCAACGTGTGGATAAACATAATGTGGTCTTTACACACAGTGGTATATTACTCAGCCTCGAAGAAGCATGACACATGCTACAACATGGATGAGCTCTGCAGCTGACATGTAAACAGTGAAAGGAGCAGACACAAAAGGACTGGTACTGTATGATCCCACGTACGTGGGGTAACTACAGCAGTCAGATTTGTAGACGGAAGTAGAAGGGGGTGGCCAGAGGTGGGGGAGCAGAACGGGGAGTCGGTGTTTGATGGGTACAGAGTTTCAGTTCTGTAAGATGAAAGGATTTCTGGACACGGATGGTGGTGATGGTGGCCCAACAATGTGAATGTACTTGATGCCAGGCACCTGTGCACTGAAAAAGTGGTCAAAGTTGTAAATTGTATGTTATGTCTATTTTACCACAAATAATTAATTAATTTATTAGGAAAGACCCAGCACCGTGGCCCCCCAACAAGGCCAGCTGGGTGGTCAGGCCACCGTTCCCATGGCACCCAGCTCGGCCTTGCCTCACTGGTGAGGGCTGGATGTCCCCTAAGGGCCAAGCACAATGTCTTTTCTGTCTACTCCTAGTCACGCTTGGCACACAGTAGCAGCTCAATAAATGTCTGTGGGATGAATGAGATAGTATAAAAACCACTTATATCTATAATTGGTATGAGTGACAAGTTCAGAATACTTTTCTCAATACCAGACTGCAGACAGAAATGCCCGCTGTTTATGGACCACACCTCGCATGATCGGTTGGCCGCGGACATGACTGGAGGTAACATTTTCCCTCTCTGCCCACAGGGTGCACAATCCACTCATGGGTGGCGCATCCCAGACGCTGTCACGAGGTCATTATAATTCAGAACCACGAGGTAGCTGAGCCAGACGCCGGAGCGACCTGGGGATGTAGCCAAGTCCTTGAAGGAGACGGGAGAGGAGATAATAACCTTACAAGGGGGACGTTTCGGAGAGACTGGGGAGAGAAGAGGAGGGGGGAGGGGGGAGGGGGAGGGGGAGGGAGGGGGGAGGGAGGGAGGGGGAGGGAGGAGGAGGGAGGAGGGGGGAGGGGAGGGGGAGGGAGGGGGGAGGGGAGGGGGAGGGAGGGGGAGGGAGGAGGAGGGAGGAGGGGGGAGGGGAGGGGAGGGAGGAGGGGGGAGGGGAGGGGGAGGGAGGAGGGGGAGGAGGAGGGAGGAGGGGGGAGGGGAGGGGAGGGAGGAGGGGGGAGGGGGGAGGGGGGAGGGGGAGGGAGGGGGAGGGAGGGAGGGGGAGGGAGGAGGAGGGAGGAGGGGGGAGGGGGGAGGGGAGGGGGAGGGAGGGGGAGGGAGGAGGAGGGAGGAGGGGGGAGGGGAGGGGAGGGAGGAGGGGGGAGGGGAGGGGGAAGGAGGAGGGGGAGGGAGGGGGAGGGAGGGAGGGGGAGGGAGGGGGAGAGAAGAGGAGGAGGAGGGAGGGGAGGGGGAGGGGGAGGAGGGGGAGGGAGGAGGGAGGAGGAGGGAGGAGGGGGAGGGAGGAGGGGGAGGGAGGAGGGGGGAGGGAGGAGGGGGAGGGAGGAGGGGGGAGGGAGGGGGGGGAGGGAGGAAGGAGGAGTGAGGGCAGGACAGCCCTCCCCAGACCTTGCTTCATCCTTACAGTATAGGGACAGATGTTAACCTCATTTTCACACCTGGGCCAAAAGCCCCTCTGCTAGGCCCCTGGCTCCAGGCCCACAGGGCTCCTGGGTCCCTAAGAATGAGCCTCTGCTTCAAGCCAGTGAGCCCAGACCCCCACACTCCATCCCCCTGGTCCACACAGACGGAGCCCTGTAAGGGTCATGTTTGTCCAGCAGAGTACCAGGGCCCCCTCGATGAAGAGCCATCTCTTTCATGATCTCTGGCCTTTCCTACAACCTTTAAAACCTTAAGTGGTCCCCACTGGCATGGGGACAGGCCAATCAGGTGCGGGGCCACCCTCATTCGGTAGAGACCCCTACGGAAGGGGAGAATCCTTCAGTACCTCTCAGGCCTTCCTGGTCCCTGAAACCTTTGGGGTACTGTGTTATCTGACCTTGATGCTTGTCTGAGAGCCTGCTCAACCTCCACTGGGCAATCTGGGCAGGAGCCAGCCAGGGGCTTCACACACCCGGCCTCATCTCCCTCCCAGCACCCCTGCAAGGAACTCAGGCCCAGCTTCTCAGCTCCGCCGCTTTGTGACTTTTGTCATAGCTCTAACAGGATAGTTGAGCAGTGAGTTGCATAACCTGAATATCCTTAGAGAACGCAGTCCTACCCCACTCCTCACATTGATAGAGACCCAATTACTAATTAATCTTTCCGAACAGAAAGTGAGCTGCCCAGTGTCAGAGACAGGGTCCCTCTCATCCCCTGCCTTGAGCTCAATGTCTGTGAGCACAGCTAGAGGTCCCCACCAAGGGAAGCAGAGGCAAAATATCCAATGAACAGAGGAATGAGTGGACATCACTACTCCCATATTACAGGTGAGGAAACTGAGGTTCTGATTAGGTGACTTGCCCAGGTTCCAGAGCTACGAAGCGGCAGAGTGGGGTGTGACCCTGTCTGCTCTACACAGACACTCATGTTGCTCGACAATGGTGACCTCTTGGCAAGGATACCCTGGTGTCACCTGGGTTCCGGCTGCATCTGTACCTTTACTATGACCATGGGGACATGCCTCCTCCTGGTGTGGTACTTCTCCGGCCGGCCCCTCCCTCCACGCCCGACATCCCTCCTCCCAGCCCAGAGCAGCCTGCGCTAGCATGTGCTGAAGGCTTTTGTCCCAGGAATGGGGACAGCACAGCCCACCTCTGACCCTGGCACTGCCAACTACAGGAGGGGCAGACATCTGGGGGAAAGGTGGGGACAAGCAAGAGGGCTCTCAAGCCATAGGTCTTAACATCCCAGCAATGGTCCTTGGTCCCCGCTGATCTGTCCACTCAGAGCAGAGGAAACATCCCCATCTGTCACCACGCCTCAGACGGGAGAGCTTCTATGGGGCTCCCGGAGTCCCATGGCCCCTGGCCTGCCCCCACGCTCAGCCGGGGGTGGCTCAGCACCAACACATCCGGCAAGCTCCTGGCCGTCCCGGCAACTGTCTGCTGCACGAGCTTCCTCCTTGGGGCCGGAGGAAAACGAGGCCACAGAGAGTGGTGGCGCCTGTCACCCCTCCCTGCCTCCCCCATTAGTCTCTTCCCCTTCCACAGAGCCAGTCCCAATCTGTCACTCCGCAGAGCTGATTTATGTTCCTTATGGCCTTGATCTCAGTGGGGCTAGAGAACAGCCTGTCATCGCCCTCTCTCAATATTGCTGTTCCACACAGAGTGGACAAATGTTACTCATCACCCTTCCACTGTCCAGCGAGAGAATCCCCAGGCCTTTCTTTGTTGATAGGAGTGTGATAATAATCATAATAATAACAGTAGCAGCAATCAGAGCTGCTCCCAATTACTGAACACTGCTCTGTGCCAGATCCTGTGCCAAGCACTTTCCTTGCATGGTTTCAATGACTCTTCACAACCCTATGATGGAGGCACTCTTCCTACCCTGCTACGTAGACGAGGACGCTGAGGTTCAGAGTGGCTCAATGCGTTCCACTTGCCCTGGGCCACACAGTCAGGAAATGCTGGTGTGACACGCAGGGCTGCCCAACCCCAGGCCCTGGGCCTAACCACTGTACCACAAGCCCAGTTTCAAAGTGAGTTTCCACACTGTGATGTCTGTCACCCGTCCACTTACTACTCAACCGCCAACCCAAACCAGAGTTGAACCCAGAAAGAGAATGGAGCAAGCAGTATGTTTCCTCCCAGGGCAGTGCCCAGGGCAGCTAACGGAAGAAGGGCGTTTGCACGAGATTGCTTGCAGCCAGCCTCTGATGCATAACAGCCACTTCCCAACGGCGATTTCAGAGTCAGAATTACGTCTGTCTGTCTCGATGAACATGATGGCATCCTGATCTCTCTCCTTTCATCTCTCTCCTGATTGCCGTCATCGACCCTGATCACGTCCGCAAGCGGGAGGGCTGGGGTCTGCCTCTCACTGAGCCCGTGCCCAGCCACTGAGTGTAGGGTGCTGCTCTTTAATCGACTCCGAGTCACAGCCTCTGTGGGAAGGGGGGTGTCACCCTCACAGGGGCCACTCCTTGTGGTGGTAGAAGAGGACTGAGTCGGGCCAGCTCCAAAGTGAGCTTCCGCACTGCGAGCCAAGACTGACTGTGGGACAGGACTGAGGACCCCTGCCCTGTGTGTGTGTGTGTGTGTGTGTGTGTGTGTGTGTGTGTGTGTAGGCCGGGGGGCGGGGGGGGGGGCAGAGGGCCAAGAGGCAGGGCGCTGGGTGTGCAGGGCTTGTTAGCCAAGCCAGGCTGAGAACCTGTGCCGTGAGTGATGTGTCTGAGCAGTGGATTTTCTGAATTTGCTCCGTGTTCCACGTTATATTTTAATGAAATCTGATCAGAGCTCTGCTGTGCTAGGAGCAATCAAGGGAAGACCTCTCGTCCATGCTTCGCTGGGAACAATGCCAGGGCCAGTGAGAAGGGGAAGACAGGACCAAGAGAGAAAATTCCAGAAGAGGGGAGCCCAGGGCTTTGAATGTGTTGGGACTGCTCGGCAGGACACTCCTTCCCACCTGAACCTGGGGATCTCTGGGATTTGTTCTAAAAGAGAAGGCCGTTTCTCACATGTCATAAGGTCGAGTCCTCCAGATTGTAGGAGCTGCCAGGAAACAGGAAAGGCCCCCGTGGGTCCTCGGTCTTTCTCTCTCTCTCACATGCACACCCACACGCGTGTGCACGCTGGAAGCCCAACCTCTCTCCTCTCTCCTCTGAGTCTTCTTTGAGCCTGGTGACCCCCTAAACCTCTTTCCCACACAATCTCATATGTAACTCTTTTCTCCTGGGCATATAAAAACATCTGTCCAATAGTCAGGCCATGTACAAACTCTGGGATCAAAAAGCAATGCTCCCACCGACCCAGCTATGGGATCATAGACAAGTTTGTGCCTTAGTTTCCTTACCTGTAAAATGGGGATGATAACGACAGTACCAGCCCCTTCTATTTGTTGTGGGGACTAAATGATTATATGGAAGCACAAAGACTAGTGCATGGGTGACAGAAATCTCTCTACAAGTATTAACTATTGTTAGCAGTTATTCCTCCACCGAGGACGGAGGCGGGTGCGAGGAGGAGCAGAGGAAAGCAGCAGTCAGAGCCCCCTACCAAGGCCCAGAGCCCCCTCCCCACTCCAAGCGCAGTCAGTTGAGCCTGCAGCCCCTCAGGGCCCCTCCTGAGCACAGAGACCTGGCCAGGGCAGCCTGCTTCCTGACAGTCCCTGCCTGACAGTGGAGTGTGGGTGGGCTTCAAGGGGGTTGCAACAAAATCTTGTGTGGGTCCATTTTTCTCCCAAAAGCTTGGGGTCTGTTTGAGAGATGGCTAAAGGACACACAGGCAGAAGTGGCCATCTGAGATTCCAGGGTACCCTTGGAAACCAGGAGATTTCTGCCCACTCTGCATGAGAACACGGTCCCCTGGCCCCAGCTGCAGCCATCAGCCTCGCCGTGGATGGATGGATGTTTGTGTGTGTGTATGATTTATGTTATTCCTTCAATCCCTGTACTGACAATTCAGCCCAAGCCTCCAAAGGGCTCTCTATACCAACCTTAGAGGAACCTTGGTCCCAGGAAAACCTGTCCAGGGAAAAAGGAACTCTCCCAAAGGCAAAGCAGCTCCTTTTCTGGGCATATGGGAGGATTATGGGGCCACGCTGGATGAAGGCTGCTGTATGGCTTCATGTCCCCGTGGAACTCATAAGCAGATTTTGCACTCTATTAATCTACATCTGTTTGCACATTTCTGCTGTCAGTGGCGTCTGCCCAGGGAAGCAGCAAACACACAGTGGAAGGCGCACTGGCTTTGGAATGGGCCGGCCTGGGTGCGCCCGGCTTTACCTTTCCTGGCTGAATAACCGCGGGCAGGGTCTTAGCCATTCTGAGCTCAGTCTCTAAACCAGGGACGCTGGTAAGGGTCCCCACCTTGCAGGGTTGTCTAGGCTCAGCAATGAAGTGGGCAGTGTGGCTCAGTGCCTGGCACACGCTGGCTTAGAAGCTAGGGAAGCCTCTGGGTGGTGGTGATCGAGGTGATGGTGGAGACATCTGGGTCCCACATCTGTGCTTTCTACCTCCCTTGTTAGGCTAGCAGCTTCCCCAATAGCTGGTGGTATCACTTTCTCCTTCTCCTCCTTCCTTCCATCTTCTCTCCCTGCAGCCTCACCTCCCCTGCTCCCTGATAAAAGTTCGCTTTAACAGACCTAGAGGGGTGCCCACACTCCAAAGCCACCAGCACCCTCTGGGCTGTGCCCCCGTGAAGGGAAGGGAGTGGGAACGTCCACCGTCTCCTTTAGGGCTCTGTCCTCCCACCTGGCCCCCGCCCCCAGCCTCACTCCTACCTCACGTTGTCATGTTTCTGGATGTAAATCTTATGGAACATCATATCCTCCTGCTTGGCGTTGATGTCTGCTTTCATCTCCATGGCAACATGACGGGGAAGGACAGACAGCAGGAGCCTCTCCTGGGGAGGGAAGCAGATGCTTTCGTCACAGCTCCTTCCACCTGCCTGGCAGCCCCCTCTCCTCTCCAGCTGATTCCTCCACACCTGTGCCCCCACCTGCAAGAGAACCTCTCAGGCTCTCCTGAAACTCGTGGGGCTAACACCTGAGTGTGGGGGCTGCTGGAGTCCTGCCCCCAGAGTGACCTGGCCCACTCTCCCTGGGAGCCCTGCCTCTTGGTGCACGTGGGGAAGTGTTTCCTGGTGACCCTGTAGTCCCGAGCACCTGGGTTGGAGTCCTGAGACTGTGTGACCATGGGCAAATTACTGAACTTCTCTGAGCCCCAGGTTCCTCATCTGTAAATGGGGATGGGTTTGTTGACAGCACGTCAGACTGAGATCCATTCAATAGGTCATCAAATATTTATTGAGCATCTGCCCTGTTCCAGGCAACAGGCTGGCGGGTATTGTGCAGCGTCCCTGACCCAGACTGGAGAAGCAGCGCGGGAAGAGGAGGCTTCTCAGGGTCCACACAAATGAGGGGAGGAGGTGGGGGCTCCACTTCCACACAGGGGACAGTGGGCCGGGGGAGGGGAAGCACACTGACTTTAAGAAACAAGTTAAAACCTGCTGACTTGCTGATGGGATGGGAGAGAAGTTGGGAAAGGGGCCAGCAGAGCCACATGGTGGAGGGGAGGGTCAAGTCAGCCTGTGTGGGGGTCCGAACCTTGCCCCTGACCTGCATTTTCCTCCAGGCCTGCCTGCTGCAGGGGGGCCAGTGTGCCACAGCCCACCACCCAGCCAGGCTCGCTCCCGGAATTCTCTCGCCAGGACCAGAGCCGTCCAGACCCCAGTCCTCCTCACCCACCAGAGGCCGAGCCACCCCTCGTGTGTCCCTGAGGCTCCTCCCCACCTCCTGGGCCTTTTCTAGTTCTCCCTTTCCTCCTGGCCCCAGGCGACACTCACTGAAACCTCTGTTGGGCTCACTCCTGTCCGGTGGTCACCTCTCATCCCCCAGCTCCCATCGAAGGCTCCAGAGTCTCCAGCGGCCCACCTGATGTCTAATGACCTTGACCCCTCACCCTAAACCATACTCACCCTCCCTGGTTTTCATTCCCCAACATCTCTTCTTTTTAAAAAAATATTTTTCTGAAGTTGGAAACAGGGAGGCAGTCAGACAGACTCCCGCATATGCCCGACCGGGATCCACCTGGCACGCCCATCAGGGGGCAATGCTCTGCCCCTCTGGGGCATCGCTCTGTTGCAACCAGAGCCACTCTAGCGTCTGAGGCAGAGGCCACAGAGCCACCCCCAGCGCCCAGGCCAACTTTGCTCCAGTGGAGCCTCGGCTGCGGGAGGGGAAGAGAGAGACAGAGAGGAAGGAGAGGGGGAGGGGTGGAGAAGCAGATGGGCGCTTCTCCTGTGTGCCCTGGCCGGGAATCAAACCCAGGACTCCTGCACACCAGGCCGACACTCTACCACTGAGTCAACCGGCCAGGGCCCCAACATCTCTTCTTTACAAGTTCCCTGTCTTTGCCCATGACACTGCCATTCTCCTGATTCCCAAGATCAAGACCTTGGCCATGTAAACTGCTCTTTTTTTTTTTTTAATATTAATATTTTTTTATTAAATTTAATGCAGTGACATTGATAAATCAGGGTACATATGTTGAGAGAAAATATCTCTAATTATTTTGACATTTGATTGTGCTGTATACCCCTCCCGCAAAGTTAAATTGTCTTCTGTCACCTTCTATCTGGTTTTCTTTGTGCCCCTCCCCTCCCCTAACCCCTCTCTCCTTCTTCACCCCCTCCCCCCCTCCCCCAACCCCACCGCCCCTGTTGCCATCACATTCTTGTTCATGTCTCTGAGTCTCATTTTTATGTCCCTTCTATGTATGGATTCATCTCAGTTTTTTTTCTGATTTACTTATTTCACTCCGTATAATGTTATCAAGGTCCATCCATGTTATTGTAAATGATCCGATGTCATCATTTCTTATGGCTGAGTAGTATTCCATAGTATATATGTACCAAAGTTTTTTAATCCACTCGTCCTCTGACGGACCCTTGGGCTGTTTCCAGATCTTCGCTATTGTGAACAATGCTGCCACAAACATGCGGGTGCATTTCTCCTTTTCGAGCCGTTCTATGGTGTCCTTGGGGTATATTCCTAAAAGTGGGATAGCTGGGTCAAAAGGCGGTTCGATTTTCAGTTTTTTGAGGAATCTCCATACTGTTTTCCACAGTGGCTGCACCAGTCTGCATTCCCACCAGCAGTGCAGGAGGGTCCCCTTTTCTCCACATCCTCGCCAGCACTTATTCTGTGTTGTTTTGTTGATAAGCGCCATTCTGACTGGTGTAAGGTGATATCTCATTGTGGTTTTAATTTGCATTTCTCTAATGATTAGTGATGTTGAGCATTTTTTCATATGCCTATTGGCCATCTGTATGTCCTCTTTGGAGAAGTGTCTATTCATCTCTTTTGCCCATTTTTGGATTGGGTTGTTTGTCTTCCTGGTGTTGAGTTTTACAAGTTCTTTATAAATTTTGGTTATTAACCCCTTATCAGACGTATTGTCAAATATGTTCTCCCATTGTGTAGTTTGTCTTTTTATTCTGTTCTTGTTGTCTTTAGCTGTGCAAAAGCTTTTTAGTTTGATATAGTCCCATTTGTTTATCCTGTCTTTTATTTCACTTCCCCGTGGAGATAAATCAGCAAATATATTGCTCCGAGAGATGTCGGAGAGCTACTGCCTATGTTTTCTTCTAAGATGCTTATGGTTTCACGGCCTACATTCAAGTCTTTTATCCATTTTGAGTTTATTTTTGTGAGTGGTGTAAGCTGGTGATCTAGTTTCATTTTTTTGCAGGTAGCTGTCCAATTTTCCCAACACCATTTGTTAAAGAGGCTGTCTTTACTCCATTGTATTTCCTTACCTCCTTTGTCAAATATCAGTTGTCCATAGAACTGTGGGTTTATTTCTGGGTTCTCTGTTCTATTCCATTGATCTATATGCCTGTTCTTATGCCAGTACCAGGGTGTTTTGAGTAAAATGGCCTTGTAGTATAACTTGATATCAGGAAGTGTGATACCTCCCACTTTATTCTTCTTTTTTAAGATTGCTGAGGCTATTCGTGTCCTTTTTTGGTTCCATATAAATTTTTGGAATATGTGTTCTATATCTTTGAAGTATGTCATTGGTATTTTAATTGGTATTGCATTGAATTTATAAATTGCTTTGGGTAATATAGACATTTTAATGATGTTTATTCTTCCTAACCATGAGTACGGTATATGCTTCCACTTGTTAGTATCTTCCTTGATTTCTTTTATCAATGTTTTGTAATTTTCCGAGTACAAGTCTTTAGTCTCCTTGGTTAAGTTTACTCCTAGGTACTTTATTTTTTTGGTTGTAATTGTGAAGGGGATTGTTTCCTTAATTTCTCTTTCTGACTGTTCATTGTTGGTGTATAAAAATGCTTCTGATTTCTGAGTATTGATTTTATATCCTGCCACTTTGCTGAATTTATTTATCAGGTCCAGTAGTTTTTTGACTGAGACTTTAGGGTTTTCTATATACAATATCATATCATCTGCAAATAATGATAGTTTTACTTCTTCTTTTCCAACTTGAATGCCTTTTATTTCTTCTTCTTGTCTGATTGCTGTGGCTAGGACTTCCAGGACTATGTTAAATAAGAGTGGTGAAAGGGGGCACCCCTGCCTTGTTCCTGATCTTAAGGGTATTGCTTTTAATTTTTGCCCATTGAGTATGATGTTGGCTGTGGGTTTCTCATAGATGGCTTTTATCATGTTGAGGTATGTTCCCTGTATTCCCACTTTGCTGAGAGTTTTGATCATGAATGGGTGCTGGATTTTATCAAATGCTTTTTCTGCATCTATTGAAATTATCATATGGTTTTTCTCCTTCTTTTTGTTTATGTGATGAATCACATTGATTGATTTACGAATATTGTACCAGCCTTGCCTCCCCAGAATAAATCCCACTTGATCATGGTGTATGATTTTTTCCATATATTGTTGGATCCGGTTTGCTAATATTTTGTTGAGGATTTTAGCATCTATATTCATCAGAGATATTGGCCTATAATTTTCTTTCTTTGTGTGGTCTTTGCCTGGTTTTGGAATCAGAATTATGCTCACCTCATAAAAGGAGTTTGGAAGTCTTCCTTCCTCTTGAATTTTTTGAAATAGTTTGAGAAGGATAGGAGTTAGTTCTTCTTTGAATATTTGGTAGAATTCCGTTGTGAAGCCATCGGGCCCCGGACTTTTCTTTGTTGGGAGTTTTTTGATAACTGTTTCGATCTCCTTTGGTGTAATTGGTCTGTTTAAGTTTTCTGATTCTTCCAGATTGATTTTTGGAAGATTGTACGTTTCAAGGAATTTGTCCATTTCATCTAGGTTGTCTAGTTTTTTGGCATACAGTTCTTCATAGTATTTTCTTACAATATTTTGTATTTCTGTTGTGTCAGTTTTATTTCTCCTCTCTCATTTCTAATTTTATTTATTTGAGTCCTCTCTCTCTTTTTCTTGGTGAGTCTACTTAAAGGTGCATCAATCTTGTTTACCTTTTCAAAGAACCAGCTCCTAGTTTCATTGATCCTCTGTATTGTTTCTTTAGCCTCTATGTCATTTATTTCTGCTCTGATCTTTATTATTTCCTTCCTTCTACTACATTTGGGCTTTACCTGCTGTTCTTTTTCTAATTCTTTTAGATGCAGGGTTAAGTTGTTTATTTGAGCTTTTTCTAGCTTCTGAAAGTGTGCCTGTAGTGCTATGAACTTCCCTCTCAGCACTGCTTTCGCTGTGTCCCATAAATTTTGAGTTGTTGTATGCTCATTATCATTCGTTTCTAGGAATTTCTTTATTTCTTCTTTGATCTCATTCTTAATCCATTCATTATTTAACACCCTGCTATTTAGTTTCCATGTGTTTGAGAATTTTTAAGCTTTTCTGCTGTGATTCATTTCTAGTTTCATGCCGTTGTGATCGGAGAAAGTGCTTAATATGATTTCAGTCTTCTTAAATTTGTTGAGAGCACTTTTGTGCCCTAACATGTGGTCTATCCTAGAGAATATACCATGAGCACTTGAAAAGAATGTATATTCTGCTGCTTTAGGGTGAAAGGTTCTGAAGATATCTATTAAATCGAGTTGATCTAGTGTTTCCAATAAGTATGCTGTTTCTTTGTTAATTTTCTTTCTTGAGGATCTATCTAGTGATGTTAGTGGGGTATTGAAATCCCCTACTATTATAGTATTGCTGTTGATCTCGCCCTTTAAATCCATCAAAGTCTGTTTTATATATTTGGGTGCTCCTATATTAGGTGCATAGATATTTATAATAGTTATATCTTCCTGTTGGATTACTCCCTTTATCATTATGTAGTGGCCTTCTTTATCTCTTACTATATCCTTTGTTTTAAAGTCCAATTTGTCTGATATAAGTATTGCTACCCCAGCTTTCTTTTTAAACTGCTCTTATTTCTCAGATTTTTTCCTCTGGGATTCAGCCCTTGCTCCACAGCCGCAGGTCCTGTCCAGCACTGGTCAAGTCCTGCTGGTTTGGACACAAGCTTCTGGACTTGTTCTTTCTGTTCTATATCCACCTCCACCGTGCACATGCAGTTCTCACCCAACAGTGGGATTTGGCCAGGCCGTCGGGCCAGACAGCCACCCCTCGGCCCTCCGCCTGGCCCGTCGGCCCCAGTCTCTCCGGTACACGGCCTTACCATGTCACACCCTGGCTCCAAACTTCCAAAGAGTCCCTGGGTTCCACCAGCCACATCAAATATGTATTCTTCTGGACCCACTAAGCCCACTCCTATTTTCCACTGCAACCTAACACCCTCACTCCGCCCACCCCTGTCCTGGGCCTGGCCTGCCCCCTGCCCGCTCCCACCCGCCGGGCCTGGACGCGCTCTTCTCCTGCGAAGCACCTCTCCGCCAGCCCAGCCTCGGCCTCTGCAGGTCTAGGCCACCTTCAGGGCGGCCGGGGTGATGGAGCAGCATCTGCGCCGGTTTCCCTGTCTCCGACGCGGTTTCCCCGTCTCTGACGGGTTTCCCTGTCTCCGACGCGGTTTCCCTGTCTCAGACGGGGTTTCCCTGTCTCCTAAGCGGTTTCCATCTCCGACGGGGTTTCCCCGTCTCTGACGGGTTTCCCTGTCTCCCACGCGGTTTCCCTGTCTCAGACGGGGTTTCCCTGTCTCCTACGTGTTTCCCTGTCTCCAACGCGGTTTCCGTCTCCGACGGGTTTCCCTGTCTCAGACGGGTTTCCCAGTTTCCAACGGGTTTCCCTGTCTCCGACTCGGTTTCCATCTCTGTCCGACGCGGTTTCCCTGTCTCCAACGCGGTTTCCATCTCCGACGCGGTTTCCCTGTCTCCAACTCGGTTTCCCTGTCTCCGACACGGTTTCCCTGTCTCCAACGCGGTTTCCGTCTCCGACGGGTTTCCCTGTCTCCGACTCGGTTTCCCTGTCTCCGACACGGTTTCCCTGTCTCAGACGGGTTTCCCAGTTTCCAACGGGTTTCCCTGTCTCCGACTCGGTTTCCATCTCCGACGTGGTTTCCCTGTCTCCAACGCGGTTTCCATCTCCGACGCGGTTTCCCTGTCTCCTACTCGGTTTCCCTGTCTCCGACACGGTTTCCCTGTCTCAGACGGGTTTCCCAGTTTCCAACGGGTTTCCCTGTCTCCGACTCGGTTTCCATCTCCGACGTGGTTTCCCTGTCTCCAACGCGGTTTCCATCTCCGACGCGGTTTCCCTGTCTCCGACTCGGTTTCCCTGTCTCCGACACGGTTTCCCTGTCTCCGACACGGTTTCCCTGTCTCAGACGGGTTTCCCAGTTTCCAACGGGTTTCCCTGTCTCCGACTCGGGTTTCCATCTCCGACGCGGTTTCCCTGTCTCCGACTCGGTTTCCCTGTCTCCAACGCGGTTTCCGTCTCCGACGTGGTTTCTCTGTCTCCGACGCGTGCCTTGGATCTGTCCTCCACTGTAAGCCGGCGAGTGGTCTTTCTACTCACACACCTGACCGGGAAAAACCCTCTGTGCCTCCCGAAGCTTGAAGGATCAGCACACGCCCCAGCCTGGCCCCGCGGTTTCCACACTCTGGCTCCGGCCTACCCCTCCATCCCCCCCTCCTGGCGCCCCCTGGATTGAAATCTACCTTCTGCTCCAGACAGAGTGAGCCCCGGGAAGTGTCTCCAGTTTCTGGTAGTTTGTTCTTGCCTTTGCATACAAACGCCTCAGCTAGAATGACCATCCTCATATGCTGCTCCTAACCCTCCTTCAGGCTCACTGCCTTCCCAGAAGGGGGTCCTGGCTCTGGTTGAGAGCATCCCCATCCCTCCCCCCACCCCGGGGCCTCCATTAGAACCCCGAGCACTCTGTGTCTCAGGGCTCTATTAACGCGTCTCCCTGCAGTGTGAGCCACGAGACGCCTCCCTGGAACGGGAGCTGTGCCTGTCTGGCTCCACAGCCGGCAGCCACGCCAGGGAAACACTGGTCAGCTGGAGGGGTGCTGCTCTCTGCAGGTCGGCCTGGCTTCTTCCCAGGCATCAGTGGACATGGTCACTGAGGGCCATCTCGTATTTACTGAACTCCCAGTAAACAGTTCCTGGTGACAGAAATACAAACTAGAGGACGACTGTGAAAACGTCGAGTGGCTGGGAGAAAGTGTGCTAGACTCAGGAGACCTGCCTGCATTTATAGTTGCTGAGGCGGAGGGCCAGGAAGAGTGGGCAGAAGGTAGCCAGGGAATAGCTCCGAGCCCCCTCATCCATTGTGCAGCACACCTGGGAGTGTCGCCCTTTCTGCAGAGGGCACGGGAGGCCCGAGAGCTCCCGGAGGGGTGCCTGTCCCGTGAAGCACCCCGCACTGCCCCTCCCCAGCATCTTGGCCTGGAACACGGGATAGCAAACATATTTTCTCCTCCAAGTCCCTTTGGATTTTCTGGAATGTCTAGCCTGTTCAGGGTCAGGGTAAGCAACCTACAGTGAGCTGCAGAATGCTAATTTTACTGGAGAAAGGACAAGGTGCGGGAGTGAGTGAGAGGGACATTTCCTAAAGTGGAGGGAGAAGCACAGTGTCTTGCTGTAGGTGACAGATGGCGGGACCCAGGACTGGGATGAGGGAGGGGCCTTGAGGGATGCAGGTGTGAGTTAAGCTTGTCAAGAAGACAGTGGGAACTCTCAGGGGCACCACCAGGCCCAGATTTCGTTCAAGAGGCAGGACCAGGAGCCCAGACAGGGCCAGAAGAGTGCACAGAGCCAGCCAGGTCTCTGACCAGACAGCACGAGCCAGGGACCTGGAAAGACATGCAGGCTGGAAGGGAAGCGGAGAGGGAGGTGACCGGGAGAGGCCTGCAGAAAGGCTGCCGCCCCTCACCCCCTTGCTCAGCTGTCAGGATGTCACCAGCCCCCATCACTGGACTGGACCCCCCCCAAGCTGCCTCCGGACAGTCAGAGACGCCCTCACACTGTGGCCCAGCCCCCACTCCTCGCCGGCAGGGAGGGCGCAGGCGACTGTGCTGTCTAGGCCTTTGTCTCCCCATCCCCATACTCAGAGGCCAACCGTGTTCACACCTGCCACAGGCCCTGGCACAGTGCAGGGCACAGAGTGGGGCTCCACTAACGTCTGCTGAGGGTTTGGGCGACACTGACATGAGAGAAGAGGGAGGACTTGGTTTGGAGCAACCTGATCTCGTACAGGCACGAGCACACCGGGTCCAGTGGGAGCCCTGCCGGTGCTCACCGGCCACTCCCCCCTGGGGGCGCGCGGCGTTCTCGGACCTCCTGACTGAACGCTATGCAGCTCCACACTGTCTCCGAGTTCCCGGGGCCTCTATCTGGTTCCCACACAGAAGAGGACACAGTGGTCCTGAATCCAGAACAGGACCCTCCCAGGATGCCGGGCATACAGGAAGGGAACCCTGACATGGTCCTTACTCAGGAGAATCACACTGGGGCAAGTTGCTCTGCTCTGGGCTCACTGGGAGAAGCCCCCTGAGTCTGGGACCCTTGTGAGTCGTCCGTTTGCCTGCCCTGAAGTCCTCTGAGGGTGAGGTTTAGGGTGAGACAGGGCTGGCTTCCTTTTTCTGAACCAACCAAACCCCTGAACTCGGCACAGAGAAAATGCCTACGTGTGGGTGTCACGGGGGCTGACAGCTTGGGTCTCCTCTTCTTCTCCCTCCCTTCATCCCAGGAGGAATGCTGACATTCTCACAATCCAACTCATCACCCCCTGGGGAGGGGGGGAGGGCCCCTCCCTGCAGCCAGACCTGGGCTGCCAGGTTTGTTTGCAAAACCACAGGGGGACATCGGGAGGTAGTAGGCAAGCACTGGGCTAGAGCTCTCTCCAGAGTCCCTCCTGGAGCATTCCCACCGAGCCAGGAATGCTGGGCTCCCTCCAGGAGAAACATTCCCCGGGGCTGCCCCCCCCAGGAGGCGGGGCTGGGCCGCTGTAAGGCACAGATGGTGGGGGCAGGTCTCCAGGCTGCTCCCGCCAGCTGCGCAGAGGCAGCCGTGGGGAGGGTCACTCACCTGTTGCTGGTTCTCCCTCTGAGAGTGGAGCCGTGCCTGGATACACTCCCGGGTCTCCTGGAAGGCCTGTCTCTGGGAGACCTCAGCCGGGTAGTGGGTGCAGACGCCCACGATGTTGGTGCAGGAGAAAATGAGGACATTGGAGACCAGCTGCAGAGGGAGAGACGAGGAAGAACACTGTGCTCAGGCCTGGGGGCGAACACCGGTCCCTGAAGCCCCGTGCCTGACCCTCCCAGCCCCAGAGCATGAAGTCCCCAGCCCCATCTTAGCAAACACACACCTAGCTGCCAGCAAGCCAATGCCAGGGACAGCTGGGGGAGCCCAGTGGAACTGGCCAGGCCCTCCGATGTCCGCAGCTGGCCTGTGGTGGAGTGTGGCCCTAGGGACACCAAGCCACTGACTCATGACACTGAAGGTGTCCCTAGCACCCAAACTGAAAAGGTTGGTGTACTGGTGATGCTGGGACTGACCGTGTGCACGCTAGGGGTGGCAGGAGCCTGTAACGAGGCGTCCACGAGGGTGACGGATTTCATTTTTTGGAAGTGTGAGAGTCCAGCCTAAGACAAAGGGCTGCCCTTTGGCAGAGGAGCCTCAGCTTATTCCTCCCCAGGGATCAGTTCCGACGAAGCAAGGACTGGCCAGCTCACCAGGGATCCCAGCACTGAGCTAAGTCCCCCCGAGAAGGAAAGAAGGAAAAGGCCCCTGGCCAGCATCGACTCAGGCCCACAGGGGCCGGGGGTCTCATCGCCTCCTCCTAGGTTTCCGTCCTTCCCCGCACCAGCTCCAAGGCCCCGACACGCCAACCGCGCCAGCTGGCGAGCACCCACCACGCCCCTGCTCCTCACGGACGCCCGTCTCTGTGCTGACTGGGATGTGCATGTGGAAAATACCAACTGCCCCTCAGGTCACAGAGACGAGGCTGGAATTCTTCTGAAAGGACTGTTGACTTAAAAGCTGAGGGAAAACAAAACACAACCCCCAAAAGCAAGTTTATACAGCACATTTCAGAAACCGACAAGGGTGCTGTTTAGCCAAAGTTAGTTTGGTAGGTTCAGCTCCTGGGGTATCTGGGAAAACTGATCCTGGCCCTGCCCTGCCTCAGGCCACACGGGACAGAAGCCACACAGAGATGCTCAGGTTTCTACGCCTCCAAAATTGTTGTTCTCGGTCTCAGCTGCAGAAGGGGAGCCCAGGCCGACCTGCACCTTCTGCTGTGGCCCCTCTGGCCTTCAGGAGTCTACATTGGTCTCTAGTCCTCGTGTCCATTTGGATCTCAAAAGACCCCCTCTGGGACAGGAGCCTCCCAGCAGCGGCCAGGACACAGCCCCCACAGTCTGCGTCCAGGACTCTGTATCCAGGAGATGAAAATCCTGCCCAACTGGAGTCTATGTTCTGCTTGAAGGCTTTCCCCTCCCCCAGCTCTGAGGGGGTCCTGACCACGCAGGGTCCTCAGCCAGCCCAGGCCTGGAGCCACGGGGACTCCGTGCGGGATGCCATCGTTCCCTGCCGACGCCCTCTAACATGACTGCCCCAGCTCATGAACAGAAAGAGACTTTCCCCCATCCCAAATCTTGCTCTCTCCTTGGCTGCACAATAAAATCCGTTGTTCTGGCTGGAGGACCCTTCCCAGAGGCCTTTGGGGAAGGGGTGAACTCAGATTGGCAACTCTAGCAACTCTGCTGATGACACACAGCTCCTGCACCCAGTCCCCAGCCCCACCCACCCCAGAATCCTACCATTATCATTTCATGTAAACATGAGGCAGAGAAAAACCCAACCTACTGATCATAGGGAACAACTGTGGAAGGAAGACCATTCCCCACAAAAGCTGACAATCCAAGTGAGGAGAGGAGTAGTCAGGCTGATGAAGAACTGGCAACTGGAAGCATGAACTGATTCCCACCAGCAAGAGGGACAGAGGGAGTGGGGGTGACGAGAGGGCCCTTGGGCGGGCCCGGGCAGCTGGGCCTGGGGTTGAGATACACTTGGTGAGGCTGACAGGCATGGGGCAGGGCCTCCCTGGAGAGTGCATCCAGGACACTCAGGCTGTGAGTACTCGGAGCCCCTGAATAAATAACCCAGGCTCTCTGATCCTGAGGGAAGTGAGTCCACAGCAGGAGGAGGTGGAGCTGGAAAGGCAGACGGGGCCAGACTGAAGGCGCGTGCACATCAGGCTGAGAAGGAAGGCCTGGCACAACATGTACACAACAGGAGCCACAAAGGACTGCTAGACCAGAGGAAGAGGACGAGCACACAGCTTCAGCAAGACTCATCAGGGGCCAGAGTCATGCAGGGACTGGGAGACGGCAGGAAGCGGCCAGAGAAGCCCAGAGGATGAGGGAACATGGAACCACGTGATGCTGGGGGCCGGGCCAGGCAGAGCTGACTCAAGGAAGAGCCCCCAGACCAGCGAGGAGAAGGTCCCGGGAGAGAAAGGGTCCACGTGCTGCATGATTAACCAATGCAGTCACCGTGGAAGGAGACCCCGGGGACATGCCTCCGGAAGTCATGGGGCCCCTGAGAGAGGGGTAAGGAGAGAAAAAGGAGCAGAGGAGGTGAAGGCTGACAGTGCGGACTGCAGGGAATTCTGAAGAATGTTCTTGTTCAGAGACAGCTTTTGAAAGAGAAAGGAGCCAGACGATAAACACAGGAGTGAGGTGCAAGGGGCAGAAACTAAAAGCATTTCCCTTGAGATCAGGAACAGGACGGGGTGCCCCTATCACCACTCCTATTCAACAGGGCGCTGGAACGCCTGGCCACAGCAATCAGACAAGAAGAAATAAAAGGCAGCCCTGGCCGGTTGGCTCAGCGGTAGAGCATCGGCCTGGCGTGCGGGGGACCCGGGTTCGATTCCCAGCCAGGGCACATAGGAGAAGCGCCCATTAGCTTCTCCACCCTCCCTCCTTCCTCTCTGTCTCTCTCTTCCCCTCCCACAGCCAAGGCTCCATTGGAGCAGAGATGGCCCGGGCGCTGGGGATGGCTCCTTGGCCTCTGCCCCAGGTGCTAGAGTGGCTCTGGTCGCGGCAGAGTGATGCCCCGGAGGGGCAGAGCATTGCCCCCTGGTGGGCAGAGCGTCGCCCCTGGTGGGCGTGCCGGGTGGCTCCCGGTCGGGCGCATGCGGGAGTCTGTCTCTCCCCGTTTCCAGCTTCAGAAAAATACAAAAAAGAAATAAAAGGCATCCACATTGGAAAGGAAATAAAACTGTCATTATTTGTAGGTGACATGATACTGTATATAGAGAACCCTAAAATTCCACTAAAAGACTGATACGTGAATTTAGTAAAGTAGCAGGACAGAAAATAAATATTCAGAAATTGGTTGCATTTTTATATACCAATAATGAACTATAAAGAGGAACTAAGAAAACAATCCCATTTACAACTGCATAACAACAACAAATCAAAAACACCTGGGAATAAATTTAACCAAGGAGGTAAAAGACCTGTACTTGAAAAATTGTAAGATTAAAGAAAGAAACTGAAAAAGATACAAATAAATGAAATCGTATACTGTGCTCAAGGGTAGGAAGAATTAACATCATTAAAATGTCCATACTACCTAAAGCAATATAGAGACTCAATACAATTCCTAGCAAAATACCAATGGCATACTTTACAGAACTAGAACAAACAATCCAAAAATTTGTATGAAAGCACAAAAGACCCATACTGACCACTGCAATCTTAAGAAAGAAGAACAAAGTTGGAGGAATCATGCTACCTGATATCAAACTATACTACAAGGCTATAGTAATCAAAACAGCATGGTAGTGGCATAAAAACAGACATATAGATCAATGAGACAGAATAGAGAGCCCAGAAAGAAAGCAAAGCCCATATGGTCAATTAACATTTGACAAAGGAGGCAAGAACATACAAAGTGGGGCAAAAGTAGGTTTAGAGTTGTGTATACTCAAAACACAATTTATTCTTCTATTATTATTTATTATTGTATTCTTTCCCATATAAACAACTGTAAACCTACTTTTGCCCCACCTTGTACAATGTCTATTCAATAGATGGTTTTGAGAAATTGGACAGATACATGCAAAAATGAAACTAGACCACCTTCTTACACCATATACAAGACATACAAGAATAAACTCAAAATGAATTTAAGACTTAAATGTAAAACTTGAAACCATGAAACTCCTAGATGAAAACATAAAGTAAAATCCCTGACATTTCTTGTAGTAATGTTTTTTTCTGATATATTTCCTCAGGCAAAGGAAACAAAAGAAAAAACAAAAAAACAAAGAGACTACATCAAACTAAAAATGTTTCTGCACAGCAAAGGAAACCATAAACAAAACGCAATGACAGCCTACTGAATGAAAGAAGATATTCACCAGTAGTACATCTGATAAGGAATTAATATCCAATATTTATAAAGCAATCATATAATATAACACACACACACACAGAAAAACAAACAATCCAATTAAAATTGGGCAGAGGATCTGAATAGACACTTCTCCAAAGAGGAGATACAGATGGCCAATAGACATGTGAAAAGATGCTCAATGTCACTAGTTGTTGGAGAAATGCAAATTAAAACCACAATGAAATATCACCTCACATCTGTCAGAATGGCTATCGTCAATAAATCAACAAACAAGAGCGGAGAGGATGTGGAAAAAGGGGAAGCCTCAAGCACTGTTGGTGGGAATTCAGATTGGTGCAACCCCTGGGGAAAAAAGAGGGAGGGTCCTCAAAAATATTAAAGATAGAACTGCTTTATGACCCGGCAAATTCAGTTCTGGGTATGTATCTGAAGAAACCCAAAACATTAATGCAAAAGAATATATGTACCCCATGTTCCCTGAAGCATTATTTTACAAGATATAAAAGCAACTCAGTGTCCCACAACAGATAAACGGATAGAAATGCTGTGGTACATATATACTAGAATATTACTCAGCCATTAAAAAAAGATTGAAAACTTACCATTTGGGCCAGTATGGATGGACCTAGAAGATACTACGCTAAGTGAAATAAGTCAGTCAGAGAAAGACAAATACTGTATGATTTCACTTTTATGTGGAATCTAAAGAACAGTGTAAATGAATAAACAAAACAATAACAGACTTATAGAGAGAAAGATAAGACTGATGGCTGCCAGAGGGCAGGGGGCTGGGACACGGGGTGAAAAGGTGAAGGGATTAAGAAGTACAGATCGGCAGTTACAGAATCATCACGGGGATGAAAAGGACAGCAGAGGGAATATAGTCAGTAATATTGTAATAACTGTGTATGGTGTCAGACGGGTACTGGAAATAAAATATTGGGAGATTACTTTGTAAAGTATATGATTGTCTAACCACTATGCTGCACACCTGAAACTAATACAAAACAATATTGAATATAAAGTTTAATTGAAAAAAAATTTTTTAAAGAAAGTGGAAAGATAGCCTACAGAATGAAATTATCTGCAAATCATATATCACACCTTTGTTTTTCAGTAATATATAAAGAGAACTAAACGGAGAACAGGTCATCTTTTCAACAAATGGTGCGAGAACAACTGGATATCCATATAATTAACTCATACCTCACAAAATATGCAAGAATTTACTCAGAATGGTTCATAGGCCTAAATGTAAAACCTGAAACTATTAAACTTACAGAAGAAACCATCAGACTTTGGGTTAGGCAACAACAACAACAAAAAAAGTTATATACAACAGCAAAATCATGACCCATAAAAGGACAGAAAGGACAAATTGATAAATTAGACTTCATAAAAAACTAAGAACGTTTGCCTTCAAAAGGCACTGTGTTAAGATAATGAAAAGACAAGCCACAGATTGGGAGAATTTACCTGTAAATCATTTATTTGATAAATAAGACTTGTACCCAGAATTCATAAAGAACTCTCAACAGTCAACAATAAGAAAACAACCCACTTTTTAAAAAGAGCAAAAGATTTGAATGGGCAATTCACCAAAGAAGATGTAAGAATGACAAGCACACAGGAAGATGCTCTAAATCAGCGGTTCTCAACCTGTGGGTCGCGACCCCGGCGGGGGTCGAACGACCAGAACATCGGTTTCCGATGGCTTTAGGCAACCCCTGTGTTTTGGTCGTTCGACCCCTGCCGGGGTCGCGACCCACAGGTTGAGAACCGCTGCTCTAAATCATCAGCCATTAGGAAAATGCAAAAATTCTAAAACAACGAGATACTACTAAACACTATTAGAAGGGCTAAAATAAAATAAATAAAATAAAATTTAAAGATGAAAAGAAAGGAAAAAAGGAACTTCTAGTACCGGTACTGACAAGAACATGGAGCAACCGGAACTCTCAGTTTGCTCGTAGGAATGAAAAATGGTCCGTAGATTTGACAACAGTCAACACAACAACAGCCATCCAGTGTAAATGAATCAAAATCATACCTATTGTTTTGTTGGATCAGCAAAAACTATAATATATATTTTGGTGTGCTGCAGAATTTAAGTAATTAGTTTATGTGTGCCATGGAATGAAAAATGTTGAAAATCTGACCTACATCATGGATGAGTCTCAGATACGCCATGCCAAGTGAAAGAAGCCACACTCAAAAGGCGCCATGCTGATGGTGCCATGCTGGATGGTTCCATTTCCATTGCATTCTGGGAAAGGCAAAGCTGGAGACGGCAAACAGCTCAGTAGTGGGCAGGGGAGAGGATGACTGAGAGGGGCACAGGAGGAAATCTTTCTGGGTGATGGATAGGTTCCATATCTTCATTGTGTCAGTGGTTTGTCAAACTCACGGTATTGTACACCAGAAAGGGTGAATTCTACTATATGTAAATTATATTTTAATAATTAAAAAAACAAAAACAAAAGTAAGATCCAGGAGGGACAGAGAGAGAGAGAGAATGTGAGGAATCTGGACTGAGAAAGGGCAGCCTTTCCTCTCTCTGAGGCCAGAGAGAGGGACCAGAGTCTATTTTGAGAGATGACCTCCAAGGTAATTATCAACTGGTCACTGCAGCATCTTGGTACTAATCCACCAGGCCTCCCCTGCTGTAATCTAACTCCTCCTGCAGCCGCAGGGCCAATAGCAGCAGACAGTGCGAATCCAGGTAGAATGATGCCCTGTAACCCAAGAGGGGTCCGAATGGCTTTGCTAAGCTTAGTATGCCTCGGTGTTCCTCTCATTTACTCAACACAAAACGGGGTGAGCAAGAAGAGGGGTCTTGGCAAGGCCTTTGGAAGGCCGATTTCAGCAAACTGGACCTGAGAGTGAAAAAGGAAGAGACTGATTTATGTCAAACATACATACATGCCACCCAGCCACCCACCAAAAAAGCGGGATTTTGTGCACCAGGTTCTTAATAGACGCTCAGGCCTCTGTGAAGATACTAATGCTATGAATGAAGAGGAGGCATCAGTGAAATCTGATTGAATTACGCTTACAGCCTCCTAGAAGATGTTTGCTGCTTAAAACATGATCTCACACCTTGGGCACAGGGTCCAAATGCTGACTGGTTCTCCACCAAAAACAATGATCAATTACTAAGCCCCTCCATATGCCCCACAAGTGAAACTATAAACCTCATCCTTATGTAAAAAACTTAATTAGTAAACAACAACAAGTGAAAAAAAAAGGCCTCACTAAGGGTTTGTTGGCTTTCCCTGTGCTGAGCCCCCACCCCCCGGACGTCCCTAACCGCATGGAACAGGTGTGAGAGAGAAAGGGATACCGATATCACACCACGTGGGGCACGAGGAGAGCCGACAATACAGAGAACCTCAGCCTGGGAGTAAGTAGCCTCAGCACCTGCTTTTAACCCAAGTCCTGCAGAGGGCTTTGGGTCCAGGTGGCCCCAGGACCACGCCAGGAGGAACCCCGCTCGAGGGAAATGTTTGGAATGCTAGTCTCTGAGTGGAAACCCAGCGGAGATGCCTGTGAATAGTTACCACTCCAGCTGGCATTTCTAAAACCCTAGCACTTCAGAAGCCTAATCTCTGGCTGCCTGCAGGCTGCAGGTTTGATCAGGCCCCGAGTGAAGGCACAGTGCTCCCGGTTTCTGCAGCGTCTCCTCCGCAAAGCCTGAAAGAAGCCCCAGCAGCTGGCCTTAGGCACCGCACCTGCTGCTGACTCTCCGCTCCAAATTTCCAGGGGGCTCCACAGGCCCGCTGCCCTAGGCGTGCTCCTCACTGATCCGAGGAAGGGGAAGAGGACAGAGGAATGGGAAGGTCTGGAATAGAGGGAAACTAGTCGGGGCAGACCCTCCTGCAATCTGCTACTTTTCATGGCTTCCGCTCTGGGCACGTCAGCTAGCCCCTCGCAGTGTGATTCATAGGGTGTGTCTGATGGTCGTGGGCCAAGGAGGCAAGGAGTCAGAATCCCCCAGGAAGCCAGGGTTAGTGATGGGGGGGACGGGACAGGACAAGATGTACAGTTAAGTTTGAATTTCAGACAAATGACAAAATAATTTTTTTTAGTATAAGTATGTCCCATGCAATATCTGGGATACTGTACTTATACTAAAAAAAAATATTCGTCGTTTATCGGCAATTCACATTTAACTGGGTGACCCTGTTTTACCTGGCATCCCTACCTTTTCAAACATGGCCTCCCCTACTGCTGACAACCCTCTCCAGAGTCCAGCACACAGAGGGTGACCCAGCTCCCCACTCCTCCCTCCTGCCTCTTCCCGATCCTGACCCTCCTCCCCTCCCTGGGCTCCTGCACAGACAGAGCACACACTCTCTTCGCTTCGAAGTTGAAATCAACTCAAGTGCAAGCCGAGGCTGGGATCTGATTTTACAAACCCACCCACCAGCCCACAGGGGCTGGACCAGCTCCGACTGCTCTGCGTATCAGATAGGGAGGGCAGGTCGTCCCCTGCAGGTATGACCCGAGACCCTCGCCCTCCAGGCAGGCACAGCCCCTTCCTGTTCTAGTTTTGTTTTTCTTCTGTTTACCAACACACCAAACCAGCAACCAAACGAGACCCATATAAAATGAGTTGACAGGCCTGACAAGAGTCCTTCAGCCTGCCGCTGATCTCATTTGTCCACACGGTGGTGGCAGGAAGCTCAGGGACCTCGGGGAATCCCAGCACAATATAAAATACAATAAATCAAGGAGGATCATGTTGAATTATATGCTCTCAGAAGGCATGCTGGCACGGTGCCTTATATGCTGTACCACGCTCTATTAGGTGCTAAGTGGCTGTTAAAAATATAACATGTTTTTAACTTTTTAAAAAATCATAGTGACACCTCTTTAAAATTTTTCCTTGACAAAGAATAAAGACTGCTGCGTGCTTTTTTGGTGATCAAAGCCATATCATCTCTTCCCAGGGGCTTCTGAGACGAGGTTCTCTTTCCTGGAGGTGGCTGGACTCTCTCCATGGCTCTAGACAAGCAGGACCGGGCTCTCTGCTCCCTTCCTCCCCCCAGGGTCCTGCCCCAATGGCAACCCCTCTTCTCTCTGTTCCAGGCTCGGGGCTTGTCAGTCCCTCCTGCTCCAGAATCCTCTAAGCTCACTATCTTCTATGTCAGAGATCCACGTATCTTCTTACATCATAACACTTTCCTGCTCACAAGCCTGCCGTGCCTCCCTAGCACCAGTAAGGTGAAGCCCAAACTCCTGAGCTGGCATTGCGACTCCAGTTCTCCTCATGGGTCCCACTCCCCTCATCACGTACGCCAACTCTACAGGCTACCTGCTGCCTCTGGAAAACAGCACTCTAAAAAATCACTCTGAAAGTATACTATCTAATCTTACTGTTACTAAAATTAGAGCATGAGATACTAACAAATTAATAATGATCACCCGCTCCATACATTTTTGGGAAAGACTCAATAGACTAAAATATTGAAGAAAGACAAGTATCTAGGAATGGTTGGCTACTGAAATTTAGTCTTCGAAACACTTTCACATGTCACATTTCATTGGATCCTCATCGAATTCTTATACGCAAGTTGGGTGGTCTCACTCACCCCCTTTCGCTGATGAGGAAACTGAGGCTCACAGTAGGAGCCCTGTCTGAGCTTACACAGCAAGGCAGCGGCAAAGCTAAACCACGGATTCTCATTCTGAGTTCAGAGCACTCAGTTGTTATGTATCCCAACTTAATTTAGGTCCACTTTTGTTTTATTCTATTTAATGAAGAAACACTCGACTTTCTTATACCCTCAACCCAAGTGCCCCAGGCCTTCGTCAGAGATCTTGGTCACATCATGCTAATCACAGACCTATTCCCAGCCGCTGCCTCCAAACACGCTCTCCCCTAGGGACTCGACACAGTGGGTTAGAAAGGCCCACCGCAGTCTCATGAGGCCGTGCCTTACTCCATCTAGTACAGCTCCCCTTGTTTTTAATCATTGAGACATAATTCCTGTGCCAGAAAACTCACTCTTTTATATAATCCAGTCGTTCTTAGTGTATATACTCTCAAGGTTGTATAACCATCACCACTATCTAATTCTAGAACGTTTTCAGCATTCCAAAAAGAAACCCCATAATAACCATTAATCATCATTTATTTCTCACCTCCACCCCCAGCCCCAGCTCCTGTCAACCACTAATTTACTTCCTATCTCAATGGATTTGTCTGTTCTGGACATTTCACATTAATGGAATCATATATTAAGCAGCCTCCTATGTCTAACTATTTTCACTTTGCATAATACTTTCAAGTTTCATCTCTGTTGTAGCATGTGTCAGAATTTCATTCCTTTTCATAGCCAAATAACATTCTATATCTGGATATACCACATATAACTATGGACATTCAGGCTGTGTACACTTTTTGGCTATTGTGAATACTGTTGCTATGAACATTCAGGTAGTAGTAGTTCTTCTATAGAGGTGTATTTTCAGTTCTCTTGGGTATATACCTAGGAGTAGAATTGCTAGATGTTATGGACTGAATATGTCCCCTTCTTCCCATTCACATGTTAAAATCCTACCCCCAATGTGACAGTGTTAGGAGGTGGGGTTTTAGAGAGGTGATTAGGCGATGAGGGTAAAACCTTCGCAAATGGGATTAGCGCTCTTATAAGAGATCCCCCACAAAGCTCTCTACCTCCCTTCCCACTATGTGAGGACACAGTGAGAAGATGGCCATTTGTGATCCAGGAAATGGGCCCTCACCAGACCTGGAATCAGCAGGTCCCCTGAACTTGGACTTTCCAGCCTCCTGACCTGTGAGAAATGCATCTTTAAGCCACTCAAATTGTAGTGTTTTGTTACAGCAGCCTGAATGGTCTAAGACATTGGGTCGTATGGTAGTTCAATGTTAAACATTTTGAAGAACTGCCCAACTATTTCCCAAGTGGCTGCACCATTTCATATTCCAGCTGGCAATGCATGAAGGTTCTGATTCTCCACATTCTCCCAACACTTGTTTTTGTCTTTTTTCTTATAGCCATCCTACTGGGAGTGAAGTGATGTCTCTTGTAGTTTTAATTCCCTTCCATTTTAAAGCAAATAGTGATAAAAAACAAGTAAGATAGTTTATTGCCTAAATTGAACAGCTATACCTTTAGAGAGAAAAGGCCACAATGTACATTTTGTTTTTGTCATCTTTGATTACTTATTTCTATGAGGACCCCAGATCTTGTGTATACATCCAGAAGAGAACGAAAAGCTTTCACATGTTAGCGCTTACTTGAACTGGGTATCCTCTTAATTCATTCAACAAACACTGAATGGGAGCCCGCTGCAGAGCAGTGTGGGAAAGGGCTAGGAAACCCCGTCCAGCCCCCGGCCCTGTCCTCCAAGACTCCCAGTCTGGTGGCAGGGTCAGGTATATGCGCAGAAGCAGCTGAGAGGACACAAATTCTATAGGCTTTGCAGTCTTTAACCCCAAGTTAGTTCCATAGACACTCAGTTTGCAAAAAAAATACAGCAGAAGAGATAATGCTCTTAATAGATGAAGCGTTTTATAAATTAACAAGAATTAAGTGGAATTTAACAGAAAAATGGATAATGTAGATGAATAAGCTTTTCAGAGAAGCAAAACTACAAATAATTTACAAAACATATGATATGAAAACATGTGAAACCTCACTAGTAAAGGCTGAAAACAATGTTTTGCCTATTAAACTAGCGAAGCTTTTTTTCATAGTGATAATGTTTGCAAGAATGCAACAGAACAGTCGCCTTCCACACCATCAGTGGGGATGCGAGCTGGTACCATCCTTCCAGAAAGCCATTCAGCAATACACATGGAAGGCCTTGAATATGTTCACCCCCCGACCCAGTGAGCCTGTCCCCTCCCAGAAGCCTGTGCTACTGAAATTTAGTAGATTGGTCAGGGCTTTCTATCCACGAATGGCTGGAAAAATTTTACATGAGGAACAGCTAATGCTAACTGGAACATAGTTGACTACATTTTGGGGCTTCAATATCCTGGAGTATGTGAGGCCTTTAAAATATTTCATTTGAAGATTTAATATCATGAGGAAGTTTTCAAAATATAGCATGAAGTGGTAAGGGAAGAAAGAATATGGAATTAAATATTCAGCATGATCCCAATCTAAATGTATATAAATTATATATCTATATAATATATATAAATATATACACTAGGTAGTCTTCTGTGTGTATATATACATATTAACAGTGGCAGAATGTTTGTAACTGGTGGGATTTTAAGTATTTTTAATTTTTTCTTTAGATTATTGAATACTTTCTAACTTTTCTACCATATTATTACTCTTAAGAGAGAAATTGATCAATTATATTAAAAACAGAAAGTAACTCATGCTCGTACTGGGAGCACAGCAGGCTAAAGGAACCTCTCTTCTAACAGAAGAAATAAGATGAGAATTCAAACGCCAAGAAAACCAGATAGGATCTGTCAAGTGGGAAAAATACTGACACCAGAAAAACAGGTCAGGTCTGGGCAGTGGGGCCTGGGAAGGCTCCAGGTGGAACTGGCCGCACGCACGGGCAGCCGACAGCCGCATCACAGCGCAGGGGCATAAGGCGGTGGGAAGAACAATAGAGGGGCGGAGGGAGGAGAGGGCAAGGGAGCACGAGAGGGCGGTGCTGACTGGGCCGGACCACAGCAAGCAAGGGGAGGGGCCAGAGGGGAGGTGGGCTCCCGCTGGGTCACCGAGACTCCACATCTGGGGAAGGAGCTGGCACATGACCTGTTTAGGAGGCACTAAACTCTTGGTGACTACATTTCCAAAAATAAAACGTCTATTAATTTTTCAATTTATAAAATATGCATTCATTAGAGAAAATGTCAAAATCACAGAGGAAAAAAAAAATCAATTTACCACCCAAAGACAACCAGTGGTAACTGGTTTATCCCCGCCCCCCCCCCACACTTTTTTTTTCTTTTTCTCTTTCTTTCAATCTACTGAAGAAATTGTTTTTACGCTCATGAAGCCGTGATCT
This sequence comes from Saccopteryx bilineata, assembly GCF_036850765.1. Classification (NCBI taxonomy): domain Eukaryota; kingdom Metazoa; phylum Chordata; class Mammalia; order Chiroptera; family Emballonuridae; genus Saccopteryx; species Saccopteryx bilineata. The sequence goes on from NC_089497.1 coordinate 52,752,791, forward strand.
TACTGTTTATATAATTTGGTATCCTGCTTTCTTTCACTTAACATGATAGCGTATGTTCCCATTATTATGACTTCTAATGCTGCAGGCTTTCAGCGGGGAAATGTGAGTGGAGCTGCACTTCAGGAAGATTAATGTGGCGCCTGGTGGGGAAGGCAGCAGTGGAGAGGAAGGTGCTAGAGGTGGAGAGACGGCCGGCCGACGAGAAGGACTGGGGCCTGGGAAAGGCTGCGGGCCGGGCAAAGGAAAAGGAGCGGTGCTGGGAGCCCCAAGCCAGGCGTCTGAAGGAGGGAGTCTCCAGGGGGAGGGTCGAGCCTGGGTCTTTAGTCCACGCAGGGAGTCCAGGGAGGGGTTGGCTTTGGGGTGAACGGGACCAAGAGGACACAGTGTGTCATAGAAGCTAAATGAACGGGAGAAACTCAAGGAAGATGTGGAGAGCCTGAGGTCAGGTGCTGTGGCCAAGGCTAAAAAGATACACATGAATCAAGGGCTGTCAGGGGCCCTACGGGTGACCTTCGAGAGAGATTAGGTAGAAGTCCGGACTGCAAGGGTGTCAGTCATAAATAGCAGTGAGGGGGACAGTGAGTGAAGGTGACTCTCAGGATGCTTGGAAGAATGCATGGGTTACAGCCTGAATGGACACGGCATAGTGGACATTTGCTGTCTCCACAGGCAGAGGGAGGGAAGGACTCACAGAGACAGGAGAGTAGAACTCTACCCAGCGGCAGGACAGAGCTGTCCATGGTGGAAGCGCCCGCCCTACATGATGCCACACGGCTGTGGGCACTTGACCTGCGGCCGGTCTGAACTGAGATGTCCTGAAAGTATACAATACATACTGGAGCTTGAAGTAATGTTTTATATTCATTACATGCTGAAATGATATTCTGGATATACTGGGTGAAATAAACCATACCGTTAAAATTAACTTCACCCGTGGTGTTTTTTGTTTTTGTTTTACTTTTTTGGCTACTAGAAAAAGTTAAAGTTATGTAGGTGGCTCTTATTATGATTATATTTCTGTTGGACAGCACAGCTACAGAACAAAGGGGAGGCAAAACAGAAGGGACTTGGAGCACAGAGGACAAGGGGCCGACCACAGACTAATCTGCAGAATATCAGAGCGGTGTTTTAGAAACCTCAACAGCTAGTACACTGACCTAGAGCCCCACCTTTGGGCCACAGAGATACTGGCCTCCCTCCTGGTCCCCAAGGGATTTCCTAAAGGCTCAGGCTCATTTATTTGCCAGACTCAGAGCCCAGTTAGGATGGTACATCCGACAGCAGCTGCTCCCTCTGGCTTTTGGAAGCATGAAATGTGGAGGCAGAAAAGGAAGGAGGTGTTTGAAATCTGAGGCTCGACTCCAAGGGAAGAGAAGGTCTTGGGTGGGGACTTGAGTGTAGGCTGAGGTATTAGGACTGTCTAAAGAGTATGTCCACATCTCTAGCATGTCGTTAAACTTAGGGTGTAGAGAAAGTGTATACATTTAAAACCACGGGAAGAAGGGACAGACCAAGAGCAACAAATGAATGTCTGGAGACAGAACAGGGTAGAGTAAGGGAGGATTTGGGGACTCAGGAGGCTGAGTTCTCATCTTGAAGTTGGGGGGGGGCACTGTGGCTCTAGGTCACTTTTCCTCTGTGGACCTCAGCTTCCTCACCATAAAAATAGAAAGGCAAGGGATGATGGCCAACGTCTTTGCCTCCTGGGACGTCTATGGAGTGGCCACATCCTGGGTCTTTAGCTGCTTAGACAGGATGCTCGTCCCGAACATACCACTAAGAATAGAAGTACCACGTACAGCAGGGGTCCCCAAACTACGGCCCGCGGGCCACATGCGGCCCCCTGAGGCCATTTATCCGGGCCCCGCCGCACTTCTGGAAGGGCACCTCTTTCATTGGTGGTCAGTGAGAGGAGTATAGTTCCCATTGAAATATTGGTCAGTTTGTTGATTTAAATTTACTTGTTCTTTATTTTAAATATTGTATTTGTTCCTGTTTTGTTTTTTTACTTTAAAATAAGATATGTGCAGTGTGCATAGGAATTTGTTCATAGTTTTTTTTATAGTCCGGCCCTCCAACGGTCTGAGGGACAGTGAACTGGCCCCCTGTGTAAAAAGTTTGGGGACCCCTGACGTACAGAATTTTCTGAGAAACCTCTGATTTCAAATACCCTGTCCCTTGTTCTCCTGAAATGCAATGGAAAGTTTAACCTAGCAATATTAGACTGTAGCTTTAAGACAGCTGGTCACACCTGGAAGTCATACAAACTCCCGTCTGACCCAGAGGATCCGTGGGGAATCCCAGAGGAAGCCGGATCCTTCAGAATTTACACTAAGCAATGCCGCCCCCCCCCCCCCCCCCCCCGTCCCCAAGGTGTCGGAATCACACAAACAAAGCAGAGTGGCAATGCAGATAGTCACACAACAACCAAGAACACCAGCTGGGTAGGGGGGACAGGGTGGCAGAGGCCGGCTCAGCGAGAGCACCCTGGAAAGGCTCTCCAGAGGCGCAGGGCGGAGGCTGGCCCACCCATAAACTGCTTCTTGTGCAGTTCTCTGACCTCTGGGGGAAGGAAGAGTTTTCTCTGTGTGGCCTGGCAAGAAGTTTTGCGGGCTAGAAGTTTATTTCTAATCTGAGTGCAAATGAAGTTTCTCTCCTCCAAAAATCTCATCTTGGAGAACAATTATCCAGCCCCCTTCCTCCCCAAGTCCCCCACCCTCAGCTTCCTCCTCCCCCTTCCAGGAAAGTCAGACAAGCCTTCATTGTTCTAGGTGAGCAGTGGTGACAGCTGAGGGTGATGTGGGCTGTGTAGGTGGAGGGAAGGGGCTGATGAAACGCTGGAATCGGATTCAGAGGGAAGGGAAAAGAGCCCCACCCCGCCACACTGAGTTCTGGCTTCCACCCCACACAGGTGAAGTACGGCTTTCCTCGTGCCTTCCCCACCCGTTACCCATCACCCACCCACGCCTCTTCCCTCCCTCCAGTCCTCACCTCCAGGCCCATTTTAGGTTTGCTGGATTTGGAAGAAAAAAAGAAACTTTAAAGGGAAAGTGAAATTGCCACAAAGTTGCTCACCTACCCCTAGCTCGGGCCCAGCACAAGTACGGGCTGTGTCTACCTGTGTGGCAGGCCTAAGCGGCCTGTGGGCGACCCAGGATGGAGGGCACCCTGGGGCTGGTCAAGACAAGGCAGATAGATGCTGGGGCTCCAGAGGTTGCCCAGAGGCTGCCTGGAGAGAGAGATGGGGAGCTACAGCGGAAGGAGCGCTAGCCTGTGACTCTGGACAAGTCACATAGCCTCCTGGAGCCTCAATGCCCCCGTCTCTAACACGGAGCTGAGGTCACCTGCTAATAAGATACGGGAGCAAACGCATTCCAGGTGTAAATAAAGCAATACAGGTTGGGGTTAGCGATGTCATCATCAGCTGCGGGAGGGAGGGTGGTGGGGACCAGACACAACTCCGGGGGCTGGCCATGACTCCTTTTGCTCACTATGTCCTCATCCTCCAGATGCGGCTGACACACAGCAGGTGCCGAGATGCTTGTTAGGTGAATAACTGGGTGAGAAGGAAGCTGGGGGTTGCAGGGCACTTTCAAGGCCTGGAATATTCCAGCTCACATCAGAAGACGGCAGTCCCAGACCCCCAGCAGGCTTTGCCTCTGGTCCTGAGCATCAACAGAAAGGCGGGAGAGGGGGTTACAGGACACCCATCCACGGTAAAGCGTCACAATCAAACAAAACACAGAGGAGACCAAGAAAGATGGACCAGTGAGTGTAGAACTAACTGCCGCAGCCACGGGGCTTCTGTGGTCTCTATCATGGAGATGAGCCATGAGATGGGTCTGCATGTCCCGTGAGTGGGGTGCACAGCTCTGCTGGGCTGGGAACAGAGAGACCTGGGTGGGCACAGCCTTGGTGAGTCCCTCACTGGCCGGCTGACCACGCGTATATCACTAGGAAAGCCCCGGAGGTATGCGGAGAAGTGAGATGAGGCGGAAACGAGGCTCGAGGGCAGGAACAGGCAAGGATCTGGAGTACTGCAGGGCCAGCCCTCTCCCAGGCTGGGCCACCTCAGCGAGGCCTCTGGCTCCCTGTACAATGGGGGAATGGGACCCCCGCGGCCCTCAGCTGCTCGCCAAGGGCCCTGCCACCCGCGACTCTGGGAGACTCTCTGTGATGTGACAGCCTCGCAGAGAAAAACCAGGAGTGGCCCCAGTCTCTGCTCACTCCCGCTGCCCTGCGAACAGAAGGCAGGAAGGACGGCCAGGGCTGGCCCCAAGGCCAAGGGCCCAGCTCTTGGGGTATGCGGAGTTAAGAGTGAGTCATGGAGACATGACCTGGGTGCCCAGGATCAAGCCATTCAACTCCACCACTACCGGGCAAGTCTATAAAAAACACCCAGTGGGAAGCGGGTTGCAAATGTTCATTTGCAGACTGACCCTCCCTGCACACTGCTACCCCCCGGAAACGCACGCTCAGCTCGAGGTCCGGCCAGGGGGCTGTGTAGACTGCCATGCTGCCACCCCTCACCGCATCCCTTTGGGCGAGATCATTGAGATGAACCTTTTTATTTAAAGAATGCATTTTTAAAGGCTGTGGCAGAGAGCGTTACTTGCCCACCTAAATTCATTCTCCTCTTCTTCCAAAACAGCATCACCAGGCACACGGCCGCCCAGCTGGAGTACTTCTCAGCCAACCTGGCAGCGGTCATGTGACTATGCTCAGGCCGGAGGGGTGTGAATGAAACAGACATTTGCAAGGCCCAGGTCTCCTCCCTCTGCATCCTCAGACAATCCCCTTGCCCGACCTGGGTCACCCCTTTTTTCACTTTCTTCTGGCTGGATTCTGCATAGGCCCCCAACTCAGCTTTGACTACACAGATGAAGATAATGTCCTTGGGGGTGGTGGAGCAAGCCCATGGAATCGAACCCAGGTCACTTTGGACTTATTACCCAGGAGGGAAATAAACTCTCATCTCTGTAAATCACCGTACCTCACAGCTCAGCCTGTACGCTAACGAATGCACCTGCCGACAGCAGACATTTCTAGATCCAAGCCTCCAATGGCAGCCGAACCCCACCTTCCTCCTCCGTTCCCATCCCGAGCTCCGGTGCAGAAGGGAGAGAGTACAGCATGCAGGGCGCACGATGAGGGGAGGCAGGATGGGGCTGGAAGTGTGAAAAGGGGAAGGCCACTTCCAAAACAGCTGAAGGTTTCCGAGGCAGTGGTCCTGACAAGAGCTGGGTCTGAGCCCAGAAACCAGACGAGAGACAAAGCAGACGGCATGGCTGGACTCTCGAGGGCGGAAGGAGGTCTAGTGGCCGCACTCCACACGCCGGGAAACAGAGGCTGGGCGGGAAGAAGGCACAGGCTCTGCCTTGTCCCCAGGAGATGAAGCATGGAGTGGGGCAAGAATGTGGGAGCTGGGGTCAGAAGACCCGGGTGCAGGTCCCAGCTCAGTTACTTATGAGATGAGTGGTGTAAATGCAGTAACCTCACCTCCACTTTTTCTCCTATAAAATACGGATGATACTATCTGCTTCTCAAGGACTGAGGATAAATTAAATAGGGCAATGATATAAAATGTCACAAAAGCAATTATTCTTCCACTGCCTATCTAGGTTTAGATACAGTGAAAGCAAGAAACTGAGAACCCCAACCAATCTATCCCCCGTCCCTGAGGGGGGTGGAGAGGATAAGAACACCAACTGTCTCATGGCACCAGGAATAGCACTGGGTGCTCTCCCCAGAGCATCTCCCAGGGACAGGCACCCATGAGGGTCCTAGCTGGGAGCCTCGGGCCCAGGCGTCCTGGCCCCTCCCGCATGCTGGAGGGCAGTGGGGGCTGCGGAGGGGGGCTGCTGCCCCGCGCCCTGTGGGCGGCCTCCCCGGGCTCTCCCCACCAGGGGCAGAGGCCTCCAAACAGGGGGCCACCCCTACTGGAGAAGGGGGCTCCTCTCCTCTCCCCTGCCTGGTGGGTTGGCAGGCTCTGGCCTGGAGATGGCAGGCCTTCACTGGACAGCCCACGTGCCCTTTACCTAAAAACAGGGACCTGGGAGGCACTTGGGGAGCCCGTGCCTCAGGAATGAGAGCACAGGCCGGAGCTTCTCCGAGGCTCCCAGCGAGTGCCCGGCCGGCCGGCACAGGCCTCAAAACTTCATGTCCTGTCGGCGTCCCTCTGCCCTTCCAACCGCAGGGGGCAGGGCGGTCCGGGTCCGAGTGTCCCGCCTCCTCAGCCAGGTGCCGGGCAGAGTGAGAGCTTTTCAGGAGGGCGAGGCGGCACCGTCCCGAGGTCTGGGTGAGACGGGGACAGGGCTTGGGGCTCCCGGCCTAGCGGTTCCCTTTTGTCCTTGGGCTCTCTTTCCTCCTCCTCTTTTACAACCCAAGTTTCTTTCTTTCTTTAAAAAACTATTTGAGTTGGTGTGGAAAAGTGAACTCTCAGTCAGCTCTGGCCTGGTCTGGGAGGGTGTCTCAAGCGCCCCCGCACCACCCTCTGGTAAGCACGTGCCGCAGACCCTCTCTGCCCATCTGGACAGGAGCCCTGTTGTGGCTGAGCTCCCATGCCGGCCCAACGCCTCTTCTCCTGCCTCAGTTTATCCCTGTGTTCCCTGCTAGAACACGGAGCCCTCTTAGTCCGAGCTCTCATACCCACCCCAGCCCCAGCCTCGCCACGGTGTCTCCTCCTCACAGTCCCCAAAACTCAAGGCCCGTACCTCTGTTCTGACCCCCGGAACATGGGCAGGGAGGGCATTTCCCAGGAACGCCCGGAGGACCCAGGGAGGCATCATGACACCTGTGATATCATTCGGGGCGGGTATCAGCTGAGAGTGCCCAGGCGAAGGGGGCTGGGGGGCCCTTTCTGCTCCCCTCTGAAGGGAGCAGGGTCCACCCCAGGGCTCAACGGTAGATGGAAGGAGCCCAAGCCAACAACACCAGGGACCCTCCACTCCCGGGCCACACGCGTGTGTCTGGGCTGACGGAGCGTGAGAACATGAGAGGAGAGGGACACAGCAGCCAGCCTCCCACCGCCAGGCCACTGCCCCCACCAGCAGCGAAGGCAGGACAGCGCCCAGGCTGCAGCTGGCGACAGAACAGTCCTGCTGGGCACTGAGGACAAGGTCAGCACCAGGAGAGCCACCGTGGAAAGGACCCCGGGTGCCCTTTGTAGCCCCCTCCGAAGCAAACACTCACTCCCCTAATAAATAAGTCAGCACTGCACGTGGGGATTGGGGTGAACGGAGCTTTCGTAGTGAGGGGCACAGCGACAGCAGGAAGCAGAGCCTGGCGAAGCTGCCCTGAACCCCAGACAACCCAAACACTGACCAGCAGGGGAGAGGGCAGAGGTGCTCGGAAGGGTGGCCACCGTATCACTGGGGGGCCGGTCTCTCCTGGTCAGTGAAGACCCTCTTTCACTCTGGGAATTATCCACAACCAGCTGCTACCCAGGGCCAGCTGGCCAGCCAGCTCTTTGGGCGCACGGAGCCTCAGCACCCCACACAGTGCGTAGCATGTGACAGGTACTCCCTAAACATTTGCTGAACATGTCAAGGAATGACAGGTTTGTCTTAACCACAGCCATGTCCAGGCAGCCAATATGTACACAAGGAATACAGACTGATCCAACCTCAACGTGAGCCCAAAGCAACTAAGAGAGGAAGTCTGCTACCAATCATGCAGTGCATTCTGAACTATCAAATGCATTCAGAAATCCTCTCCTGTTTGGTGTTAGCCTAGCCACTGGCTTCTTAGCTTAATGCAGCTAACTAGATTGATTGACACCCAGAGGGATGGAGGTCTCCCCTGGAGGCTACCAGGGTCAGCTCCAAGAGCCAGAACAGGACTGGGAGAATGTGGGCTGGGGGAGGGGTCAAATGCTCCCCACTCCATCCCTATGGTCTCATAGCAGTGACCTCCCTACCCTACAGGGCCCTGGGAAGGGGCCTTCGTGAGCAAGTGCTAGCACGAGCCACCTAAACTAAGCTGTCCTTGTCAAAACAAACCCACTGCTGGCACCCACAGAGCCCATCCGGTTCCATCACCAATACTTGCACGTTGTGGCATTTGGCCAGGTGGCCGGGAGTCCCCAGGTAGCAGAGGATTGGGCCTGAAGGAGCACAAGTCAGGCTGGAGTCCAATCCCATTTCTACTTCACGGTAACTGGGAGCCTCAGGGACACACCTCTTGACCTTTTGGTTCCTATAAAATCAGGATTGGATTCCCTATACTTGATAGAGATGTTTCTACTGATCATTAGGGTAAACTTCCAAATCTCCATATTAAGGGAGTCCGTGAGGCATGCTAGAGACATTCAAGCCAGGCCCTGCTCTCAAAGCACGCAGTTAGGGAGAGGACACAGGAGAAGCACACAGATGGGCACTAAAGAGCGAGATGCCAGGGCCACAGGGGCCAACACAGGCTGCAGGGAGGGCTGAGGTTGGGGTGGGGAGCGGAATAGGGTTTAAATGGGGATGAGAAACCATCAGATGAATGCAACAGCCCTCAGAAAACTCATGGCACGGCCAGCCGGGCATGAAGAGGCCACCCAGGAGAATGAAGAGTGACAGATGATAACACTGCATATTCAAGTGCCCAGATGGAGAACCACTACTGCCCAGGACGGGAAGCTCGGCGTGGTATCACAAGCAATAATGCGCCACTGCAGATTGGTGAGGGCGGGAGTTTTACGATAAAGTGAAATTTAATAACAGTTCCTGTTTCTGAGTGCTTACAGTGTGAAGGTATAACCTCATCTAATCTTCATGACAACACATGAATTGGGTGCAATTAAAATTCCCATTTTACAGACAAAGAAAGTGAGGCAGAGCGAAGTTCAGCAATTTGCTCAAGATCACATAGCTAGGAAGTGGCTAACCAATATGCAACACTGCCCCCAAGAAAGAGAAATAATTTGTCTGTAGTTGCAAAGGGGAATGGGGATGGCAAAAGGGAGGCTGGGTCTGCAGACCAGATATTGTCGCATTAGGAAGAGGGGGACGGGGCTGGAAAGAAGAAATGAATCCAAGAGATTCCGTCAGCGAAATCCGGGACTGACACACCCCAAGCCCAGGGAGAATCGAATGTTTAGGAAACCCCTGACAAATGGAAGTGTTGAGAAGGGCACCAATTTGGGGACAGATGATGAGTTCAGACTGAAGAGTTGAGAGTCACCCACAAAGCAGATGCTGTCTCTCCTGTTCAGGGGTTCTGCATGTCACCTAACCTTCACCTTGCAGCCCAGGTCTTCGTAAGATCGCTCCAGGGGACTGAAGCCCCCACGCCCTCCTGGCCCCTCCACAGGCCCCATCTCGCAATGACAGCTCCACCCCCCAGCCCACTCCTTTCTCCAGGAGCAGCCCATCTGGTCCCAGGGGAAACGGACAGGACCTGGTTAGTGTCTGTTCACCAAGAGTCCAAAGTGGGGGACTTATGACTTCCAAGTCTGTGCGTGTGAAAGTATGCACGCGTGTGTCAAGATCCTGCAGGTATAAACAGCTCCACCTCCGAGAAGGAAGTACACTCTCATTTTTCCTCCGTGGACGACAAACAGAGATAAACCAGGTGCTGAACTTTCCCAGGTGCTGCCAGGAATCTCAGCCAAGAGGCTCTCCACAGTCTCTTCCTGGAGACTCCAGACCCTGATGGTCAAGTGTCAAGGCATCACCCCAACAACCCGGCCTACCCTGCCCCCGGGCTCAGCCACCCATCTGGGGACAGGCTCCTCTACTCCCAGTTTTCAGAGCAATCTAAAGAACAAAGGATTCCCCCCCCCCATTAATTTGAGAGAGAGAAAGGAAGGGGGCAAGGAGAGGGGGAGAGAGTGAGCGAGAGAGAGAGAGAGAGAGAGAGAGAGAGAGGCTTCAACTCATTCTTCCATTTAGTTGTGCCCTCACCAGGAATTGAACCCGCCACCTCGGCACTCTGGGACAACGCTCTATCTATTGAGTCACTCGGCCAGGGATAAAGAACGAAGGATATTTACAATGCAGGGTCAGCAGATGCCATCTTGCTTTCTTGAGAAAGAATGGCTGCAGCTAAGAGTTTCCCCCAGAATTCATGAGGGGTCAAAGGGACAAGAGGCCTCCAGCAGGCCAGCCGTTCTGAGGGCTGATTTCATCCTGCAGTATTTATCGAGGTCCCACTGTGTGCTGGGCACTGTGCATCCAGGGATGCTGGATGGGGCATTCACATGGCAGGTGAATAGCTGGGAGACCGGGCAGGGTGACTGCAAAGGCCTCATTTAGCCGCAAGTAGCAAACACCTTGTTCACCTGTCCATGTCAGTGTCTGCCCTGGGGATAAGAGGGCACAAGGAAGTCCAGCAGAGTCCCAGAGCCGGGGTCCAGGCCGGCCTTCAGAGTGGTGCTGGGAGCCATGGTGGTGATGGCGATGTGGGGTTTTTAACTCCAAAGCCGAACTCTTTGGCAGTTGTTTGGGGGCATGTTTGCAGCGGACCTGGAAGTCCTCACTCAGCTGCTTGCTCTCCAGGGCAAGGGCCTACAGTGGGGCGCAGAGAGACTCAGACTCCTTGACAGTTCTGCCTGTTTCAGCAAGACTGTGACTGAGGTGGCCCTCTATTTGGATTGAAAAGCAAGAAAACGCTAAGAGTTTAGCTAAGGTGGCCAGAGTTAAACTAAGGAGAAGGCTCTGGACCTTGGCACTTCTGTAAGAAAAGTCAGAATTTCTTCTGAAGATTGTAAATTCTTTCCACCTGAGGGCCAGGGTATCTCTTTCTGAGAACAGCTCATTAGAAAGAAGGGACACTTGTTCCTAGAGACCTTTCCTCTACTCCAGGCCTCGGGACATAACCTGCTAAGTGAAGTCACGGTCAGCCAATGGCCAGCACGCCTCTGACGTGCATGCCCGGTGAGGTCTACAACACAATACAAACCCGTCAGCCTCAGCCCCAGGTGCCCCACTAGCAGAGGGGTCGGGCGAGCGGAAGAGGATGAGCTGGCCCAAGAAGAGGCTGGAGAAGAGAAATCTGGGCAGTCAGGAAGGAGGAGCCCGTGCCAGCCCTCAGCAAGGAAAAGGCAGGAAGAGGCTTCACTGAAACATTCCCAAAGACTAATTTTAGACAATAGTTCCTTTCTCTATCAGCACTCTTCCCAGAATTAAGATTTGCATCCGGTGAATTCCCGTCATCCCCTGGGGAAGTTCCATTCTCTGGTGTTTCAAGCATGGAAGGCGTCTTATCAGAGCTGAGGCAGACCAGCAGAGACCTGCCCTGGACGGAGGACACTGAACCGTGGCCTCCCTGCAATCCTGCGCGTGGTCACCCACACACACCGCACACCTGCCCACCTCTAGCTGACAAGAGCAGAGCAGACAAGAGCTGGAGCTCTACACAGCAGCCAAGATGATCTTTTCAAAACATAAATCTGATTGTGTAAACTATGCTTTCTCTCCCTCTTCAAACTTTTATAACTTCCAGCCTCTTGGAATGAAATCCAGTCCCCTTAACTCAGCCACATGGGCTGTGTCATCCACCACCTGCTTCTCCAGCCTCACCTCTCTACCCTTAAATTCAATTCCTGTTCCATTCTGCCACAGGGCTTTTTCATGCACTAGGATCTCTCCCAAGACTCTTTGCCTCGCTACCTCCTACTCTTCCTTTAGACCACAGTCTAATATTCAGCTCCTCTGAAAAGCCTTTTCTGACCTCCCACAGTGGCTCCCCTGACAGCCACCACAGACCCGTGCCTCCTTGCTTCCGCCCCGAGCACAGCCAGAACCTTCCCCTTATCGCTGGGACTCCTCATTGGTGAGCAGCTCCCTACTAGACGAGGCCTGTCTGCTCACCAGTGAAATGGCAGCACCTAGCCCAGTGCTCAATATAAAATAAACGCTCAAGAAATGTGGCATGAATGAATGAGTGCATGAATGAGTGCACGAATGAACGAACAAGAAAATCACAGCAGTTCTGAGCTAGGCCCTCTCCAAAGCTAGACCCATATATGCCACTGCAGAGCAGCGCTGGGACACAGGTCAGGCACAGGGTGGCCTCCGTCCCCAATGTGCTCACACCACTCTCGTTTCCACAGCCTCTCCAAGTGCCAGAACTGCTGAGGGCATGCCATTGTACTCTTTCAGACAAGCAGACAGGTCCAGTGCCCAGGATCACACTGCCAGACTGTAGGATCCATGCTGGGCACGGCCCTTCCCCCACCCCAGCCACATGGCACTGTGGGCACAGATCCTGACCTTGGACCAGGAGATAAAGTGTAGTCAAACTGTAACTAAGGTTTTACTAAGAACAATGGTACTGAGTCACCAGATATGTATCAAGAAGGGGCAATACAGAACAGGCACTTACCTTTCCCCTTACCCCCTGCTCACCTGCTTAGTTTCACTTGAGTAACGCCCAGGGCTTAGCCATTTAAACCATTTAAACCACAACCCCATCCAGCAGGGCGCAAAATTTTCACTGACTGACGCCACCGTCAGTGCGGCCCCTGTGCATAAGTAAGAAAAGCTACACCCACTCCATCTGGTCCTCCAGGGTTTCTTTGGAATCCCGCCACCACTCCAGACCCATTTTCTGGGTCTGGCTCTCCTGACTTACACAGACGCAGAAGTACATCAGTCCCCTTGATTCCAATGTGCTGCTGTGTCACCCAAAATGCTTTAGGCTAGGCTGCAGGAACAAACACACCCTGAAATCTCAGGGGCTTAACGCTATACAAGTTTAGTTCTGGCCCATAATAAATCTCATGCAGACCAAATGGTTCTACTTGCTCAGACCGTGGGGTGTCTAGGGTCACTGTGGAAAGGAAGGACTTCCCAGGGTATTACCATGGGCCAGGCCTGGAAGCGGGATAAGTCATGGTGTCCATGGATTTCCAATGACACTCCACTGGCTACAACTCAGTCATGTGGCCTGAAATTAACTGTGCAGGAGGCTCGGGAACACATCTTCCCAAGTGCCCGTGGAGGGGATGGTGTGGAGAGCAGGTCTCCCCCCACTGCCATGCTGCTCCTAACTAGAGCCACTTTCTTCAGAGTCCTGAGCGACCGCCAGCCTCCCCTGGCCAAGTGGTCCCATGTGCCTGCTGGGAAGACAATGTCTCCCACCCTGAGTGGCACACTGACCAGGAGCCCAGTTTCCCAGAGCAGAGAGCGCCCAGAGAGACCAGCAAGCGGCCCAGACTGCTTGGCCGCTGCGGGTGAAGGATGGAGGTGCTTCGAAACCACGCCCTGGAGCGCTGACCGTCCCGACCTCACTCAGAAGGTCGAGCTGGCCCCGTCCTGCAGGAGGGCAGCTGGACACCATTCTAGGGAAGCCCCATTGCAGAGCTGAAACGGAAGGTTCTTATCCTGGTCATCGGCCAGGGCGGGAGCACTGGCAAAGGAAAGCGACCCTGGGACCAGGGCCTGACCCCAGCTCTGATCGGCCACATGGCTTTAGCTGTGTTCCTTTCTGCCTTTGTCTCCCCAAAGGTCAAATGGAGACACCCAGCTTCAGCTTCACCTATCACCCAGGGTCAGTGTGCAGATTAAAGAAGACAGATGAGAAACGACGTTCAAGCAAAAGTGACATCAGTTACTGTAGAGAAAGTCACCTACAGCTCCAAGGCGACTACCCCCTTTGGCTGCCCTCTGACTGCAGAAAGGGCCGCACCTCATGCCCTGGCCTGCACGCCTATTTTCAGAGTTCCTACCCCAGCTTCCAGGAACCCAGGCTGACATTCTCCAAGCAAAGTGAACTCCTGGTACTGGCTACTGTCCCACCGTCCTGGGACACAGCACGAGACAGATTCTTTCAAGTGTGCATGCCAGTCGCACACTCACCCACTCTCATACAGGTTTCTACCATCCTAGCTGAGGGACACACGACCACTCATAGGCACTTTACCATCGTACCTGGTCCTCTGTTGGTGCAGCTTCCAAAGTGGGGGGGTGGGGATGGTACAGAGGAAGTAGAGTGGGGGTAGTGAGGGGTGATGGTACTGAGGAAGTAGAGTGGGGGAGTGGGGGGTGATGGTACAGAGGAAGTAGAGTGGGGGAGTGGGGGGTGATGGTACAGAGGAAGTAGAGTGGGGAGTGGGGGGTGATGGTACAGAGGAAGTAGAGTGGGGGGAGTGGGGGGTGATGGTACAGAGGAAGTAGAGTGGGGGAGAGTGGGGGGATAGGGATGGTACAGAAGAAGTAGAGTGGGGGGAGTGGGGGATGGGGATGGTACTGAGGAAGTAGAGTGGGGGGAAGTGGGGGTGATGGTACAGAGGAAGTAGAGTGGGGGGAGTAGGGGGTGATGGTACCAAGGAAGTAGAGTGGGGGGAGTGGGGGTGATGGTACTGAGGAAGTAGAGTGGGGGGAGTGGGGGGTGATGGTACAGAGGAAGTAGAGTGGGGGGAGTGGGGGGGTGATAATACAGAGGAAGTAGAGTGGGGGGAGTGGGGGTGATGGTACAGAGGAAGTAGAGTGGGGGGAGTGGGGGGGTGATAATACAGAGGAAGTAGAGTGGGGGGAGTGGGGGTGATGGTACAGAGGAAGTAGAGTGGGGGGAGTGGGGGTGATGGTACAGAGGAAGTAGAGTGGGGGGAGTGGGGGTGATGGTACAGAGGAAGTAGAGTGGGGGGAGTGGGGGGTGATGGTACAGAGGAAGTAGAGTGGGGGGAGTGGGGGGATAGGGATGGTACTGAGGAAGTAGAGTGGGGGGAGTGGGGGTGATGGTACTGAGGAAGTAGAGTGGGGGAGTGGGGGTGATGGTACAGAGGAAGTAGAGAGTGGGGGTGCCTGAGCCACTCTGAGGCTAAGCCTGGAGCATGCTCTGGCTAGGGCCATTCTCTTTGAAATCAGTCTCTCCCTTCTGGGGAGGGTGAGTGTCGTGGGGTAAGAAAGAAAGTGACAGCACAGGAGGCGAGGAGCTTCAGACCCACAGCGCAGGTAGGCTTCCAGAACTTTGAGAAAGTCCAAAACAGCAATGGCTGCCGCTTGGCAGCGGGGGAGGGGGTGCGAGGGGAAGGGGGTGAGGAGGCGCTAGGCGAGTGGGTGAGGCAGACAATGGAGGCTGTCAGGAGGGGCCTCCGTGATAGCACAGCACAGAGCGTGGGACAGGCACGTGGGTGAGCGTGGGGCTGTCTCACGGGGTGGGGGTGGGGTTCAGAAACTCGGGAACTTCAGAGGCAGCAAAGTCAAGAAACCCACCGGGAAGCCCCAGGTCTCAGCCAACTTCTGCTCCACTCTGCCTGCACTGCAGACAGACTCCAGCCTGAGAAGGTTTCTGGAGCTGCGTCTCTCTCCTTTCAGGGACCTCACCAGGGGTTCTGCACCCATTCTACTCTGACGGACTACCCTCGTTTCTGCATAAGAAGAAACTGAGACTCAAAACAGACACCAGCTTGATCCCAGGAGACAGATAAAATTACCAACGCAGGGCTGGAATCGAAGTCCAGGTCCTTCTAACCCCCCAGGTCACAGCCAGGCCTCTCTGGGTTGGACTTTCTCCTCCCACAGGCCAGACTTCCCTGCTTGGGGCTACTTCCCTAGTTAGTCAGGAGGGGCTTCCCTCGCCTACCTTCTCAAGTCCAGGTGTGAACACAGCTGGTCTTCTAGGAAAAAGTAAACCAGAAAAGTCCTGGTCACAATGACCAATGCCATCAGTGTGACTGTCAACCATGAACAGGGGCGCCCAGAGAGTGGCAACAAGCCAAAGCAGGTGAGTGGGGAAATGACCATAATGCCCTCTGAGCCTCACGTGGACCTGGTCCATCCAAGCCAACCAAGCTCTGAGTGGATGACATTTGGGGATGATCCTGAGCCCCCAGGGGAAAGTGCAGAGAGGGGGTGTGTGAGACCTGGGTGAGAAGCTCTATCAGCCCCATTTACCAAACAAAACCACACACTACTCACCCCGCCCTCTCAACACGGGCACTGTTGGCTTCCTCTCAGGATGCCCGGCAGGGGCCACCCTCTCTAAAATCAGAGCAGGCATGCACCCACCATGTCAGGGCCTGAGTCACCACCACTGACCCTGAGATCCTGTCCTTCTCCAGTGAGAAGGGCAAAGAGCTTGGTGCCCCGGGGCGCCCCTCCTCTTCCCATGGCACTCGAGGACGTGACTGTGCCTCAGTCTCCTCTTCTGTGAAATAAGGACCTTCTGTGGTTTGAAGACCTCTAGATGGGTCTGAGGATTGAGTTACTGTATCATAAAGTGCTAACGGCCGATAAATACTGCTACCAGCTGAGAAAGGGATGGACAGAGCTGGACCCTAAGGAGCAGCCTTCTGCCTGCCTTTCCCCCTTCTCCGCTCCCCCAGGAGAGGGCGGGGAGTTGGGGCGCTCACTCTGCAGTATCAGCGAAAGGCCCGGAGTGGAGGCCAGGAGCTAGCAAACCTGGGTTCCACCCCTGACCTCTCTACTTCCTGTGACTTTGAGCAAGTTACTTAACCTGTCTGAGCCTCGATTTACTCAGCTGTAACAAAGGAGAATAATGGCCCTTTCCCCATAGGGTGGTTTGAAGATTATAGGCAATAATGGGGGCAAAGTGCTAACAATTCTGCTTAAACAAAACGGGTATAATATTATTCTACTGCAGCGTATTGGAGGGCAGCAGCTCTATCCTTTCTAGGAGACGCCAAGAATTTTGTCCGCTTGCTTTCCTCTGAGCCGAGAGGTCTGTCATATTGCGCCAGGATGTCTGGACGGGGCTTACCACTTGCTTCAGACACAAGGCCACCGTCTCTGTTCTCCGGGGAGTCTTAACCTGTGGCCATGGGTTCTCACGAAAACAATCCCAGAAGCCTCTTCCCAAAGGTGGGTCTGGGAACCAGCTCAAGGCCGGGGAGCGAGTGTCTCTAACCCCAGCCCTGCTCGATGGCTGGGGAGACGCAGGAAGGAGTCCCGGGCTGGTCCCATGCACGTGTGACCTAAGCCATCGCACAGGCCCCTCGCTCAGCTCAGTGTTCTCTCATTTTTGTCTGAACATTCCTAATACTTTTGAACAGAGGGACCCACAAATTACGCAGCTGGTCAAGCAGGCTTCTCGCCGTCTCCTGGCGACGTCTCCACTCCCGAGAGGCCCACCATCACCAGGTTCAGGCTCCGTGTTCACATTCTCTCCTGGGTGTCAGGGCTCACCCGGATGCCTAACTGGTCTCCTGCTCCCAGCCTTGTCCCCTACGATATCTTCTCAACGGTGCAACCAGAGGGCATTGTAAAACAGGAGTCAGAACCATGCCACCCTGCAATAACTAGCTCCCGTCACACTCAGCGTCACAGGAAAGACTAAGGAGGGGCGGTGGCCCCTGACGCCCTGCACAGCTTGCCTGTCCCTGTGCTCGCTGACCTTGTACCCAGGGTCCTTCCCTTTGTTCCCTCTGCTCCAGCCACACTGGCCTCCCCGCTCTCCTGCCAGCAGGCCACCAGGCCACCAGGCATGTTCCCACCACAGGACCTTTGATCTGGCGGCTCCCTCTGCAAGGGGCACTCTTTCCCAGATAAGAGTGTCTTTCCCAAACAGAGGACCAAGCATCCCTTTAATGCCAGAAAACTCCTCCTAAATCATATTTCCCTTTGGACCCGAGCTGGAATGCACTTAAAACAGCCTTTAAAAAGTCACGGCGAGGATGTGGGGAAACTGGAACACCTGTGCATTGCCGGTGGGAATGTAGAAGTGTCCAGCCACTGTGGAAAACAGGATGGTGGTTTCTCAAAAAATTAAACAGAGAGTTACCATATGATCCAGCAATTCCGTCTCTGGGCATATATACACAAGAAAATTGAAAGCAGGGACTCAGATATTTGTACACCCGTGTTCACAGCAGCGTTACTCACAAGAGCTGAAAGGGGGAGACATCTCACATGCCCACGGGTAGATGAATGGATAAACAAAAGGTAATACATGCCTAGAATGGACTATTATTTAGCCTTAAAAAGGAAGGAAATTCTCACACATGCTACAACATGGATGAACCTTGAAGACATTACGTTAAGTAAACTAATCCAGACAGAAAAGGGCAAATGTTCTATGATCCCAATAATATGAATTTTCCACCTAAAATAGAATTCTTAGAGATAGAAAGAATAGGCCCCACACTCCCTTGGGGGTGGGGAGAGGAATGGGCAGTTACTGTTTAATAAGTACAAGGATGATGGAAAGTTCTGGAAATGATACTGGTGATGGTTACACAACATGGTGAATATGCTTAATGCCACTGGATTGTACACTTAAAAATGGTTAAAATAATAAATTTTATGTTATTTATATTTTACGACAAAAAAGACAAGAAATAAACCATGAAGGTAGAAGATTCCGTTTAAGACGGAATCCACTCTGACCCCTCAGCCTCCTCCCCAGCCCCCGGGGTCTGACGCTGCTCTCCCATGACACCCACCACAGGGGCCGAGTGCTGGCCCTGTCCTCCAGGGGAAGGAGATGCTGCAGGGTGCTGCACGCCTTAGCAACACTGTGTGTGCGGGCCCTCAGACACACACACACACGCACGCACGCGCCCAGGCCATAGAGGTGAGGACGTGAAGTCTCTTGCTAAGAAGATGGGACTTTGTAAATAGGGGGAAAAAAGGAAAAGCAGTCTCTGATGAGGCATTGCAGGAACTCCTAACTCTGCCTTCAGGATTCGGGGTTTCAGTAAAGACAAGTGGAGGGGCAGGCAGGAGCCACAGTGTGTGACAAGAAGGAAGGGAGGTCTCTCGTCCCTCTGCAGTCCAGCAGGGCAGCTACCCCCATCACCATTCAGGAATGAGGAGTGGGTCGGTAAGACCCTGGCGCTTGGAACAAGCTTGCAGCCCCCCCTCTCAGCCACCACTGGCGGCTTCACTCAGCAGCTGTCCAAGCTGAGAGGGGAGAGAGAGATTCTTCTGGTGTCCTGGGGAGTCTGAGGTGCTCCAGGCTCTGCCCGAGAGCAGGGTGGGGTGGGGTGGGGCTGCCAGGCTGTGCTCCAGGCTCTCACCTTCCTGGAGATGGACAAGCTCCTCAGGGAGATGGATGCCAGATGGAAAAGTGCCCGCCCACCGGGCTAATTTTAGGCTCCACAGCAGCAGCAGCAGCTCCCTGCACAAAGCCCCCTGCACAACTCAGCTGAGGTTTAAACTACGAGGCCACCCAGAAGGAAAAGAAAATATACACATGCATGGGCACCCATGCATGCATATGTGCCCATGCATATACACCCATGCACATTCCTGTGTGCCCATGCACATACACCCATGCACATACCTGCGTGCATATACACGCATGCACGCGGACCCTTCCTCTAGGTAGGGTACAAAGGCTCCTTCTTGTGCAGTAAGAGGGAGGGAAACGGTCAGTCTCCTTCCTCTCTGCAGCTCTGAACCCAGTAAGGCCTCACCAAATATTATTAACCACTTGACCTTATGGTTCCCAGGTCAGAGAGCCTCAGGTCGCTCACCCCAAGAAAAAAACCATAAGGGAAATTTAATAATAAACAGCCTTTAGCTCACAGCTGCAGATGGGACCAGCTGAGAACAGAACAGGAAAGCTCGACAGGACCTATTAACAAGGAATTTGGTTGAACCTGAGGATGAAACTTCCAATCAAAGGAAACCGAAAACATGGGAATACAGAAACCTAAAACTCCGGGAACACGACTGAGTCACAAAGGCTGCTTCTTCCCCTGAGCTGGGCCAGGTGGGGCTCACCTTGTGGACAGGGGCTGACTCAGATGGCCTTAGGAGCCTTTGACAACACCTGCTTGTATTTGTACCATCAATTGCTGTACCCCTTATATACATTACCGAGGGCTCAGAGATGTTGAGAGACTTGTCCTCGGTCACACAGCAGGTACGGGACAGAGCTAGGATTTGAAGCCAGGTGTGTCCTTATAAAGCCTGTCCACATGCACTGCCCTTTCTGTGACCCCAGCTAAGCTTCAGGCGGCTATTGGGCCATTTAATCTCACTGCCTTGGAAATTGTTCTGCTTTGCCTCCTCCCCATTAAAGCCACAGGAACTGGCCTTAAGCCCCAGGCATCTTTTCTCCCCTGACCTCCCACTCAGAAGCTCAGCTCTGGGACAACCTCTGAGCCCCAACTTTTCTAATTTGAGGAGCACAGAGGCCCCTAACAACACCTTGGCCTCCTTGCTTGTCCTGGAGTCGCCTCCCCTCTTAGGAGCCCTCAGCCTAGGGGGAGGAGAGAAGAACAGGATCAGGGATGCAGGCACCACGTGGAGGACCAGTCCTTCAGTCTCCTTGAAGTCCCCGGGACCCCGCCCTGTCCTCGAAGTCATAATATTTACAGGGAACACTGCAAAGCCAGCCGCCCAGCAGCTCCGCCTCGCCTCGCTGGCAAGTTACCGCAAACAACAGATGTCTCTGAACAATATGAACATGGCCCCCCTCCTTACACCCTGCACCCAGCCCCACCCCCAGTAAACAAATAAACAGGCAAGATGCTCAAGCCAAGCTAGCTGCCCTTCCTGCAGAGGTCACCCTGGAGCTAGAGTCACACACTCACACTCCACTTGAGAACACGTCCTTCTAGGGGCAAAAAATGTCCATCACAGACACACACACACACACACACCAGTGCTATAGCGTGCGTGTGTGTGTGTGTGTGTGTGTGTGTGTGTGTCAGGGGGGAGGCAGGAGGGGGCAGAGAAAGGAGAAATCTCAATAGAGCCAAAATGCTTATTTTATTAAAACCTTTTATAAATAAGCCCCACTGAACCCTAGCCAGACACATAGTGTCAGTGCCAAAAATCATGACTCCTCTACTTTCTGGAAACCTAGCTGGTGAGACAGGCATGCGGAGGGTGGGAAGGGAGACCCGCCAATGTTTTGAATGCATATCCCTGCCCCCTCTGGTTCCCAGAAATCCCATCGGGAGCCCTATCTATCCCCAAGTTGGCTAGAAAAGCACAAATCCGTGTCCCCACCACACCACTTACTTGCTGTGTAACCCTGGGCAGGTTACTTAAGCTTTCTATGCCTCCATTTCTCATCTATAAAACGGAGATGAACAATTTCTACATTTGAGAGCAGTGGAGATTAGATATTAGCTATCATGATAATTATCTTAGTCTCCATTTTTCCTACTTCTTTCTCTACCATCTACAAAAGGACTTTGTGGACTAGCAGAGACTCATCATCATCGCCATAATCTCTTTAATCCCAAAACAGCACTCCGTGGTAGCTGTTCTTATCCCCGTCTAGAGATGAGGACACTGAGACTCAGAGAGGCTCTAAGACGGGTCTGAGGTCACAGCAGAAGTGACGGAGCATGGGGAGGCCTGTCACAGGCATAGCATGAGAGCCCCATCGCACCATGGAAAGGTTTTCAGAACTCACGGAGCCAAGAAGAGGTGAGGGGAGGTGCCCGGGTGTGGATGAGCCGGGGTGGTTCAGCCCTGGTGGGTGTGAGGACACAGGGCTGGCTGCCAAGCCAGCCTTGATATCTCATACCCCCTAGGGCCTAGATCCTTGGGTCTCTGTCCTCGGCAGGAAGCACCACAGTTGTCAGGAACCCCAAGTTCCAGACAGAGGAACCCCTCAGGATGCTAGTGGCCCAGAATCCTAACGCCCACTAGCAGTCTCTCAGTCTCACAGGACACAGTTCATAATGCTCCAGATCTTACCCAGGGTGCTCTCGGCGGAACTGAACAGCCCCTAGAACAGGCCTGCCTTCCACTCCGGAGACCATATGTTCCGATTTGCCCGGCACAGTCTTGGCTTATGCCTGCTGTTCCCAAGCAATTATTAATAGTGCTCCCTCCCATTTCACTGTCAAAGTGTCTTGATTTTGTGTGTGTGTGTGTGACAGAGACAGAGTCAGAGAGAGGGGCAGATAGGGACAGACAGGAAGGGAGAGAGATGAGAAGCATCAATTCTTCATTGTGGCTCTTTTGTCTCCTTAGTTGTTCACTGATTGCTTTCTCATATGTGCCTTGACTGGGAGGCTACAGCAGAGTGAGTGACCCCTTGCTCAAGCCAGTGACCTTGGGCTCAAGCCAGCGACCTTGGGCTTTAAGCCAGCGACCTTTGGGCTCAAGCCAGTGACCATGGGGTCATGTGTATGATCTCACACTCAAGCCGCGCTCAAGCTCGTGTAAGCCCATGCTCAAGTTGGATGAGCCCGCGCTCAAGCCAGCAACCTCAGGATTTCGAACCTGGGTCTTCTGTGTCCCAGTCCGACGCTCTATCCACTGCGCCACCACTTGGTCAGGCAAAAGTGTCCTGGTCATGATGCTAAATTATACAGTTGCCATATTCCCACCCCCCTCAAGGTTCCTGAGCTCTCGGCTCACATCTGTCACCCAATGGGGGCATTCTACCCTTCCTGGATAGTTCCAAGGATCTTCAAGAAAATACTCCGGATCAGTCTCCTTTCCTTTCCAGGCTGTAGAAACTTTCTTCCCACGCTGCCTGCCAGCCTCTATATCTGTGACTTCTAGAAGTAGCCCAGCTGGGTCTTCTTAGCACAACACAAGTGACCAAAGGTCACAAGCCTGTCAGTGTGGAAGGCGACTCCGGCAGAAACAGGCCACTCCAGAACAGAGACGGGAAACAGCCAGACGAGCCACCCAGCACAGCTCGGGGACACAGCAGGGTCCATGAAAAACTGCTTTAAGAAAAGAAATAAGCACTCCTTCCACCTCGTTTGCTCAGTCATCCATTCAGCAAAACTTGATTAAATATCAACCAGGTTCAAGGCTATGTATGTCCTATAATCAATAGAACCAGAACCCACAAAATGAAAATATAAGTAAAATCTAGCGAATTAGAATAGAGATACATATGGACACTTATGTACATATACAGAATTAGTTATTCGTGTTTATGCGCTGTGAGCTATCCCAAGAATAATCTGAAAATCACTGGAATCAGACCCTGAAATGCATTGTGATTTTTTTTTCCCCAGTACATTTACCTCCTTGGTGATGCTTGAGCCCATGTGATATTAAATTGTTATTTAAACGAGTCCAGATTCTGAGACCTCTTCTACATTCTCAAAAAATGCCAGGGGTTGGGGAAGCTAGCCAAGGGGGAAAAAATCAATTCAGCCAAATTCATCGACCTGTGGGTATATATAAATTGCCCAGGACGTGACCAGCACTACAGGAGGCTGGGTACAGAGTGACAACACGTGGTGCAAGTCCAACAGCCTGCAGAGAGAGCCTGCCTCTCACTGAGGACGTTTGTCTCAGCCCAGCCCAGCCACAAACACGGACATTCAAACCAAGTGACATAGTAACCTCCCTTAAATAGGCCTATTAGCAGATGCAAGAGAGAATTTATCTTCCCACAACATTAATTAGACAAACATGCGTTGAGTCCAATGGCAGGCCAGGCACTCGACTGGGGCTGGAGGAATTAGCAATAAGTAAGGGCTGTCTTGGATCCTGAGACACACCCAGTTTAGAGGGAAGAAAACAAATAAAACCAGGAGAGCACAACAGGGGGGTGGGTGTGGTCACAGAGGGGCTGCCAGAGAAGGGAGGAAGGAACCTAACTCTGTGTGTTGAGGTGTGGTCAGGAGGGCTTCCAGGAGGAGGTGGTATCTGACTTGGGTTCTGGAATGCAGATGAGCAATGGCAGAGTAGAGAGCAAAGAGAGGGACATTCCAAAGAAGCTTGGAGAGGCAGCTGTGCAGGTGCATAGGGCAGATGGGGGAAAGTCAACATTCAGGATCAGAATGGCCAGGAAGTGATATGCTCAGACCTGAGTTACGGAAATGTAGCGTTACAGCTGTGTGACAGGTGCAACCAAGTGGGAGAGAGCTGAGTCAGGGGAACCATCTAAAATGTTATTGCAGCCTGACCAGGCAGTGGCACAGTGGGCAGAGCATCAGCCTGGGATGCTGAGGACCCAGGTCTGAAACCCCGAGGTTGCCGGCTTGAGTGCAGGCTCATCCAGCTTGAGCACGGGGTCACCACTTGAGCATGGGATTATAGATATGACCCCATGGATGCTGGTGTGAGCCCAAGGTCACTGGCTTGAGCAAGGGGTCACTGACTTGGCTGAAGCCCCCCAGTCAAGGCACATATGAGAAAGCAATCAATGAACAACTAAGGTGCCACAACTCATGCTTCTTCTCATCTATCCCTGTCTGTCTGTCTCTCTCACTAAAAAAAAGAAAGAAAAAAGAAAAGGCTATTGCAATGATGTGGATGAGAGATGATGAAAGGCTATCAGGGCAGGTTGGGAGGGGAGCAGGGGGTGGAGGAACAGAGAGGACACTTCAGAGTCAAAGCCGTCAGCACTAGACGGCCAACTGAAAGTGGGTGGCAAGGACAGAAGGGCATCAAGCATGACTTCTAGTTTTTAACACAGCAACAGGGAGACAGTGATGACAGAAAGCAAAACAGAGAAGAGAGGTGAGGGGCGGCTGGCCTTGATGGGGACAGTCGGGTGGATGAGTCGGGCAGTGCACATGCTGAGTTTGAGGTGCCCAAGGGACAAACAGCCTGGGAATGACAGACAGCTGGAAACCTCCGAGGGGATCTCCAGAGAGGTCCGGGCCAGAGGGACAGATATCAGGGACAGTTCACCTTAACCACAGAAATGGGCAGTATTGGTCAGAAGAAGAGAGCCCCGTGTGGAGCCACAGGAGACACTTAAATGCTTAAGGAGGAAGGAGAGGACCAGAGGCCAAGACAAGCGATGGAGCAGGAGCAGCCAGGAGAGCCAGGAGGGCGACAGTGCCAGGCTGACGAGAGGCTAAGGTGTGTCCCTCAGCGGCTGAGGAGGCTCTGCCATTTGGCAGCCGGGAGAGCCGACATGCACAGCAAGGCCGCTCTCCTCCTGGGCTGAGCGGGACCGAGGAGTCTAGGGAGACACACAGGCGGAGAACTACCTTGTCGAGAGGGCTGGCGATGGCGAGGAGGCAAGAGAACATGGGGGATGGAGCAGGCCTGGGAGAGAATGAGGAGGGCTTGTCTAGAACTGTGTCTATGCTCAGCATCTGAGGGAGGGAGCAGGGAAGGAAGAAGAGAGGCTGAATGAAGGCCAGGAGTGATGGGGGAGGAAGGTGGCCTAAACGGACAGAACGAAGGCCAGGCAGTGGAGGGATGCCCTGGGCAGGAGCAGGTACTGGGCTGGCTCTGAGAGGCCAGGAAAGGCGCCCCGTAGGTCAGCTGAGAGAAGGGACAGGGGCTGTGGGGTCCTCCCAAAGGCAGGGAGCTCATCTGCTAACAATGAGGGCTTGGCGGTGACACAGGACGAGCAGCTAGAGAGAGACAGTGGTGAGGGCTCCAGCTGGCCTCTCTGGGGAGGAGGATATGAATAAAACCACAGACCTCATTAGAAGATCCTTATGAAGAACTCTGGCCCTGGAGGGGAACTGGTTCAGAAGAGTTAGGAACACAGCATACAGAGCATCCTCTGGGCTAGGATTTGTCCTGTCCCTAAATCTTTCAGTCCCTTTTCCCCAGTACCACTACAGATACTAACAGGGTCCATCTGCACGCGGAGAGTTTTCACAGAAGAGGGCTGCACATGCGTCCCTGCTCCTCCCCCACACACCCTCCCTGCACATCACAGCGGGAAGGCCTGCTCCAGCACAGGCCCGCATCTGTGGCTTTCCTTTGGTGATGCCCCCAGCAAAGCACCACATGTTGAGAGGCATGTGACAAGCAGATGAGAGGGACACTAACCCTGAGGTTAGAAAAACCTATAACTTTCCCCCTCACTGACCACAGGGTCAATCAACTCTCCCAGAATAAGTGCTTCCCTTGTCTGTAGCTCAGAGCAGGATACACGCCAGAGTGAAGTGAGTACAACTAGAACCTAATTTAATGGCGAGTACACAGATGTCCATGCAGGCCTTCTGAGCCCCACCGGCAAGAGACCAAAGGTGCAGAGCTTGCTGGGGAGGCTGGCTCTGGACGGAGCTGCGAGGGGCCCTCGTCCTGCCTCAAGAGCGGTTGGAGGGAGGGGAATAGAGTAGAGTAGAGTAGAATGGGGCCAGAGCCCAGGAAAGGCCTGGGTGTGGCATGTGGTCCTGCTCGTGGCTGGACACCAGGACAGAGCAGGTGGCCCTAGGTGATAGAGCAAGGCTGGCTGCCAATCCCTGGAAGATTTCAGCTTCAGTCTCAGGCTGGGAAGCTGGACAAATACTTGAAGCCACTGGCTCAGGGGACAGACCTGCCCCTACTCCTTTTCCCCGGCAGACAGAGCTCACAGCCAAGCCCGACTTTTTCTGCTGCTATGGGAAAAGGGGGAACGAGGCCCTGGCCAAGTAACCAAGTGGTTAGAGCGTTGTCTCGCCAAGCTTGAGGGTTCGATCCCCGGTCAGAACCCACACAAGAATCAACCAATGAATGCATAAATAAGTGGGACAACAAATCGATGTCTGTCTCTATCTCTCTCGAATAAATCAATCAATAAAAAGTAGTAAAAGTAATTTCAAAAGAAGAAGGGGAAAAGAAGAAGAAGTCCCTGAATACTGCCGTTGTGACAGGATGCAGAGCAGCCTTCAGAATCTGCCTGATCACCAGCTCGCTGGCAGTCTTGCTCCGAGTGCCTCCCCGATCCATCCCGTGCAGCAGGTGGGCAGAGCTGTGGAGGGCAGTCTCTCTCTGTGAGATCTGCTTAGCAGGGGCTCTACCTGAGGCATCATGCACAGGTGGTCTTCAGGAGCCTGGGTCTCCCTGAAATGGTTCCTAGCCTTCTCTGTGTACACAGGGGTGCATTTTCCTAACAGCTTTCCTTAGATTTTCAGAGAGGCTGAAATCCAGAGGAGGATAAAATGTTGCTTTGGGGGCCTGACTGGCGATGGGGCAGTCGATAAAACACTAACCTGGAATGCTGAGGTTGCCGGTTCGAAACCCTGGGCTTGCCTGGTCAAGGCACATATGGGAATTGATGCTTCCTGCTCCTCCCCCTCCCTTCTCTCTCTCTCTCTCTTTCTCTCTCCTCTCTAAAATAAATAAATCTTAAAAAGAAAACGTTGCTTTGGGGAATTAAAAAGTGCTGAGGAGTAAAGGAGGAGAGCTGGGCTTAGACTCCCATGAATGTGGGTGAAGCACCTTCCTCATAAGCCCATGGCAGACCTGGGCTAGCAAGGCTGCAAGCGTGGCGTGTCCTGGGCTGGGCCACCCAGTCACATCCTTGGAATGGACTTATCCTTGGAGAGGTGTGTCCCTCAATTTTTTCAACCTTCCACCATGTACTACAGACTCGAATGGGGGTGTGAGGTATGCATTCTGATGTAACCCTCCTCCTCAGAATGAGATGGCCAAGACTGACTCTGGAAAACCAGAAGCAAACCCTACAAGCACACTGCGCTGATCCTTCCTTGGGCAGGGGCCAGTGCTCTTCCCACGTGCCAGCCAGGGTCTTGGGGGATGCCCAGCACACCTGTGCACAAGGACCAGCTGCTCAAACAGACTGGACAGGGGTTCCCAGAAGCTCGAAAAATGAGCTGACTCGCTGATTCCTCCAGGTGGGCGGGATGGGAGAAGAGGCGAGAAAGGAAGCAGAAGTGGGGCGGGGGTTAGAAAAGTGAGCCACGTTCTGAAGATTTCGGAGCATGCTGTCCCTGAGGCTGCTGGGCCACTAACGGAGGCCAAACCCAGCCTTCCCCGCCCGTCGGTGGGGCTGCTGCCTGATGACCACAGGCTGTCTAAACACTTCCAGATGTCCTTGAGGGCCTGCAGGGGGACAGCAAGTGCAGCTCGGACAAAATAAAGTGGAAGATTATCTCTTGGGAAAGAGAGGCTATAAATTATAATTATGACTTCCCTCCCAGAAGGAGGGAGAGACCCCAGGGCTGAGGATTGAGGGTGAACGTTGGGACTGTCCTTCCTAGGAGACAGCCGTCACCCAACCAAGGAGAGGTAGAGCAGTAACAGCACCCCCAAGGCTGTCTCAGGTCTCCTTGCTCCAGCCCAGCCCCTACCATCTCTCCTTGTCGAGGTCCAAATGCCACGGAGTAGAAACACAACCACTTTCACCTCACCCTGTGAAATGTGCCAAGACTTGGGGCTTCTGTGAACTGGGAGTTGTGACACAGGAGTCCTTTGGGCTTTGGCCCTCCCTCGACACTGCACAACTCCAGGGGGCGCCACTCACAGTGCAGACTGTATATGAACAGCTCCTTCTGCAGGCTAACGGGTGTCAGGTCCTGGGGTGGCCAGTTGCTCTACAACCAGCTCTCCCAGCCATCCGCTCTCAGCTCCCAGGCAAGGAGCCCCATCCCTCTAGGGGCTGCTGGCCCGACTGAGTCATCTCTGATCCCAGGAGGGAGCCCTTGCAGCCCCGGCCACGGCACCCTCCGCCTCAGCTCTCCCGTCAGGCCCGGCCTCCGAGGGTAAGGGCGGAGCTGTTTCCAGAGGCCTCAACGGAAGCGCGGCGCAGGACTGACACGGGCAGCTGAAGGTCGGCCTGTTCCGGATTGAGCGCCTCCACCTTGCAACTAATTTACGTAATTAAGAAAAATTCACTATGCGATGGCAGGAATGGGGGGAGCAAGTTACAAAACAGTATATCTTGTATTAAACTAATTTCGGTTCTAAATGATCAGACGGAAATATAATGTGGTAGAACTAAGGGTGATTATATATTTTTCCTTTACAAGTTCTTTCTGTTTTTAATTTCCCAGCTTGTCTTTAAGGCACATATCTGAGTGTCATGATTGGAGAAACAGGGCTGTGAATGCAGTGAAGATTCTTTGACTGGAGCGCTCTGAGAGCGCCAGGTGGGTTGAGAAAGCCGAGGGACCGCTGAGAGCTGCAGGTTGGCACGTGCTCCCTGACGTCCTCCCAGACTACAGATTTAAGACCTAGGGACATCTCCAACTCACTCATTCCATGCTGACAGCAAGGCCCAGAGGGCAGGAAGCTGGCCTGGGGTCAGTCAGCCAGGGGGCAGTGGCCCAGCCGAGTCTCAACCCCAGCCTCTTGACCGCTAAGGAGAGAACATGACTTCCCTAGTTTGATCTGTTTTTTTCTCCTCTCTCTATCCCATGTGCATGCGCACATGCGCGCACACACACACTGCTCTTACCCTGCCCCCCCAGATGTCCACAGAACAGGCTCTTTTCTGGTGGTGGGGGGGGGTACCAGCATCCCCAGGGAGGCCACTATAGTCTCCCCACCCCAAGTGGCTCAAGGGACATGTGACTCCACACGCACTAGGCCTAGACAATGGCGTCCAGTGGGAACACTGAGAACCTCAGTCTCTATTATCAGAGTACAAACGAGGCAGACAGGTGGGCGCAGAAACCACGCCCCCGCCACGCACGCTGCGTCAACACCGTCTTCCCTACGAAGCACACAGGAGCATGGGGTTTGGGAGTGGGACAGGCTTTGTGTCAAGCCGGTTCACTCAGAATTTGAGCTCTGTGGCCTAGTACATGTTACTTTTCTCTGAGCCCCGTGTCAAATGAGGACAAGGACATTAACTCCTAGGGGTGTGGTATCACATGAGAACGAGATAACATGTGCAAAGAGCCCATTTGGGCTGGTCCAGCCGCGTGCTAACTGGTGGCTATTGTTGTCTTGAACTTGAGCCTTCTGCGGACCAACACGAGACTCCGACCTCCCACCCTCGTGGCCCTAGCCTGGGACGGCCCGTTCCTCGCTCCCCTCCATCGGCTGCGGGGAACCCTCAGGGACCATGTACAGTAACCGCACATTTAAAGATAGTTTTTCTTTATTCTCTTACCTCAATTTATTTTTATTTAAATTTTTTTCTCACCCAAATCAGAAATAATAAATATTGCCTCCAATCCTACCATCTTAACATATCAATTGTGTTCGTGTTCCCTTCCAGGGCTCTGATGGGTTTTGAATGAATAAAAAAGAATGTGTTATTTACAGTAGCACTTCTTCCTTCCGCAGCATAGCTGAGAACCCAGAAATAGACAGAAAGGTACCGTAGGGGACAAAACAGATGTTGCTTAGACTGTACAGTCACATTCATGAACTTTGTCCAGCAGGGATAACCTCAGGGTACCACTAAGTAGCTGGTAACTGCTAGTTTCCATAAACTTCAGTAATATAGTTGCCAAACTCCCGCAGTTTAGAAATAGCAAGTCAGAAGTAGCGTGGGGTGGGTGGAAAGGTGAAGAGCTGCTTGGGCAGGCACCTGAGAACTTTGAAAACTGACGAGTGACACTTGACTAATGAGGTAGAAGACAGAAAATAATACTTTTAAAGTATGCATCAGTTATCAAAAATTTCAACCAGCAGTTGGGCTGTTTTGCGTAGGAGTCAAGACCCCACCGGGCCTGCCCTGTATTGTAAGAGAAGAAAATAATTAACTTACACAAGTCATCCAGACAAGGTTACATTATATCAGTGACTATTTAAGGAAGTGAACAAAGTACATATTTTAGGAAGACTTCCACAAAAATAGTTATAATAATAAATGCTGGCATAAATTCTTAGCTATCTAGAAGAACAGGCCACACAGAACCAAGGGTTCTGGAGAGAAGCAAGGTTACTGTGCTAATTTAATTTTTTAAATGAAAATTATCCTTCGGACTTCCCCACTTTCTGTGGGCCTTGTGTGATGAGCAGAACAGCTCCCACTCTCAACGAATGAGACTTCTCCCCACTCAAGGGGCCCATCAGGCCAGTGCCCAGTGTCCAGAGGGGAAGGTCCGTCCCAACGTCCCCTGAGCCAATCATCTGATGAATGGGCCGCCCAGGGCATGCAAGGCCCCCCAAACTGGCCCTCACTGTGGTCCCATGAAGGCTTACCTCCCCTGCGTGCCCATGCTCCAACTCCAGTCAGCCTCTCCCTGAACACGCCCACCCACCTTCACACGACCCACCTCGCTGGCCCGCAGGTGCCCCCTGGCCATGCCTCACACTGCCTGCCTCCTCTCTCCCCAGCGATGTCCCACTCTGCCCCTTGAAATCCTCCTCCCCCATGCAGGCTCCCGCCGGGGGCTTCCCATGGGCTGCTTCCCGTCACAGGTCGAGTGGAGCGGCCTGCGCACCCGCCTCCTGCACTCTGCTGGATGGCAAGCTGTCTGCAGACAGCACACGGCCTGTTTACTCCCCGCGGCAACAGCACGGCGGCACTCAGCACCCACAGGGCGTTCAGTCCCCTTCTGACAGCCTGGAAGACCTGTGCCCACACCGGAGCAGATCCGGGCCCTGCTTTCTCGAGCACACACAGGTGTGCATGGCTGCACACACCCCGCACACATGTCTCACCCTTCCCACTACTTTAGGGAAACTTGCGTACCACATGATCTCCAGGAATTGGAAAAGGGAGAAAGGAGGTCCAGCCAGGAAGGAATTCCCCTCTATCCAATAAAGATTTTATGCTAAGTTTTTCTCCATAAACTCTAAAAAATAGAAGGGCTAAATCTGTCTCTGTCCTGGTGTTGCTGAGAATGGGTGGAACTAGGTGGAAGGGAAGGGGACCCTGCCAACAATGTCCTCTGTGCCTTACCCAAATGACTTTTTCCTTACTCTGAGTCATGGCACAGTGGAGGGGGAGGCACAGAAACATCTAGAATCTCAAGGCCCCTCTTTTCTCCCACCTCACCAGGCAGGAGTCTCTCCTGTGCTCAAAAACTGCCAAGGAAAGGAACAATTGACTCATCCATCCCAGCACTTAATCTTTAGGTTGGGAAGTTCTTCCTGGTGTCTAGCTTAAATCACTTCTATTCTGTGTGAGCGACCCTCTTTCCCATTCTCAACCATTTCCCCCTCTGATCTTAAGTGTAGTGGACTTTTTCAAACCAGAGGGGAAGAGAGATGAGGAAAAGGGGGCCTTACAAAATTGTATCTCTGGCTCGAGCTGTTCTATCTTAGGGATAAACAGTGAAGGAGCCTTGTGGGGGTGACAGGGCACAGAGAGCAGCCAGGGAGAGTGAAGAGGGGTCAGAAGAGTAAGAAGGAAAGTTTAAGGGTTAACCCTCTGGTCATAAAGTCCAGCAGGCTGCCAGCTACCTGGCACCAACAAAGCTGCTCACAAGTAGGTGTCTTGGGGTTCAGGTGTCCCCTTGTCTGGAGTGCCCCACCCCCCCAGCCCTGCAGCACCCAAGCAGCCATCTGCAGCCCTCCTCCTCAGAGCACTGGCAACACGTTCCTGCTGTCATGGCAACCAGCGCTCCTGACACCTGGAAAGCAGGTCTCAACGTTGGCGAGGAGGCACCCAAGTGACTTCTAACGAAGCCTTCTTCCTTCCAAAACCAGGGTTCCACCCACCCTTCTGCTGGGAACCCCAGCTACAGAGGGATGAAGAGGCCATGCGCACGCCCACTCAGGCCAGCAGTACAGCCATCATACCATCTGGGGGCTCTGTGTCGGGATCGCTGGGCTGAGATGACACAGAGAAACGGGAAGGTGCTCAGTTCTCTGACATTTTGCAAGGATGGATCCGAATATGCCTTACCATCCGTTGTCACCACACCCCCAGCTCCTTGTCACCTCAGGTCCCAACTGCAGGCCACTCTCCCTGCTCCATCGAGCACAGCCACCACCACAATAATCTTCTTCAAATACCATTTTTATCCAACCACTCCTCAGCTCAAGTGCCTGAAACAGCTTGCTCCAGCTTATCAGATCATATCTAAACCTTGCCGGTACTTACACCCCCGCACACTCCAACCTCAGCCCCAGGTCCTCCCCATTCCAGCCCGCTGTCTCTTCTCTGTCCCAGTTTTCTTGTTCCTGCCGTGTTCCCTTTGCTCATGCCATTACCCTCCTCCTGCTGCATCCGCCTTCTGGTTCGCAGTCACCTCCTTCAACAAGCGGTGCTGTAGTCTGTCACTATAACTACTTGTATCTACAACAATGTTGCTATAAATGACCATCTGATTGTGGGTTTTCCAAACTTGTAACCATCGCAAACTCCTCAAGGCGGGAGCTTTCTCATTCATTAGACTGTGAGATTTCCCTGTTAGACTGAGAGCTCCCAGAAGACCCACAATGGAGCTTCCTCTACCAGACTAGGCACGCCTGTGGGACAAGCACCACAGCTTCCCATGAGAATGCCCTAGGGACAGGGCTGGGGAAACTGTTTCTATGCCTCCCCTTCCCCTACCTTGGCCTCTACCCCTCACTGGCTTGTCTGCACCACAGCCATAGCTTCCAAGGCAAGCTTAAGGGAGAACGTCCTTAAATTTGCAGCACTGTCGGCCCTGGCCTGTTGGCTCAGTGGTAGAGCGTCGGCCTGGCGTGCGGGGGACCCGGTTCGATTCCCGGCCAGGGCACATAGGAGAAGCTCCCATTTGCTTCTCTACCCTGCCCTCCTTCCTCTCTGTCTCTCTCTTCCCCTCCCGCAGCCAAGGCTCCATTGGAGCAAGGATGGCCCAGGCGCTGGGGATGGCTCCTTGGCCTCTGCCCCAGGCGCTAGAGTGGCTCTGGTCCCCGCGGCAGAGCGACGCCCTGGAGGGGCAGAGCATCGCCCCCTGGTGGGCAGAGCGTCGCCCCCTGGTGGGCGAGCCGGGTGGGTCCCGGTCGGGCGCATGCGGGAGTCTGTCTGACTGTCTCTCCCCGTTTCCAGCTTCAGAAAAAAAAAAAAAAGAAAAAAAAAATTTGCAGCACTGTCCAGTGAAACTTCCTGAAAATGTCCTATATCTGAGTTATCCAAAATAGTTGGCCACTAGTTCCATGTGGCTACTGAGCACTTGAAATGCAGCTGGTCTAAAATGACATGCACTGCCTGGCCAGTGGTAGGGCAGTGGATAGAGCACTGACCTGGAACGCTGAGGTTGCCAGTTTGAAACCCTGGGCTTGCCTGGTCAAGACACATAGGAGAAGCAATCAATGAACAACTAAAGTGAAGCAACTACGATCTCGTTCCCTCCTTCTCTCTCTCCCTCCCCCTCTCTCTAAAATCAATAAATAAAATCTTGAAAAGTAAAATAAAATAATGCCTGACCTGGGGTGGCTCAGTAGATAAGGCATCATCTTGGAATGCTGAGAGTCGCTGGTTCGAAACCCTGGGCTTGCCTGGTCAAGACACATATGAGAAGCAACTACTATGAATTAAAGCTTCCTACTCCTCCCTCCCTTTTTTTCTCTCTCTCTCTCTTTCCTCTCTAAAATCAATGAACAAAATCTTTAAGAATAAAGAAATTAAGTAAAATAAGATAAAATAAAAAATAAAGTGACATGTACTGTAAGCATAATAGAGATACCAAATTTCAAAGATTTAGTATGAAAAAAAGATACTAAATCTACTCTCCTAAAATTTTGAGTGTACAGCACAGCACTGTTAAATATATACACACTGTTGTATCGCATCACGCCTTTTATTTTAGTTTTATGTGTGCCTCTCTGACAGATGCCCCAAATTCTCTCTGGAGCAAACTGGTATTACAAAACAGTGGACTAAGTTAGACCCTTAGTGTCCTAATGCTGAATTTCCCATCCCAGGAGTGAGTCAGAAATAACCATCATTATAATAGCACGTTTCGCTCATATTGTTCTTTACTATATTATGATGCTTTCTGCGTGAGCCACTTCAAACATCGACCCTGTGATGCAGGCAGGTCAAGCATTAAACCCCCTGGTTAACAGGTAAGAAAACAGAAGGTCCGGGCTTAAGTGCAGTGTGCAAAGGCAGGGCCAGGACTAGGGCCTAAACTCTTGACATGCAGACATTTCCCACTGCACACATGCAGGAGGGCCAAGGGGCATGTTTCAGAAGCAATGAAGTTATATATCCCCTTGCCTACAAAAGAGAGAGTGGGACACAGCCCCCCACCAAAAAAGGAAACATTATTCACATTGGAGTTGATGGGGAGGGTAGTTGGAAGTCTAACGTGGGAGCCTGTGGGCCTAGACCCCTGAATCACCTCCACTCCCAGGGAACCAGATGCCCTGGTCGCCCCTCCGTTCATCGCTCTGCACTCCTGTCTCCTCATCTAGAGTCTCAGGAGCTGGCTGCTTCGAGATGCAGCTGGAGAGGCACCGCTCGCCCTGCTAGTGGGAATGCAACCAGCTGGATCCTTCTGAACAGCTATTTGGCAATCTGTGTCAAGAGCCCAAGGAACGTCCAAACTCTTTGACCCAGTAGTTCCACTTCTGAGAACCCTAAGGAAATAATCCTAAATAAGGAAAAAAGCTTTATGTGCAAGGGCCTTCATGTCAGCACTGCTTACAGTACTAAAATACTGGAAATGAACTAAAGTCTAACAATAGGAGAATGGCTAAATTATGATATGTAAATCGAATTAATGAGATATTACGCAGTTATTTATAAAAACAGAGCATCAGCATAGAATGTGCTTTTGGCATGTGAAGAAAAGCAGGATATTAAAGGGCTGGTACTGCATAATTGTAATTAAATTTTACAAAGAAAAAAGAAGCACTGCACCCCTGTAGGGGCACACACATCCATGTTCACAAAAACTCAAAGGAAATTCACCATAATGCCAATACTATTTAGAGCGATGCAACTATGAGTGCTTTTCTTTTCTCATTTTTTAAAAATATATATAAATAATTTGGGGGGGAAAATAAATAGTGAGGGTCCTGATTTGAAGTTCCTCAAGAGCACCATGGCTCCGACCGGGCTGGATGGGTCGGACAGGCAGTGAGGAGCTGGGTGCTGAGCCCGGGTCCGTGCCTGGGTTGATCAGGGAGACCTCAAGCATCTGTGGGCTTCTCAGGAAAAGCAAAACCCCAGGAAACCAGGGACCAGGCTAATTCACATCCAATAAGGAATGACCACCCCACTGCCCTCTCCCTATGCTAGGAAAAAAAAAAAAAAAAAAGGATATTTCTGTGCCTACTGACACTTAGGATAAAATCAAAAAGCTTAAGTCAGACTACTCAATACCCCAGAAGAGAAGATTTTCATTCTGCACTCCTTGGAGCCCAGTTAGTGGCTTGGGTCAAGATGGGGTAGCTGGACATGAAAAGGAAAGACAGCCACCTAAGTGACTACTAACTATTTTGCCCATGGACAACCTGTGCAGGATTTCACCAGAAGAACCAGTGGAAGGCCAAGGCAACTCTTCTCGTGGGGACGCAGAAGAAAGCTAGGACCATCCTGAGCCGTGACCTCCCTCCCTGGTCAGCACTCTTCGTGATAAGAATAACTCCCCCCCAGACTTTCCATCTCTATCTCTGAGGCCAACCCAGAGAACCTGGCCTGTCTCAGCAAGGGCTCAGAGGACCCCTGGGTGACCTCAGGGTGCCTCCCCCTGCACAGAATCCATAGGCAAAGAGGGGCTTCTCAAGTCCCATTGCAAACAAGGCCTCGGCAGGCTGGAGCAGGTCCAGAGAGACAGTCACATGGAGAAGGGCAGTGAAGAGGCAGACTTGTGTACGAGCTCCCCCAGGAGCACGCTGGGTGACCCTGAGAGCTTAAAGGAAGCACAGTTAGGACGAAAAAGGCTGTCTACCAGGCTGGACAGAACCCCTGGCCCCATCTCTCTAAGAGCTGAGGTAGGCTGAGGACAAAGCAGGCTTGTGGAGGGCTCAGATAAACTAAGAGGGGGCAGAACCACGATTGGTTATCAAGGGACATGACCGATGCCTGGACCACAAGCAGGACCTTTTAAGGTCAATGGCAAGGAGGCCAGCCTTCCATTCTTCAAACACAGGGCTTGGGCCAGGCCCAGAGGTGGAATGCTGGGGCTGCAGAGCGTGGCTCGGACCCAAAGTTACTATTCTTGGGATCCGATCTGGCGGTCTGACAGCACTGGACTGCTGGTGGGCTGGTGGCAGTGTGACTGGCCATGCTGGCGGGCTGCTGAGAGGCAAAGGGGCCCTTATAACACGAGCAAGGGTTTCTCTAACCTCCCCATCCCACGGCAGAGCAGCTCAAAGGACCACAGCTGCAGAACGTGTTCAAAGGAAACTCTGGTTATGTCCATAGGTTTTTCTTTTGGGCAGGGAAAATGTACTTATATCTATTATACAATTAAAGATGGCAATAAAAAAGAGGAAACAATCAAAGCACCCCGCAATACAATCAGAAGATTTTGTCACCAGTTGTCCTCCAACTGCAGTATCTTGAGTAGCACAAAGTACACAGGTTTAGAGCCAGAGAGACCTGGGTTTTGATCCTGGCTCTGCCACCTACAGCCTGTGTGACCTGGGTCTACTTTCCTCACCAGTGGACATGGGTGGTAATAACACCCACCTAATGGAATCACTTGGAGGAAAACTTCAGGCAGCGATCCTGTTCCTGCGTGACCCAGTGCAGTGAGGAGTCGGTTCTCAGTCCCACCTCCTAAGGACGCTGTCTTCT
This sequence comes from Saccopteryx bilineata, assembly GCF_036850765.1. NCBI lineage: Eukaryota > Metazoa > Chordata > Mammalia > Chiroptera > Emballonuridae > Saccopteryx > Saccopteryx bilineata. The sequence goes on from NC_089497.1 coordinate 52,789,877, forward strand.
CTTCCTCCCACCCTCGCCCAGGCCGCAGCCACGTGAGTGAATCAAACACATAGATCAGAAGTTACCCCGGCTCCCACTGTCATGAGATTAAGAATGAACCCCTGAGCCAGCCTTTTCCAGCCCACCAGGGGCCTGTCCTCACACAGACCCCCTCCTGGACCTGGGTCCCCTCATCTTGTGTGTCCTTGTCATGTTCTTCCTTCTATCCCTTGTGCACTGAAATGCCAGCTCTCTCTGGAATCCGCAGTCCCTCCTCCACAAAGCCTTCTCTGACCCCTCCAGCCAGAAGGGGTCTCTCTCTCTCCTGCCGCCTTTCTTACGCGTGGCTTTGGTGACAGCCAGCTACATGCAGGCGTTCACCGTCCTGACTTTGGCCAGTCTTTTTGAGTTTGGCCAGTTTCAAAGAAAGTTGTAAGACCCGAGTCCTCTTCCCTCAAAGAGCTTGGAATCCGGTGAGGAAGAACAGACCGGCCCACCAGGAAGCACCGAGGGAGGCAGAACAGCCGATTGCAAAACGCCAGCCGGAGCGGCACAGTCAGCACTGTGAGTCACGAACTGCCCAAGCCAAGCTCAGAGACGCTACCTGCAGGCCCTGGAAGGGGACTGGCACATGCAGGACGAATGGCTGATGCCAAGCACCGAGCGGGCACCCAGCGCTGAAGACACAACACACCGAGAGACACAGTTCCCTCATCTGGTAGCTTCTGGCCTTGGGACCGACACTGTCTTCACCAGACACAAGGGAGGCACACACTTAGGCTCGAGCTGCTGGCCCGTTCAGGGCATCACACAGGGGCCCTCCCGGAACCTCCAGCCCTGGCCGCACCACTCACGACCCAGGACTTGCCCCTCTGGAGTGGTCAGCAGGATGGGGCCAGAGGCGGGCAGCCGGCCACGTCCCCTGCCTGTGTCTGGGGCCTGGCTCCTGCCGTGCCCCAGCTCTCCAACTGTGTTCTGAGAGAAGAATGTGCACTATGCCCAGAACAAACACGCGCGGGCCCCCTGGGTGGGAAGGCAGCTCAGGGAAGAAGGGGAGCCGGCCCCAGCAGCTCTGCGGGCTGTGCGCCGCCCGGGCCGCCCGAGTGCAGCACGAGGGCACAGTCACATCGGATGGAGCGCACCATCCAGCACCCCGAAAGCACGGACATGTCTGGGCGCGAGTCCCCTTGGCTGCAAGGGAAGATGGCCGATGGATGGAGCTCTGTCTTAGGCCATCTTTGCACAACCCATCTTCAATCGGCTCTCGGAGAGAAACCTTTACAAGCAGTCTGGTAAATGTGTTTACTCTGGATATGAACCCCTAACTCTGGCCTTCTCTGAGCCTCAGTTTTCCTATCACCAGAGACCTCCCCTCCCTGCCTCGGGGGTGCTGCTGGGACGTCACACAGACGCCACAGGGAGGGCAGAGGGAAGCGGGCACCCACATGATGTCACCCCATCACTGCTGCTGCCATTCTGCTGGGGTGGGAATTGTCCATCTCTCGGCTCCTTGGCGAGGCTCTGAACACCGGTCTAGAGCTCACAGAGACGGACAGGCCGACACAAGTCATCTTGGGCCACAGTGTGCCTATCTTCCAAGTCCTCCTTTTCCCAGAACGCAAATGCTTCCAGAACCAGCACCTGCCCCAGCATGGAGCTCCAACTCTGTTCTCTCCGAGGAACCGGAGGGAGACGGGAGAAGCAGGAAGGGACAGGGCATGCGGGGAGATGCCTGTGCAGGGGCTGAGTGGAACTATGCTAAAAACAGGGTCCTTGGAGTTCCCGACGGTACAAGCATAACTTTATTTGTCTGCATTTGGATGCTTTGACACTCGGGGCCCAGTCAATTCCTACAGAGAGTCAATGACTGGCCTCTTGCCTGTGTGGAGCCGTCCATAGGCAAACCCACCAACCCAGAGCCAACCCCCCGCACCAAGCTCCTACACCCCACCCTCCAGGCCATGCTCCTCTGCCCGAACCACCCCAGGCTGGCACCAAGGACCAGGTCTGTCCCTGCTCCTCACGGCCACCGAAATTATGCAAACTGGCCAATCCTCGACCTGCCTACCCCGTTTCACCCACTTCTTCCCAGTGCAAATCACAGTAACGGCCCTCGCCATGCTGTTCCCTGTCTGCCTCCTGAACAACTTTGGTGCTTCCTGTGCCCCCCCAACCCCCACCAAGGAATGGCGTGTTGCCCCCCACCCCTGGGAAATAGTGAGTAACAAATATCCTTCCAATGGCAGTCAGCTCTTAATCTGCCCCACCACAGCTGGATAATAATAAAGCCTACATTTTAAAACAGTCACTCTAGTATTTGACTTATCAGGGAGATCACTTCGTAAATTAAATGTGTAACCACTATGCTGCACACTTGAAACTAATATAATACTGAATGTCAACTGCAATTTAAAAAATAAAAACAATTTTAAAGACTTTATTTATTTTAGGAAGAGGAGAGAGAGAAAGAGAGAGAGAGAGAGAGAGAGAGAGAGACAAAGGAGGGGGGAGGAGCAGGAAGCAACAAATCTCGTATGTGCCTTGACCAGGCAAGCCCAGGGTTTGGAACCAGCAACCTCAGTGTTCTAGGTCAATACTTTATCCACTGCCGTCACCACAGGTCAAGCAAAAAATTAAAATAAAATAAAAAAACACTCACCCTAGGGCTACCTAGTCAGTTACAAAGATAATTGTCTGATGCCACTGACCAGCAAAGTGGTATTTTCATTCCAGCTGGAGGGTATGAGGAAAAAAGGAAAGTGATTTCTTTTTCTTCCTGAAACTGTGCTCTAGAGACTCAGGGTTATTCCCCTTCCATCTCTCCCATGACCACTCAAACGGTACAAACAATGGCTCGTGAGCACTGACTGTTGTAATGATGGGAGGGACAAGGACACTCGGTGACTTGGGGTTAAGCAAGTTGGCGGTCCTATGACTCCACCCAGCTGGGCTCCTCGCGGCTCTTGACAGTGTCCAGGCCCTCTCCTCTCCTTCCCCAAGCCAGCTTCTCTCAGGCACACACTGCCATCCACAGCCAGCTAGTCACTCGCATGCCCGCCCTGCAGGCCAGCCCACAGCTATTGCTTGTTTTTCAGGACATCCAGGACCTTTTCCATCTGGGCACCAGGTCACCCTTTGCTTTTGGATCAAAATTCCTCAAATTGAAGCCATTCGCATCCAGGCTTGGGGACATCCTTGGAGCTCAGCCACCATGTTTCCCTGAACTGACTGCTCCTTTGTTCTAGGAATGTGACACCCCCTCAGCCGCCTCTCTCTGCCAAGCTTCCTCGTCCTGCTCTGCCCACTGGATCCCTCACGGCCACATACTCAGGCCCAGTTCTGACCACCGCCTACCTTTTCAAGAGGCACTCCCACCCCCCACCTGCCCACTGCCCATGCTGGTGTGTAGTCCCATCCATAAACTCTTCTCCTAGACACCCCCTCTCCTCAAACGTGAGCGTCACACTTTAGCATCCAATATTAGCACTGGGGTTTCTCTGGTCACCAAAAAGAATGGAACTGTATAAACATAATGGGATATGTCCATACAACTGGCACACTATTCGGCCATGCAGAAGAATGAGGCACTGACACCCACTACAACACGAGCAAACCTCAAAGACATTATGCTAAGTGAAAGAAGCCAAACACAAGAAGACAGACGCTGCGTGGTCTAGTTAGACGAAATATCCGAAATAAGTCAATCCACAGAGACAGAAAGCAGAGCAGTGCTTGCCAGGGCGGGGAAGGTGGGAATTAGGAGTGACTACTAATGGGAATGGGGCTTCTTCGGCGGGCGCTGATGAAAATGTTTGGGACTAGACAGGAGGTGGTGGTTGCATAGCATTGTGAATGCACTAAATGCCACTGAACTGTACACTTTAAAAGGGTTAATTTTGTGTTGTGTACATTTCACTTCAATTTTATTTATTTTTTTATTTATTCATTTTAGAGAGGGGAAGGGCAGGAGAGAGAGAGAGAGAAAGAGAAGGGGGAAGGAGCAGGAAGAATCAATTCTCATATGTACCTTGACTGGGCAAGCCCAGGGTTTCAAACCAGCGACCTCAACATTCTGGTAATTTAATTTTTCAAAAACTTCTTCTTTTTTTATATTATTGATTAATTTCAGAGAGAGAGACAGAAACATCATTCTGTTTCTGTATGAGCTCTGACCAGGATTGAACCCACAACCTTTGTGTATCAGGACGATGATCTAACCAACTAAGCTATCTGGCTCACCTCAATTTTAAAGAAAGAATCAAACTGGATAATCCATCAACTACATACAGCATACCGTGAGCACATAAAAAGAAATATAAGAGGTGGCCTGAAATAGTTCAAAGAACCCTGGACCTACACTGAAAACTACAAACACCAAGTCCATATTTAATGTTTGGGAAACATTAAACAAGCCAGGGAACATCACCCCCCGGGAAGCACTAGCATGTGAATAGTCAAAACACTTACCTTTCAGTGTTGTTGTGAGAATTACATGAGTAATGTGCAGACATCATGCAAAAGGTACATTTGTACACTCAGCAAAAATATTAGTATCCAAGGGTTAAGTTAAAAAAATAAATCAGACACACAATGCTCCCCATGCACTTACACATACACAAATGTATCCCTACAGATACAGAAAAGACTTAAAGAACTAGCTGAGGTTTTAAGTTTATGAATTTTTTTTTCTGTAAAACTGTCTCTATAGACAGAATAAATATATTAGGAGTCCAGGAAGCCAGGTCCTAGTTCTGGCTCTGCCCCTAACCAGCCTAGGAGGCCTCTGTGAAGTCCCTTCCCCGTCTGGCCCTCGATTTCCTGACTTGGGGAAGGACTTAACTCTGAGAATGGCTCAGTTTAACAGACCCACTCAGCCCTAGCTGCTCTATGTGTCAGGGGCTGAAGAGGCATCAGGTGGCCAAGCACCTTAGGAGGCACATGGGGCACCCCCAGGGTTAGCAAGACTGAGTCCAGGTCCTCAGGGAATATGCACTCAGCACTGTGAAACCAGGCAGAATGTGAAAAAGAGGACAGATGGCCTAGCACACGAGGTTCTCAGTACGGCTACATGGGAACTGTCCTATGAGCCAGGGCCTAAAGTTAGAACCTGGCTTTCGCAGGTAGAAAGGGTGAGTTTCTGACAACTGACCTGTCCAACCAGTAAAGTTGGGCAAGGGAAGAGCTGCCATAATTTCACATTTGACTCACTAGCTCAATGGTTCTCAAAGTGAGAGCCCCATGTCAGCAACAGAATTATCACCTGGTAACTAGTTAAGAATGTGAATTCTTGGGCCCCATCCCAACCTCCTGGATCAGAGACTGGGGGGTGGGGTGGGTAACAAGACCTGCTTCCTTAAGAGAGCTCCTCGGGAAGAGTGTGAAAACTCCCTCAAAGACACTCCATTATGGCCAGCCCCGCCCGCCCTCCGGGCCCCAACTGGCTGAGCTGAGAAAGTTTCCTGTGCTCAGAGGAACTAATCCATCACCTGAACAGAGATGAACTTTCCCTCTCTTCACCAGCCCACTGGCCTGGGAAAGACAAACACCGAGAGTAAGCAGGGCCATAATAAATCTGCTGCTGCGATCCTACCTTTCCCATGGTCTTTCTCACACCCATTTCCCCGGGATCCCTGGAGCAGGGGCCCCATAGCCCTAAGTCACCAGACAAAAGGAGGCAATGCGGCCTCAATCTGCTCGCCCCGACAGCCCAGTGCTGGGATCCTACACCTCAGCAGGCGGCCCCACCAGCCCAAGGGACCCCTCCAGGGCTGGGAAGATGAAGGAAGAGGGATATGGGCTAGAACACAGCTCACTACATTAAAGGCCAGCAGAGTGACTGGGAGTTTCCTTTCTAGAACTCTCCAGGAAACAGCTTACAAAGACCAGCTCCAATTCTGGGAGAGTTTCCCTCCCTCTCCCTTTCCTCCCCCTCCTCCCCCTCCTCCCCCTCCCCCTCCCCCTCCTCCTCCCCCTCCCCCTCCTCCTCCTCCTCCTCCTCGATAGAGCAGCCTGAGACCACCCCCACCTCCTAGGGGTCAGCAGGAATGGCAGGAGTGGGAATCCTAGAGTGAATAATTTGGGGAGGCTCACCCTTAATTATTCCAAGGCCATTGGCCACACCCTGCACACTTCTACCTTGTACTAGCTGGGTGACCTGTAAGACTCAGTTTTCAGGAAACCGCTCCTTAGAGGGCTGCAGTGAGCATGAAATCCAAGGACACAGCACGAGGTACAGGCAGTAAAGGTGCAGCACCGAAGCTCTCCTAGTCACCGCCACCATGTCCTAGCCTTGTGCAAACGCCTGCAGTGGCTCAAGCCCCAACTCCTTTGCACTGGCCACTGCTCCCGCTCACCCCCACACTGCAGCTGCACAGAGATACCTCCATCTGGCAAACATGCCCCCCCACCAAGCCGACCTCCATGACCTCCGGTTCCTCATAAAGCCCCTCGTCCCTGCCGTGAGCCCCACAGCCCCGCATTCTGTCTGGGGCCCTAGGTGATGCGGGCCTGCTCTCAGGAGGCTCCATCATGGGGCCCCCACAGAGAGGGCCAAGCAAGTGTAAGAGCAACACAGATGTTTGTTAAGTTGAATGAAATCCTTCCAGCTTCAGAAGAGAAAACAGAGCCTTAAATTAAGCAGGGGCAAGCAGATGTTTCCGACCCCCTCCCATCGCTGTCCCAGCAGTCGGATGATTGTCCTGTCCTGGGCACTTGTGGAGGTCACATTCTAAGAGTCCTCAGAGTTCCCAGCCTGAGACAGAAACCTCCAGAGGCAGCAGATGTTGACCGGCCCTGAGAGACAACCCCCCTGTCCGTCTGACCTAACAAAGGCCTGAGCCTGGCCCAGGATCCCAATGCAGGTCTGCCTCCCAACCCGGGGCTGACACCCACCATCCACACATGCGTCCAGCCCAGGCTCCCAGAGCACTGCCAGCACTGTGTTCCAGGACTCAGCCCATGTCAAAGCTGCTCCTGGAACACATACTCTGGAGGCTAGAGCTGCCCAAAGGCCTCCGTCTCGGGGCTCTGCACACATGCCCAGGAAGGGCTTACACTAATGGGACAGCTGGGCTGACATGTCAATACAGGTGAGCAGGCCCGTGGGGCGCTTTCCACCCATGTTGACTGCACAACAGAGTCCCAGGTGGACAGACTGCAGCCTTCACTACCTTTCCCCACTCACAGCCCAGTTCCTGTGGCCCGCGGCCTGTGCGCCACTTATCAAACCCACCCGAACAGAACCTCCCAACCTGTGGAGCAGGCCCTCCCCACAAGCGAGTCAACAGAGCTTCACAATGCCAGGCGCCTGCCTCGCCTCCAGGGGTCCTCTCTACAAGGCGCCAGCCCGGCCTCCGCTCACTGCCCTTCCTCCACGAAGTGGAGGGCGAGAGGAGAAACGAGAGGAGAAATGGAGGGAATGAGGCTAGAGCCCGGGAGCCTTCCTGACTGAGACAGGGAGTGCAGCAGGGACGTGTGTCTTCCTCTGGACCTTAGTTTAGACTCCTGTCCTTACAGAAGGCACTCTCCCACTAGGAAATGGGAGCACGGGAGATAGGAACAGTGACAGAGAAAGGCTCCATGGGATTGTTCCCTCACCGTGCCTCCCTCTGACGCGGAATGGGTGCAAATAACATGACCACAAAGTCCTCCCAAAGTCTGGGCACCCCTCGCACTGTGATTCCCAAAGGGGCCAGGGCCCCACCGATGGTTCCTGGGGTGACATTTGAAGACAGCAGTTACATGCCAACAGGCACTACATGGTGGTGGCAAAGAGCCTGAGAGAAAATAGAAACAAAAACCTAAGAGGGGATGTACTTGAGGGCTGGTGAGCTCAATGCCGGGTCAGTGCAGACGGCACGTGAACCCCCGCCAACCGCAGGTTATCAGCTGGTTATCTGTCATGTAGAAGGTTGGGGGACCTGTCTCCCCAGCATCCTTCATTTCCTATCTCTGGTCTTCAGCTTTATCACAAAAACCATCTGGAAAACTAGAAACATCTGGATCCTTCCTCAGGCTAAAAACAAAACAAACAAACAAACAACAAAAATAAAAGGGCAGTCATGGCTATGTGCTTGCTCAGTGATTGCCCTAAGTAGCCCTGTCCATGAACACACCTGTCACAGTGACTGGGGACAGACGCCTGGCTCGGCCTCAAGAAGCGGTTTCACAGCCCAGCCTGGGACTTTGTTTCCTGGTTTTGTCTGGATTTGTAAGAAGTAACGAAGCCCCTGGAGACATCCTCACTGTTAGAAGCAGATACAGGCTCATCTAGGAGGCGTTCTATTTTCACCCTGGAAAATTTCACCCTGGAAATTCTACCGATTTATGGGAGAGCTGCTATAGGCCCCCGACTTACAGCCAATGGGCCAACTCCAGGACCAGGCTATTCTTTTTTTAAGTAGCGACCTTCCCAAAGGCAGGCGCTGAGTGTGCCTAAGACACATACACTTTTCCCTGAACCCTAATCTCAGGCACGCAGGAGCACTTCCCGTCCCTGATGAGATATCTGTGTTGAGTTCAGGCCCATGGGTGGGCTGGGGTCCTGAGGAAGGACACCCCATTTCTGGGAGGCATCTGACCCCAGCCTGAGGCAGCAGGGAGATGCTCCCTCCCAGACAGAATTTCTAGATCAGAGCCATAGAAGAATGCACTAGGGAGGGCCTCCCCTCAGAGACCCAAGGCCTAAAGTTGGGAGGCCAGGTCAAAGGTCAACTCTGTCTCCAGACCTGCATAGAATCCTCCCATCCCAGACAAATCCCAAACCAGTATGACTGTCACCAGAGGGGACCGCTGGTTTCACAGGTTCCGGAGACTCAGCAGGAGACTCGGGAGAGCAGGGCCAGCACCGTAAGCTGCCCTGCCCGACCCACTGTCAGTCTAACCTAAGTCCTTCTGTTGCACCTGGAGGCATTTCTTATTTTCTCCTTAGAAAGACAGAGAGAAAAAGCAGTTCACCCTCCCTTTGACTTGTTCAGCAATACTGATTAAGCCTGACTGCTGGGCGTGAGAGACAGAAGCCCCAGTGTTTGTCCTAAGGAACACGAAGCAGCAAGACAGAGCAGTGCCTGGGAGTGGCGGCCAGCCCCTCAGAGGTGTGCGCCTGCGCGGGCCCCCTCACCTCTGCACGCGGCCTCAATCTCAGGGGCCAGGCAGAGCAGTGCCTGGGAGTGGCGGCCAGCCCCTCAGAGGTGTGCGCCTGCGCGGGCCCCCTCACCTCTGCACGCGGCCTCAATCTCAGGGGCCAGGCAGCAGCGCTAGGTGAGCTGACCTCGAAGGTCCCTGCCAGCTCTGATTCAAATAAAACAATATTCAGAGGGGAGAGGGAGACAGAGAGAGTAAAAGGTGGTGCCCACACTATGCTGTGAGTGGGTGAAGAGTGGCTTTGGGGGAACACTACACCACCTCTCAGCTCACCCCCAGCTTTCCCTGTTCCCAGGGGGACAATTCCAGATACTCCTTCCCACCCCCGGCCACTGCACTAGCTTGTGCCCCCCCAAGCCCACCTCCATACTCAGTGTGCACTTTGTACCATCCTCTGATCTCCACTGAGCCCATTTTCTAATCTGTAAAATGGGCTCATGATAATTCCCACTTCACTGACACTCCAATGAGATCAAGTATGGAAGACAGTCGTCTAAAAATAAAAGACAATATTTTTTTATTTTTTAAGATTTTTGTATTATTTTGGCCAATGATTTCCCATGTCCAGTATTGAATGACACAGGGACATGGGGGTGCGAGAAGGCAGCATGGGGGTGTGAGTACCAGTTCTGAGCTAGAGGCTTGACCTCCAACTCATCTTTAAAACAACCTTTCTGAGAATTCAGCAGTGGGGAAACTGAGGCTCCCAGAGGCTAAGTAACCTGCCCAATGCCACACAGGTTGTCACGGCCAGAAGCAGGACTTGAATGTGGGGCTGTCTGGCTCCCAAGCTCTAACACATCAGCCTCTGGGGTCCCCAGAGAAAAGAGCAGAGGGATGAACCACAGCTCGCTCCTGACACCAGAGAAGAGACCCACAGGTTCTCCCCTGGTCCCCACCGGCCCTCGGGTCTGACAGGAATTGTTTATTCTAGTCTCTGATATTTTCTGTAAACACAGCTTAGGTTGCCAAGGAAGGGAGAGAAATTCATTTGTTAGAGAGGAATGAGGCGAAATCATCAAACTTCTTTTGGCCCAGCTGGAGACCAGGGGACAGAGTGGGACCAGCCCTGGACAGAGCCCCAGCCAGCCCCTCCTCCAGCCCCCCTGCCAGCTCTACGCCTCTGTGCCAGGTGTCAGCGTGCTGGTGGTCTCCCTGGCCAGGCCCTCTCACCAGGCCCTGGGGAGGTCCTCATGGCACAAGATAAAATGACCCAGATTCTTTCTGAGCTGGGCCACTTGTCCTCCGGGAGTGAGAGTGGCCCCTGGGAGGAATAATGAACCTCTTTTCAGTGTCTGTGGGACCGTTTAGAAAATGATTACTTTTCCTGCGACCAGAGAGAGGGGGTGGCAGGTCCCACGGTGCTTCTGTGGCCTAGTGGAGAAGCTCCAACCAGGGAGAGTGCAGTTTAATTACCAGACCCAGGCTGTGGGTTTAATCTAGTACACCTTCTTACTACACTGCTTTTCTTTTGAAGTTCTTTGTTTTACCTAAACATCACATCCTTGGAAGAAACACACAGCAAGGAAGCCAGGTAGAGCTGGCTGGCCTGAGATGGCAGAGATCAAAATCAGGTGTGGGTTTTTTTTTTTTTCAGGAATACATACTAAGTATATGGGGGTGCACTGACATGATAGTTAAAATTTGCTTTTAAACATCAGCAAGAGGGAAAAAAAACACAAAAAAATAAATAAATGTGGCAAAAATCATGACAATTGTTGAATCTGAATGATGGGTAAATATGGAAGTTCAATCTTCTCTCTACTTTGAAACGTTTCATATTAAAAAAAAAAAATCTGAGACAAAGGCCTCACTGAGGGCAGGGAGTTATAATGTAGAACCCAGGAGAGGTGCCCGGGGAAGGCACAGGGACAGGCAGCAGGGGGACAGGAGGGAGTGCTGGTATAGGAGGGGCCAGAGGGATGATGATGTCCCAGAGGGTGGGACCTGCTGTCTTGCTGGGCCGGTCACTTCCATCCCAACAGCCCTCGTTCTGAGACTTCATTCCTCAGGACTCACTTTCAGACTCTTCTCCGAAGAGGCCTACGGGACAGAACCTCCTTCTCTGAAACGTTCTGTCCAGCTGAGTTGAGGACAATACCAGGCTGCCCAGCAGAGGGACAGCCTCACCGACCGCCAAGGACCTTCCCGGGCCCCGATTTCATCGGGAAGGAGGACAGGAAGGTCTAAGAAAGGAGGGACACCCAGACTCTGCCTCCTCGTCTGAGACAAATGACGACATGATCATTCTCTCACAGAAACTTATTGAGACCTCAAGATTTTGAGCATTTCCTACCAGACAGGTCTTTCTGGCCCACAGACAGGGCGCCCTGGTCCTGAGGAAGATGGAAACCCACGGGTTTCACTGTCAAACTTCTGTCATGGACTGAACTACGTGCCCTAAAATTCATAGGTTGAACCCTAAACCCCAATGTGACCATATTTAGAGATGGGGCCTTGAGGTCACTTAAATTAAATGAGGTCAGAAGGGTGGGGCCCTCACCCAATAGGGCTAGCGACCTTATAAGAGAAAGAGGCACCAGGAGCCCCATCTCTCCAAGTCCATGCACAGAAAGAAAAGCCATGTGAGGACCCAACAAAAAGCCACTGCAAGCCAGGAAGAGGGCCCTCGCCAGAAACCAGATCTGCTGGCGCCTTGACCTTGGACTTCAGCCTCCAGAACTGTGAGAAAATAGATGTCTGTTGTTTAAGCCTCCTAGCCAGTGGTATTTTATTATGGCCGTCCAGACCGACTGACATACTCCTTCCCCTCAGAGAGCTGCCAGCCAAGGTGCTCTGCATCCGCTCGGACCCAATAAGCAGCCCTGTCTGGGCCAAGCGTCCCTGACCTCCTAACATCCCAGAAGGTATGCAGGTGGGTCTGTCTTCTTAGGGAAGGAGCTGGTACCAACGAGAAGTCCCCACCTTCTCCTCCTCGGTCCTCTTTCCAACAAGCCAGTGAGGGAAATAACTCCCCAGTGACTAAGTCAGCCAAAGCCAGTGAGCACTCCCCTTCACAGGCCCTGCACAGCCTGGCCCGAGAGAGGCCACTCCCTCAAGCCCTCGGCCTTGCACCTCCCTAAATGAGCCGGTATTCGCACGGGCAAGGCACTGCCCTCCTTTCATTCAGTGTCCACTTGGCTGGGTTCTAGTAATAAACACGTAGCTCCTGACTTTGAAGAGGCAAGAAGTCTACAGATAAAAAAGGTGACATGGGAAAGAGGACAGCATCTCAAGTCAGAAGATGGTTCTCGGTCAGTTACACACTAGCTTTGTGACCTTCGGTGGTCACCTCACCTCTCTAGGTCTCCATTCATTCCTCTGAAAATAGGAGAATTGGAGATGAGAGCTGAGATTCTTTCCAGATCTGACATTCTAGAATTCTACAAAGTAAAAGTCAGAAGACAATACAAATGAAGACTCATGGGGTGAGGTGGCTTGTGACACCTGCAATGTGCTGGAGAAAACGGCCAGATCCTGGCCCGGCCATGGCTCCCAGCCCCTTGGTGGACAAGCAGACAGCTACTTGCAGGAGTCAGTGGGCTCGTTCCCCTGGACAGTCCCAGCCACTGTGCCCATCGACAGGTCTGAGCTACAAAGTTCCCAGGGCCTCAGGAGCCGGTACTCACACTGGTCACTCATCCTCGGAAAGGCCACTGGCCACCTCACCACCTGCTCTGTGTCCTACCATCCCAGGTACCTCAAAGAAGGCCCTGCATCCCCTTTGCCCCATCATGAATCCCAGCCCAAAGCCCTGGAGGCCTGGACTCCACCCTATCAGAGGCTCCAGTTCTGACCACAAGCGCAGGCAGGTGGCAGACCAGCCCCTTCCCTCCACACACACACAGGCCAGGGAGGCACTGCCCACCCACTTCTCTCTGAATAGCAACAGTGTTCCTTCATCCTGGGTCGTCCTCCACATCTCAAATTCCTCACCTGCCAAACCCTGTCAATTTCCTGAGGGGTCTCCCCCCTCTCCCCTTCCTTCCACCGTTCCCCATCGGCCTCGGGTCTCCTCCCCACTCTCAGACCCGTCTCGGCCTCTGCCCAGGGCTGTATGTCCCCCGCTCCAGAAACTCCCTATCCATCCACCTGCTGAAGTGCAGCTTGAGCCATACACTCTTGCCCACATATCTCAAAGGACCCTCCCCCCCTTACCTCTACACTCTCAGGCCCGCCTCTGACCAGCATCTGAGGCCACCATGCTGGGTTACCTTTCCAGCCTGTGTGGGGAGACCCTGCACTTGGGAGGCCTCAAGGGCGCTCAGACACACCCTGCACGCTCCAGCGTCCAGCTCTTTGCTTCTGCATTCCCCCCTGCAGCTGTTGGGGCTCCCGAGCCTCCTCCATAAAGTCCAGCCTGGGGTCCCCCACCAAGACACCCCCAGCCGCTGCCGAGCTCCTTCTCCTCCTGGGCCGGCTCCCCGCCCTGATTACCAACTTGCACTTTTCCATGCCCCTTATTTTATTGTGCTGAGGTGAGTAGTCATTTGATGCTTGTCTTAGACGCCCACCCACCCCTCCGCCCCACACAAATGACAAGCCCCTGTGGGTGAGGCCAGGACCTTTCTCATCACTGGATCCCCACGCCAAGCAGACAGAGGCACTCGAGACACGTCTGTTCCCACAAATGACACTGAACAACCTGTTCCTTGCAGGGAGGAGGCAGGGGCGGGCTGCCAAGGTACGCTGCGGAGGCCTCGGTGCCGGCTGCCGTGGGGAGCCGCTGTCACCCACCCGGCACAGGTCTCCTCTGTCCAGCACAGCCTGATTGTATGTGCATGAGTCATGGTCACAAGGACCATAGCAGCTAAGTGAGGGACATTCTCTATACACACTCACACACATGCACAGACACACCCCAGACGGGCAGACTATTTCCAACCTGGACATCAGAGTTAAGGATCCAGGAATCAGCAAGAAGACAGAGATGTTCAGGCCCAAACCCCACCTTCGATTGTCTTCTTCACGGATTTATTATCTCCTGTCCCACATCCTCCTGCCTGCAGCAGGGGGGAGGTGGAGAGTACTTCAAGAAGCAGAGGCAAGGAGCAGAAAGGCAGGGTAGCAAGCAAGGGGTAGGCCCTACAAGTGGCCTCAGCCCCATATACCTGCATGGGCAAGAGCCTGGGCCATCGGAGAGAGACGCCATGGGCCCCAAACAAGGCAAACCCTGAGAGCAGGCCCCACACCCCTGGTCTGCTCAGTCCGCCCCTGCTCCTCACCCCTGGGACGGCAGGTAGCTCAGGGTAGCAGTGTGAGGCAGTGAGCCAAGCCCCATAGACCTGGCATTGTTTTCCTAGGACAGCCTTACTTAACAAAGTGCCACAAACTAGGTGGCTCAAACAACAGATTTTTTTTTTTTTTAGTGGGGGTTGGAGTGGCAGGGAGAGAGATGAGAAGCATCAGCTCATAGTTGCATCACTTTAGTTGTTCACTGATTGTTTCTTATAACGTGTCTTGACCAGGAGGCTCAAGCCGACCCAGTGACCCCTTGCTCAAACCAGCGGCCTTTGGGCTCGAGCCAGCAACAATGCGATCATTTTGATGATCCCACGCTCAAGCTGGCGACCCCACATTCAGGCTGGTGAGCCTGCACTCAAGCCAGATGAGCCCATGCTCAAGCCAGTGACCTCTAGGTATTGAACCTTGGACCTCAGTGTCCCAGGTCAATGCTCTATCCACTGCACCACCACTGGTCAGGCACAACAGAAATTTAATCTCAAGATCTGGAGGACAGAAATCCAAGCTAAGATGTCAGCAAGGTCGCATCCTCTGACGCTGAGGGAGTATCAGCTCCAGGCCTGTCTCCTGGCTTCCGGTGGCCTCAGGGCTCCTGGGCTACAGAAGGCGTTTTCCCTCAATGCATGTCTATCTCTGGGTCTAAATACCCCTTATTTTTTTTATAAGGACAGCAGTCCTATTGGGTTAGGGCCCTCCTTAATGACCTCATCTAACCTGATCATCTGCAAAGACTCTATTTTACATGTTGTCACAGGTACTGTGGGTTAGTACTTCAACATCTTTTTGCAAGAAATAATTCAACATGTAACTAACCCCCAAAGTGGAAGTTGCTAAAGGCACTATTATTGTTCTTAAGAAAATAATTACTATAAACGGACTGACCCTCATGGGCTTACTACATGTGCCACACTCGATTATGTCCATGCATAACAAGACAGTGAGGTAGGTTACTTTTATTACCTCCACTTCCCAATAAGAAAGCTGAGGTCTAGAGATGGTTGAGAACTGACTTGAGGTCACACAGCTTGTGAATAACAAAGCCAGGATTCAAATCCAGGTGGTCCTTAGCCACTGCCCTATAATAATTGCATCTCACAAGGTGAGCATCTGAGCCCGTCTGGGCAGCACAGATATTCTCTCTGATTCTGAGTCCTAAATCCTGGGCCTAGGTATGAACCACTGTGGCCATCAGGTTAAGCCATGGAGTTCTCAAAGAGCAACCACCACCTGTAGCCTGACTCGAACCGACACCCAAGGATGGGGACAGTCCTGCATTGGGTGATGCCCAGGCGGAAAAAGTTCTGAGTGGACAAATGAGGAAGGCAGAGGCACACGGGACAGATGGAGCCACTGCCTCCCTTTCTGGGATGGGCACAAAACCACACCCTACTAAACCAACTGCTGTATTATAGTGGAAGGGACTTATTGATTTGTCTGGAAGGCTTTTTATTTAATGGAGGAAGGCTGTGGGAGAGAGTTGAATGTGAAAAGCCTGCAACTTGCGGCCTGCAAGCCCACAGCCATCCCTGATACACGTACCCGATCCACTCGCCACGGCCCGGCCTGGAGCCAGGCTGGCGAGTCCCAGCCCTCTGTGTAATTGTGCGTGCTCATTGGTGTTGTTGCTGTTATTATTACTGTTGTAGTAATCATATTACTAGATGTTTCTTCCCCGGACACTCCGGGTACAGCGCAGACATTAGCTCATAATAATGCAGTCTTTACTGGGAGGCAGAAACTATGCAGGCTCTCGGACTGCCAGCTTCCTCCTGGGCAGAGAGGGGCCTCACAGGGTTCTTCTGCCAGGCTCCTAACATGGCCTCACTCTCTCCCCTTCTCTTGGCAAAGTGGCACCAAAGCTGAGTCCAATTAAAGCAGCCAGAAGTTAAAATACATAAGACCAGAGGAGCGAGACATTTAGTTGACATATCTCTTTCTCCTGGCCTATCGGCGGGGTTCCACAGGCAGTGGGAAAGGTCAGGGTGTTTCACACAGATCAGTGTGCACATCTCGCAACAGCCCCAAGTGATCAGATGAGGACAGTGCGGGTCCGATGGTTGCAATCACCTGTCCAAGGTAACTGGTACACAGTGGGCAGTGGAGCTGGGCTTCAGTTCAGAGCTGCATGACTGCAAAGCCCAAGTGCCTGGCATTAAACCACACGGCCACTGAGTCAGGACCAGAGGCCAGATGCAGGGAGCTCAGCTCATGACTGAGGGTGCTGCAAACCCCCTTTCTCCAGACCCCACCAGCCATGAGGACCCCTTTTCCTAGACCTTAGGACAAATGCTTCCAGGCCGTGCCCACCAGCAGCAGGCTTTGTCCCCCTTTTCAGCAAGCCCCCTCCTCATGCTGCTGGGAGCCCTTGGTGCTCACGCTTATAGCCCAAGGGCTGTGGTCATTCCAGCAGAGGGACAAGCACACAAGAGACGGTGCCTTCTCCGGTAGGGGATAAAGATACAGAGATAAATCACAGTTGGACAAGAGTCCAGCATAATCGGGATACAGAGAGCAGTGAGCTTCTCCCCACTGTCCCTCCTGGGGAGAAACAGCGGGCTGGCCTCGCAGGTGAGAAGATTCCCTGTACCTCTCAGGAAGGGGACAGGCCAGTTACCAGGACTTCCGTGGTCCTGGACTCAGGAGTGGGTCATCCAAGGCAGCAGCTCAAGAGGGTACTTAAGTCTTGAGCCCAGCCCGCCCTGGCTGCCCACCCATCCCACACCTGCACCTGCCCCCCTGACTCATGCCCTGAGCTTGGGACAAACCCTGAGTGCTCAACTGGCTCTCAGGCTTGGGGAATCCTGACCCCCACCTCCACCCCCAGCCCCACTATAAAGCCCATCCCTACCCCACCCCTGGGGAGAAAGGGAAGTGAAGGGAAGCTCCTGATTAAGGGATTCTTGGCTCTGCCTTCCTGTGGGGCTCCCCCTTCTGGCATCCCCCCACCCCACCCCTGGGCTACACAGCAGGACCTCTGGCATCCCACCTCCTCCTCTCCAGGCTCTCCAGGCACCCAGGTCTGAGCACCTTTGCATCCCACAGCCAGACACTGGGTCCTGAGCAGGCAGGAACAAGGGCCCTGTACACACCAGCAAGCTCCCAGCCTGGCAGAACGTGTGCCCTCAGGGAATCCTGGCCTGGCGGGACAGAGTGTAGACCCTGCCCTCAGAGAGCCTGGGGGGGCAAGGTGCAGCCCCCGCACTCAGCCCCCGGTCTGATGGAAGGGGCAAGCCTCCTGCCCTTCGGGGGCTTCCTGACGCCATTCCTAGAGGGCTGGCACTGGGACCCAAGCCAGAAAGGCCCCTCATGAGCAGCCTCCACCTCAGCCCCCGGTCTCCCCACTCACTGCCTTGCAGGTGGCAGGAGCATTATCCTCATGCCTCAGTGCCCGAGGGAAGGCCTCAGGCTGCCTAAGGTCGCAGGACCCTGCTATTTATTCCACTTCCCCTTTGGTGCCTGCTGGCCAGCCTTCGAGAGTCCTGGAGTCAAGACTGTGGAGGGCCACAGGACTGGGACCCCAGCCTCAGAAGACGGGCCAGCCCTGAGACGGGAGACGGGAAGAAAGCATGAGGATGGTCACATGGCACTCAAGGGTCCACACCATGCACCCTTGTACCCCACAGCGCCCGTCACACAGGGGGCTTGCGGGTCTGTGCTCTGCTGCTAGAACCTATCAGAGGGATCAAGTGACGGACAGGGCCACGTGCCTGCAGCCCCGCACCCAGATCTGTTCCTTCCGACGCCCTACGCTCTCCGATGGGGGCACCGAGGACTATGCATCTCACAAGCACCGGGCTGGGAGCTCTCTGAAGGCAGAAGTCAAGTTTCTCTCCTCCAGAGGATGGGGGCTTGGGGGAGGTGGGCAGAAACGCACTGCCACACACACACACACACACACACACACACACACACACACACACACACGAAGGAAGCGAGCACTCTCCTCTGTCCCGCAAGGGAGCCCTGAGCTCTCCCAGGCCCTGGCTGATCTCCCTGGAAAGCTGGTCCCGGCAGGGCCCACGTGAGCTGTCTCACACGAGCTCTTCCCCGGGACGCACACCCTTGAGGACACGAGAACAGGAGCAGAGGTGCCTTGGGAGTCGGGGTTGTTTCTGAGAAATGACGAGCGAGGGGAGGTCAGCGCCTCCCACTACCTCCACAGCCCTTCCACGCTCACTCTGAGTGGCCATCTTCTGGTCATTTCCCCCTTCTGCACCCATGTTCAGCCTGGTGGGTGCAGGCTGGCTTTTCCAATAGGCTCCAGGTGGAAGGGAGTGAAGGTGTGTGTGTGTGTGTGTGTGTGTGTGTACACATTTCAGTGTGTGTGTGCCCATCTGACCTGGGGAGCAATAATAGTTAATAAATAAGTGAATGGCAAAAATAGCCTCAAAGGAGCTGACAGGCAGAAGGCCAGAGCGGCCGGGCATGGGGCCAGCACCCTGAAATGCCAAATGTTAATCTAGCCAAAAAGGAAAAAGAGGTCCATTTCGAGACTGCCTCCATTAGCCAGGGTTAGGGTCTGTTGTGACTTCTGAGTCTGGCTTAGCCCCACCCCATGCTTCCTAAGTGCAGCCCAGGAGCAGGGGGCCCTTCCTCAGTGTCAGGGTAACGCGCTGGAGAGCAGGGGCCCAGCCTGGGGCACACAAGGTTATGAACAAGTAGGAAACCGGCAGGTCACTTCCCAGCAGTCCTCCAACCATCCACCCAGCTGGCCAGCCCTGTGTCCAGCCAGCCCCAAAGGTCCAACCAACCTTCTGGACATCATCACAATCTCGCACCCCCTGCATGGGGTCTGTCCCACCCACACACCCACGAGGGGTGAGGGATTTGACTCCGTGTCCTGGTTGTCACTCACCCCTGTTCAGACCCTGTTCTTTCACCGACTTCTCGCAAGCCTTCCCTCTAACAGGCCTCAGCAGCTCTGGGCTTTCTCAGAACAGAGGCCTCTGGAGGGCCGTGGGCGGGTTTGTTGTCCTTTGCTGAATGCGTGCATGTCTTAATGAAGTCACACAAGGAAGCACATCTGGGAGAAGCAGCTGTGTGCCCTCTTGTTTCCCCAGTGGTTGCCACCCTTCGATAAACTTTCAAACCCGGCCTCTCTAGACCCATCCTCGGAGGGGATGCTGGTCACAGGCCTGACCTCACCAAAGCCTCCCTCAGCTGAAGACACCCCCAAAATTCAGGGGGACGGCATTCAGTCCCCTCCCTGGTTCACACTCACCCAAGAAAGTCCTGGCCCCGGCTTCAGGGCTGGTCCCCATCAGTTCTGAAGGCCTCACTCCTGCAAGATCTGTGCTGGTCACTTGGTCATCACCAGCAGAATAAGGATGGGGCAAGGGTGGGTGAACACCCAGGACTAGGACCCAGGACCTAGTCGTTCTTCCACTTAGCTTTTTTTTTTGGAAGTAGTGCAATTTCCTTCTACCCTTTTCACTGCTGTCCCAACACACAGGCATTTGAGAGAGAAATGCTACGCTCTCCTTTAATGTGTGGGAACTTAAAAGTACAAACTATACGCAGCTGGGACAGACCACAGGTCATTTATTGAGGGCATTTAACTTGGCAGTTCTTATGCTAAGTGCTTTGCATACATTATCACATGTAATGTTCAATACAACCCTCAGGGATAGCAATTCTTACTCCATACCATTTTATGGAGAAACTTAGGCTCTGAAAGGGCAAGGAGCCTGCCAGGGAGACACAGCTGGAACGAGGTGGAACTGGGATTTGAACCCTGCGGGCCCAGGGACCAGGGCCGGGAGCATGAGGAGTCCCTGCCTGGGGAGGCCGGCATTCTAATGTGGGGGGAGGGCAAGCACTGAAGAAGGGGGGTAGATATGCACTGTCCAGTGACCCCTGCGAAGGGACAGGGTGTGGAGGTGGCATGCTGGGCCCCTGGAAGCGTGAGGGGCTCTGCTGGGGTCCGGGTGGCCAGGAAACCAGGGTCCGGGGAAGAAACGACATTCTCAGAAGCTTGAGATCTGGGCACCAGGCAGGAGCTGGTTGGGGTGGGTAGTCCCGGGTGCCAGAGGGAGGGGAGCTAGGACATTGGCTGTTTGGATGCTGCACACCTGAATAAAAGCAGAGCCCTGGGGATTTGGTGGGAGGAGTCTGACATGGGCTATTTAAAGCCCTAGAAAAGGTAAGGAGGGGGGCCCTTGGGGTCCATCCCTGGTTATATGTAGTTCCCCCGAGGCTGAGGCAGGGGAGCTGGTCTCCCAGCTAGAAAGCACGAGGGAGCGGGCTTTGTACCACTTGTAACCAAGGCAAGGGAAACATAATAGATAAATGCCTGGGTGCTCCCTGTGACCCTCCCCTCTCGTCTGAAGGCCCTGACCCTCAACCTGCCCCAGCCCCCTCTCCAGCCTTGGACAGTGGCAACGGCCCCCACACTCACCTCGGACTCTCCCTCTCCCAGGATGCTCCTCCCTCCAGATCCACACCTTACAGGAGGGCCACCTTCATAAATACAGAGTGGGCCACATCCCCTCACTTTCCTGCATTAGGACCTTCTAGTGATCCCCACCGCTTCCAAAAAACCAATCCAAAATCTACATTCTCTTCAACCCAGTCCCACCAGCCAGCAGCCAGCACCACCAGCCAGCACCACCTTCGCCGCGACACTGTGCCCTCCTCCCTCCCTAGCGCTGTGCCCAGCGGGCGCGATGCCCATCTGTGCACTGGACTTGGAACCAGGCTGCCTGGTTCATTGTGTCAGGTTGGGCAAGTTACCTGACCTTCCATGTCTCAGTGTCCTCATCTGTCACCCTCAGAATGGGAGTGACCACAGCCGTGTTTTCCTCGGAGGGTGGCTGTGGGGGTTAAATGAGTTAATATAACTGAAGCGCTTAGCACGGAGCCTCGTACATAGGAGGCATCACGGACAGGTTTGCTCTTGTGGGCTGGGTCTTGGTTTCCCCAGACCTAACACACGATAGAGATTTGTTAAACAATCTAGTCCAACATACATGGAACACCAGTACCTTGACAAAGAGAACAGACACTGACAAAAATACAGTCAGTTTGGGGGTGATGATGAATTTTGTTTTGGGACACACTGAGTTCAAAGCAATGGAAGGACAGTGGGCCAGGAGGATCGATGGACAGAGATCCATGACAAAGGTCAAGGCAGGAGAGGAATGCCTTGGAAGCGCACACTGTGGCCGCCTGACTCTCATCGGCCCCCGGGGATGTATCACTTTTGATCACAGCACTCCCTTTCCAGGCCTCTGGAGTGAAATCTTTCCTTTCATTTTTTTTATTAAATGAGCTAATGCTGGTAAGCATTAGCTTAAATAAAGCATTAAATAAAAAGTGACTAAGTGCACTTTTTTTTTTTTTTGAGTTTAGAGAGAAAGAAAGGGGGAGAGGGAGAAAGAGAAACATTGATGTGTTGTTCCACTTATTTATGCATTGATTGGTTGATTCTTGTATGTGCCCTGATCAGAAAATAGAACCCACAACCTTGGCATACCAGGACAACACTCTAACCAACTGAGCTACTGGGCCAGGGCTTGAAGTCCTTTCTTATTTGATCCCATTGCACCTGTTAATGTACACACGGGGAGGACCTTCAGAGGTCAACTGCTCTGTGTTGTACAGATGAGGAAACTGAGGCGGGGACAGATGTCTCCCTGTCAGGACGACTGTGCTGCAGTCACACACCATAGTATCACAGCTGATGTCCCTGCAGCCACCTGCAAACCCCACTGTCTGCCTCCTCTCTGGCCACTGCCATATGCTCTGCTCCGGGCGGCTTCCTGCCTCCTGCCTTCCGAATTAGTCTCCTCCGCTCTTCTCTCCCTGCCTCGCCCACAGCCTCCTCCAGCTCTGCCCCTGAGGACCACCAGGGGCAGAAAGTTCCTTCCTACTCTCAGTCTAAGCGTCTCATTCTGCCTTCCCCAGCCTACCTGGGTGAAGTTAACACAGACACCTCCATTCCTTCAGCGGGGGCCTGGCACTTCCCAGCATTTTAGGGAGGGAGGGCCCTGCCAGCCTCCAGTTTTTTCTCCACCTGGGAAGGTGCTACAGAGTAAAACTGTGTCCCTGGGGCATAGGCCTCAAGTTTGGGGGTGCCTACTTAAGGTACAGACTCCCAGCATCTACCCCAAACGTACTGGATCAGACCCTCTTGACAAGGGAGCCAGGAATTGAATTTTCCAATAGACTGGCTAGGGAAGTTCTTACACACACTGGTTGGTTTGCTGCTGGAGCACAGGCTGAACGTGTGAGCACGGGGCTCTGCTGCACCACTCGGACCGTGCAGCCTCACGCACGCCGCTCGCCTCCTCTGGGCCTCCATTCTCACCTATAAAATGTTCTCCAAAGTAAATAAGTAAATAAAAGCAATACCCACCTAAGGGAAGATTATGTGAGTCAAATGAGTGACTAAGTGCTCGGCGCTGTGCGTGATGAATGGTGGGAACTGGCTGTATCATCCTATCTTTAGGCTGGGCATCTCAGGAAGGTAGATTTCCATCAGACTGAATATTCCCCAAGGGAAAAGTCGGAGCTTCCTCTTTCCTCTCCATGCCTGGGCCCTGGCGCTTCACTGGGACAGTGGCACGGCCGGGGCACGGAGAAGAAGCAGAGATGCAGTTCCCAAAGGACAGCCTTCCCGCACCAGGCAGGCTGCTAGGACACCTCCAAACCCAGAGGAGCCATGCTCAGCCTCTCCCCAGCCTTACATGGAGGTGCAGGGAGATCACAAAGCCCTCCTTCCTCAGAACAGAGGACACCTGGCAATCAGGTAGTTTCCTGAAAGCATTTCCCTCCAGGAGCCTGGAGATGTCCGAGTTCACATAAACGCTGAATAAACTAACAACAACAGGGAGAGGTACCTGAATACCAGTTCTCTGTAAGAGGAGGGCTAGACAAGGGGCAGCAGTCGGTGGAAGAATGTGGGCACCCTCAGTGTGGCACATTCCACTGGTGTGGCCAGCCAGTGACTTCTCAGCTCTGGGAAGCCCAAGGCTCTAAGCCTCTGCACTCTTTACTTGAGCAGCACCCACCTGCATCCAGGTCGTCCTGCCCACCAGCCCCAGTCGCTGCCTCATGCTCCCAGGCTCGAGTTGTCCCTATTAGGCTAATTACAGCTGGGGGTGTGGAGACAGTGGGAGTCTCAGGATTGGCCACTCAGCCTGCAGTGAGTAAATGCCCCACACCGCACTCCAGGGCCAGCCCTTCTTCCCACCACTCAGCCACGTGTGCCGGTGGGGCCTCCTTTCTCCCGCCTCCTCACAGCACAGAAGCTGCAGCGCCAGCCCAGAACCCTTCCCGCCCCAGACCCTGCCGCCCCCGAGTGGAACTTCGAGAGGAGCCTGGGGAAGTAGAGTGCAGCATTCTGTATCTCTTCATTCCCTTCATTTAGAAACCAGGTCTGTTCTCTAAATCCAGGCTTACGGTGACTTTTCTGTTATTTCCTGAAGATTCAGAGCAAAAATAAAGAACAAAAAGACTGCAAGGAAGGCAGGCTGAAACTAATCTTACAGGCTCGGCCATGGCCAAGAAGGGCTCACCTAGATGCTGTTACTTCCTCCAAGGAGAAGCAAGCAGTGGCCCAGAGGACTGCCCACCACCCCCGCAGAGGGGGATACCACTTCAGACCCAGCAGGAGTTACCCACAGGCCCGTCTGCCAGTGAAATCACCCCGAAGTCTCAGAGGGAGAGGCCCACACACCTTTAAATCTTTAAATCAGCCCCACTGAGGGTCATCAGGTGGAAAAGCAGAGCAGTAACACCTGGCATGGGGAAGATGTCAGATGTGACTACACTGGCTTTTCCAGGCCACGGTCACCAATGCCAAAGAAATATTCCACTTTAAAAATAAATGTAAAGGAGGAATCTGAAATTAACACCCCCAGGCCTGACCTGTGCTGGTGCAGTGGCTAAAGCATCGACCTGGAATGCTGAAGTCACTGGTTCGAAACCCTGGGCTTGCCTGGTCAAAGCACATATGGGAGTTGATGCTTCCTGCTCCTCCCCTTTTCTCTCTCTCTCCTCTCTAAAATGAAGAAACAAAATCTGAAAAAAAATTATATGATCTTTCCCCTTTAAAAAATAAC
Source organism: Saccopteryx bilineata (assembly GCF_036850765.1). Taxonomy (NCBI): domain Eukaryota; kingdom Metazoa; phylum Chordata; class Mammalia; order Chiroptera; family Emballonuridae; genus Saccopteryx; species Saccopteryx bilineata. The sequence continues at coordinate 52,814,305 of NC_089497.1, forward strand.
TCTCCCCAGATAACCCCATTCTAAAAAAGACCACATCATAATCCACATGTGGCCATGCAGGGAAGATTGAACCCGGGGACAGCTCCCTGTCCCAGATGGGGATGCTTCCCAGGCCTCAGCCCCAGGCATCTGGTACTTCTCACTCATCTTGGTCCTCAGATGGACCCCAGTTCCATGCGCTTCTCACGGTCCTCCCAGAGCACGAGGTCTGCAGCAGGATCCGTGTGCTTCTGGCTCTGATGCTAGAAGAGAGGTAACCTCAAAGTGGATAGGAAGGAAATCCTTTCAGGGTGCAAGGCACACCTCTCCACCCCCCTGCATATCACCTCGTCTCTGCCATGCATGCTGACAACGATGAGCGCACGTGGGGCTTTGCTAACTACGTAATCTCTTGCTTACATTTCATGACCCTCAGAGTCAAAGAAAGAGTAATAGTGGTAATAACTAAAATGACATTGCTATTTATCTGTTGTGTAACTTTGAGCGAATTCACTCATCCATCCAATACATTTTATTGAGCACCTACTACGCTGTTCCAGTGTACGCTCTCGTTGGAGAGAGATACAGACTAACGAATACTGCTGGAGGTGGAAGGCCACAGGTGTCTCTACAATGTTTCACCATTCAGAAGTGAAAAACCACATAAAAAACAGAGAAGAGTTCATTCCAATCAACAGGCACTTGTTTGTAGCTAAGAGGCCGTCAGGAATGTGGTGAGATCTGCTACTTTGCTGAGATAGCTCTGTCGAGCACGTGGTATAACAGTCATTTTCTAAAATATTTTTGCAGTTATTATAGCACTGCTCTAAGCCATTTACCGAGCCATGTTTGGGGCTAATTGCTGGTGATAACAACAACATAAATATACTGAGCCACAGCCATGCCCGGCAAGATTTTATACACCAACCACCAACCAGGTTTTCTTCCCCTAGTACACGCCTGCAATAATTTTTAGTGGCCATCACTCTTTACTGAACCACTGCAATAAACCCCTCTAATATAAACAACTCGCCTTTCTATATTACCATAAATCAGACTTGGCGTCATCCATGGGACCCCTCGGCTAACGGAGGGGGCTCAGGGCAGGCGTTCTCAGCCCTGGTGCACATTGGAATCCCCAGGGGCACGACAGCATGCTGATTCCCAGGCCCGCCCCAGGTGAGCCTGGAGACGGGGATTATGTAAAAACTCCCACACGCGCCTGCACTTCCCACACCTTCAGCTCTGTTGGGTTACTTAACATTAACCCACCCAGAAAGTTAAATGCCAGCCGTGGGCATTTGAGGTGAGAGACTGCGGCTGACACACGCACTATATAATACGTCGCAATCAACTATGAGGAAATTTATGACACCCTGCAAAAATTGCTGTTTCATGGGATTTCTTGGGAAAGAGTGAAGAATACTTTTTGGAATTTGTGCAGTATCCTTGCTCATGTTTTTGTCCTTAACAGTTGAACTTGCCTCTTGGCAAGACTCTGAGGTTTCTTCCACATTTTACAGCTGGAAAGAGGGAACTGGGGGGCCCTCAGGGAGCAGGAAAAGACACCAGAGGAAAGATGAGGAGAGGAGAGGCCAGGGTGGTAAATGGGTGCGTGTCGCTCCTTCCTGACATCGTCTCATAGATCAGCGGGCGATCAAGAGAGGGAAAGTCAAGATGAAAGCCAGTGTTTTCCCAGGCTGAGACCCTAGGCAAATGGCTCCTGGCCCGAGAGGAGAAGCTTGCCCTGTGCAGAAGGGAGCACCATGGGGACCCCTGCTTCCCAAAAGTCAAAACTCCCTGTGAACCTGCAGGTGGGAACTATCTGCTTTCTTCCCACAGTACTCGGCAAGTGAGGGTCAGAAAAACAGTAACATTCGATAAATATTTGGGTATTAAACCTGGCAAGGTCCCAGCCCTCAGAGGGCTAAGAGTCGAATAGAGAAAGACTGATCAATAAAATTACCCACCAAGATAAAATTACAAACCAGTGTAAGTGCCGCAGAGAAAAAACAAGAGGATGTTTCTAATTTATATTCACAGCCAGATGTTACAAAGGCAGGGCCCCTGGAGGGGCACCAGCCCCCCCTGCGCACTGGGGGTGCAGCTCTGCCCCCCCCAGCAGCCTCCTCAGCTGAGGTGTCAGGGCCAAGGTACTTCCCGGCTGGCACTGCCACCTGAGACCCAGTCAGGGGGTGGGGAGGGCAGATAGATTCCTCAGGAAAAGGGACTTGGCCAGAGGAAGACTTGGGACTTGAACATGTTTAGTGAACAAATAAAGAGACTTCCTATCCCCAAAAGAAAATGTGGAAATAAAACCTCGAAAATCCACTTAGTAAAAGAATGGCCCTTGGGCAGGAGTTTCATCCTCCTTTAGTTTTCTTGAGACGAGTGAGAGGGACAGAAGTGGATTTGAAGCACAGCTGAAGGATATTTGGGGTCCGTTTTAAGAGGCTGATGGTTCTGGGAAGTTGGGTTTAAAGCACAGCCTAGAGGCTCTGGGCGAGTAACTTCACCGGTCAGTGTCCTGATACAACCAGGTTGAAGGTTCGATCCCGGGTCAGGGCACATACAAGAATCAACCAGTGAATGCACAAATAAGTGAAACAACAAGTTGATGTTTCTCTCTTTGTCCCTTCCTCTATCTCTAAAAAGAAAAAAAAAATCAATAAATAAATTTTTTTAAATGTATCCTAGAAATGCACCAGAGTAAGCACTAAACTGCATAGGGCATATCTACTAGATGCTCCTCAGTAGAAAGACCCAGCATCTGACCTCCAGGATGTACCAAGAAGTGATCCTGTACGTCCCCAGAAACCTCCTCCCTCTCCTCTCCACTGATGCCACTGTGACCGGATGTAAGGCAGCCTCACCCCAGAGCTAAGCGTCACTTCTGACCCATCTTCTGGGTCTCATCCACAATGCCACTCAGGGGCTCTTCATAGGTAAACATCTGCTCCCTGGTGCCCCCTGAACACTTCTGCCTTTCCTTGCAACATCACTGCAGGCTCAGGAAATGACAAATAATTTAATGCCCATCTGAGCCAGACACCATGAGGGAAGGGAGGCCATCACGATTAAAAAACCATGCATTCCAAACCCAAACCGAGACCACTGCTGGAGAGCAGCTGAGCCTTCTGCAGCCTCTGCAGGCACCGCAGGGCGGCCCGCTGTGGAGATGCAGAGAGCAGGCTTTGGAGTCAGAGATCTGGATTGGTATAGCGGCTCAAAGCTAACCAACTAGCTGTGTGACCCAAATGAGGTCACTCAACCACTCTGAACTTCTACCTCTTCCTCCCCGTAACTTTGAATGAATGCCCTTGCGTGTGTTACCTTGTTGGGACTCCACAACAGGTCCTGTCAGTCAGGAATCTATTATCCCCAGTTTACAGAGAGAAAACTGATTAAGAAAGGGTAAGGCACCTCAGCTGGGATCCAATAGCCAGCATTTTCCCCGGGGCTCCTGGGCCCCAAAGTTGGTGTCGGCTCCACCTTAACCCAGCACCTCCTCAGAGCTGTCGAGAAGTAACTGAGATCACGTATGGTCAAGTCCTTGGTCAGCTATAAAATGCAAATCAATGTAAAAGCATTTCAGTCTTTGGGCTGACATATGAGCCACGACCTAGGAGACAGCCACATATTTTTAAGAAGCAGAAGTTCAAAAAATATACGTGTATTTGTAATTTTTAAAATTTCACATCATTCTGCTCGTCCAGCAACCACTCTGCTAGCGATAAACATGTTTTCAAACCAGAGAGAGGGCCCGAGGCGGGACTAGGGTTCCGAGTGCGCCACGGAGAGAGGGCCCAAGAAGGCGGGACTAGGGTTCCGAGTGCGCCACGGAGAGAGGGCCCAAGAAGGCGGGACTAGGGTTCCGAGTGCGCCACGGAGAGAGGGCCCAAGAAGGCAGGACTAGGGTTCTGATTGCGCCACGGAGAGAGGGCCCAAGAAGGCAGGACTAGGGTTCCGAGTGCGCCACGGAGAGAGGGCCCGAGGCGGGACTAGGGTTCCGAGTGCGCCACGGAGAGAGGGCCCAAGAAGGCAGGACTAGGGTTCCGAGTGCGCCACGGAGAGAGGGCCCGAGGCGGGACTAGGGTTCCGAGTGTGCCACGGAGAGAGGGCCCAAGAAGGCAGGACTAGGGTTCCGAGTGCGCCACGGAGAGAGGGCCCAAGAAGGCGGGACTAGGGTTCCGAGTGCACCACGGAGAGAGGGCCCGAGGCGGGACTAGGGTTCCGAGTGCGCCACGGAGAGAGGGCCCAAGAAGGCGCGGGACTAGGGTTCCGAGTGCGCCACGGAGAGAGGGCCCAAGAAGGCGGGACTAGGGTTCTGATTGCGCCACGGAGAGAGGGCCCAAGAAGGCGGGACTAGGGTTCCGAGTGCGCCACGGAGAGAGGGCCCAAGAAGGCGGGACTAGGGTTCCGAGTGCGCCACGGAGAGAGGGCCCAAGAAGGCGGGACTAGGGTTCCGAGTGCGCCACGGAGAGAGGGCCCAAGAAGGCGGGACTAGGGTTCCGAGTGCGCCACGGAGAGAGGGCCCGAGGCGGGACTAGGGTTCCGAGTGCGCCACGGAGAGAGGGCCCAAGAAGGCGGGACTAGGGTTCCGAGTGCGCCACGGAGAGAGGGCCCAAGAAGGCGGGACTAGGGTTCCGAGTGCGCCACGGAGAGAGGGCCCAAGAAGGCAGGACTAGGGTTCCGAGTGCGCCACGGAGAGAGGGCCCAAGAAGGCGGGACTAGGGTTCCGAGTGCGCCACGGAGAGAGGGCCCAAGAAGGCGGGACTAGGGTTCCGAGTGCGCCAGGGAGAGAGGGCCCGAGGCGGGACTAGGGTTCCGAGTGCGCCACGGAGAGAGGGCCCAAGAAGGCGGGACTAGGGTTCCGAGTGCGCCACGGAGAGAGGGCCCAAGAAGGCGGGACTAGGGTTCTGATTGCGCCACGGAGAGAGGGCCCAAGAAGGCAGGACTAGGGTTCCGAGTGCGCCACGGAGAGAGGGCCCAAGAAGGCAGGACTAGGGTTCCGAGTGCGCCACGGAGAGAGGGCCCGAGGCGGGACTAGGGTTCCGAGTGCGCCACGGAGAGAGGGCCCAAGAAGGCGGGACTAGGGTTCCGAGTGTGCCACGGAGAGAGGGCCCGAGGCGGGACTAGGGTTCCGAGTGTGCCACGGAGAGAGGGCCCGAGGCGGGACTAGGGTTCCAAGTGCGCCACGGAGAGAGGGCCCAAGAAGGCGGGACTAGGGTTCCGAGTGCGCCACGGAGAGAGGGCCCGAGGCGGGACTAGGGTTCCGAGTGTGCCACCGAGTTCCACACCTGCTGCGTTTCTGCCCCAGCGGGCGGCCTGTCCCCTCCCTGACGCCCACGTCAAACCCGGGTTAGGATCCTGCTTTCTCAACTCTCAGTGTGGATTTCCTCAAAGACCCTGAGACGGGAACTAAAGAACAAACGGTTTATCTGGGAGATGACCCCAGGAAACATTAGAAGGGGCTTGGACACATAAGAAGAGAAAGAAAAGAAAGTCACACAAAGTTTTCAAGGATGTTACCCCTGTGGACAACCGGAGCTGAATCCTTCTGTGAGACTGGGACCAATGTGAAAACACACGCCTCAGAGTTATACTCCCAGCAGCAAGGGAGCTGGGGTATTTATCCACCAGCACCCCACAGTCATTGGTTGACAGCTGCTCTGGAGGGGTGGGGGTTCACTCTCAGCGCTTCTGACCTGCCCCGGCGGCAGACAAACGGGCTAAGGGCCAGAGAAAGCCCTCAGGTGCTGACAGCTGGACGTCTGGCTGGCAAGAGCGGAGAGGTACATGCCCCGGGAATACGGGCAGACACTGAACCATCTGCTATGATCACTAGCTGTGTGACCTTGAGGAAGTTACTTACCTTCCCTTATTCCTGTTTTACAGCCCTGAAATGGGGATAAAAATGACTTTCTCATAGGGTTGATATTAACATTAAATAATATCAAGTTCGTAAAGGATAAGCCCCGTGCCAGGCTTGCATTTAAGATGCAACATAAACCCTTAAGAGAAACTGAAACTAGATAAAAGAGGCATCTCCCAGTCCCTTCCCGCCCCATCACTTTATTTTAAGAAGGATTTGGGACCCAGATGGGAAATGAGACTTTAAAGCGGGCAGCTAGCCAACACAAGCTGGGCTATCTCCTTCCTGAGGGAAGAAAGCCCCCAAACACCGGTGTCTAGATCACTCTCCAAGGTCTGTCCCAGAGGCAGCGGCTGGGCCCTGAGAAACTTCGAGCTTCCTCCCAGCCCTGCAGCAGTGTGTCCTAAAGTGAGTCTGAACAAACACTGGCACCCCCCTAATCTGTTCCTTGGAAAACTGGTTCTGGGGTCAAATATGTTTGATATGTGCTTGGGAAATTTTAGTACATATTAACATACTAAAAGCTTTAAAGTCCTATCGTAAAGAAGTCTATCCTGTTTCACCCAGCATTTCCTGAACTTGTATGACACAGAACTGAACGGGTACATGTGAAACATCTATTAACATCCCTCCAAAGGACACTTAGTGGAAGAGTCTGGGAGCTGGGATGCAGGTTGAAGCATCCTGGAATTCCCAAGGCCTAGCACAGTGCCTGGCATACAGTAGGCACCTAATAAGTGGTTGTTGTCTAAATGAATGGGAAAAAGGAGAAAGAATGACTTAATAATGGTTTTCAACTCTGTGAAGCGATATAGTATCAGCAGTGCCAGGCAACAGTTCTCTGTTTCCAGGAAGGCACACATTTTAAATGGCAGCAGGAGGGATCTGGGAAGCCCTGCTCAGAGTTTGGGATCACAATCCACCAAAATAGGCTTCCAAGCCGAGCTACATCTCCTCCTTCTGTGGAGGTGTTGGTCTAGCACTTCAGCACAGCCGAGAGTCTGCGTGCAGCTGTCCACCCACCCTACCACTAGTGCACACACTCATTCATCCCTTCAAACAAAAAAGCCCTCACCGAGTACCTACTATGTGCCAGGGCACTGAGGCTGGCACTAGGTCTGTTAGGACCTCTTCCAAAAGCCAACTGGGACTTCAGTGAGCTGTGTGATAAGGCCCAGGGAGCCCCTAAGGGCTAGGGAGGCCAGACCACCCAAGTGTGAGGTCAGGAAGCCTCAAGCCCAGAAGCTACAGCTCATAACCCTCCCAGAGAAAGAGGCAGTGGGGGTGTGGGAGTGGGATTTCATACTGACACATGAGGTCGGCCTAAAGAATAAAGCCACTACTGTTTCCCAGTGTTTGTTTGTCTACCCCATTTTTCTTGTGACTATATCTCATTGTTCCCAGAGATAACCCTGCCCCCACTTCCCCACTCTTCCCTCTCCCCACAAGCACAGCCCCAATGTACCCTTCCTGTCCTTCTTACTCTTCCCCCTTCAAACCCATCCTAACTCTCTACCTCTAGCCTCTCTCCTCCACCCCCAGCTCCTCATTCTCCTCATCCTTCTCACTCCGCACCATCCATTCCAGACCTGCATATCCTCAAGGTTTTTCATATTCACTTACCAGGAAAATGAATTAATAAACCAGGACTCAAATTGAGGTCCATCTCTCTGGCGAGCCCCCACTACCACCACCGCTAATGGAAAGCCATAGATTGCTTTGCCTCAAACAGGAAGGGGGCTTGGGAATGGGTGGGAGGAGGAACCAGAGGAGAATATGAGTCCGGGTCTGGGACATCCTTTGCGTCCTGTTCCATCATTACCAGCTACCTTCTGGGACTGCATCCTTGTACCAGTTCACACTCCCAGCCCCACTTGTACGGGGGCGGGGGGCATCCCAATGGGTCTGCAGTGATTTTGCTCCCTCTCAACAGAAGCTGAGATGGACATGATGATAGGACACTCCAATGAACTTTAGGAGGCAGTCATGCTGCTGCAAGATATTAAACCACAGAATCCTAAGGATTGTGTGTGACCTGAGCAGTTATCTGGGCCAATGATCCCAAACTTAAGATTTGGTCATCAAGACCGCTTGCGGAGCTTTGAAAACTAGATCTAAAAAACAAATCCACCCTGGGCTCCACCCGCGACCTTGGGAAGCAGAACCTTCCATTTCCTCAGTAACGAGCTTGGCAGAGAGCCGCCAGGTCTCCATTTGACCACCTCCGCTGACACCGGTGGCTGCCCCAGGGGGCATCCGGTTTGACAACTTCAACTCCAAAGGCTAGAAAGGTAACTCCTACCCTGAGCTGAAATCTGTTGACTATTTCCACTTGCTACTACCAACTCTGCCCTTGGAAGCAACCAGAAATAACTGTAGTCCTTTTTCTAACACGTGACAGTCGGGATCCCAGCAATAACGCCTTGCCTGTCTCTTCAGCTTTCCTGACCTTGCTAGAGTCTGCTCTCCTCCCAGCTAAACAGCCCCCATCCTTTCAAATGTTTTCTCAGAAGTCAAGCTTTCCAGTCCCCTTGCCAAATCAGTCACCCTCCTAGGAATTCTTTTTTTTTTTTTTTTTTTTTTAGAGAGAGAGGGTGACTGACAGGGATATCTAAGACAGACAGGAAGGGAGAGATGAGAAGCATCAACTCATAGTTGCAGCATCTTAGTCGTTCTTTGATTATTTTCTCATATGTGCCTTGACCAGGAGGCTCCAGCCAAGCCACTGAACCTTGCTCAAGCCAGCGACCTTGGGCATCAAGCCAGTGACCTCTGGGCTCAAGCCAGTGACCATGGGGTCATGTCTATGATCCCACACTAAAGCCAGCAACCCTGGGCTCAAGCTGGTGAGCCCATGCTCAAGCCAGCAACCTCAAGGTTTCAGATGGGTCCTCAGCGTTCCAGGACGACGCTCTATCCACTGTGCCACCGCTTGGTCAAGGTGCCCTCCTCTGAATTCTAGCACCAAACATGGTACTTCAGAAGGGATTTCAATCAGCCAATGAGCTAGATATGCTCATAAGTCTACACAAGACCCTGCTGGTCTTTACCAACAGCCAGGCCAGAATGCAGACTCACATTAAGCTCACAGTCCCACAACGAGAAACCCCTAGATTTTGCTCACACTGCTGTAAATAGAGATCTTCCCTATCTTGCATTTGGACATTGCCTTGAGAAAAGGGGAGGGGAAACAGGGCTTTCCAATTATCTTCATGAAGTTTTGTGTTTGAGAAAATCAGTGCTGATCCTGACCTCTACTGGCTAGCTCCCCCCAACTGATAAGCATGGAGAAAGAAGGAAATGCTAAAACATCACTTATGTAACTATACCCAGAGAATTTATGAGCCCATGTGGGAGCTCCGGGAGCAAACTGTTTCCCATCCCAACACAGGCTTCTGCTCCTAGGAAGCAAAGGACTACGATCTGGACCCACCTCCAGGTAAATAGTTAACCGAGGTGCGAGCAGGCAGTCATGGACTGGAATTCCCCCAGCAAGAGGCTGGTACCCTCACAGGGAGGCTTCCACATGGGGTGCCCCTCCCAGCTACGCGCACCCCCACTTCTGCTAGAAGCAAGGAGGGGGCTCCATTCACCCCTCTCGGGAGGAAAGGAGGTCCAGCCCAGCACAGGCCATCGCCCTGACTCCTGGCAAGGGCCCATATGCACAGGAAAGCTGCTGTCCAGGCCCGTTGAAGCTGATTTTTAAAAGTCTTCTGTGAGGCTGGGCAGGTTTCTGTGATGGGGTGTAAAACATTATCTGTGTCCTCTTTACATAAGAACATGAGCACACTGTTCTAGGTTCCACAGAACACAAACCTCATGGTCTTGCTTCAGATCAAAACTTACACTGAATTATTAACAGTGAACATTCCTGCAAATACAGCCGCTGATCATTCTGTTCCCCGCTGGGTCTCTGCCATTCCTGAAGTCCTCCCCACAGGAATAAAGACACCCCTGGAATCCAGAAAACAACCCCGCCCACTGGAAGCCCTACTCTAGTGGTTTTCAACCGCTGGTCCACCAGGAAGTTCCTGCCGGTCCACGAAGGAGTTAACCATCCTGAGGCTGTATGAAGATATAGGGTGGTAGAAAAACACTGCCCTACTCAACCCCCAGCCCCAGAGGCTTCTGCTCCCCTCAAAGCACCCCCTTCCCACCCATCGAGGAGGCAACATAATCGAAAACAATTAGCAAAAATAATTAGAAAATACAATTAGCCTTGAGGCAAGGCAAGCAGACCCTCCTGAGCTCCAAACACAGCCCCAGGCCCCACCCCCAGCCTGCTATGCTGCTGGAGTGCACAGAGGCCGGATCTCTCTGGTCCACAAATGCGGGTGTTGGGGGAAGTAATTGGTGGCAGGTGATTCCCAGTTCCCGGTGGTTGCCCTGGAAGTGTGTCCTCCTCCACACCACCCAGGCGATCAGGGAGGCAGCGGCTGCCAGCAGTGCATAGGAGGCAGCCACAGTGACCCACCAAACAGGGCTCTGGGCCAAGTCCCAGAGGGAGGAGGCAGCTCCTCAGTGGGGTTCTCTGGGCAGCTGGGGAGGTGAGGAACAGGAAGGGTTTTTGAAAGGGAAGGGTAGTACTCCACAGGGTCAGGGGAGCCAACCACTCAAGTCTAGACCCCAACTCATTATGAAAATGTGCATCCAAGGAACTTCCCTAAGAAGCCAGAGGTCAAGGTCAGAGGGCAGTCAAGGCTCAGAATTAGAAAGGCACATGGCCACAGGAAGCCAGCCACCAGCCAAGAATAAACAGGACAGAGCTGCAATGATCTCCTTTCAAAGTAACACAAAGGCTTCCCTGGGCCTACCTCCATTACCTGGGCCAGCCCAAAGAACAGCCACACACACGCACACACATGCACACACACACACTGGGGCCAGCCCACACAGCAGACACATTCATGTGCACACAACATGCACACTGGGGCCAGCCCACACCAGAGACACACACACGCATGCACGCACTCACGCATGCACGCACTTCTGCACACACATAGCCCACCCCTTGGCAGCCACAGCAGTTGGCTCCCATCCCCAGCCATCCCCAGCCTCCTCGCTATAGATACTCACACGTGCTCACAGTCACAGAACATCACCTACATGGTGCCTGTGCCTTTCTGATATCTGGAACAACTGGTGACACTTGTACATTCAAACAGGCACAAAGGATAAAATGCAGAAAATCACTGAGCTTCTCCAAAAGGATTAGGAGGAAGAGAGAAAAGGGCCGCAGATAGGCTGGGTTGGGGGTCCCACATTGCAAGGGCAACCTCCAACAGCGCTCCCAAGTTCACGGGGACCCACACAGGGTCATAATCTTCTGTCAGAAACCACATCAGGCAGGGTTAATGTAACTGCAGAATAACAATACCCCACACTGAACAGAACTCCCTATTTTTCAAAGAGCTCTTCTATCCATTATCACCGCCTAAAGCCGGACAGTGGAAAATGCTCATCTCCTTGGTCAAATGACCACCCACCATCACAAGCCCCAAAGATTGCTCTCCAAAATAATCTTTAATAGCTAAGCATATGTAATAGTTGTGTGAGCATGCTTGTTTGTGTGTGAGTACATGCAGAGGCTTTATGCAGCAGAGTGGGATACAGTCAAACAAAAATGAGGTTGCCATGGCAACAGGCTCCAGCATCATCGCAGCCTATTAACACAAGTGAGGAATGTGTTTGGCAGATGCTTGAGTGTTATTTATGGTATGGGCGTAGCAGAGGGACTTGTACACGCAAAGAAGGAGAAAAAAAACAGCCCCATGACGCTCCTACTGTACCCCATCAAGGAGACGACAGTGAGACAAGAGCACAGAAGGAAAGGCAGGGAGGCTGCAGATGGGGAGTAGAGATGGGGAAGCAGAAGAGGCAGACAGGCAGAGGAGAGGAGAGGTGGGCAGAGAGCAACAGGAGAGGGGAAGGGAGAAAAAGGAAGTGAGAGAGAAAGAGCAGAGGGGGTGGGGGGTGGATGCCACGGGAAAAGCTAGAGCCAGAGATGTCTTGAAAGAAAAACATCATTGCCCTGGCCAGATAGCTTGGTTGGTTAGAGCTTTGTCCCAAAGCACAGAGGTTGCCTGTTCGATCCCCAGTCAGGGCACACACAGGGACAGATCCATATTCCTGTTCTTTTTCTCCCTTCCTCTCTCTATAAAATCAATTATTAAAAAAGATTTTTTTAAAAAAAATCCCCCAAAGTGAACTGCCCCACCTCCGTTCTCTCTTGAGTAAAAATCATCAGGAGGTACCAATTAAAAAACCAAATCACAAAAAAGAAGAAAGAGAGAGAGAGAGAGAACCCAAATGTTTCTCCTCCTAGTTGGAGCAAATGGCAGAGCTCCAAACATAAGAGGAGTTGGGGAAGAGTAAAGTACTCAGGTGAGAGGGGGCCGACCTCACAGAAGAAGTGAAAAAATGCCAGTAGTTTCCTGAGCGCCTACTACATGCTCATGGACACTGAGGATGGGACTTTCCAAAGCCCTAACATTCAAAACTATGCACTGCTGCCCCATTTCCCCAGACCCATATCCCATATCCTCATCAAAGAAAAGAACAAGGTACCTAACCCAAAGCATCCTCAAATGTCTGCCACTCCGGGGTAAGCTAAGACAGACTTTAATGCTGGACTGTTCCATTTATATTTCCCCACCATCCAGCAGGGTTAGCTCAAGAAATAGAAATTTTTTATCAGACATAATCAGAAAGGTAAATCAAATACAAACAAAAAAGACCCCTGTTTTCTCTGAAGCCAAAAAGAAACAATGTTTGCACTCCCTTGTTGGGGACCATTCCTAACAAGCTCTGCTGTATTCCAAGGAGATCTTGAGAAATTAAGTGTAAAGGCAACCCAAAAGCCTATACCCAAGTGAAGGTGTAAAGATCACAGTGGGAAAAAGAAGCCAGGGCTGGGGGCTTGTAGGGGTGGGGAGAGGAGAGGAATTTGCCTGAGGAACTAGAAGTCAGACAGATACTCTGTTGTTTCAATGGCATTTTCATGCTAAGATGGAGTTGGAGCAGCCCAGGTTCCTGGGATCTGACTCCAATCTCCTGAAATCATACATGTAGGATTACTATAGCTGTAATCAGACTCTATATCCCAAATCTGGTTTAAAAAATACCCTGAATGATCCTGAAAATCTCTACCACTCTGTGTGGATGACATGCTCTTCTCCCTGCAGAAAAGCCAAACTTACCCAAGCCAGGAACAACTCCCCCAAAGTACAATATCCATGTGACAGTCTGGGTCCTCAGGTCGAAAGAGTTAAAGCCTTTAAAGCACTAACAATAGTAGTTAACTTTTCTTTAACCGTCATCTCTCAATAGCCATCTCTCTCAAGTTCAAAGCTGATCTCTTTAAGTTTTTCAGATCAGAAAAACTTTAACTTAACATTAACAACCCCACCTACTCTACTCATTGGAACCCAATCAAATTGGCAACAGTTAATAAATCCCTCCTAAGTACCTTGCACTGAGCTAGACAAGAGAGGACAGAGGAGGAAAAACATGTATAATTCAGGATTCCTGAGTCCAAGGTGCTTACATTGCATGGGGAGCAAAACCAATGGACCCTGAAAATAGTAAGTGCTCCCTGCTGTGACTCTGAATCCATTGTTGCCATGCAGAAGTGGCCAGTATGGCTGTTTCAAAGGAAAGGGCTCCTTGCAGGAGGTGAGGCTTGGGACAGAGGAAGGTGGAACTCTTAAAGAGCACACACAATCCTCTCATTCTTTAAAAAAGAAACCTGGGGCCCAGAGAGGTTGCAGGTCCCGTCCTTCCCAGTCACAGAGCACTTTGGAGGGGCAGCTCGAGTTCAGCTCCTTGAAGTACATACCAGTGCCATTCCCTGTGTGAGAGTCAGGGGGCATAGGAGAGCCCCTCAAGAAAGCTGTCATCCTCAACAGGATAAAAGTCTGAGAAAAGCATTAGAGGTGGAAAGAAAGAGGAGGGCAATGACAATGGAATATAATTAAGAGGTTCTATAGAGGAGGCAAATACCCTCAGAGGGTTGTAATGGAGTTCATGGTCAAGAGACTAGCCTGCAACAAGGGCCCATTTGATTCTCTCCCAGTTGAGCTACATGCCAACCAATGGGCTTAACAGGGGTCCATGGATGAGGTCATGGAGCCACAGACAAGGGGATTGCTAAAGGGAGTGTGCACATCAGAAGGGCTGGTCTCACTCTGAGGTCAGTATGGCAAGTACACTCCTCACTCAAAACCCTACAGTGGAGTCACAGGTTAACAAAGTTTTATTTCCTCCTGAGTCCACCATTCTAGGCTCACCCAATCAGTCCCAGCAGAGATAAAAGCCCCCACCACAAGCAAGAACCAGGAGCACCAACAGAAAGCGGTCAGGATATCCAACATTAGCTTTCTGCTCAAGCAAGGAACGGGACTGCCACCACACATATCTCTGAGGGTTCCTCCTACCTTTGCTGGTGGCAACTTTTTGGCTTGGGGCACCTTTGTAAACAAAACAACCAGTCAGTCCCAGCCTCAACTGGCAGGGTAATCACTGCTCTTCCTTAAAACTGGGCAAGAGGTGCCCAGGGTCTCCCCAACCCTTTATCCAGGATTTTGTTAACAAACTGGCAATGGCTCTAAGGAGGGAGAATCTGCTACAGGGTCCAGCCACTTCTGTCGGGGGCCTTTATACATATAGGGAGACAGAAGCACAGGGAGAGAAGCGGACTTCTCCATATCCTTCCTCATTCTTATCCCTACAATAATGGCTACAGTTCAGTGCATGTTTTCTGCGGTCAGGAGCATTACGTACAATACAAGGACACTCTTTTAATAAATGAAAATGCTAGGGCTGAGAGCAGATTAATAGGCTCAAAGACACCACACAGATGACAGCACCATGTCTCTCTGCCCCTTTTCACCACTTCAAAAGTGGGCAGGTGGGATGCTTGTCTTTGGCCTGCTGACCCCACAATCCAGTCCCTGTGGCCAGGTGGGCCCCTACCTGCTTGAGCAGAAACTGGTCCTGGGCATTGGAGCGCAGGGCAATTGCCAAGTGGAGGGCAGACAGGAGCACCCCGCTGAGTACCGCGGCCCGCATGCGCACAGGCAGCAGCGTGTAGATGGTGTAGATGAAGAACACGGTCCACCAGATGCCCTCCGAGGCGCTGCGCGGCTGGGGCAGCAGCAGGCCCACCACCTGGACGGCCAGCACCACCCCAATGAGCGCATAGCAGGCCAGGCCCATGTGGTCCTGGTGAAAGGCGGCGCGGTTGCAGAGCACAGCCATAACGAGGATCACTCCCACAGCTGTCGCCAGCACGGCCAGATAGGGCAACTGGAGCGGTGGCCGCGCCGCGTGGAAGGCCAATATGACGAGGCACACAAGCACCAGCACGGCCATGAGCATGGTGAGGCTGCTCTGGTTCAGACGGAAGAAATAGCGCTGGTACAGCCGCTCCAGCTTGTCCGACGGGAATTTCTTAGAGCGAAATATCTGTAGCAGCGCCAGGCAGCAGGCGCCCAGAGACAGCACCGCACCGCGGCCCGTGCCCGAGCCCGCCGAGCTGCCGCCATCCCCGGACCCCTCGTCGCCCTCGATGGCGCCGGCCTCCAGATCGTCCGCTGCGCGGCCCTTGCCCCGCCGCTCCTCCAGGCCCAGCTCCACCGAGCGGGGGCGCACCTCTGTCCCGCCGGCTGCGGCCGCTGAGGCCGCTGAGCCGCCGCCGCCGCCGGCAGGGGGCGCCCGGGTGCTGCCCCCGCCAGCCGCGCCCCGCCGCTGCCGGCGGCTGCCGCGACCGCAGTCGTCGCCGCCGCGCTCCTGCCAGGCAGACTTGGAACGGAAGCTGAAGCCGAAGCCCCCGGCTAGGGGGTCGTCGCCACTCAGCGGAGGATCGTCGTCGTCGTCGCTGCGCCAGCGGCTGGCCAGGCGCTGCTGTTGCTGAGGGGTCACCGCCCCCCCAGGTTTCTTGGTAGAGCCGCGGGACGAACCCCCAGGGGCGTGCGGGTAGCCATTGGCGCGGGAATCGGCCGCTCCCCACGCGGGGCGGTGTTCCGAGCTTCCCCGGGACTCCCGCACCGCTGCTGTCTGCGCCGCGTAGCCCGGGGGGCTCACGCTTTTGGAGCTGGACATCCCCCTCTCGGCCTCGTCGTGTTCTTCCTCCTCCCCCGGGGGCCGGGCCGGGGGTCTCCAAGGGGAGGGCGGACGGCCGAGCAGGGGGACCAAGCTGGGGTCACACGTCGGGGGCGGCCCGGGGCCCTGCGCAGCAGCGGGGCATCTTGGCACCCCCGTCCTGAGCGGAGACAGAGGGCGAGCTGGGAGGTAGGCACAGCCCCGCGGTGAGAATTGGCTGAGAATACGCCTCAGGAGTCCCAGGTGCGAGATGGAGTTGATTCCCTGCTGGGGCAGCGGGAACTGGTCGAGCTGCTGCGCCGCGCGCAGAGGGACGTCCGGACTCCTGGCTCGCGTCGAGCTCGACTAGAACCAGAGTTGCGGACGAGGCGGGACGGAGAGTTGTCCTTGCAGGCGGTGCCTCCCCGGGGCTGCCAATGCCCGGGCGCGGCTTTCGCGGATTATGCCTTAGCGAAGGGCAGCGGCACACGCGGCTCGGCGGAGGCTAGGGCGGCTCAGCGGGGGTCCTGGCATGGACTCCAAGCGGGTGCTCTTTCCTCGCAGCGTACTGGGAGCGACTGGGAGGTGCGAGCGCCAACCAGCATTATTTTCTTAGGAGGGGTGGGGAGGTGGGATGGAGGGTGGAGAGGACGGGGGAGGGGGCGGCAGGCGGAGCAACAGCTCTGGAGCCCGGGGGGGGAGGGTCCTGGAGCCCGAGGGGGGGCTGTCGTCCGCATCCCCCACCTCCCGCGTCGAGAGTGGGAGCGTGCCCCCGCAAAAGCCTAGCAGAGCCTTAGCGCGTCCGCGCAGGGGGCGGGGGCAAGGACCCGCTCCTGCGGCGCGGCTCCCTCTTCCCCTAAAACGGACCGGAGCTGGCCCGGACCCGCTGGCCCAGAAGGACTGTCGCGCCGGCTCCGCAAGCTCTAGGCTCCTCGCAGCCGGCTGCGGGCCCACCGCGGCCGGGTGCAGAAGGACTAGGCGGAGGGCAGAATCCGGCGTAGCGCCGCCGCGGTTCTGCCCCAACACAGGCGGGCTTCTCCCGGGAAGCACGGCATCCAGAGATCGAGGGCTGGGGCTTAGATGCAGCCGGCTGGCAGGGGCCCGCCCAACAGCCGCTGCGCTCCGGTGCCGCTCCGGAGGTGCCCGGGGGAGCCAGGCTCAAGGCGCGCCATGCACGCCGCGGGCCCTGCGCCGCTCCGGCCGCTCGCGCCGCTCCTCCCTTCTCGCTTGCTAGCCGCCGCCGCCGCCGCCGCCGCCGCGGGAGCGCCCTCCGCATCCCCTCCTCCCGCCGCCTCCCCGCCCCCCGCGCTGCTCCGGCCTTGGCTCACAAGGACTTGCGGCCGCCTCCGCCCCTGGCCCGGCCGCGGTCCCCGCCTCGGCGCCCCGCGGGCATCCTCAGGCCCGGCTCCTGGAGCCGCAGGGGCCCCAGCTCCTCTTCCTCACCTAAAATTTTCGTCGCGCCCCCTCCCTCTCTGGCTCCTGGAGCCACGTTCAGCCCTCCGTCTCTTGGCCAGCCCTGGGCGGAGTGCGGTCCTCCCTGTACTGTTTGGGGTTTTGTGCCCCTAGTGCTATCTCCCCTCTTTTGTGTCCCCCTTTATCCCCCTCCCCCCATTCAACCCAACTTCAGCCCGAGCGCTGCGCCCCCCTTCCCTGGCCCGGCTCATTGGCCGCTTCCTGAGCTGTCAGACTTGAGTCCGGCGTTCTTATTGGGCCATTCTCTGGCCTGGTGGCCGTGCCAGAGGAGGGCACACAGGGCGGGGGGCGCCCGGGCCGGGACTGCCGCAGGGAGCGGGAGACCATGGTCCCTGGAGGAGCTAGAGGGGCCCAAGAGCCGGACCCGGAAACGGACGGGGTAGATGGAGAGACCGAGGATCTGTGAGGCTCGGAAAGACAATGACGGAAAAGATGGAGATGCAGTGGGAGAGGCCCAGGCAGCCAGGGCGGGGCGGACAGCACAGCTTTGGTGGGTAGTTCCCGAGGAGACCCACGGACAGCACTAGAACACTTGGTGTTTATGTAGAGCTATTTAGCAGTTGATGCTTTTTAAAAATCTCATTTGATTCCCCTCAGTAACCCTGGGATGTGACTCGGCACGGGGCCTGTGTGATTATTCCCAGTTTATAGATGTGGAAACTGAGGCTCCAATAATTTAACTTTCCGCGAAGCACACAGGTCTCGCAAGTTGCAACCGAAAGATCTTTCGTCAGCACCGGACTGCCTCCCCTACGTAGCAAGGTGTTATCGGGAAGGACGCGCACCGAAGCCAAGCGGAGCCTCCAGCCTCCGCTTGAGGGGAGATGAGGGAAGGAGTAGAGAGTGACCAGATACTACTCCCTGCGCAGCGACAGAGGCATGAGTGGGTGGAGAAAAGGACTTGACTGCCGGTCAGAGACGACCCGGGCCTGTGAAATGACACACCTATCCAATTCCCTTTGCCCGTAATCTGTCCTGATGGAAGTTCGCGTAGCCTAAACACTGAGAGTGGGGAAACCACGCCTCCCCGCCTGGACAACTGGTGAGGGGAGAAACAAACTTCACTTGACTCTTCTTCCTCCAGCGCTCTGCAGAACTTCTGACGAGGAGCCTAGAGGTCTAAGTGAGTTTCTCTCTCTGCTGATCATCTTTTTGCAGGTTAGAAGATAAATCTTGCCAGAGATACAAATTGAGAGAAGAAAAATTCCAAGAGATCTGAATAACTCTTGAGTAATCAAGCCTTTGAGTAATCCATGATTAGCTAAGTCAAAAAGAAAAACAAACAAACAAAAATCCCCACATGAATTTAGTCAATAAACACTCATAGAGCACTCCCTATGTGCTGTGTAGGTGCTAGGTGCTAGGTGCTTTAGGAATAGATGACCCAGCTCTGCCCTAGTGGGGGGGGGGACCAGTTAACCACTAACTCAGTACAGAGCACAGCTCAGTCAGTGTTCAGCAGAAGTCCAAACTAAGCATTGAAGGGGTTCAGAGAGAAAAGGCATTAATTTCTACTGTGAGGGCCAAAAAAAGACTAAAGGTCGAATCGGGGGTTAGCAAGGAAGAGTGAATAAGAAGAAAGGGAAGATAGACTGATATTTATGAAGCAGCTACTGTATGTCTGCAAATATTGTCATGAAACCATTTTTAGGAAGATGTTATTTTCTCCACTAGAAAGATGAAAACACAGAATTAGAGAATCGAAAAGTTTGTCCAAGGCCCACAGTTGGTAGCCTGTTATTTGTACTCTATCATGCAGTCATGTAGCAAACAGGATATGGGAGGGACAGTCAGTACAGTTAACTGCATGGACAAATGTATCAAGGTGAGTGGGTTACATCCTTGAGCCTTCTCATTCTCTGAGACCTCCCTAGGTCATTCCCTTTTGTCTTATTCAATTTTTAAAGTAGCAATTATCTTTTAACAAAAGCCATGTATGATTAAATATAGGGAAAAAAAGAAAAATGTTCATAATCATACCACCTAGAAAGAAACATTAACATTTTATTTTTTTCTTAAAATATGGGATGTCACTCTACTATAGTTTTAGAGTCAGCTTTTTTCTTTTCTTTTTTTTTAAAAGAGAGGAAGGAGGGAGAGGGAAGTAAAATTATGGATTTGTTATTCTGATTTCTGCATTCATCGGTTGATTCTTGTATGTGCCCTGACTGAGGATCTTGCTATATAGGGGTGGTGCTCTAACCAACTGAACTACCCAGCCAGGGTAGCTTTTTTCTACTTAGCAAAAATTGTGGACTTTTAAAAATATCAGCAAGCATTCATCTACAATATTCATTTTATTGTCTGAAGAGAATTCCATTGCAAGAACATAGCATAATTTATTTAACCTACCCCCTACTGTTGGACATTTTTCACCATCCACAGCAGTTTATAAAAAGTTTCCACTCTTTTACTGTTATAAACAATGAGCATTTTTGTAGATACATCTTCACACATATTTTTAATTATATCTTTAGGAGAAATTCCTACAAGTAGAATTGCTGGGTCAAAGGATAAACAAAAGATAAAATAAAAAATAATGGTAAATTTAAAAAAAATTTTTTTTAAAGTTATTTCTAAAATCTGCATCTTCATCCCCTGCCTCCCTTCTCAGTTCCAAGTGTCCCACTGTCCCCTGGAGAGCGCCCCATGGGTGCTCCTTGGCACCCACCAGATCCACACTACTGAAAACTGTCCTAGAAACAGCCTCTTCCTGCCTGCCAGCTTCTGCTGTTCACTTCTCCTTGTCATCTGACCCACCCTGAGCTGCACTTTGCACCTTGCCATGATTACTCTCCCCACCGCACACACAAATCAAATTTATAGCGCCTCTGTGACACCCTTCCTGATGCCCTTCCCACCTTCCTCACCCAGCCAGACTGTCGTTAGGCACTTCCCCTCAGCTCCCAGCACACCTTGCTCTCTGTCTCTGTTATAGCACTTGTCACGTTGTATTATCTTGACTTGTTTCCAGAACTGTCTCCACAATCAGAACTCCTTGAGGGCAGAGTTGATAACTCACTCATTCTTGTGCCCAGTGCATAGCCTGGTGCTTGGCACAGAGGAGGTGCGGGCTCGTTGTTCATTGGGTAAACTAATAGTACCTCTGGGGAATAGTGAGTGGAATGGTGTCTGAGGTGTGTGAGGGGAAGGGGGACAGGCAAGGTAGGTGAAGATGGAACTGCGGGTTGGACTCTTGCACACTGTGTGGAGGAAGGAAGGTGGGCTTCAGTTTAAAGATAATGTAATAAAGAGCCCCTGGATTTGGTGACACAGGTGTCCTGGTCCATTATAGTATTTTGGGAAGCAAACTCTGACAATGATGTAACTAGATTGGAAAAGCAAGGTATTGCAGAGCAAGTAAGGGTAGAACCCAAAAGTGACACGGTAATGGGCATGCTGCTAGGCTGGAGGACACCGGAGGAGGGCTGACCAGGAACCCCAGGGCTTGCCCTGTATAGAAGAAGAGTCCTCAAGGTCAGAAGAAAACCAAGAAAGAGTCGGAGGTCACAGGAACAGAAGGCAGAGGGTTAGAAGACTAACTCTAGGCTATGCATATGGCTGTTGTCATCAGAGGGGCTGACCCAAGGACCACCTCACGCTGTTCTCTAAAATGAGTACTTTGTTTGCAGAGGTCAGGTGATACACACCCCAGGACACAGCAGGCCTTTTTTTTTTTTTTTTTTTTGAAATCTGCAGTCACCTTAACCTTTCTAGCTATCTTCCCGCTTATGCCTTGGTTACTTTTAGGACTTCATTCTTTATTCACTCTCCAGACATCTTTTTGGAAGAATATTTTTATTTTGAAAATTGGGATATCAATATTTGAGAACATTTAGAAGTTTGTAGGAGTGGGTCTCAGTAATGCTCCCCTTCCTAAAAATACCTCCCCCACATTGCTTAAAATTCCACCATGAGATAGTCATGCTTTGGAATGACAATCATTCCCTAAAAATGGATACGGAAAGCCTAGAGACAGAATAGACTGATGGTTGTCTAAGGCTGGGGAGGGGGAGGAGTGGAGTGTGATGGCTAGATGGAGACAAGATTTCTTTTGGGGGTCATGAAAACGTTCTAAAATTAAATAATGATGAGTATTGCACAACTCGGTAAATACACTAAAAACCGTTGAATTTCATTGAATACCAGGTGAACTTTATAGTATGTAAATTTCTATCTCAATAAATTAGTTGAAAAATGAATGCAGATACTC
Organism: Saccopteryx bilineata; assembly: GCF_036850765.1. Lineage (NCBI taxonomy): Eukaryota > Metazoa > Chordata > Mammalia > Chiroptera > Emballonuridae > Saccopteryx > Saccopteryx bilineata. The sequence continues at coordinate 52,835,925 of NC_089497.1, forward strand.
CTGGGGAATTGAAGGACTTAAGCCAGGACTTGTCCGTTATTATCAAGTCAGTGTAATTGAGTTTGATCAACAGGCTTCCCCCACTATTGTCCAACCAAGGCCGAGAGCAGCGAGAGAAAGGCTGCCTACTCTTTAAGAGCAAGAATGAGTTAGGACCCTGGCGGGTTGGCTCAGCGGTAGAGCGTCGGCCTGGCGTGTGGGGGACCCGGGTTCTATTCCCGGCCAGGGCACATAGGAGAAGCGCCCATTTGCTTCTCCAACCCCCCCTTCCTCTCCCCTCCCCTCCCGCAGCCGAGGCTCCCTGGAGCAGGGATGGCCCGGGCGCTGGGGATGGCTCCTTGGCCTCTGCCCCAGGCGCTAGAGTGGCTCTGGTCGCGGCAGAGCAATGCCCCGGAGGGGCAGAGGATTGCCCCCTGGTGGGCAGAGCGTTGCCCCCTGGTGGGCGTGCCGGGTGGATCCCGGTCAGCGCATGCGGGAGTCTGTCTGACTGTCTCTCCCCGTTTCCAGCTTCAGAAAAATACAAAAAAAAAAAAAAAAAAAAAGAAAAGAAAAGAAAAAAAGAATGAGTTAGGGAGTAGGAGAGAACACCTGGAAGAACCACTGAACAGTTCCCAAGACAAACGGGGTCAGAAAAGAGCACGGGGGCTCTGGAGTGGGGAGAGGGTAGAAATGAAAGCCGGTTAGGAACTGGGGGTCAGAAATGAACTTTGCCTGCTGCCTAGGAGAGCCCTGTTTTGTAATGAGTAGTTCATAAGGAATTCAGGAACGTCTAAGAACCCTAGGCTCTCTGGAGGGCAAAAGAATTTCAAAAAATAACGTATTCCCAAAAATGTGTCAACCTCTTCTGGACATTCGCATTTTGAGAGCAAGCTCCATGCTTCAAACTAGATGGTTTACCTGTCCTATGAAAAACTAACATTGTTATTCCAAGTCAGGGAGGAGCTAATAGGATGGAGCACTGAGTATCTCGAGGGTAGGTCATCCACGGAGGCTTGGGTCCGGTGTGGTAGCCATTGGGTACAGATATCTGAGGGCCCTAGGAGCTACTCTCCCCTCTGATGCATCTCCTACCAGGAGATCTGAGGAGAAACCACAGACATCAGCACTCTTACTCTTAACCTCTGACTTCCTTGGCTTGGGAATCAAGAATGCTAAGAAGTTTGCAGTTGGCTATAGGGAACCTGGCCCTAGATTTTCCCAGGTCCTACACTCACCACTAAACATCTGGGCCTCAGAGAACAGGAAATAAGTATTCGAATAGCTCAGATTGTAGCTGATGTGGAAATAGCTGATAATAGCTCGATCTGCCACTCTCACAGGTGCTGACATTTGCATTTTAATGGAGGCGGTTAATGCCTTCAGCTAACAGAGTGACTAATATGTTCTTTTCGATTGCTGCTGGAGGTAAATGGGAGACGCTGTGGTCCAGGGCCTTGCAGTGCGCCCTAGTCACAACACAATACAGCACCTGATGGGCAGCTTGAACTCTGATGCCTACGTTCTGTACTTTATCTTTGTTCCTGTTCTTAATGTGGCTTGCTTTCTTGCACTTTCTCCTGAATCTTTTTTTCCTAAAAATCTGGGAATATCTCCATGAGTCATTTATTCTTTCAACACGCATAAGCTGATTGATCACCATTTCATGCAGAAAACTATGCTCTGCACAACTGAGCAGGGGAAGCCCAAGAAGTATGCCAGCAAGATGCCACCCTTAGAAATCAGAGGTGAGCAAATCACAGAACCAGCTAGAGACCAGCACAGCATCAGCAGAGGTGGTCCACGCAGCTCATGCCTATTGCTTTCTGAATACACCAAAGCAGAGGCTATCCACTGACAGGAGAAAACAACAAGGCTTCTGGGAGAGCTGAGAGGGACCTTACGTATGCATGGGAGTTGGATGTACAAAGACTTAATGGACTTGGGAAGATTCAAAACATTCCTCTAGCCACAAAAGACTGTGTATGGTATGATCCTATTTATATAAAATGTCCAAAAGAGGCAAATCTATAGAAATGAACAACAACAAAAATCAGTGGTTGCCTAGAGCTGGGAGGTGGGGTGGGGATGGGGAATAATTGCTAAAGAGTACAAAAGGATGGTGAAGGCTGTTCTAAGATTATGATGAGTCCACAATTCTGTAGTTATACTAAAAGCTATTGAGTTACACGTTTTAAGTGGATAAACTTTATGGAATGTAAATTACATATCAATGAAGCTGTTGAAAAATAGGAGAAAGATAGGGTCCAATAAGACATTTCTTCAATAACCCTGCTTTCCAGTTATAGGGGTTCCTAGTCTTTCACTGTATTATGGCCCATTTTTAAGTGAAAAATTTTCAAGTACTCCAACATGGTGTATATGTACCATTAATTAAGGAAATACATAACGGTAAAAGGTTATTATAAATGTAGTAGTAATTGATTTAAATGAACTTTATCCATTTCAATAGTATCTACACATAAGATAAAAGGTTCTTTATTTGTGGAGCATATTTATTATGCCTGCAGACAGGGCTTAGTGGCCCCCTTTTGAGATCTCCTTGGTCCTTTGGGTCCTCAGCCCACAGGTGTAGAATCCTGGTCCCTGCTCTTCTTACCACTGTGTGTTTGCTTCAGCTTCTCCATCAAGTGAATGCCGATGGGGGGGGGCCCATTAGCAGAAAATGTGATACAATCTCCACCCCATGATGTTTCTGTCTCTTCATCTGCTCAGCCAAAATAGTGCCCTTTCTACTCGTAAACCAATGGACTTTGCTGAGAGTAGATCCAGCCAGAAGACAGCCAAAGCCATGCTGGTTGGCAGACACTGGTCTCTAGCAAATGTAATTAATGGTAGCAGCAAGTAAGTGCCTATTAATTTTTTATTAGAAAAAGTCAAAGGCAACCTTCTTGGAAGACAACATCACTGAACTTCAATTTTGGTGTTGTAAGCCAGGCTTTTCCCCACTGTGTGTATACCCTCTTCCATAAGCGTGCGCGCACGCGCGCGCGCGCACACACACACACACACACACACACACAGAGTCCACAGCCTATTAATTGAGCATAGGAGAGAAAGAATAAGAGACCAGTAGCCCTATACTCTTCAGAGGTCATTTTGTCCCATCCATTGTCTTACATTACCCCAGTGGCTATCTGCGCGTGCAATTGCATATGTATATTGACCTTATACAATATACTGATGTCTCCCCAAACAGTGTTTACATTTCATTTTTATGGTTTGAACCCCATTTTAGATGCCCTTAGGGAGATTACTACTCAAAGCTCTCTCTGGTGAGTGTTTTTGTGTTTGTTTTATAAGCCTGGGCAACGTGGTAAAGTCAGAAGAGGGGCGTTGGGGGCTGTGGGTGGAGGGAGGATCTGCCTCTGAGAGCTGTCTCCCTGTTGGTAGGCATCATGCATCAGTTAGCTCGTCTCTCTCCTTTTCTCTATTCCTCCTTTCTAAGGTGTCCCACCTGATGAGAAAAGGCTTTCCACTCAACACAGAGGAGGACTGAGGGGAAGGGTACTAGGCTTGGGATCAGTGTGCCTGGAGGTTCCACACCAGCTCTACCACTTTCTAGCTATGTGATGTCTGACAAGTCACTTCACCTCTCTGAACTGCGGTCCCCAGCAAGGATTACAGTGCTCTCCTACCCTGCTTAAGGACTTGTTATAGGATCTCCGACAATGATATGAAATGCCTTTTCCAATTATTCACTATTATATAAAATGGGAGTCGTTCTTTCTTTTTTCTTTTTTTCTTAAAGTGAGAGGAGAGGAGATAGACAGACTCCCACATGCACCCCAACAGGGATCCATCCAGCAACCTCGTCTGGGGCCAATGCTTGATTCAATCAAACTATCTTCGGCACCTGAGGTCGACACTTGGACCAGCCAAGCTATCCTCAGTGCCCAAGGTCGACACTTGAACCAACTGATCCCACTGGCTGTGAGAGGGAAGAGAAGGAGAAAGGGGAGAGGAGAGAAAGAGAAGCAGATGGTCGCTTCTCATGTGTACCCTGACTGGGAATCAAATCCAAGATGTCTGCGTACCAGGCCAACACTATCCGCTGAGCCAACCGGCCAGAGCCTAGAGTCATTCTTAATAATAGCAAATTAGGTCTTAGGAAGTCCGATGTTCACTTAAGGGGTTAGCATGGAATGAGGTACATTGCTGGGTCTTGGGCTTCCACATCCATTTATAGAAGACTGGTAAATATTCTTATGCGTGTGCAGGTGTACCAGCCTTCTCTCAGTCTGGGAGATCTGCTTCCATCCCTGCTGTGTTCAAAGCAGGGCCCGCAGGGCCTTGCAGATGCACCTCTGTTCTCAGACATTCCCTCTTTCCGGATTCTGACAGACTGCAGCCTGTCTGTCCTTCCTGCAGACGTGGGTGGGGATTAGGGTGGCCTGTGAGGAGCTTTAGTGGTGCTAAATGTTACTTCTCTTTTCCGTGGCCATTCTGTTTGGCCTTGGAGTGGTCTTGCCCAGCCTCTGTGTCACTGACTTTGAATCTGTGACTGGGGACGGCAAGCCGAGCCGGGTTAGCGCTCATGCTGGGACTGGCTGACCTTCCCCGAGCCGGGATAATCTCTCTCCCTGGCAACGGGCAGAGGCTCCAAGGGATAGTGACAGATTGTGAAATTCTCAGGCTGGGCTTTCTAGAATTACTTAAAAAGGGGAAGTAGTAATAATACCTTGCATTTGTATAGTGCTTTTACACAGAAAGAAAACAGTCTTTGAAAACTGTTCAAGGAGAAGGCAGCTTTGGAATTGTCTGGGAGAGCAAACCAGGTGGGCAGGAAATGTATTGTCTTGTTCTTACCCACTCGGTCACGTGGAGAGCGCTACGAGAGAAGTGGAGTGACTTGATCGATAAATATTCTGCATCACAGACAGAATCTGACTAACCTTCCTGACTTTTTCTTTGTCAACCCCGAGCAAGCAGACAGGATGAAGTGGAATGACCTAATGGTTTGCTTTGTCCACCTGAGATCTGGCATGGAGACACCTCTTCCTGAGCCAGACTTGGTACTTGGTCCTCTGGGGCAGACAAGAACATGCCCCTGCCGCCGGGTCTGAGACCAGTGAAGAATTGTAGAGGTGAGGCAGGAGAAAAACTGTCATTCTTTTTCAAGGTGTCTACCTCCGATGAAGTCATAGGATTTTTAAGCAAGGCAGGACCAGACTCAACAGACAGGATAGATGCAGCGGTGGGATTCAGCCCGTCCACACCAGTTCGGCAGAATCGATACCTAATTTTTTGTTGAGTGCAGCAAACCGGTTGTTAAAAATGGCGCTTGTAATCGGGGTTCTCTCTGAGGTGGATGTCTGGGCAGCTGCCCAATGTGGAAGTCACAAATTTACATTCCTTATTTTTTTTTAACGTTCATCTGCACAACAGCATATTCTAAGTACCCATAGTAATGTTCATTCCGCCCATAGGTGAAAAATATTTGACAGAACTATGTTTATAATATTTATTTATTCATTTTATAAAACTCATTATACCTTTGATGAAAAACTACATTTTAATTTCCTCACATTTGTTACTTCTGGAAACATATAAAGAGAAAAAGCGTCAAACAACCAGGGAGTGACAACTTGTATTGTTTTTTGTCAGGTATTATTTAATATTTCTTTATTAATATTTTAAAACTGTTTTCTATAATAAAATCTAGATTTGTGTACCTCTTTTATTATTCTTGTTTAAGTATTAAATGCCTGAAATAATAAACTACCTTTTGGCATATCTTTTTTTATACTTAAAACAGTCATTAGGGCAGAGAGCCGGTTGTTCACTTATTTCAGTCCCACCACTTGATAGATGGGGCTGCCTCTGTTGCCAAGGGAGTCTCAGTAGTGTCTGAAGATTTAAAGGAGTCAGCAAACTCTGGCCAGAAGGCCAAACGTAGCCACTGCCTGTTTTTATAAATAAAGTTTTATTGAAACATAGCCACACTCATGTATTTATTGTCTCTGCCTGCTTTTTGCTCTATAGGACAGATTGAGTAGTTGTGACAGAGATTGAATGGCTCACAAAGCCTGAAGTTTTTATTATCTGATCCTTTTGAGAAGATTACCAACTCCTGCTTCATACCACACACAAAATAAATTAACTCAAAATTTATCATCGACCTAAATGTAGAAAATGAGACTCAAGTTTACAAAGATTTTTTTGATATAGCACCAAAAGCACAATTCTTTATATATATGTGTGTGTGTGTGTGTGTGTGTGTATGGAGAGAGAGAGAAGAAAGGAGAGAAAGGGAGGAGAGAGATAAGAAGCATCAACTTGTTGCTTCATTTAAGTTGTTCACTGATTGCTTTTCATATGTGCCTTTGGGGGGGGGTTGCTCCAGCCAAACCAGTGACCCCTTGCTCAAGTTAGTGACCTTGGGCTCAAGCGAGTGACCTTGGGCTTGAAGCCAGCATTTTGAGTTCAATCCAGCAACCATGGGATCATGTTGATGATCCTGTGTTAAAGCCAACGACCTACACTCAAGTTGAGTTTTGAACTGGGGACCTCAGTGTCCTCAGTTAATGCTCTAGCCACTGTGCCACCACCAGTCAGAACATTATTTTCATTTTTTTTTTTTTTTTGCATTTTTCTGAAGCTGGAAACAGGGAGAGACAGTCAGACAGACTCCCGCATGCGCCCGACCAGGATCCACCCGGCATGCCCACCAGGGGCGACGCTCTGCCCACCAGGGGGCGATGCTCTGCCCATCCTGGGCGTCGCCATGTTGCGACCAGAGCCACTCTAGCACCTGGGGCAGAGGCCACAGAGCCATCCCCAGCGCCCGGGCCATCTTTGCTCCAATGGAGCCTTGGCTGCGGGAGGGGAAGAGAGAGACAGAGAGGAAAGCGCGGCGGAGGGGTGGAGAAGCAAATGGGCGCTTCTCCTGTGTGCCCTGGCCGGGAATCGAACCCGGGTCCTCTGCACGCTAGGCCGACTCTCTATCGCTGAGCCAACCGGCCAGGGCTATTTTCAAATTATTTAAAAATATTTTTACATGACCTTAGGTACCACAGTGGATAAGACATTGACCTGGAATGCTGAGATCGCTGATTTGAAACCCCAGGCTTATCTGGTCAAGGCACATACAAGAAGCAACTGTGCGTTGATACTTCCTGTTCCTCCCTCCCTCCTGCCTTTTTCTTTCTCTCTCTCTCCTCTCTCTAAAGTCAATAAATAAGATCTTTAAAAAATGTTTTTGATAAATTGACCTTCATCAAAATTAAGAACTCCTCAAAAGACACTGTTAAATGAATGAAAATACAAACCACAGACTGGGAGAAACTATTTGCAAATAACACATCTGATAAAGTATGTGTATGCAGCATCTAAAAGAATTCTAAATTCAATAATGAGAAAACAACCCAATAAAAATGGGCAAAAGATTTGAACATACACATTATCAAAAATGGGTGAAAATGTATAGATAATATATAAGGACATGAAAAGATGCTCAGCATCATTAATCATCAGGAAAAGCTAATAAAATTACAATGACATATCACTACAGATTTATTAGAATGACTACAATTTAAGAGTGACCACGCCAAGTGTTGGACAGGGTATGGAGCAACTGGGACTCCCATACACCACTGGTGGTAATGTAAAGTGTTACAACCACAGGGAAACAGCCAGGCAGTTTCTTAAAAAGATAAGCATACACATACCATATGATCCAGTGGTTCCCAACCTTTTTTGGGCCACGGACCGGTTTAATGTCAGAAAATATTTTCATGGACCAGCCTTTAGAGTGGGACGGATAAATGCAAAATATAAAATTATGCGACCAGTGTAAAAACTGTGGTATTTTTAAATATAATTGTCGAACTTACGAGACAAGTGTCAAGAGTGAGTCTTAGACAGATGTAACAGAGGGAATCTGGTCATTTTTTAAAAATAAAACATTGTTTAGACTTAAATATAAATAAAACAGAAATAATGTAAGTTATTTATTCTTTCTCTGCGGACCGGTACCAAATGGCCCACGGACCAGTACCAGTCCGCGGCCCAGGGGTTGGGGACCACTGATATAATCCATCAATTTCACTCCTAGGCATTTACCCAAGGGAAATGAAAGCCTATAACCATACATCCACACAAATACCTGAATATTAATATTTATAGCAGCTTTATTCATAACTAGAAACAACCCAAATATACATCAACAACTAAATAAATGGTATATCCAAGCAATGAAATATTACTCAGCAATAAAAAGGCATGAACTATTGACACATTCAACAACAAGAATGAACTCAAAATGATTATAATAATTATCCTGAGTGGAAGAAGCCAGACAAAAGTGAGTATATACTCTATGATTCCATTTGTTAAAAATTCTAGAAAATACAAATTATTCTACAATGAAAGAAAGCAGATCTGTGGTTGCCTAGGGATGACAGGGGCGAGGAAGAGCAGGAGGGATTGATTGCAAAGGGGCACAAGGTCACTTGCTGGTAATGGATGTTCATTATCTTTTTTTTTTTTTTTTTTTTATTGACTTTAGTGAGAAAGGAAGGGAGAGACAGGAACATCAATCCGTTCCTGTATGTACCCTGACTGGGGGTTGAACTGGCAACCTCTGAGCTATAGTGATGTTTCACAGGTATGTGTTTGTGTGTATGTCAAAATGTCAAAGTGGCCTGACCGGGCAGTGGTGCAGTGGATAGAGCGTTGGACTGGGATGCGGAAGACCCAGGTTCGAGACCCTGAGGTTACCAGCTTGAGCGTGGGCTCATCTGGTTTGAGCAAAAAGCTCACCAGCTTGAGCCCAAGGTCGCTGGGTTCAGTCTGCTGAAGGCCCACGGTCAAGGCACGTATGAGAAAGCAATCAATGAACAATTAAGGTGTTGCAATGCGCAACGAAAAACTAAAGATTGATGCTTCTCATCTCTCCGTTCCTGTCTGTCTGTCCCTATCTATCCCTCTCTCTGACTCTCTCTCTGTCTCTGTAAAAAAAAAAAAAAAAGTCAAAGTGTACATTTTAAATACATGCAGTTTATTGAATGTCGATGTACATAGCTATATTGACAATAAAGCTATTTTTAAAACATTTCTTATTTTACACCTGACCAGGCAGTGGTGCAGAAGATAGAGCATCAGCCTGGGATGCTGAGGACCCAGGTTTGAGACCCTGAGGTCACCGGCTTGAGTGCAGACTCATCGAACATGGGCTCATCAGCTTGAGCACAGGGTCACAGGTTTGAGTGTGGGGTCATAGATGTGACCCTATGGTTGGTGGCTTGAGCCCAAAGGTCACTGGCTTGAAGCCCAAGGTCACTGGCTTGAGCCTCAGGTTGCTGGCTTGAGCCCAAAGTCATTGGCTTGAGCAAGGGGTCACTGGCTTGGCTGGAGTCCCCCGGTCAAGGCACATATAAGAAAGCAATCAATGAACAACTAAGGTACTGCAACTACAAGTTAATGCTTCTCATCTCTTTCCTTTCCTGTTTGTCTGTCCCTGTCTGTTCCTCCCTCTCTTGCTTTTAAAAAAAAACCTTTTTAAAATTTTTCTATTATAGTTGACATATAATATTACATTAGTTTCAGATATGTAAAATAGTGATTAGACATTTATATAACTTATGAAGTGACCACCCTTATCATCTGACACTATATGAAAGCTATTTTTTAAGAAGGAAGAATCACTCCCCCCAAAGTTATTTCTTTCCTTAAATACTCTGTGTAGTTTGAAACAACCAGCCCATGCGTTAGGTTTTATATTCCTAATTCTTACCACAGTGGTTTATCTTAGCAGCCACTCTGTCCTCTAGCCTTACCTTCATCACAGGTGACCAAGGCTGATAACTGCGTTGTCATTGTGTGGTACAGGCTTCCAGAATACTATCTCCTACTGAAAACAGGACCATTGTTGACTTCAAATCCAATGGGATCAAAAGTCCAATTTCAGATTCTCAGTTCCTTGAGAATCTCTTGCTTCCCACAATCCTGATATTAATCACTCTGTTGGTTAAGGTTAATTACAAAGAACAGAATCTAACTAGTTGAAGCAGAAAGGAATGAATAAAAGATGCTAGAGACAAGTTCAAGGAGGAAGGTCCCAGCCATTTCTGTAGATGGGAATTACTCAAGTGTCTGGGGAATGATCTTACTGCAGAATAAGCAAATCTACCTTATAGCTATATTGACAATAAAGCTATTTTTAAAACATTTCTTATTTTACACCTGACCAGGCAGTGGTGCAGAAGATAGAGCATCAGCCTGGGATGCTGAGGACCCAGGTTTGAGACCCTGAGGTCGCCGGCTTATCTCTAACTCTGCATGTATTTAAAATGGTTTACCCCTAACACATAATAATCCTCTTCTTGTGAAAAAACTCAATCTAGAGCCAAGGATTAGTGGCTTATTCAGAGATAATTCCACAGGACAAGGATTGGACAAGGTGGACCTGGAATGCCTCGTTAGGCTAGAAAGCAAAGATGTCCTCTAAGATGAATGAATAGGGACATGTCAAAGGACACTGCACATCTATGAGAATGGTTAAAACAAAGATTTGACAAGGTCCCAAGGAGTGACGCCAGTCTCACTTCAGGACAGCTCAGGGACCTAGCTGTCTGTGCAATAGACACCTTCCAGATAGATTCTAGATGTGGATAAAAGATACAGCGTCAGCCTATCTGGGAAATCTTTGAGGAAGCCCCTAGGAAAGTGTCCTGGTGGAAATTAGGAGCCCTGGGTTCCAGTCTGGCTTCGCCGCTAGCCGGCCTGTGCCCACCCACAGACAGGGCTTTTCTCTTCAAGCTGCTGTGTCCCTGTGTGTTCAATAAGGGCGAGTCTAAACCCTAAGTGTTTTCAGACTGAATTTCCTCAAACCCTAAGACTCTTGGACTGCTTTGGGATGCTGCAAGGACTCGGGGAACCAGCATTAGGGGTGAGCTCCACGTAGAACAGTCCTGCTTTTACCTGTTTTATGTTTGGCTGATACAACTCTCAGCTGACAAATTCAGGAGGTACAGAAAATATCAATTCCTCTGTTCTCTAAATTTTTTAGTTAATTTCTGATTCCCAGGACCCATTCCCAGGATCTGGATGAAATATTCAGTCCAAATATTCTTGGAGTGTTCTTTTCAGGTAGTGAGACACAGGTGTCCCCACCAATAAACCACATCTCTGTCAAGAGGCTCCTGTGGGTCCTCCTGTCTCTGCTGATTCTGATAGGTGCCTTTTGGAAGTTGATCAATGTCCCTCCTACCTTTCTCTTGTTTTTCTTGTTTGTTTCAAGTCCCTTATTCCTAGCCTACTCTCCATCCAGGGAAAACCCTTCCTAGCCTGTGGGAAAATTTCCTTTTATGTTTCTTTCTCTTTTTTTCTTTCTTTCTTTCTTTTTCTTTCTTTCTCTCTTTCTTTCTTTCTGTCTGTCTCTCTCTCTCTTTCATTCTCTCTCTCTCTCTCTCTCTCTCTCTCTTTATTTATTTCTTATTTTTTTGTGACAGAGATAGATAGATGAGAGACAGACAGGGACAGATAGACAGGAAGGAAAGAGATGAGAAGCATCAATTCTTCATTACGGCACCTTAATTGTTCATTGATTGCTTTCTCATAGGTGCCTTGACTGGGGGACAACAGCAGAGCGAGTGACCCCTTGCTCAAACCAGTGACCTTGGGCTTCAAACCAGCAACCTTGGGCTCAAGCCAGCGACCATGGGGTCATGTCTATGATCCCACACTTAAGCCTGAGACCCTGTGCTCAAGCTGGTGAGCCCATGCTCCATGAGCCCACACTCAAGCCAGATGAGTCTGTGCTCAAGACACTGACCTCAGGGTTTCAAACCTGGATTTTCTGCATCCCAGACAAATGCTCTATCCACCGCCTGGTCAGGTTCCTTTTATACTTCTTTAAGGCATTCGGTCTATCTATGCCAGTGGGTTCCTGTTATGGATTGAACTGTGTTGCTCATGAAACATATGTTGTAGTTCTAACTCCCAACACCTCCAAAGGGATAGGCTCTTTGTAGAGATAATCAAGTTAAACTTAGGGTGGGTCCTAATCCAAATGACTGAAGTCCTTGTAAGAAGAGGAAATTAGGGCACAGACTGGCATACAAGGAAGACGTGAAGAGACAACATCTACAAGCAGAGAAGAGAGCCTGGAGCAGTTCTTTTTTTCACAGCTCTCAGGAAGAACCAGCCCTGCTGACACTTTGACCTCAGACTTCCAGCCTCCAGACTGTGAGACAATACATTTCTGTTGTCTGAGCCACTCAGTTCTGGTATTTTGTTTACAGTCTTAGCAAATGAATGCAAATCCTTCCCTCTCTCTTACCTCCCCTGCAAAGCCTTCGAGTTCTCCCAGGTAATGCTCATTCTCTTAACATCTGTTTAAATAAGAGGAAAACTGACCTGTGGTGGCACAGTGGATAAAGCCTCCACCTGAAAGGCTGAGATTGCCATTTCAAAACCCTGAGCTTGCCCGGTCAAGGCATTTTCAGAAAGCAACTATATGAGTTGATGCTTCCCACTCCACCCTTCCCCCTAAAATAAATAAATAAAAAATTATAATGGGGAAACCTGGCCAGATAGCTCCATTGGTTGGAGCATTGTCCCGACATGCCAAGGTTGCGGGTTTGACTCCTAGTCAGGGCACATAAGGAGCAACCAATGAATGCAGAAATTAGTGGAATAACAAATCCACCTGTCTTTCTCTCTCCTTTCCTCTCTAAAATCAATCAATCAACCAATCAATCAATAAAAAGAAATAAATGAGAAAAGTAAATATTTCAGCATTTTATTCAGCTACACATATATAAGTTTGTATGTGAGCAGAGAATCAGAAGCTAAAACAACCTAGAAACCACTGGGCTGATGTGATGATGTCACTGGGTGAAGATAGGTCCATAGGGGTTCATTGCACTATTCTCTCTATTTTTGTGTCTATTTAAAAACTTCCATTATACATTGTTTAAAAGGGGGGAGTGGGAGAGAGAGAAAGAGAAGCACTTCATATCACTGGGCCAGAGGATGAGCAAGGTGCTTCTGTCCCTCAAGTTCCATCATGGTGTCATCCATCTGTCTTCTTGTTCCTACCAGCTACCGCCCCCTCAGCCGCCCTCCCCACACCACCAACTGCTGCCACGGTCACCAGAGCCTGTGCCCAGCTTTTAGTCTGGAGACTTCCTTGCCTGTCCAGGCGTCAGCACAGAGGCCTGGCAGCCATGGAGCAGCTGCCGCTGGCCAGACAGACCCTCCCAGATCCCCAACAAGCCGGCTCACCACCTGGCTGCCTCGCGTCCTCTCTCTCCTCCCAGGAGTTGTTCTCTCTGCATCCTGTCATTGCCATTTAAAATACCAGCTAGCCTGACCTGTGGTGGCGCAGTGGATAAAGCGTCGACCTGGAAATGCTGAGGTCACTGGTTCGAAACCCTGGGCTTGCCTGGTCAAGGCACATATGGGAGTTGATGCTTCCAGCTCCTCCCCCCTTCTCTCTGTCTCTCCTCTCTCTCTCTCTCTCTCTCTGTCTCTCCCTCTCCTCTCTAAAAAATAAATAAATAAAAAATTAAAAAAAAATAAAATACCAGCTAACTCGTCAAATATTCCTAATGATCACTCAGATTACTTTCTGTGACATGGCTACGGTGACCCTTGCCCAACCTTCCCCCTCATTAAAGCTCTCCTTGACCCTTAACTCTGGGTCGGGGTGAAAGAACCCATGACGCAATATTGTTTGTGGCCTTTAAAATGAGTTGATATACAACTGGTCCCACAGCCACGTAACTCCCGGAGCAATGGTGTCATAGTTGATCACCGGCTCTTCACAACATCCTCAGGACTCATCCAGGGGCCTTCTTTATGTTTTCCCTTTTAATTTTTTTTTTATTCATTTTAGAGAGGAGAGAGAAAGGGAGAGAGAGAGAGAGAGAGAGAGGGGAGAGAGAGAGAGAAGGGGGGAGGAGCTGGAAGCATCAACTCCCATATGTGCCTTGACCAGGCAAGCCCAGGGTTTCGAACCGGTGACCTCAGCATTTCCAGGTCGACACTTTATCCACTGCGCCACCACAGGTCAGGCCTGTTTTCCCTTTTAATTCCCCCTCCAAACTCAATCCTTCCTTCAGAGCCCTCTAGTCTGTTTAGCCATCCTCATAGATGTGCGATGTCTTGTTTTGAAATTTCCTCTAGCAAAATGCAAAATGGAAAAGGGGCTTTTTGAGCCTGACCGGGCGGTGGCGCAGTGGATAGAGTGTCAAACTGGGATGCAAAGGACCCAGGTTCGAGACCTCGAGGTTCCCAGCTTGAGTGCGGGCTCATCTGGTTTGAGCAAAAGCTCACCAGCTTGGACCCAAGGTCGCTGGCTCAAGCAAGGGGTTACTCGGTCTGCTGAAGGCCCACAATCAAGGCACATATGAGAAAGCAATCAATGAACAACTAAGGTGTCGTCGCAACAAAAAACTGATGATGATGCTTCTCATCTCTCTCCGTTCCTATCTCTCTGTCCCTATCTATCCCTCTCTCTGACTCTTTCTCTGTCTCTGTAAAAAAAAAAAAAAGGAAAGAAAAGAAAAGGAGCTTTTTGTGAGACTCATATAATAAAATTTTGAGAAATTGCCCTTCAGTTTATGAATATGGTCTTCCCCTTTTTTGGTCTTAAATTATCCTCCCACCACCACCAAATGGCGGTATCAGTGTATGACAATGCATCAGTCAGGGTTTAGTTACAGGTATAACAATCACTCTGGCAGTTTTAAACAGGAAATAAATGAACACAGGGATTTAGGACTTCATGAAATCACTGGGAGGGCTGGTGGAGCAGACGTAGGCAGGCCTTCTGGGAATGCCTCCCAGACATGGTGGAACCGGCCTGCCGAGAGTTCTGCCATCGCTGCCATGACCGAGAACCTGGGGCATCTGGAAGCCACTAGCCCCATCTGCCGGCTCCGGGACCGCTTCCCTTCAGCTGTGGTCCATGTGCTCCACCTCAGCAGAAGGGATGCCATGTGCCGGCCCCTAGACACCCACAAAGCTAGAGCCTGGGCCTAGGATCTCTGTTACCCCCTTCCAGGAAAAGCAAATATCTTTGTCCCTGAGCCAGCCAGGGGACAACAGAAGCACAGGCCCGGCCACGTTCGTGCCTTCCCAGTCTCACGCCAGCACTCCTACCCGGCAGAGGGCGGGTCATGTCAGTTCTCCAGAGGAGTCCCGTCGAGGACAGAAATTAAACAACTTAGATTCATACCCAAATGTTCATTAAACATAGGAAGAGGTGCTCCTCCCCGTCATACATCAGGGAATGCAAATTAAAACCAGCAGTCAAAATTAAAAGCAGCACTACCGGCCTGACCTGTGGTGGCACAGTGGATAAAGCGTCGACCTGGAAATGCTGAGGTCGCCGGTTTGAAACCCTGGGCTTGCCTGGTCAAGGCACATATGGGAGTTGATGCTTCCAGCTCCTCCCCCCGTCTCTCTCTCCTCTCTCTCTGTCTGTCTCTCTCTCCTCTCTAAAATGAATAAATAAAAATTTTAAAAAAATAAAATTAAATTTAAAAAAAAAGCAGCACTACCCATCTACTAGAATGACTAAAATGAAAAAGAGTGACAACCCCATGTGTGCACTAGGATGTAGAATAAGAAGACCCCCCCTGTGCACTGCTAGTGGTGTGTATAAACACTAAAGCTGTAAGTCTGGATGACCTCTGACCCAGAAATTCCATCCTACATTTATCAAATAAAAACATCAATGAGAGCCTGACCAGGCGGTGGTGCAGTGGCTAGAGCATCAGACTGGGACACGAAGGACCCAGATTCTAAACCCCGAGGTCGCCAGCTTGAGCACGGGCTCATCTGCTTTGAGCAAGGCTCACCAGCTTGAGCCCAAGGTCGCTGGTTTGAGCAAGGGGTCACTCGCTCTGCTGTAGCCTCCCGGTCAAGGCACATGTGAGAAAGCAATCAATGAACAACTAAGGTGCTGCATTGAAGAATTGCTGCTTCTCATCTCTCTCCCTTCCTCTCTGTCTCTCTCTGTCTCTGTCACCAAAAATAAAATAAAATAAAATAAAATCAATGAGAATGTTCACATCACCACTATTTTTAAGAACCCCAAACTGAAGACAACCCAAAGGTCCATCAACAAAAGAATGAATAAATACATTGGAGTCTATTGACATGATGGAACACTGCAGAACAATGAAAACCAACAAACTCCAATCACAAGCAACAGCATGTGTGAGTGCCATGCACACGTTGGGCTGAACTCAGAGAGACAGGCACAGAAGAGGTCATACCATTCATGCCATTTAAATAATGCATAAAAGCAGGGCCTTAGATGAGAGCATGCAGTAGCTTGATTAGTTAGAGCAGTGGTTCTCAAAGTGTGCGCCAGGGCACACTGGTGCGCTCTAGAAGATTTCCAGGTGCACGCTATGGTATTCCAGAGAAATATGTGCCTGTTGGGGACCAAAAAACCAACAGGGTTTTTGGAATTTAGATTTTTTGAGGGACAGAGTTGTGTGGGTTTGGCTGTAAGCTGACAGTCTGCCCAACCCCCCACCTCATTTGCCTGATTAGGTTGCAAAAGGCTGTTAAGCTGTGGTGCTGGATTGTTTACACTACCCCCCATGTTCCCTGGAAAGACTGGAGACAAGTTTCTTCTATCCTTTGTTTGGTGTAAAGTTAAGATGGTATTTATGGTGGGGGTTTTGGATTGATGATTAAACATAAAAATTGTCTCTTGAAGCCTTTTGGATTTCTATAAAAGAATATCTGGCTATATCTAAAAAGGCTTTGAACATTTTACTACAATTTTCAACATTCTATTTATGTGAATTAGGATTTTCTACCCTCAACACAATTAAGAGTAAAAAGAAAGGAATTCTTCAACGTATTGACGAGGAAATGAGAGTTTGCCTTTCAAATATATGCCCAAACATTGAAGAAATCGCTAGGACACATCAGACTCATGTTTCTCATAAACACATGAGTGAAAAAACTTAACAGATTTGCACTGGGACCTGCCAAATTTACTAAATCTTACTAAGAATGTATCTATATATATAAAAAGATAACTTTTTTGCCATTTTTAAAATTTTTAACCCCTCTTTTTTACAAATTCTAAAAAGCAGAACTCAAAAAATGTACCATAAAATGTTTTTTAATGTCAGAATAAATTTAATGTTGTTGTATTTATTTTGTTTAATTACCATAAAAGCATGCTTGAACTTTATTTTTTTCTTTAATATTTGACTTAATTATTATATTTCTCAGAAATTTGTATATAGTGTGCCTACAATTATTTGTAGGATTTTAAATGCCCCCCGACTTCAAAAAGTTTGAGAACCACTGGTAGAGCATCGTCCCAGAGCTCAGAGGTTACCGGTTTGGTCCCCAGTCGGGCACATACAGAAAAAGACAGATGTTCCTGTCTCTCTCCTGCTCCCTCCCTTCCTCTCTCTGAAATCAGTAAAAAAAAAAAAAAAAAAAAAAAAAAAAAGTTAAAAAGTATTATTAGGTTTGAGCATAGAGGTTCTCCTCACAGAGAACTGGGAGGGAACAGAAAGTGGATTTCTGGGGTGATGCTCATGTTCTGTTTCTTGATCACATGCTGGTTATGCATGTGTACTCACCCTGTGAAAGTTCATCTGGCTGAATACTTAGGATACAGGCACGTTTTTATGTGTGTATACACTTCAATAAAATTTACAAACGAAAACAGACCACTTCGCTCTCCATGGTTTTCTTTCCCTAAGCACCCTCGCACCCGACAGGGATGGTTGCACTGACGGGCACAGGCTGTGCTGGTGACAGGGATGGTTTACTCAGAGAGCACCTACCGTGTGCCAGGCCCTGCACACCTGTACGCCTGTTTCTCACCTCTGTGCGAGATGGAAGGTCATTTTGTGGACGAGGCGCCAGAGATGAAGAGAAGCCCAGCAGTGTGCCCAAAGTCACGAACAGACTGGCGGCTGAGCTGTGAGTCAGACCCGTGACTCCAGCCTGCGGCGTCCTTTCAGCACAGCCCGCTTCTCTGCAGTGCACGGTCTCCCTTCCTGGTCTGCGGTCTCCCTTCCTGGTCTGCGGTCTCCCTTCCTGGTCTGCGGTCTGGCTGGGTGTGCGGTCCGTCGGCCAGGACACCCCCCCCCTCCCTGAGCTCTAAGCTGGTGATGCCTCAGTAATGCCTGAGCAGCTGCTACCATTGCCAGGCACCCTAGAGGGCAACATGCTGTTCCTTGATGACAAGCCTCAGGGAGCCACAAGCAGTTACTGTCACCATATGTGGGTGGTCCGGCAATCTGGATCCCGTGCCAGCCTCTCCTGGGACCAGTCTTGGGAGCAGACCTACCAACCCAGGGCTTACAGGAGCAGGGCTGGATTCACACCCAGGACCAAGCCCCGGTGGTAACCATTGCTCGACCGTCTCTGGGTAGAGTAGGCTGAGAGTCGGCCCTGGCTGGTTGGCCCAGCAGTACAGCATCCACCCGGCATGTAGAAGTCCCATGTTCGATTCCCAGTCAGGGCACAGAGGAGAAGTGACAGTCTGCTTATCTCTCCCTTCCCCTTCTCTCCCTCTCACTTCTCCTCCCCCAGACATTGCCTGATTGAGCACACCTGGCACTGAGGATGGCCTTGTGGAGCCTCTCCCTCGCCCTAAACACGGCTTGGTTGTGAGCAGCTACAGTGGGCAGAGCATCAGCCTGAGACTAGGTTGCCGGGTGCATACTGGTCAGCCACATACAGGAGTCTATTTCTGTATCTCTCCTCCACTCACTCACTCAAAAAACAAACAAACAAAAAAAAACCAACAACAAAAGAGTAGGCTGAGTCAGCAGTGACCAGACTCCTGGGTGCTCTGCACACTCTGGCCCTCGCTGGCTCGCAGAGGACATTGCCGCCAGACTCCTGGGTGCTCTGCACACTCTGGCCCTCGCTGGCTCGCAGAGGACATTGCCGCCAGACTCCTGGGTGCTCTGCACAATCTGGCCCTCGCTGGCTCGCAGAGGACATTGCCGCCAGACTCCTGGGTGCTCTGCACACTCTGGCCCTGGCTGGCTCGCAGAGGACATTGCCGCCAGACTCCTGGGTGCTCTGCACACTCTGGCCCTGGCTGGCTCGCAGAGGACACTGCCCACGTTTCCTGGAGGCCCCTCCCACAGGGGTTGGGAATGTCGTGAACTGAGCGCTCTCTGAGGATAGCACCGCTCCTTCATCCCCACTCCGGCACTGGCTCGGGAGCGCCAGGTATGGAGCTAGGCAGGCACTGAAGGGACAGATGTAATCAAGAAAGATGCAGTGTCCCTGCATGCGAGCCGCTGGCAGCCTCACCTGTGACAGTCACTAACACTCAGGGAATGCTCACTGTTCTCTGGGCAGCCCTGTTCTGATCTCTTGTCAGCATTGTCTCAATGAGGCCTTAGAAAAACTTTTGGAGTTAAATATTGTTATAATTCCCTTTTTATTTTTTTTAAGATTTTGTTATTGATTTTTTTTTTTTTTTTTTTTTTTTGAGAGAGAGGAGAGAGAGAGAAGGAGTGGGGGGAAGTAAGAAGCATCAACTGATAGTAGTTGTTTCTCGTATGTGCCTTGACCCGGCAAGCCCAGGGGTTTGAACTGGCCACCTCAATGTTCCAGGTCAAATGCTTTACCCACTGCACCGCCACAGGTCAGGCACAATTGCCATTTTATGCTGAAGGAACTGAGGCTGAGCAGTCTCGGTGACTTGCTGTGGCTGGCAGCCTCTAATATGCCCAATCACTCCCTCCTGCTGCTCACCTTCTTGGTGTGATGGCTACCATCCTCATATGGGCTGGACTTTTTTGCCTCATTTCTAATGAATAGAATAGGGTAGAAGTAATAGAATATCACTTTTTTAAAAAAATTTTTAATAGAACCCTTCACGAAATTGCATGTCATCCTTGTGCTGGGGCCATGCTAATCTTCTCTGTATCATTCCAACGTTAGTATATGCGCTGTTGAAAGCAGCACAGAATGTCACGTCTGAGACCGGGTCATAAAAAAACAGTGACTTCCATCTTGGGTGCTCTCTCTCACTGTCCCTTGGACACTCACCGTGAGCGAAGCCAGCTGGCAGCTCATACAGTGACGCAGTCCTGTGGAGGGGGACACGTGAGTGGACTCGGAAGCAGCTCCTTCCCCAGCTGAACCTTGGAGTGACTGCAGCGTCAGATGACATTCTGACACAACCTTGGGAGAGACGCTGGACCAGAACATCCAGTGAAGCTACTCCCAGGTCCCGGACCCACAGAAACTGTCAGATAACCATTGTGTGTTAAGCAGCCAAAGGCTGGAGTGATTTGTTACGTAGCAATAGATATCTAATACACTTGCCCACGTTCACACAGCCCACCTGGGTTAGAACTGGAATTTGAACCCAGATATGTCTGACTACGTAAGTCCATTCTCTTAACCACACTGTGCATTATTTTCCCTCGATCTCAGAAGAAACACAACCAATACTTGAACTGGACTGAGCCTACCCGGAAGTGATGATAAGGCTGACAGTTGAGTAAACTTGGGCAACATTCTCAACCGTTCCATGCCCCAGTTTCCTCACCTATAACATGGGGTGCTAATAATACTCAGTGTCATAGGGTTATTATTGTAAGGGTTAGAAGATGTTTTATGTGTGAAGCTCTTAGAATATACTGAACACTCAATATGAGTTAACCATTATTAGTTTTAGATTGTATAATATATGTAAATATTAAATTAAATCATAGTTGGCTCAGACCAAGCACCTCTGAAAAATCAGTGGTCTCATTTGCAAAATGGAGATAATATTGTCATTCTTGTTGCAAGGACTATGTGAACTAGCACAGTGCCAGGAATCTATGAGAAACTTAATCAATGGAACCCACAACAGGGCTACATTGACAAATGTTCTCAGGGTGGCCCATGGGAGGTGGATGACCAGCAAGTGCTCTTACAGTCCAGCCCCTGTGGACCCCACGCACCTGAGACATTCACACTTCCCTGCTCTGAGGCCTGGGAGCTGGCGGGAGGAGTAGGGCAGAATGAGAGTGTGGGCAGAGAGTGTGTGGTTTGTGGGAAATCCAAAAGAGGCCTAGCCCTTCTCCCTCATCCTTAGGAATGTGCTCCCTCAGAGTACTGGCTGCCCTGGCAGCTAATAGGGCCCTCAAGCTCCAATTAGAGGATTATGTTAATAATCCCAAGAAGGAAATTGGTTCCATGAAAATCTCCAGGCCCCCGGGGCTGAGAGGCCAATGAATCCCAGCAGCACAAAAGACACCACCGTTTCTTATTCCAATTGCATCTTTCTTGCCATTGCATGATTTGTACTCAAAATGCATTCCAAAAAAATAATTATAATAAGTAAATAACACAAAAAAGATGGGCCCACTCTGCTGCCCTATGTGGAAATGTCTGTGAAAATGTGATGACCATTTTTGTTCAAAGATTTGGAGATTTGTGAAACATGTTTGCATAACTTTCTTTGCCAATTTCTTGTTGACTTTTTTGGCATGTCAAAGTGCCAAATATAAAGGAGAAAACACTAGCCACATAGCTCACAAAGGATACTAGAACATACTCTTTAAAATGTACAACTACACCCCTGGCCAGGTAGATCTGTTGGTTACAGCTTTGCCCAAAATGCTATAGTTGAGGGTTCAATCCCCTGTCAAGAATCAACCAGTGAATGCATAAAGAAGTAGAACAACAAATCGATGTTTCTCTCTCTCTATCCCTGTCTCTCTAAAAATAAATAAATAAAATATAAATAAAAATGAAAGTGAAAAGTACAACTGCAGAGCAACACAAATGTTGTCATTTTCACTAAAGTCCAACACCACTGGCTATGAGCTTCAGGACAGGGAAAGCTTGGGATGTGGTCCCGGCTGGGCAGATCACTTCCCTTCTCTGGATTTTCTCATGCACAAAGAGTCAGACGTGGATCTGATCATTGAAGTTCTTGGGGGCTATCCTGAGAGGGGTACCACCTCCATATCCATCAGAGGTGCTTCCCTTTTGTTGGTCTCATGTTTTAGGATTCAGAGTCTGATTTGTTTTTGAAAAGGATTTTCCTACTTAGGAAAAAAAAAAGAGTTGAAAGCTACTTGCTTAGATCATCTACAAGCTCCTGTCTAATTCTGATATTGTTGATCTGTGTTCTAGAGGAGAGGGAAAGGGGGATAAAAATGGCACAGGAAACATAGGAGTTGGACTGAAAAAAGGCCCCTAACTGCAAAGAGCATCCATTGTGGTCACGAGCATCATGAGAGAAGAGTGGGGAACTTTCACTTGTGGGAATCTCTGAGAACAGCAGAGCTTTGAAACAGGGAGAAACTGTCTTGCCCAGGCTGTGGAGCCAAGACCATGCCAGGGCAGGAGGAGCCCACGCTCTGAAATTCCTATGTGGGCTGAGCGACTCCTGGATGGGGACAGGCCCTGCTGACTCCAAGCCGAAGCCTATTTTCCATCTGTAAAGCCAGTAGCCACGGCCACCATCAGAGCCACCTGGCCCATGCAGGTTCGCATTTGATTCAGACAGACGGTAATGAAACAACAGAGCCAAGAACTGGTGGGCCAAGTTTTAATCCTAGCTTGCACCCAGCGGGCAAGAAATACACACAGTGGGAAAACACTTCCCTTTCCATTCAGGGCTCTCAAAAGTACTGACTTATCTGAGTTTCCTAGAATCAAAGGTTTCTAGCTCACCAGCCTTATTCACCTCTGTTTCCCATCTCCTTCTCTCTGCACAAACTCTGCTCTCCTTTCTCTGCTCTCTCCTCTAATGCTAATCTCAGGAACCGAGAGAGAGCAAGCCCCCGGTCTGCCCCACTTTATAGTGTAGAAATCAAAACTTTTAATCCAATATGCAAACAAGGAAGTCTCTGATACAAAGTCACTTAGGGTGGGAAAGGCTTAGTCTTAAAACTAAGCCTTAGCTTAGGGCATAACGACCCTGCCTGCTTACAGCCTGTCCCCCACACCCAATGCAAACTATAAGCGAGCAAACCTATATATCATATTTACAAACTTATTTGACCAACACCATCTTTCTTTCCTTCTACCTGAGTTTATTCCTCCCAGCTTTCCAACCTGAGGTACACATTCAACAAACATCCATGAGCGCCAACCATGGGCCCAACACAGTGTGAGTATGGGGGACAGCTGTGTACAGGCTGGGAGAGAGGGTCTGCTGTCCCAGAGCTGACCCTCTACAGCAGCAGTTCTCAACCTATGGGTCGCGACCCTGGCGGGGTCGCCTAAAGCCATCGGAAAATACATAATGTATATCAGGTATTTACATTCCGAATCATAACTGTAGCAAAATTACAGTTTTGAAGTAGCCACCAAAATTATTTTTTGGTTTGGGGTCACCACAACATGAGGAACTGTATTGCGGGGTCACGGCATTAGAAAGGTTGAGAACCACTGCTCTACAGGGTGTGACAGAACCTGGCTCCAAACTGCACAGTCACTTAGTGACACCAACACTAGGGCTCCCGAGGAGAAGGATGGAGCAACAAGAGCAATTGCAGGGTGTGGGGAAGCAGCTGCATTAGGCTTCCTCGTGGGTTTACCGGCTGCAAGCACTTTGCCTGATTGGTGCATGAGCGCATGGCTGTGCCATGTGCGCATAGCCTATGTAAGGCTATGGGTGCTTACTCTCAGGGGGATTGTGGATGGTGGATTGCCTGCCTGCCACTGTGAGGGACCATTTTGCTGTTTCTTTGCCTGAGAGGTGGTTTCCCCTGCCTGTGTGCTCGTCCGCCATTGTGAGACTCTGTTAAACGGAATGGCCCGACACTTCCCAGTTCCAGAGTTTTTCTACTGTCTGCTCAAATCCAATGTGAACCTGCCTGGCCTCGGTCACTGGCATTACATCTGGTACAGTGAGCAGGATAGGGACTGCTTGCTCTAATTCTGGAAGAGTCATTAGTTAGCATAATGTCATCAATATAATGATACATACGAACTGCCTCTGGTTGTTTCCATTTAGCCAGGTCAGCAGCCACCAGACCATCACACAAGGTGGGGCTATGCAAATAGCCCTGTGGTAACACTGTAAAGGTCCACTGTCGCCCTTTCCAAGTGAAGGCAAATTGGTCTTGACTCTCTGCAGCTATATCAATAAAGAAAAAATCATTAGCCAAAACTGCTATTAAGTGGTATGTCCCCAACTTGTGGCTTAACCGATCCATCAGGTTAGCTATTGAGGGTACAGCAGCATGCAAAGGGGGAACAATTTTACTAAGTTCCCTGTAATCTACTGTCATTCACCAAGTTCTACCTGGTTTGTGCACAGGCCACACTGGGGAATTGTAAGGGCTGTGTGCTGGCCAGATCACCCTCACCTTTTCTAGTTTGAGGATCATCCCAGTGATTTCTTCATAGCCGCCTGGCAGGCAGTATTGCTTCATGCTAGTCACATACTGGGGAATGGGTAATTGCAAGGGGGAATGTGCTGCATGTCCTCACAACACTTCCTTTACAACCAGGACTTGCAGGCAGAATTCCCTAGCTGTAATTTCCAACCACAGTTTTGTAAGACATCTACCCCCAAAATATATTCAGGAATAGGAGATACATATACCTTATCTGGTATAAGTAGTGGGCAGGATTTGGAGCAGGTTTGTATGAAGCTGCCCACACCCCTGAAGGGTGGAATAGAGGAGTGGCTGTTCCCAGTGGCTCTCCTGTTGGGGACTGTGGGCTGAGTGTTTTTTACAATCTTGCGAGAAGAAACCAAGAGCTCTGTGCATGAGGCCATTCAATGAGCTGCAGACTGAGTGGCAACAATGGCTTGAACTGGAGTGAGTGCTGGAGGAGGAGGTCAACCAGGTTCAAGAGCTGCAGTGAGAGGTGCAAGCTGAGCATGAACAGTGCCTGGAACCGGAGCAATCTCTGGAGAAGAAACTATGGGTTTGTGAGTTGAAGTTTGCCCTGAAAGTGGAACATTGTGAGTGACAGCTGTTGGAGAAATAACTGTGGATTCAAGAGCTTCAGCTTCAGGCTGAGAGCCAGCAGCAGCAGGGACCGAAAGAAGGAGCGCAGCATCCATGCCAGCAGGGTGGCTCTGAGCTGGCGGGAGCAAACGTTTCCAACTCCTGAGAATGAGAAGATGCAGGCTGAAGCTGCTGTCCACAGACTGAGAGCCCGGCCAGTGGTCATCCAGAAGGTAAAAATCCAGCAGCCAAGAGTTCCTCAGGGGCAGGTACAACCCCCTCCCCAGGTAGTGGAGCACTCCATGGTCTGGCCCTACACCCAGGCAATGCTGATGGAGTTGGGGGTGAAATTCAGGCAGAAACCCACAGAGCCCCTGGCAGCTGGGTTGCTGCAGTTGTGGGACATAGGGGTGGATGGCATCATGCTCTCTGGAATAGAGATGAACTGTAAGGCTGTGAGGGCTGCTGCCCATGCTGCCCCCTGACTAACAGGAGAAATCGGCTTGTAAAGGTTACCTGAACACAGATGTGGATAGGTTTGATTGTGTCCAGGGCAGATAGGTAGAAATTAGACAGCAAGCCTAATAAAATCTTGTTGGAGCTTTGGCAGCAGCCTGAGTCAGAACAGAGGTTCCAGCTGCTGAGAAAGCAAGGAAAGTGGGTGGCCCTGGCATCTGCCAAGAAAATGTCTGGCATTTGGGTTGCAAAGTTGCAAGATTACTTGTTGGAGACAGCTGATGGAGAGGAGGGTCCCCAAGACCCATTATCCCAGTTTGAATAGGGCAGTGGTCGGCATACTCATTAGTCAGCAGGGCCAAATATTAACAGTACAACAATTGAAATTTCTTTTGAGAGCCAAATTTTTTAAACTTAAAGTATATAGGTAGGTACACTGTTATTAACTTAATTAGGGTACTCCTAAGCTGACCTTTGCTAAAAAATCAAGGGGCCACAAAGAGCTGCATGTGGTTTGCAAGCTGCGGTTTGCCGACCACTGGAACAGGGGGAAGGTCAAGGGACCTGTCCTAAAGGAATGGGCAGGGGCTGGAAAGCCCATGTGAAATAGGCAATCCACTGATCCCTTTCTAATGTCAGCAGGTGTTGGCATTAGAAGGTAATAGGTGTAATGGACTTTCACCTTGATGATTTGCACAGACAGCTGGGCTGTCTATCATGGACTGATCACTGAGCGGTGTAATGGACTCTTAGACTATGACCAGAGGGGAACACTGGCTCCCTCACTGAATGGACACACCACTGTGGACAGTACTGTGAGAGACCCTGATGGGCGTGCCTGGCACCTGTGGAGGCCCTCCTGCCCTGGGAAGCTGCTCTCACCCAGTTGCAGAGATGCACCAAGGTCACTTTCTTCAATGGACACAGTCCTGGACTGTACAGGCCCTCTGACCTACCGTGGGGTAGGGAGTTGGAGGTGGGCCTCCAATTAACTCCCTGGGCAGAGGGCTCAGGAAGACACTGTGAAGGGCGCCTTTGTAAGTGTCATGTTTGGTTATAGCTTTTGTACGTAATGTACCTATTGTCAGGTGAGCAACCCTAAAGGGATGGCATGCGGGGAAGCAGCTGTGTTAGACTGGCTCACTGGTTTACCAGCTGCAAGCGCTTGGCCTGATTGGTGAGCGTGCGGCTGTGCCACGTGTGTGTGGTCTATGTGAGGTATGGGTGCTGCGCTCAGGGATTGCAGGTGGCAGATTGCCTGCCCGTCACTGTGAGGGGCCATTTTGCTGTTTCTTTGCCTGAGGAGCGATTTTTCCCTGCCTGTGTGCTCGTCCGCCATTGTGAGACTCTATTAAATGAAATGGCCCAATGCTTTCCAGCTCCAGAGTTTTTCTGCTGTCTGCCCTAATCCAGAGTGGACCTGCATGGTCTTGGCCACTGGCGTTATACAGGGGAAGGGGAACCGTGGGGTGGGCTTCCTTGACGGAAAACCTGAAAGAGAGGTGAGAATTAACCAGGTGGAGAGGGAAGAGCCCCGGGAGCAAGTGAGGACGCCATCCCTGGGGGAGCCGCTCGGAAGGCCTTTCCCTCTGCTGCGCTTCAGCTGCTTTCCCAGTTCTGTGTTAGCGAGTTTGCTCCCGGGCTTGTCTCACCGTCTAGAGTAGCTTCCATCTCTGTCCTCTAGGAATGCTTCTCAAACCCAAGTGTGCCTCAGAATCACCCGGTTATGAAACCAGGTTCCTGGGCCTCACCCAGTCCCCCAGTTACCGCTTGTACGGCCAGCAGTTGCGGCCAGCACAGCCAGGCAGGTGCAGGTTCCCATTAGATTTGAACAGATGGTAATGAAACAGTGGAGCCCAAAACTGGTGGGCCATTCCTTTATTCTAGCCTCGCGCCCGGTGGGCGAAACACACAGGGCACCAAAACCCACTCACATATTCTCCGGTTCCACAACCAGGAGAATCTTCTCCAGTTTCTCCTAGAACCAAAGGCCCCACCAGCTCGGTCACCTCTGGTTCCCCATCTGCACACCTTCTCCCTTCTCCTCTCTGCACAGACTGGCTTCTCCTTCAGCACCCTGCCATCTTGGCTGCTGCTTCTTCTTCCTCACAAACTCTTCAAAAACATGGCCTCCTTCTCCTTTCTTCCTTATAAACGTTTCTTGGTGTGAAAACCCCTCCTCCAGAATACATTAGCATAACAACGGCCCTTCCCAAGCAGGAAGGTAATTAGCAGTTTTACCTGACAGCTCCATTCATGTGGGCAGAGGCCATTTTTAGCAATAAAAGTGAGCAAACTTCGAAAATACAGATTTTACAAACTCTTTGTCCAATAGCGCTCCATGTTGGTGGGGCACATGCCGCTGCCCCTGATCACAACTGAGAAGCTGCTGGCCCAGGAGTGACCCACCTTCAGGGTAACAGTGGCTCCCAGCCTGGTGGAGAGAAAGTGTCAGGAGGCCCTGCCATCCTGGGATTGTGGTTTCGGGGGAGAATTGCTTGGAAAGCAGGGCCGTTCCCTTCGCGGGAGCTGGGGACACGGTGGGGATCTTAAGTCATCACCTTCCACACTGAGTATACTTGGGAAAAAGGCTGGGGGAGGGCAACAGGGGGCTGTGACTGGAATGTGGCTGTGTTGGGACCACAGCACATAGAAGCTCCTCCAGACATACGAACCTCCCCCCTTTCCCCTGAGGAGAGGGAGGCCTCCAGGCCTGGCTCCTAAGGAAGGTTCTGTGGTGTGGTAGAAAGGGCATCCACTTTGGAGTTGGAACAATTAGACAAAACTATTGTTATTGTTCACTGTGTGGCCTCAAAAAAACCATTCCCCCTCTCTGAGATGCAGCTTCCTTATCAGGGGAACGGAAACGTCTCTTTCCCAGGCTATGCCAAGAGCCTGATACACAGTAGTTGCTCAGGGAGGGGCAGTGCTTTCCCGAGCTAAGTCCTCACCAGGGCTGAGCTGGGGTCCCTCTGCAGAGGGCGTCCAGCCTGGTGGTTCTTTCCCCTGCCCCTCAGAGTGGCACCAAGCGGAGTCTGCAGAGCTCCGGGCTCCGAAGGGAGAGACTCCTGTCTTCCCACAGGAGCGCCTGAGGCTGCACCAGGCGGGGAGGGGGGAGGCGGGCGGACACCATCCCTTCCACCTGCCTCAGCCCCTCCTTTCCTCTACAGGGAGGGAGGTCGGGCTGCCCGACAGGGTTCGTCCCTCCCCCCTTATTTCTGTCGGCTTTTCACTAGCCCACAGACATAGTCCTGCTGACTAGTGAGGGTCCCCGCAGGTGGGTGGCAGCAGGTAGGGAGCTGGTCAGCTTTGCAAGCCATATTCTAGCTGAAACGATGACTGGTTGAAGGAGACGAAGGGAAGGATGTTGGGGAAAGGCTGCCCCACAGTAGGGCTAACCTAGCAAGAGGAAGGCTGATGTTCAAGCTTAGGGTATGGGAGACCCCCCACCGGGGCCTTGAGGTCCAGCACCAGCAGTTTGCCCAAAGCCCACTGTAGGGCATGCTCATTATCCCAAATATTGTGCTTTTTTACCTGTGAAAGGAGTTGATGCTACTGAATCCCACCTCACCCTCAGCCCGTGCCAGAGCCTCAGGAGAAAAATGCTGGCACGCGGGGCCAGGTGGGCCTGGTATAAGCACCACAGCAGCGAGCCCATCTCTGCCTTGTCTGTGGGCCCGTCCTCAGCACCTGGCCCAGGGTCTGGCTTCAAGCAGGTGCTCATCTGTGTCTGTTGAGAGGAGGCACTATAATGCAGGGGCTGAGGGCAAGGGTCTGAAATACTACACACCTGGCTTTGGATCCTGGCTCTGAACTTCCCAGCTGTGTGTCTTGGCAAGTTCCCAACCAGTCAGAGCCTCATTCCCTTTCTCTGTGGAGCAGCGAGGGTAACGAAAGCACCTCCTTCACAGTGAGACCAGATGTGGAAGTGTTAGCCTGGGCGCGGCCACGATGCTCCGTGAGTGTCAGCTACCCGCATCGTTGTTGTGAAAGACACTGAGCTGTGTGGTCCGGAGAAGGCCCCACTGTGTGGTGGCTAGGGCCAGGAGTGGCTTGGGACCATGGGTCAGACCTCCAGGTGCCCAAATGGGTTTCCTCAAAGGAGGCTGACCGGTGGTGGTTTAACCTTACGGTGGAGAGAGACCGAGGAAATTGTTGGAAGATACAAGAAGACAGAATATATTGGCTAGATGAGAGAAAGGACTTCCACGGAAGGAATCGACCAAAAGGGTTGGCTGCACTTCATGGAGGTCTGGCTGGAGTCCCACGGGGATCTTCTGAAAATGTCGGGGTCACCACTTTGCTGCACATCCTGGCTTTTCTCCCTGTGGCTTCCTGCGTCCTCCCAACCTGGCTGTCTGGCTGGAACCCAAGGAGTCCGCCAGCAGTTCTGTGTGCTCTGTACTGTCAAAGCTGGGTACAGGCGAGACGGAGAGAGAACAAGGGCAGGTGAGGGGGCGGGACTGCAGCCACTTTCCCAGCCTTTGTTGGGGGGTGTGGGGGCAGGATAGACCCCCTGGTTGTACTCAGGCACCCAGCAGGGGTTCTGAGGCCGTCTCAGCCACGCCCCAGCTTTGCAGCCAGGTGGCCCCTCCCGTAGCCCAGGTAAGGAGGGAACACTGACCCCGTCTGGGACTCTCAGAGGCCCTGTACAGGTGCATGTTACAGGGGCAACAGCAGGGTGGCTGTACTACCCGAGGCCTCTGAGGCCTCAGCCCAGCACAGCCAGGGCTGGGTGCAGGACGGCGCACGCCCTGGGGCGGCTCTGGCCGGGACTCGCTCCTGTGGGGGTTGGGCCAGGTGCTACCTTCCTTCTCCAATGGCAAAAGCAGAGGTGAGCAATGGGCCTTTACAACTTTTTTTGTTTTTGTTTTTGGGGTAGTGGAGACTTAGCAAACAGTTCAGCAGTATAATTACATGAAGCTTAATAACAAAATTAATCTGCCACATAATTATACACATACTGCTCGTATGCTACATGGTAATTAGTCATCATAGTAAACAGGCCGCACAAACAAAGGTAACTACGCACATTCTGCACAGCCACGCCGGTGGTCACCGCCGGTCACTCTGTCTGCCTAGCTCTCCAGGATGAGTCACAGATCTGGGCTGAGGAACTCCCTTGAAGCCAGGTGCCGGCCACTCGCCTGCTGGGCCTTGGTGGCCTCCCAGGCCCGGGGCCTTCCTTCCAGGCTCCCATCACATCCACGATGCACCCGTCCCCCCACGTGAGGGGTCCGCGGGCGATTCCGCTGCTCCCTCATTCCTGCGCTGACCTCGGTTGCCTTCCTCCTTTTGTTCATCAGCAAATACCTGTGCCCGACCCCACGTGGCAGGCCCGGCACCAGGTGCTGGAGAGACAGGGGGAGGGTTCAGCCGAACGGTCAGGAGAAAACGGAGACATCTGGGCTTCTCAAGACGAGTTATGTTTGCTCTCTGATACCTCCATCCACATGTTGTTGTTTGTGACCAAGATATTTTGGTTATTTTTAATTTTTTTATTTTTTTGTATTTTTCTGAAGTTGGAAACAGGGAGGCAGTCCGACAGACTCCCGCATGCACCCGACCGGGATCCACCCGGCATGCCCACCAGGGGGCGATGCTCTGCCCATCCGGGGCGTCGTTCTGTTGCAACCAGAGCCATTCTAGCACCTGAGGCAGAGGCCACAGAGCCATCCTCAGCACCCAGGCCATCTTTTGCTCCAATGGAGCCCTGGCTGCGGGAGGGAAAGAGAGAGACAGAGAGGAAGGAGAGGGGGAGGGGTGGAGAAGCAGATGGGTGCTTCTCCTATGTGCCCTGCCCGGGAATTGAACCCGGGACTCCTGCACACCAGGCCAACGCTCTACCACTGAGCCAACCGGCCAGGGCCTATTTTTTTAAAGATATGAATAAGATCCAGTTTATTTATTTATTTATTTTTAGCGAGAGACAGAGAAGCATCAACTCATAGTTGAGGTACTTTTATTATTCATTTTAAAAAATATTTTATTTTTTTGCCTGACCAGGCGGTGGTGCAGTAGATAGAGCGTTGAACTGGGACACGGAGGACCCAGGTTCGAGACCCCGAGGTCACTAGCTTGAGCGCAGGCTCATTGGGTTTGAGCAAGGCTCACCAGCTTGAGCCCAAGGTCGTTGGCTCGAGCAAGGGGTCACTCTGTCTGCTGTAGCCCCCCCGGTCAAGGCACATATGAGAAATCAATCAATGAACAACTAAGGAACTGCAGCGAAGAATTGATGTTTCCCATCTCTCTGCCTTCCTGTCTGTCTATCCCTCTCTCTGACTCTCTCTATCTCTGCCACACACACACACACACACACACACACACAATTAAAATTAAAATAAAAAAATAGAGGAGAGAGAGGAAGGGGCAGTGGGAAGCATCAACTCTCCCATATGTGCTTTGACTGGGCAGGCCCAGGTCCCCAAACTGGCCACCTCAGCATTCCAGGTCAATGCCTCATCCACTGTGCCACCACAGGTCAAGCTTTAGTTGTTCATTGATTGTTTCTTATCTGTGCCTTGACTGAGCGGGTCCAGCTGAGCCAGTGACCCCTTGCTCAAGCCAGTGACCTTTGGGCTCAAGTCAGAGACCATGGGGTCATTTCTATGATCCCACGCTCAAGCCAGCGACCCCATGCTCAAGTTGGTCAGCCCGCACTCAAGCTGGCAACCGAGGGGTTTCGAACCTGGGTCCTCAACATCCCAGATGCTCTATTCACTGTATCACCACCTGGTCAGGCAAGATTCAGTTTTTTAATCTAGAGGAGCCAATGGGCTGGCAGAGGGAACCAGCTTCCTCCTGCTTGCTGCAAAGCCCTGGGAAAAGCTGAGGTTTGTACAGAGATACAGAGGTGCAGCAATGGCTTTCGTTGGGGTGAGGGGAAAGGGGCTGGGACATGCTCAGAGCAAGTTTCACTGAGTGGCATCATGAAGAATGAGGAATGATAATAGCAGCTAATAACTCCAAGCACCTCCTGTGTCCCGGGCACTGCTCCCAGTGTGTGCCTGTACCCCACGTGGACCCACAGCTCTGTGAGACAGGTGCTGCTGTTACCCCCATTCTATAGAGAAGGAAACTGAGGGCAGTGGACCAAACAGTGTCCCCCACCAAAAGATAGGTCAAGACCCCTGGGCCCTGTGAGTGTGGCCTTATTTGGAAACAAGATCTGCAAACATAATTAGGGATTAAGCTCTCATTTTATGGTCAAGATGAGACCATTTGGGATTTAGGATGGGCTGTAAATTCAATGACTAGTGTTTGTGTGAGAGAAAAGAAAAGAAAAAAGAAAAGAAAAGAGGGCTTTGGGATGCAGAGGTCCAGGGGAGAAGGCCGTGGGAAGACAGAGGCAGAGACTGGAGTGATGCTACCATAAACCAAGGTGGCCTGGAGCCACCAGAGCCGGAAGAGACAAGCGTGGACTGTCCTCTGGAGACTGGGAAAGCACAGCCCTACACATGGCTTGAATTTAGCTTGCGAGGTAACAGGCTCTCCTTTGGAGACCCACTGGCTTGGTCACTGTGAGTGACCATCCCTTCTTCTTCCCCCACCCCCCAAAGCCCTCATTTACATCCAGAAAGGGTAAGGCTGTCCCCTTTCACCAGGTGACAATCAGCTGACCCAGGGAACCTGGTCCCAGACTCGCCATCCCCTCTAGTGTCTGCCCAGTCCCCCCAGGAATAGCTTGGCTTGAGAGTGAGTAGGCACTGTGGTCACTGTGAGGGGAGTCCTGCAGGCTTATGGAGCCCCCAAGTGACAAGACATGACAAAGCAGCCTGACCAGGTGGTGGCGCGGTGGATAGAGCGTCGGACTGGGATGCGGAAGGACCCAGGTTCGAGACCCCGAGGTCGCCAGCTTGAGCGCAGGCTCATCTGGTTTGAGCAAAGAGCTCACCAGCTTGGACCCAAGGTCACTGGCTCCAGCAGGGGGTTACTCGGTCTGCTGAAGGCCCGCGGTCAAGGCACATATGAGAAAGCAATCAATGAACAACTAAGAAGTCGCAATGCGCAACGAGAAACTGATGATTGATGCTTCTCATCTCTCTCCATTCCTGTCTGTCTGTCCCTGTCTATCTCTGCCTCTGTAAAAAAAAAAAAACAAAAAAAACCTGTGACAGGGTTCTGTACAAAGTCGAGTGCCCTTCCACCATGCTGACGCCGCCCAGTCGGAGGAGAGGTGAGGCCGTCACCGGGTGCTGGTCAGGCCTCCTGTGCTGCTCTCCTTCAGACCCCATAGCTGGCCTCGCTGGCAGACCCCGGTGCCGGGGCCTGTGGCCCGGTGCTGGAGCAGGTGCTGGAGACACCATTTGGAGGGAGGAGGGGAACACATGGCCTGAGGTTCCTGCTTGTCCCACTGACCTGGCCTCCTGGGCGGGGGGAGCCCAGCCTGGGCCTAATGTCCTTTGAGGCTCAGTTCTTGCCCTCAAGGGCCAGAGCCACTGCCACCTCTGGGCCTCTCTGTGGGGCCGCCTGGGCAGTTGGACTCTTTCCTGGGAACACAGGGTGGGGAAGTGGGTGAGGTGCCCGCGGTGCCTGGAGAGATGGTGCAGCCTCTGCTCTGCTCCCCACAGAAACAGACTCAGCGCCTCTGACCAGTCAGGGGCCAGGACAGCCGTTCAGCCCTCAGGG
The DNA here is from genome assembly GCF_036850765.1 of Saccopteryx bilineata. Lineage (NCBI taxonomy): Eukaryota > Metazoa > Chordata > Mammalia > Chiroptera > Emballonuridae > Saccopteryx > Saccopteryx bilineata. Next base: position 52,869,878 of record NC_089497.1, read on the forward strand.
CAGCCACATACTAGGTATGTATTGCCCCACCATTCCTGTGAGGGCAGCACAGGGACCCAGTGATGGCAGGAAGCGGGGCAGGAATCAAACTCAGGCCTGACTGCAGACCTCCCTGCCACCCTGTCTCCAAGGGACCAGGCAGGGTTTGGGAGGTGGGTGCTGGGTGAGCCATTTACACAGGGCACGAGAAGGGGTGCAGAGGGAAAAGGAGATGATCGGGAAGACTGAGGAACTCAGAGCATGAATAATTAAAGGAGGTGTCGAGAAATCGCATCTCCTGGGTGTCCCTGGGACAGGGGGCATACACCTGCCTTGTACCTGCTCGAGGCACATCCAGATAGAGACCTGCTGTAGTAGGATCCCTCCTGTGCCCGGGCAGGGAGCAGAAATGGACGCCCAGCCTGCTGGGGTGGCCCGAGGAGCCGCAGTGGAGATGGGCAGCCCCCGCCCCTGCCAGGTGCCCTGCAGGAAGGTGCGCCAGAGCTTCAGGCCCTTTCTCAACAGAAGCAGGAAATTAATTTTTAAAATGTGAACTCTCTTAATTTAAAAATGTTGGTAACCAAAACCAGTTAGAATATCATTTTAGAAAAAGAAAAAAGCCATGTTCATTCAGCCTCCTGGTGGCCGGGGTGCAGCCTCTGTTCCCATCAGGGTCTCACCACCAGACTGTGAGCTTGTCTAGGGCTTCTAAAGACCCCAGGAGGAGCAGGGGCGGGCAGCCTGGGAGCTGAGGGCTGTGAGGCTGTGAAGAAGCAAGCAGGCATCTAGACTTCCAGAAAGAAAGGACACAGAAAGAGAAAGTGCTACACGAAGGTGCAGAAGAGGCATTGGGCCTTTCCCCCCCCCTCAGCTGCCTGCCCCCCCCCCCCAGGGGCTCCTCCACAGGGCGGGGCAGCGGTGCAGGAGGGGGCAGGGAGGGAGCCGCTCGGAGGCGGTGGGAAGTGCTCAGCCTGGGCTGAGAAGTGAATCACATTTCCATGTGATGGGTGCAGTTCACACTTGGTAGGGAACAGGGAGCAACTGGAGCCTGACTTTTCTAAATTTACCAGGCAAGCCGACAGCGCCGGCTCTGGGCTGAGGTTCCTGACGGGTGGGTGGCCGGGCCAGCCCCTGGATTCCTCACTTGCAGGCTGCATCTCAGGCTGTGCTTCTTCAGCTGGTGGGAGAGGGGCTGATGCTGGGAGCTGGGACTTTGGGGAGCAGCCCCCAGACTGCCGTGCCTGGCTAACTACCCTTAGGAGCCCTGGCAAACCCTCATAAGGCCAGGTTGAGCTGTTACAGCCACAGGGCTTCTGCGGGTAGAGGGGGCCACCTGGACCCCAGGGCAGACTCCCCTCCTCCGCTGCCCTCAGCCCTCACAGGCCCCCCTGGCACAGCGACCCCTGGTGTGTGCTCCAAGCCTGCAGGTACGGGCAGCACCCGTCACCCCCTCCACAGGGCCCGGTTCTACAGTCTACACCTGGGATCACAGTGTGGTGGCTGAGGCTCCGCCTGCCCTGGTGGGACGCTCGGGCCCCAGAGGAGCGTGCCCAGAAGTGCCTGCAGGGGCGTCCTGTGGCTGGGCTGTGGGTGGATGAGGACTGGTTCAGCTCTGCCACTGACCACTTGTGTCCCTTTCTCTCCTTGGCATCAGTTTCCAACTTGGATAAGTGGAGGCTGGAGGTGACAATGCCAGCATGTGGCATGTCACGGTTCCCTCACGTACGGTGTGGGCTGGCAGTTCTGGAAGGTGTGGGGCAGTGGGATTCAGTGACAGCCCTCCACGGGGCAGGCGGGGCAGCTTGTGTTTCCTCACGTTGGATGTGATGGGAAGTGGCCCGAGCTGCCAGAAGGCAGGCTGTGGTCAGTGCTGGGAGCTGCCAGGAAGACAGGCTGACTGGCTGTCCCGACACCGGGGAGAAGAGGCAGAGATGATCAGAGATGTTGGCTGCCGTGCCCGTGGTCAGCGGTGCCCGTGGCCTGTGGGCACACGCGGCCTGTGGGCACACGCCTGTGTACCCTGGGCACTGTGGGGAGGGCTCCAGGCCTGGGCGGCCGCAGACAGGCCACCAACAGGCCTGCGGGGAATCCTCGTAACCAGCCTCAGCTATCAGCAGCTTTGCAAATGAAAAGTTGCCGGGAAAAAGGCTGAGTCCTGGGGAACGTTTTCAGTTCAGGCCCTCGGTGGTCAGACCCACCGTGCAGGACGCTGCAGCCTGGGCTCCCAGAGGTGGAGCCCCCCTCGGCCCCCAACCTCCCACAGGCTTCTTGGGGAACCAGGTCCCGGGAAGACTCAATGTTTCTGAGGAGCCTGCAGCTGTTTTCTTTGAGAGGCTGTTCATCCTAATAAACCCCCTGTACCCCATCAGTGTCCTGTGCTCCAAGGGACAGGGCGGCGGCATGGTGGGGGGAGACCGCTGCGGGCTGTGGGGTCCGTCACTCCTCGGAGAAGCCCGCCTGAGCGCACCAGCCAAAGCAGCAAGCCAGCACCTTCCTAACACCCTGCCGTGGCAAGTATCTTCAGAGAGTTTATCAGCATCTGAGAGGACCCTATTTAATCATGTGTGTAAGTTTCCCGCCAGTCTCCCGAGCCCCAGTGGGAGGCTTGGCCCTGAAAATTCAGTCGTTCCTAATTTGGAGGAGGCCGAGCCAGGCCCTCTGAAATCACAGCGTGGTCGACAGGCAAACAGGTGAGAGAAGGTGGCAATGACGCAGAGGGAGGTGCGGGCACTGCCACGGTGATTCAGCAAATTCCAGTACTGCACGAGGCATACTTACATGAGAAAATCCTTCACTGTTACCTGACATTCTCTCTTAACTGGGCCTCCTGGCCTTTCTCAGGCAGCCCTGGCACTGTGGGAGCATCCCCGAGGAACCCCTGTGCAATCAACCCCAGGACTCCCCCTCAGGGCGAGGAACCCCTGCGCAATCAGCCCCAGGACTCCACCTCAGGGCGGTCCTCCCGGGGCGGGGCCGCAGCCCTGCCAAGGATGGAAGAAGGACGGAAGGAATGGGCCAGGTGGAGGGAAGTGAGGAGTCTCCCCGCAGAGGGAGTGCGGTTAACCATGGCCCGGAGGTCAAAGCCCAGTGTCCCGAGGACCTGGGAGGCTTCTGTGGAACCTGGGCACGGAGGGGCTGGTGACGGAAGCAGACACGGGTCACAGAGGTCGCTGGGACACGGTCGGGGTGTGGACTTGACACCAGGAGTGATGGAGAGTCAGGGCTTAAAGAGGGTACAACATGAGAATACCTGTTTTTTAAAATGCTATTCTGGCTGCTCTATGGAGAATGAGTGTGAGGGGAGGGCAGGAGGGGAAGGCCAGAGCCAGCGAGGAGGCCACTGCAGCTGTCCAGCGGTGAGGGTGGCGTCTTGGACAAGCGAGGGGGAGGGAGGGGGGAGGTGATAGGTGCAGCCCACCCTCGGGAGATGGAATTGACAGGATTTGGCAAGTGATTAAAAACTCAAGTGAGGGCCCCTGAGGATGCAGAGGAGGGAAGATGACTCTCGGGTTCTTGGCTTGAGCAGCTGGTGGGCGGGTGCCATTCAGCGAGCTGGGAAGACAAGGATGCGGGAGAGGTTTGTGGCGGGGGAGAGGACGATGCGGTACATGCCTTTGGGATCAGCTGCGCCTAGGTGCGCACGTGCCTTCCAGGTGGAGGTGTCCGGCAGAGCACTGTCATGGATGCGGCCTCCATTCCGGCCGGAGGCATCAGCTTGGAGAGGGAACTTGGAGCTATAGCAGCCACACTCCCCCACTCCAGCTGCTGCCTTAGATGCCCGAGGGACTGGCTGGCCAAGGGGTCTCTGGACAGGTGGCACTGGGCCTCAGCTCAGTCCCTCCCTACCACTGGACCCAGTGGGGTAACCCTTTCTGGTTCTCACCGGTTCCCAACGTATGGAAACTGTTGCCTCATCTTCTGATTTCTCTTAGGCGAATCCATGACGTTGCTCAATTTTAAAGTGTTGGCAACTGACTCAATTAAAACATATATGGGCCTGACCTGTGGTGGTGCAGTGGGATAAAGCATCGACCTGGAACACTGAGGTCACCAGTTCGAAACCTTGGGCTTGCCTGGTCAAGGCACATATGGGAGTTGATGCTTCCTGCTCCTCCCCCTTCTCTCTCTTTCTGTCTCTCTCTCTCACTCCTCTCTCTCACAAAAAATCAATAAAAAAAACAAACATATATGATGTGGGCCAAACAGGACATGTCTGAGGGCCAGATATTCTCCGGAGAGGCTGCTGGTCAGGGCCGGTTTCCAGTGAGGAGTTGGAACTCCCAGGGCCCGGCAGGCAGTGTCTGCACTGTGAGACTGGCATAGAAAGGGACCCCCGCACTCCATCTCCAGCGAGTCAGACCACGTAGGTTTGATGGAGCCAAGGGACCTGACTTTGTCCGGCACCCTGAGTGTTTCTTGATGCAGTCAGGTTGAAAACATCTGAGTCAGGGGCAGGCAGAAGAGACTGAGAAAGTTGGTCAAAGAGGCAGGAGGAAAGCGGAAGAGCAGGCCTTCCAGATCCAAGATCATTTCAAGAATGAGGTTGGCTTCCTGGGAAGGACTCCAGGTCTCTCTTCCTCCCCCCCGCTCCCCCAGCACGTCTTAGCTCATCCCTAAGAGGGAGCAATGTGCACGAAGGGGTCAGTGTACAGGGCGTGGCTCTCTCCTCTGGCTCTCCTGGCCGTTAGCGGTATGCAGAGCAGGACCTGCTTTCTCTCCGGATGCCTTCCTGTCCTCCCAGCCGAGGCCTCCAGCAGCCTAGGTCAGCCTGGTGCCCCGGCGGCACACACACCGTCTTCGAGTGTCTCCCCCTGGCGGCGGCGGCGTGCTGGCTCAGCCTTTCTCCCTGTCAGTGGGGAGATGGGGGGTGGAGAAGAATCAGGTAGGGTGCAGTGGGAGGGGAGCTGAGCAGGCCTCATGGTTTCCTTTAGTCTGAGCAACCACTTGTTACTAGTTTAGGAAGGAGGAGTGTCCTCTAAGGTTTGGCCCAACTAACCAGAATGCTCCCCTGTAGCTTAAGCCGCAGTTGACTATTACCCTCTTTTTTGGCTGGCTCCCCATTATTTCCTTTGCACACATAGTCAGCAGGGAGGAGAAACGAGAGTTCTGAACAGGATTGGGCATTGCTGGCACCCCCATCTACTCCAAAGTCACTCCATATTTCTAACGTCCAGCAGGATGGCAGCCCAATTTCAACCATGCACAGGCTTGCATCACAAGGAGGTCAGCAGTGACCGTGAGCAGAGCCGAGTCAGGGCACGGGAAGAGCCTGGCTGGGTGATGGGGAGAGACCAGGAGGTGAGAGACAGAGGGGTTCCTCCACGTGGACAGGATGAGGAGGCAGCTGGTGGGAAGAACTGGCGAAGAGAAAGGACAGAGGATGAGACTGTTGGAAGGAGTTCCCGGAGGGGGCGGGTGATGGAAAGAAACATCTAGACTAGAGCATAAGGAGGGATTCACTTTGGATGGAAGGTCATCCGTTTCATTCTAATAAGAGGACAAGGGTGGAATTTGGGGTGCTTCCTGGTCTGAGAGTGAGAGGCTTCAGGATCGAGTTGAACAGGAATCATGGACAGAGTGCCAGGCGGGCAGCCCCAGTGTGAGAGGTACAGGGAAGGGTAGCAGCTGGACAGACCTCTCTCGGGGTTCTGCCCCAGGGCACACTGGGAAGGTAGGGGCACTGAGGTTCACGATAATGGTGACAACAGTGGAGTCTGGCAGGAGGGTTGATGGGGGAGGTGGAAGGGTCAGGGGTCAGGAAGATTGGGAAACAGGGAGAAGAGGAAGGGAGGAGGAAGCTTCAGCAAAGCCATGGGATTGGTATGGGCAGCAGGGGCCCACAGCCCTGGGCTGCCCTAGCAGGGGGGTGGCTGAGGGCTAGTCCCACTTCTGTGTCTCCCTGTGTGGCCTGGGGAAAGTCATGTGTCCCCTTGGGGCCTTGGACTGCCTTTGTGTAGTGCTGGCTTCTCTGGCTCATACGGGTCTATGTGGTGAGCTAATGCAGGGAGCATGCAATCCAGAACAAAAGGAGTTCTAAGGCCTTGTCAGATAACAGGGCGCATCAGGACAAAGCAGCCACCACCTGGCGACAGTTGGGAAAGTGGAAGACAGTCTCCAGACACCATGCGCCTCACAGACAGGAGCCTGAAGGAGGGGCTGACAGTAGGCACGTGCAGTAGCGGGTGCAGGCCCAGGGGGAGGGGCAGCTGGACTGACCCAGGTGGGGGTTTAAGCTTGTGAGGCACCACAGGGGCTGCTGGTCCTCGCCAGGCCTCAAGTGAACAAGCTCCCATCCCCTGGGGGACACCTTTAAGGTCCGCGGGTAAGCAGCAGGTGATAGACTCCATCTCGGGTGGCTGACACCCGAGGTCTCCATCTAATCATTCACTTCCCTATTTGATGATGGTGGTTTATTAAAAACAACAAAAAAGGACAATCTTCCCAGACCCCAGGCTAAGCCCCATCTCTTGTTTTTTCCTCTGGATGGGTTAACACTCCCCACGGGGAAGCTGCCAGGTGAGTATTTTTCTTTTTCTTTTTTTACATTTTTTTTTATTTTTTAATTCATTTTAGAGAGAGAAGAGGGGGAGGAGCAGGAAGCATCAACTCCTATATGTGCCTTGACCAGGCAAGCCCTGGGTTTCAAACCGGCGACCTCGGCGTTCCAGGTTGAGGCTTTCTCCACTGCGCCACCACAGGTCAGGCCCAGGTGAGTATTTTTCAAGGTGTTCAAGCAGACTTAGCCCTGAAAATGTTTCAAGGATTAAAAGTCAAAATAACTTTTGAAAATCCTGTACCAGCACCCTCCCCACTCCAGGTTCATACACTGCATTCATATGCAGACAGTCTGAAATGTTCAGGAGAGAAAACTTTAATTTTGTGTCAACTGTTTAAACCACAGAGCCGCCCTCTCCCTAACCTATCCGTGCTCCCAGGGTCACTCGGAGCTCCCAGGGTCATTAGCTCTGCGCATTGCGCTCTGACACGCACCAGTTCTGTAAGCAAACCGCCTGCGGGAGACCATTACTGTCAGCTGCACAGCTAGTGTGGTGGTGGAGGACACGACCAGCTTACACGTGCCGTTCTACTCGGTATGTCCAAAACTGGTGTCATTTAAATAGCTCTCCTTTGAGGGAGACTTTAAACCAGTTAGAGTGAGAATTGTTCATGGCACGAATAGAAGCATTTTACATCTCTGAGAAAACCCACAGTCCAAGAGTCAAGTTGATTCACACCCACAGAGTGTACTGGATATACTGCAGACAAGCATTCCCGGGCCAGATGTGGCCTTATAAGGTGGCCTGACATTTTCTCATGGCCCAGGCCACTCTCCAAAAATATCCAGACAGAGAATAGTGGGATCTCTCTCTGAATGTTCCAAAGATTAACAAGCAGGCTCTCTGTTAAACAAGAGTGCTAACACCTGCTTTCTGACCAGCTCCAAAAGCCCACGGCGTTTCAAAACCTAGGCAGCCTGCAAGGTCCATGCTGAAGTGAGCAGGGAATAGATGGAGCTTCCCAGCAGATATCCACACTGGTTTCTTTGTTCTAAAAGGTGTTATTTCCTGTACCATGGCAGAGCATGCTAATGTCTGACTACCTTTACTTTAGGTAGACACTTGAGATCCATAACCAATATTCATTAGTGTCTCTCTGCCCCTTCCGCGTCCTTGGGCTGAAGCCGGTTCTCCAAGTCCTTTTACTCCCAAGGCCCCTGATCACTTGTGAAGTGCTGCCCCCCAGCGGGGCATCCTGGCTACAGCAGCAGGGGAGAGAGAAAGGACGTTTGGGCTTTAACCAAGTGTAGCATCTGGAAAGGTATCTGGATTGCACCCACCCAGGTCAAAGGCAGATGTGAAAGAGCTGCTGTGGTAATAAATCTATGTTCTGGATTTAGTGAGCAGAACACAATTTCCAATTACAACGATTTATGAAATGTGTACTAGCTCCTTATGTACATAACCTCTCTCACACATTTTATTTTTGCTCAACAAGAGACTTTCAGGGTGAATTGCCTTTTGTGGGAAAGAGATTATTTTTGGTAATGAGACCTACCACTAAGGGGTATCTCTCTAAACTTGAAAACAAAAGGGATTAAATAGTCATGTCTAAAAGAAAGTGGTCAAAAACCTCACACAGCTCCTTGGAAGTCTGGTTCTCAGCTGCAGGCAGCGGAATGTTAATAGGTATGGCTATTTTTGGTAATAGTTGCTTAGAACAAGTTCTTCGCCACTAAACTGTATGACAATGAGGCAGTCTATTTGTAAGGTTGAGATTAAAAATAATAAGAATTTACAAAGCTAGTCTTCCTTCTTGTTAAGGGGAACAGAACACAGCAGTATTTTGGGAATGCTGTGTGAACAGCAAGTCTCTTAATTTACCAACGGCAATTCCTCAGGCTGGGGCTTGTGTTAACATAGCACACGTAATTGCCACAAAATATGACAATGACAAATTAGAAAGCCCCGGTTTCCATTACCACCCATTGATAGTAAAAGTGGTATTTGCTGGGTTGCCTCTACTATTCACTTTCCCATCTGGTCCTCAGTTTTGGTTGCAAAAATTTTTTTTTCATAGGTAAAAAGCCTATCTCTGAAACAGATTAGACTCCATATGAGTGAGGTGGCTCTAACTATAACCAATAGGCTGGTAATACCCTAACCGAGACTAGACAGCACTCAGAAAGAAAATGTTCTCCTTTGGAATAAAGACCACTCCCTTTAGAAGGACCACTCCCAATTGTCAGAAGGGGCGATCTGACAACTGGTGGGCAATGGTGACAGTTACTCCTGAGGAAGACCTGGTGGACTCGGGTGGGGGCATGCTACTGCTGGAGGTAAACAACAGAAATCACCCAAAGAAATAACTAGAAAGTGCCCAGCACATGGAGACATTGGTACTTTCATTGTGAGGTGAAGACATTCTGGGGTCTGGAACTAGCAGGTCAGAAGTGGCCAGTCTGAGTGTCCTGTCGGGGTCCTTCCCACAAAGTCAGGTGCGTGAAGCAGCACCTAGCATTGTTCTGCAGGGCAGGCGCTATGAGGAGGTACCCGCCCCCTTGGCCAGGTGCTGGTTTGAATATATGATAAATATTGCTGGGCAACAGTATTTCCCCTTTCAACTTATATGAGAAGAATCAGATTTAAAAAACAACCACACTGTAAGACAGGGGTTCCCAATCTTTTACTGATGAGGTTCTGGGATTTCCTGCCCACTTACACAAGGAATCCCGACCCTACAGCCAGGCTGAGACAGATTTGGTGAGCTTGAAGACTGGCAGGAAGAATGGCTTTTGGAAACCTCTTAATATAATCTGTTTTCCTGTAAGTGCAGAACCATTATGACTAGCAGAAATATATTTTAAAACTGTCAGAGCTGTAATCTGTGACAGAACTGAAGCTTTTCCAAATTCTTACTCCGCCACTTTTAGGCTGATTTCATGTGAAAAATCACAAGACTCGCTGGTCAGTATTTCAAGTCCAGGCAGAGCACACACCAGTTTATTTGAAATGCAACACAGATCGGTATTTTATGAATACAACTTACTACTAGATTAACATTATCAAGTAAAAACAGCTTCCAAATGCATGCATAGAAAGTTAAGCATAGACTCTCAATGCCTTATTTCTAAATATACAAAAAGTACATTTAAATTATAGAATTTTAGTGAATCAAAGACTTATAAAATTACAATTTTGGTTTTCACAACATAGAAAAAATACAAAAATGACTATATATATATGCTCATATAAATTTTTACCCAAATTTCAAAGAAGCAGTATGTACTGATTTTGATGTTTTATGTTATATCTGAAACTCAGAATTGGAAATAAGTTGTAGCGTGTACCACATCAATGCCAACCTTTTATTACAAATGAATAACCAAAAGCACAAGTGGAAATGAGGGCACAGTCTCCTGGCGCGCCTCTGTAATGTCTGCCCTCTGTGGAGTCGCTCCAGGGGTGCGCCCTAGCCCGGGAGGGTGGTGCTTTCTACCCGGCCGACTCCCCACAGTGCCTTTCATAACAGGCAATATGTGATACACGAATGATCCCAACCTTAGCAAACAACACAGCAAGATGCAAATTAGCAGCTTGAGTCTACAAAGCACTACTGTGTACCTCACAGAATTCTCTGCCAGAAGGTGGTCCCCGAAGGGGCGATCTGAAACATCCCCCCAGGGGGCGGCTGCCTTTGACTGCCCTGGAATGAACACTGTTGTCTGGCAAAATACCCACCAAATACCATCTTCTCCATCCACACTGTGTAAGATGGAACATTTGGTGGGGTTAGACGGTCTCGATTCATAAAACGATGCCACCACTTCAAAGGAAAAAATTGATTTCTCTTGGAGCTAAAGACACTGGTTAACGAGAGAGGTGACTGAAGGACATGTGGCATCTCTTACTTATCTGCCATAAGCATTTTAAATGTTTGATGTACAAAAAAATACAGGAGTTGTTTGCTGTGTTCTTGTCAAATTATAATAGAAAGGCCTGAATAAAACCAACTCAGCAATCCTGAAAAACCTGCATTTTCCATCCCGTTGTCTACTAACTATTCCAAAAACAACAGAAAAAATCGTACCCAAATTAACTAATAAGGCTAATATAACCCAAATTGATTCTATTTTACAGTAGAAATACATTTTGGAAAAATAAAAAGAGAAAAAGCATGAAATACAATCTTTCCCACATATTTTGTTTATCAAATCCAAGAACAGATTCTAATCTCGATATGCCCGAGAGGGCTGAATTAGGACACAGAGTTTTAATATTCAAAAGTAATTTATTGCACATCTGCCTGCATTAAATTTTAGGCTGCATATTTTCTTCTCAAGCCCCTATGAAAATAAGCATTTAAAAAATTAGTTTTCCATTATAACACTCTGACATCAAGCTAGACTTTTAAAGTTTTAAAGATCAACCAATTAAGAAAAAAAGGGAAAAAAGAGGCTCCACAAAGCACATCCTGTTTAAAATCTAATGCACGTCTAACCTCGGGCTTTCCGGTTTCATCCAACCCTTTCTTGAAGTTAAGCAATGAAATGGTATAAAGACATGATGTCAATTAGACAATGTCCATATGACCAAAGTATTTGTTGGCTGCTCCAATGTGTAGGATGATAACTGCTTTTAGCTCATGACTGCCCAACTGGAACATCTCACTGTCTCTGGACTTAAAATATGACAGGAATGATAGAGGACCAGAATTAGGAAAAGTACCCAACAGAAGAGTTTCATGAAATTGAAACGTAAAATAATAAGGGTGTAGAAACCTATTCCTGAGTGTTCTGGACTACACTTCTAAACTAACACCTTCCACGTGTTTCCAATAACATATTCGCTACTCTGTGACTAGACTGGTTTTAGGTCCATAAATGAGAATATCTACTGGCAAATGCACTACTCAGAGGGGTTCTGGGAATGGGACTGTGAAAGGTACTTATCATTTACTAGCGATGAAACTTCCCTTTCTGAGCACTGACATTTTGTAAAAATACAGTGAGGCTGAGCCCCGGAGAAGGTAGGTTCTCTACAATGTACACATACTTATTAAATTCAAGCACGTTTCTCAGTGGCAGGCAGTAACGACTCAACTGAAAACAAACAAAAGGGTGCTAGTTGTTTTCTGATTATGGGTACTACCCCAAAGCTTCACAAACATACAAACTGTGTATTTCATTCACTAGATACGAGGGGAAAGGTCCCAGCCATAACCTCAGAGCATTCCAGAGAACAAAGTTTGCTGCTTCAAAAGCACAAATAGTTTCCAGCATGCAGTCAAGCATCTGAAGAGGGAACCCTACATACACTGCAGACAGAAACAGAGCTCGGCCGCGACCACTGCGCTCCTCAGACCGCGACTCTCGGGTGTTCAGTGCTGCAGATCTTTATTGATCAGGTACATGAGAGGAGCAGGACGGGAAATGCCAAGCCCCTTCCTAGCGCCATCACGGACATCGGGAACTTGTGGTTGGAAAGCATGCCGAATGGACTGGCCAGGATGTTTCATGTAACAGCTGTTCTTTTGTTTTTTGTGGGTTTTTATTTTTAATTTTATAAAATACCAGGCCTGTGTGACACTGGATTTTTCTTTTTCTTTTGTCTTGTTTAGTATTTTAAAAATAGTTCTTACTTATTTTCTATGAAACGTATTGGGAACTCAAAAAAGTCTGCAGCATTTTTTTGTCATTGAAAAGTCTGTTTTTTGGAGGGGTGCAGGAAACAGGAGCTATTCGAATTTCTTGTGTTCTTCAGTATAAGAAAGGACCTTTCTTCTCTGGTGTATCATGTGGAAGTATAACTGGGGGAAAACTGGAAAGACAAAAAAGAGCCAGTTAAGGAGGTCATTTAAAATCGCATGTCCTGTTTAAAGCACATGGACTTTCTACTTGATCATCCGGCAACCAGGGCAGGTGACAAGGTGGGCCTGGGGAAGGGGAAGAGAAACGCAGAGACCTACCTTTTCCTGCGTCAGCCAGGGAGGAGGCTGTGCGGACTGGGGACAGACACTACCGTCACTGTCGTCACCAGTCAAGATGCCACAGAGCCGCCAAATCATATTCTCTACACTCTTTATAATCTTCACGCTCATTCTTTGACTTAAAACAACCAGGTGAAAAGGCCTAGTGATGGAGTGATTCCTCCTATTTCCGAGGAGTTTAAGCCCCAGGGAGGGTGGGCGACGTGTCTGGGGTCCACTGAAACCTCCGCCCGAGTCGGGGCCAGGCTCGGGGCCCCGGAGAAAGGCCGTTCTTTGAACGGAAGCCTGAGGATGGGGCGGCGTGCAGCAACATTTGATCTGAACACAACTAAGCCAGGCTCGAATCTGGAAAGTCTTCATGGAAAAAAGCCAGTATCTTAGACTGTGGAGATTCTGTTCTTGGTAATTTATACATTACATTTTTTTAAAAAGATTTTGTTTACTCATTTTAGAGAGGAGAGAGAGAGAAGGGTGGGAGCAGGAAGCATCAACTGCCATATGTGCTTTGACCAGGCAAGCCGAGGGTTTTGAACTGATGACCTCAGCGTTCCAGGTCGATGCTTTATCCACTGTGCCACCACAGGTCAGGCCTATACATTACTTTTAAAAGTAATTGTTCTTCAGCCCTGGGTGGCTGGCTCAGTGGTACAGCGTCAGCCCAGCGTGTGGAAGTCATGGGTTCGATTCCCGGCCAGAGCACACAGGAGAAGCACCCATCTGCTTTCTCCACCCTTCCCCCCTCCTTTCTCTATCTCTCTCTTCCCCTCCCGCAGCCGAGGCTCCACTGGAGCAAAGTTGGCCCGGGCACTCAGGATGGTTCTATGGTCTCTGCCTCAGGCGCTAGAATGGCTCTGGTTGCAATGGAGCAACACCCCAGATGGGCGGAGCATCGCCCCCTAGTGGGTGTACCAGGTGGATCCCAGTCGGGAATTTGTCTCTGCCTCCTCATTTCTCTCTTCAGAAAAAAAAAAGTAATTATTCTCAAATGAACTGGATGGTACTGCCTACAAGTTGATGCTTCCCGCTTCTCCCCACCCCTTTCTCTTTCTCTCTCCCCTCTCTATAAAATCAATATAAAATCTTAAAAAAAAAAATAGAAGTGGGGGTGGAACACTTGGGTGAGGAAGGTTACTGGCATTTAGAATGTGGGGGCAGGAATGCTAAAACCTGCAATACGTGACAGCTCCCGGCAACAAAGAATTACTTCATCCCAAATGCCTGTAGTCGCTGTTGGGAAATGCCCGTGATGAAGCCATCTGGCCTTCCCAAGGTCACTGTCAGCCGGGGTGTGGGGTGCAGCAACCACGTGAACCGCTCCGGTGCGATGATGGTCTTCCGTGTACCTCAGCCTTCCTTTCCCCCACTTCTCAACAGCTCCAATCTCTGTTTTAGACAGCATCCTGTATTTTAAGGGAGTTAATTTCTACTACTGCCAATTCTGAGGTTCTTTCTTTTTCATTGGTTCTAAGTTGGCCAAATTTCAAATGACCCCAAGTCCTCCAGGACCTCAGGGGTACGTGCACACAGTGCTGGGCACCGCAGGGCAGGCGCCGACGCCGAATGGCGCGGCCAGCCTCCCCACTCACTCTGCAGGCAGGGCCTTCCTTACGGAAAGGACCCAGCCTGTGCATACAACTCAACAGTGACAGAACTGTTCTGGAATGAGAGCTAGAAAAGCTGACAAGCTCTATATTCTAAAAACTGGAGGTAAAGTCATAATTAAACCATAAGGAATGCTAATTGCAATCATTTAAGAATGTGGGGCCAGCCACATTTCCATAGATAAGCTTTAATCAAGGGGACACGTCTGCTAAGGACGGTCTTTTCCCTCCAGCTGTACTTGATTACAAAACCCCCTGCAGGGCGCTGCGGCCTCACAGCCAGCTCTGAGGGGCAGGGAGGACAGTGAGGAGAAGCCCCTTGTTCGGCCTTCAGTGGCAGTAAGAGCAAGCTGGTCCAGTATGCCTTCAACCGTGTAGACAGGGCTGGCTGGCTGCCAGACCAGTCAGGTGTCAGAAACAGAGGGCAGATATGGCCCTTTAGTTCCTTAACATCTTCCAGACGTTTCTCAGTGCCTCAGAGGAAGGACTGTGTGTGTGTGTGTGTGTGTGTGTGTGTATAGGGGGGGGAGTGGGGGGGGGATATCTGGGCTGATGGTTCTTTATAGCTCTAGCAGTGACTTCTTTGTGACCAGAACTGAGATGACATTGTCTCCATCTGAATGACCCACATGTGCAGGCTTGAACCCACTATAATGGCTGAAACAATTTCAGATTCATGGCAACTATATTTAACCACATGGGGTTATAATAAAGAATAACCCCAAGAAAACCTGAGCCTGACAACAGGCTCTCTAGAGCTCTACCTCCTGCCCTCCAGTCTAGGACACACAGACGGAGAAGGCTGCTGTGCATGCGTGCGTGCGTGTGTCCCGGCGTGTTAGGGTGGGTGCCCCGTGCCCACCTCCCGGTAAGAGGATGGGCTTTCCCTCTGGGGAGAGGGAGATTCGGAGGTGAGCGCAACTGGAAACACTCTGCCTGGGGCAAGCTTCAGTTTGTTTCTCTACAAATCAGGTGTGGTTATTTACTGGCACCTGGAGTGCCCAGCTGCTTGGTGCCCTCACTTCTCGTTTCCCAGCCATTTTTTACCCCCACTCTATAAGCACTTTTCGCCAATGTGGGGAGGGAAAATGTGAACAGGACGTAGCCTCTCCTGCAGCACAGCAGGGACGAGCACTTGCGAAGCACTCTCAGAATCCCAGCACAAGAACACTGAGGCCAGGGCTCATGGGCCGCAATCTGGGCTCCGTGTACATCAATGCACTAATAGGTCAGGACCATAAAAACAAGTATCGCTTTATATAATATATATAGATAAATATAACAAACTTCACAGGAGGTTAAAAGAAACTTAAGTTGCAGAAAAAAAACCAAATTGGGTAAAGTCTACATGTCAATAACAACCTCTCTTAATTCTATATTTTTTTGAATAAATGCAAAGTTTTGGAAAGAAAGCTGGCTGGGAGAAAGTGTACAAATTGGTCTAAATACTACCACCTGAACATCTGAGAACATCCAGGGCCAGGGCTGCCGGGCTGGGCTCAGTGCTGTCAGACGCACACAGGGTGATTCACAGTGGGAGACGTGGTCTGGGCTGCCTTGTGAGCTGGGCGGGGAGTCAGGGATTTGGTGGAAACCTTTTAATCTTTATTTGAAATCAACCTCTTTATCTATAAGAGTTTAAACTGTCTTAAAACAGAAAGACTGTAGACTTGAACCAAGCCAAGTTCTCTTTCCAAAAGGATGCTGCAATGGAAGGGGGCAGGGGCTGAGGTAAGAAAGCAGACCTGTGGAGAAGGGGGCCCCGAGGTCTGGGTTTGCTCTTCTCTCTGTTAAAGCAAGAAGGGCCCCTAGAATGGCGTTTGTTCTCCTTCAGAAACCCTATCATTGGGGAGGGCTGCTCGCTACAGCAGGAGGTCAGCAGGCAGGGCAAAGGCTGGGCCCGGGTGGGCCTCCGGAACACAAGGCGACACAGCTCGGCTGCCCTGGTGCTGTCGGGCCAAGCCCCTCCTCCCCAGACACTGGGATTCCCGCAGCACTTCAGGGAGGGCCCACGTTTCTGTAATGGGGCCGCGTCTCATTATTGGTTGGCTTTGTGATGGCCTCCTTGACCCTGCCCCAGTTACCCCAAATGGCATCTATCGTCTATTTATTGAATATTTACTCAGAAATTTATATTGAATTCAAATAAATCTTGTGGTGTCCACAGACTGGGATAATATGTATTATTCTAGGCAAAACTGCAACTAAGAATTGTTGCTCTAGAGACAAGAAGATGAAACTCTTAAAGAACAAGATTAGAAAGGTAAAAAACTGAAAGTTAATTTTTATTACTTAAAATTTTAGATTCTTCCTTATTTATCTTTTGTTTGATAATCAACTACCTTTTACATTTGAGAGGCAGCCTTTAGCCAGCATGGTTTCAGCACCAAAGAGGAGGACTTGATAATCAATAAAGAGTGGGAAATGAATCACGAAGCAGAATCGTGTCCAACATAAAAGCTCACATAAAATCTGGGTGCGAGTTTCTTTTACAATGCTGCATGAAAGGCAGTTTTCCACAGAGGGACCCAAACATGCTGTGTATGACCGTTAGGGAGGTTCATGCAGTGAATTCTGTAGGCTAAAGAAAAGCCCAACCCTCCTGTCTGAATTACAGGGGACAATATAGCACCCTACAGATTAAAATAAGATTTAGAGTCATAGTGGCTCCAGGAAGAACTCGGGGAGAAGAAACGTAAGTCCTCGGGTAGGACGAGATCCTTTTGGATACGTGGAACTCAACCACAGGATTTCTAGTCAACATCAGCATTCAAGGAAAGGGCTGCACGAGCCTTCCTCAGCAACCAGGACCCACTTCGCCGGCGCCCTGTCAGGGCGCGCGAGCCTGTCAGCGAGTACTCCGAGAGCACATCTGATCATCCAGGATGGCCCTTTAGCAGTGCTATTAGATACTGGAAGCCGTCCTGAAGGGAACACTATGTTCTGTTCAGATGATTTTAGTGCTTGTTTCTAAACAAGAAAATAAAAAATACAGAAAAAATAATCTATTTCGATTTTGTTATTTGTTTCCAGTTAACTATGGATTCCTTAAAAATGAAGTGGTTGTCTATTTTGATATAGTAAAAATGCAGAAAATTCCTTTGCAATGTTTCCCAATACAATTATAAGCAGTTTTTGAGAAGCAAAGGGTCAAGGAAAGGCTTTCACAGCGGTTTTGCTCCCCACTCCGTCCTGGGGCCACGTCCTCAGCCCCACGCCTGAGGAAGGGCTGTGTTCTGGCAGCTGTTTTGAGAAGGGTTCATGTTTCTACAATACTACAGAGAAAATTTCCAGTAAATCAGATGGACATTTACCTGGGAGCAGTGTAAAAACAACCAACGGCATCTAATTCTAGCTACTGTAGAACCAATGTTTATATTTTACTTTATTTTTAAAATTTATTTGATTTGAGAGAGAGAGGAAGGGAGAAAGACAGAAACAACTTGTCGTTCCACTTATTTATGCATCATTGGTGGGTTCCCGTATGAGCCCTGACTGGGGATCAAACCCACAACCCAGGCGCATCTTTACGGCGCTCCAATCAACTGAGCTACCTAGTCAGGGCAGAGCCAATTTTTAAAACATAAATAAATAAACGCATAACTGTTTACTTACGTGGAATGTAGGAGATCATTATCAGAATTAGGAATGCATAATAGTCAAAGGAGAAATTGTATTTGTTAGGTAAACTGATGGAGTACAGGCCAGCCTGTCTGACAAAAGGCAGAGCAGCATATATTGTGAGCAATTCTCCTGACACTCCCATTGGATATAGCACAATGAAAAGTGTGTACCTAAAACAAAACAAAATATTCATTACTGAGGCTTGAAGCCAGCTTCGGGAGAAAGACACACTCCCACCCTTCTAACCGGCACTGGTCTTTTAGAAAGCGATTGTTTACGCCTTTTCCTGTTTACCCATTGTGTAAGTTCAGGTTTTACAAGCTAGTGTTTGGAAAGGGTTGATAGCAGGTATGTTTGAATGTTTTAAAATAAAATGTATTTGGTTAGCCTCAAAATTCGGCCTGACTCAATAAACAAGCCTTCAAAAACAATTCCCTAATAAAACTAAGGTGATGCCAAATACTGGTAAAGCAGGGGCACTGTCACGGTTTATACTGACCCTCCCCCATGGGGCTGGAGCGGAGACGGGGCATTTGCAGGCAGCTGGGGGAAGGTGTTGGAGTATATGCCTAGGAACCTGACAAGTACACCAAGTCTGGTCTGTAGACGGAAAGATACAGCACATTCAATGTGCGTACATGGCTACAATTATTCAAATGTATGCACATAAAACATAGAACTAGAAGTCATTTCGAGATATACGCATTGCTAAAAAAAATCATCAGCTCAGATTTTAAAAAGCGTTTGGCTGCAGCATTATGCACAATAGCCAAGACAGGGAAGCAACGTAAGTATCCATTGATAGATAAATAGATGAAGCATACACACCCGCAAACATATAATGAAATATTACCCAACAATAAAAAATAATAAACTCTTGCCATTTGCGATGGATGGCCCTAAATGATATTATGTTAAGTGATGTGTCAGGTAGAGATGGACAAATACCATATAATTTCATTTATATGTGGAACCTAAAATACAGAATAAACAAACAAACAAACAAACAAAACAGACTCCTAGACACAGAAAACAAACTGATGGTTGCCCGCGGGTGGGGTGGGGAGTAGGAGGTTGGGTGACAAAGGTGGAAAGGAGTAAGTCACAGGATGTACTGTGTGGCAGCAGTATTGTCACAGCTTTGTACAGTGATAATTAACTTGACTGTGCTGATCACTTTGTAAGGTATATAAATAGTTGGATAACCATGCTGCACACCTGAAACTCATATATAATACTGTATAGCAACTATACTTTAATAATAATAAAAAAATAAAAGGTCTTTGGCTGTTTGTGGCTGACAGCGAGTACTGGCTCCAACATTCCAGGCACAGGAATTGTGCTGGGAAATCTGCGCTGATAAAAGGAAGACTGTTCCCTATTGCCAACCTCGGTCTTGCTAAGGAGGATGGTGGAAAAGGAAGAATCTCCCATAGCTCATGGAAAGCAAAGGACAGAAGAAACGTTCTCCAGTAGTAAAATCAGGGCTTGGTCAATAAACTCTCTCTATAACAAGGGCAGATAGCTTTCACAATGGCTGCCCAGGGTGGTTAGAAACTGCTAAGTTTTTCCTATTCTTCCCTTTTCCTAATAAAAATGTTTATTGAAAGAAAACAAAAAGACAACAAAGGAGTTCACATACTTGAAATGTTGCAAACAACTGGGGTGCCTCTAACTTAATCACCAAACTCATAGATTGTCCAGCCACTGTTTTCCTTCTCTGAAATGGGGCATCTGGGCCCCAAGAATAATTTTACTCCTTTTGCTCTGTCAATCCTCCCATAGTCTTTTCAACTTAGAACATTGCTTACAACTGTCTCAGGGATTAGTTCAGATAAACAGAGGAACTGTCAGCAATTCATAATGAACATGACTGTAAAACTAATCAAAATAAAATTAACTGATAACAAGCTAAACTGCTTCTAATGTTTGCTATTAATTAGAATTAATTTAAGAGTCAGAGCTTGTTGGCAAAATTGAGAAGAGAGGAACTAGACTTGGTCCATGAAACCATCCTAATGGCAGAAGCTCATCAGTAACATTTGGTATGGACAAAATGGGATGTTATATCAAATCTCTATTGAATAATTTAACTGAAAAGAACTGATTCAATAAAAATAACAAATATAAAACATTTAAAACAGTATTTCTATAATCTGAATTAAAGTTCCTATCCTGATGAAATCTACAGACCAGATTTCTACCCAAGCCCTGCCTCATACAATTTTATTTTGAAGAACCTGGAGGCAGTATTTAGACAGGAAAAAGTTAGTCTTCATTTCCTGAACTTCTTTACCTGGCCCATTTGATGAGGTAAGGCAGATGGTTTAACAGACTGAATGTATAAAAGGAGTAACGGATAATTTCCGTGATTGTCCAGGCAATAACAAACAGAAGGACACTATCTTCACTCTGTACCTGAAGAAAAAGGAAAACAAAAGCAGAAGCAAATACATAAAACATTTTAACAAAAAGAGCTCCCAATGTGCAGCCCAGTGCCCCCCACCCGTCCCTTTACAGAGCTGGGGGGTTAGCACATGTGGACACAGCCCCTGGTCTCCATCCTCAGGGGCCACAGCACAGCACAGAAAGAGCTGCCACTTCCAGAAACACTCATGCCACGAACACTGTGCAGAGAGCCAAGTGCGAAGAGGCAAGTGAGAAGGAGCTCAGCTTACCTCTGAGAGAGAGACCAGAGGACTGGGAATTATGGGAGCTGTAGCCCACAAAACAAAATTAACCTGACGAGTGAGTTTCGTTAACATGGGGAATGTGCGCCCATGTTGGCGGGAGCCGAGAATGGGTAGCTAAGAATGAAGGAAGGGCAAACTGGGGGACAGTCTGGGATCCATTAACAGGTACTGTAATTTGATTCGCAAGACAACTAGGAACCTAAAGAAATTTCAAGGACAGGGAATGAAATGAAATGATTAAAACACAATAAAAGATAAGGCTAATTCACTGAGTAGGACAAATTCAAATGGGAGAAGAGCTGGAAACCATCTAATAGGCAAGGCCCATTGACTCTCCCCCAGCGGTGACTTCTCCCAGACCAGACCCTGCTTAACACAGGATTACACAGGCTTCCATGCTGATCACAGAGAACAGCTAAAGCCAGAAGAGCCTGGAATTCCTAACCTCCTATAAAGTTGTTTTCATGCAGAAAAAACAATAAACTTTTGAAAGAGACACTTAGGTGTTTCTCCCCACCTCAAAGAGATGTTCTCATTAGATGCCTAAGGCTGCAAATCTTGCATGAAAATCTATTACTGTGGTTTTAACTTTCAACACCTCCTTCCAACCCACCCCAGCTAGGTTTACCATGATCCTTGGTGCTTGAAAACCAGTAATAAGAAACATCCTTGCACTGCAAATCACTTAAGTTTTCATGCGTCCAAAAGGGCAGTTGGAGTTGGATGTAAGAAATTCCACTGAGTAAACCGAACAAATTTTAATTATAAGATGCATCTCATGTCTTATTGCTAACACATAATACAACAAAGGTATGCCATTCTAACCTTAACTCCTGCTTCTTTTATTTGCAATGTGAAGTTTTTAGCACTTATATTCTTCCTCAGAAAGTGTACAGGGAGCTCTCCACCTACACAATCAGTAGTCATTTACATACCTATTAACTAAATTGCTCACAAAGAATTTCATAAATGCAGTTACTATTCGCTAAAAATAATAAGAATTTTATATTGTCAAGAGCAAGAGTACTTTTTGTTTCCCCGGGGCTGTCACATCAGCCAAAGTAAAGCAAAAGTTAACACCTCTAAAGCATCCTGTGTCATCTTTCAGTCTGTCCCCAAGACTGAACATCCATCTATACTAAAATATAATTTCAAAGTACACTTTGGTTTTTTATGTTATTTTGTGAATTTCCTCCATCTTGAGATAAGTTTTCATAGCTATGGGCTGAAGCCTTGCTTAAAGATCTTTGGGTTATATTTTGCACTGTAAATATCTCGAAAGCTGGGAGTATGTTTTATTCATCTTTTGATTCCCAAAAGCATTTGTGCTTTTCACAAGTAGGAACTCAATAAATTTTTGTGAAGCAAAATAATTCAATCCTAATGAGGTCATTTCAAGATTTAGTTCCCTGCTTTTTGATACCTGCTATCAGTCTCTGTGTAGTCTTAGTGGCCTTCAAGTAGACAGTACTGAACAGAAACCCCCAACATCCCACTCTGATCCAGCCTAGAGGTTATCTGGTTGACCCTCACCCCCACTTGTTAGTCTTTTTTTTTTTAAGCGAGAGAGAGAAAGAGAGAGAGAGATGGACTGACAGGGACATACAGACCAAAAGGGAGAGAGATGAGAAGCATCAATTCTTCGTTGCAACACCTTAGTTGTTCACTGATTGCTTTCTCATATGTGCCTTGACCGGGGGCTCCAGCAGACCGGGTAACCCCTTGCTCAAGCCAGCGACCTTGGGCTTTAAGCCAGCAACCTCTGGGCTCAAGTCAGTGATCATGGGGTCATGTCTATGATTCCAAGCTCAAGCCAGATAAGCCTGCATGCAAGCTGGTGACCTTGGGGTTTCAAATTTGGGCCCTCAGTGTCCCAGGCCAACGCTCTATCCACTACGCCACTGCCTGGTCGGACCTACCTGTTAGTCTTGAACCAAAAGACCTATAACAAACTCAGACCCAGGCTAAATGCGAAAGCTGTCTGCTCCCAGAATCCAGCTATAAAGACCATATCATAATTTTAAAAAGATTGAGGTTAGGGAAAATGACCCTTTTGTGCTAATGATACCTTCAGATCAATGGGAAGTACAACACTGTTATTAAAAAGGACTTGAGTAAAGTCAGAGATGGAGCTTATCTGATTTGCAGATAATTACCCATTAACACAAAACTGGGGCAGAATGTAATGAGTTCACACAGTAAGATCAATGAGACTCAAACCGTATTTGTATACCAACATTCACAGCAGCATTATGCACAGTAGCCAAAAGGGGGAAACAACACATATGTCCACCGACAGGTGAATGAATAAATTAAATATACTGTATACATACCATGGAATATAATCCAACCTTAAAAAGGTATTCTAGCACATGCTCTAACATGGGTGAACTCCAAGTAGATTATGTTAAGTAAAATAAGCCACTCAAAAAAGGTAAAAAACTGTATCATTTCACTCATATGGTACTCAAATTCAGAGAGACAGGAATTAAAGACAGAAGACTGTCAAGACTGGGGGTTGGGGGGATAGGGGACAACTGTTTACAGAGTATGGAGCTTCAGTGTGGCAAGGCTGGAAGTTCTGGAGACGGATGGCGGTCATGACTGGACAACAGAAATGAACTTACTGCAACTGGGTCATACATTTAAGAATGGCTAAAAGGCAAATTTCTTATGTAAATTTTACCACAATACAAAAAAACCCAATCAAAACAAAAACCCAGTAAAATCAAATTTAATAAAGCTAAATGTAAAACAATGTGATTCAGTAACAACAAAATGACTTCAGTAAGACTTACGAATACAAGCAATGCAGTTTTTGGTGAACTATAAGTTTCATATGCACCAACAGGGTGCAGGCGGCTGTTCAAACCAACCAACCAACCAACCCACCCACCAACTCACCAACTCACCAACCCACCAACTCACCAACCCACCAACCCACCAACCAACCAACCAACCAAATTTGTCTACACTAAGAATCTCATCCTAAATAATCTATTCTAAATAGACTGGACCCCATGAAATGAGTTATAAGAACTCCTGAAACTAGCAGAGCTTACTTTGGAAAAGGAAAAGTCAATTACAAAATATAAAAAAGGAAGAAATCATGTACAACAGGCATATGGGATGAGACTAATTGAAAAATTAAGAGGGTGTAAAATGCTTGCTTCAAAATAAGAAAAACTATGTAACGAAGCAGTTGACTAACAAAATAGGCCACTTCATGAGGCTGTGTGCTTCTAGGTCCTGAACATGCCCAAACTGAGACTTATGGGGGGAGAGTCCTGCATGGTAGTGGACGAGGCTTCCAGCTGCTGCTCTTTGGAAAGGGGTTGCATGTAACCTGGGCATGGAAAGGGCACCAAACTCTGGCCCATACTAATTTCTGTAAATGAGTGGAAATCTCATAAAGAAAAACGGGTGGACACTTTAACAGTACTTCTAATATTCCTTTATCAAAAAAGGCAGGAGAATAACTTAAAAGACCCTCCTCTCATTACTGACTGTTGTATGTAGAATGAGAATAGCTCCCCGCCTGCCCCTCAACCCCATCCTGACAGTAAGGTCTCTGGGGTCCAGGGCTCATCTCAGTTGGCTTCCTCAGCCCCCAATTCAGGCCTGGACACAGGAATGTACTGAATCAATGCCCCTTAATTGGAAAAATGATACTTTGTATTTCCCTCCCTCCCTCCTTCCCTTCTTTTCTTTCTTCCCTCCCTCCCTTCCCTTCCTTCCTCCATCCCTCACTGCCTCCCCTCCCTCTTCCTTCTCTCTTCCTTCCCTCCCCCTCCCCTCCCTTCCTCCTTTCTTCTCCCCTCCCTCCCTCTCTCCCCTTCTCCCATTCTTTTATCTCCCTCCCTCCCCCTCCCTCTTAGCAGGAGTTGGGGACAGGTTCTAACAGTGGGACCCCCTCTCTATCAAGGCCCACTGCCACAGAGAAGGATCACTGACAGCCTCTGTGAAGTAAAAACAGCCAGTTCAGCTTAGGAGGGTTTGAGGGCAAAGGACTAGGACTTTAAGTCAGCTGCTTTTTCAATTAAGAACTAGACACATCTAATTTTATTAATTATCAGGAATAAGAGGTTTAATATGTCTGCAAAACGATTTGCACTCAAATGTTCATAGCAGCATTACTAATAAACTGAAAAGTAAAATAACCCAAACGTCCAGTAACTAGTGATGGATAAACCAAAACAATACATATGCATACAAAGGAACATGACTCAGCCCCACAAAGGAAAGAACACTGACATGTGCTGCAAAACAGGTGGCCTTCAAAAACACTGTGCTGAGGGAAGCAGCCAAATGCAAACATCTACACTCGGCACAAGGGGGGCAGGCGCAGGGCAGCCAGCACAGCTCCCCCTGCCGGCACAAGGGGGGCAGGCACAGGGCAGCCAGCACAGCTCCCCCTGCCGGCCCAGCAGGCGGCACAGGGCAGCCAGCACAGCTCCCCCTGCCGGCACAAGGGGGGCAGGCACAGGGCAGCCAGCACAGCTCCCCCTGCCGGCACAAGGGGGGCAGGCACAGGGCAGCCAGCATAGCTCCCCCTACCGGGCCGTAGGCGGCACAGTGGGGCCCCCCAGGCTGCAGACGGCAGGTTTCCTGCTCTCCAGCCAGGGAGGAGGCGCTCGTGTGGGTGGCTTGTATAATTTAGCCAAGGGAGTTTACATAAAAATTCAAGCTGGAGAAACAAATGAGTGTAAGAGAAAAACCTTTACACACAAATAGCACCATGTTTGATTTAAATGGCTCAGGGAGTTTCAGTACATGAAAAGCTGTCATTTTTATTACGATCAAAGAAAAACAGATGGTGCCACATAAGAAAATCACTATTGTAGAAACTCTATTCTTCTCAGCATTTTGGAACCTGCTGCTTACCACTCTGGTTATTGCAAGAGAAAAATGCCCTCAACATGCTTTATGGTAAGTGTTCTTTCCTCCTCTTGTTACTACCCCTTTCCTTTGTGAAGCAAAGAGATTTTGGTAAAATTAAAGAAGCGAGGACTAGAGTCTGTTCTGGCTGCCATAATAAAACATGGTAGACTGGGTGGCTGAGACAACAGAAACGTATTTTCTCCGTTTTAGAGTCTAAGAGTCCGAGACCAGGTGCCAGGACTCTTGGGCCTGGGAAGGACCCTCTCCCTGATTTGCAGCAGGCTGCCTATCAGTGCACTTTTGTGGCAGAGAGACGGGAAGCTGTGGGCTCTCGTATAAGGGCGCTAAGGCCCATAACCTCAGCTAAGCCTAATCACCTCCCAAAGGCCCCACCTCAAGTACCATCACTTTGGGCTCAGGGCTTCCATGCATGAACTTGAGGGGACACAATTCAGCCCACAGCAATGTTCTAGACCAGGGGTCGGCAAACTTCCTGTGCAGGGCTAACTAGCATATATTTTAGGCTTTGTGTCATAGGCAGCCTTTGTCACGTATTCTTCTTTGTTGTATTTTACACCCTTTACAAATACAAATACCATTACAATTTGTAGGCTCAATTCTGCCCACAGGCCAACTCCTGTTCTAGATCACAAAAATTAGGGGATATTTCAAAATCAGTATGACATGATAAAAAAAAAGTATTTGATTTTTTTATTGATCAAGAACATCAGAAAAGCAACAACAAAAGTGATTATGCAAATGAGATGCAAAACCAACTTTTATTTTATTGGTGAAAATGCACTGTACAAAAGGCTGAAAGTACTGGAGTATCTGCATGTTCCCTGATTGGCTAATTTTTGTGAGCAGTGTATTTGAACCCCCAAGTTTCCCTTCCTGTCAACTCCTACAAATATAATTCTTCAGCCTTCTTTTGTGTGTGTGTGTGTGTGTGTGTGTGTGTGTGTAGCCAGGAAAGGGAGGGTGCGTGCTGGGTGGGGGGAGAACAATATATCTCTAACCAGTAGACACAGAACATAGAAAGTATTCTTGTAAGAGAGTATGTACAGGCAAAGTTATTTTTTTTTAATTTTATTTTTTACAGAGACAGAGAGAGAGTCAGAGAGATGGACAGACAGGAAGGAACAAAGAGAGATGAGAAGCATCAATCATTAGTTTTTCGTTGTGACACCTTAGTTGTTCATTGATTGCTTTCTCATATGTGCCTTGACCATGGGCCTTCAGCAGACTGAGTAACCCCTTGCTTGAGCCAACGACCTTGGGTCCAAGCTGGTGAGCTTTGCTCAAACCAGATGAGCCCGCGCCCAAACTGGCGTCCTTGGGGTCTTGAACCTGGGTCCTCCGGATCCCGGTTCGACGCTCTATCCACTGCTCCACTGCCCAGTCAGGCAAGTTTTTCATGTTAGATCATCATAACATCTGAGTCATCTCTTTCTGCTGTTTGTAGTAAGATATACCTAACATACAACTTACCATTGTAACCATTTTTATGTGTACAATTAGGTGGCACTAAGTTCATTCACCATGTTGTGAATTATCACCCCTATCCATTATCTGAACTTTTTCATCATCCTGAACAAAACATAACCATTAAATAATATCTTCACTTCTCCCTCCATCTAGTCCCTGGTAACCATTCTTTTACTTTCAGTCTGTTAGAACTTGCTTATTCTAGACATCTCATTTAAGGGGAATCACACAATATGCATGTTTTTGTCTGGCTTATTTCATTTAGCACAATTCATGTTGGAAGCTGTTTCAAAATTTCTTTTCTCTTTTGTATTTTTCTGAAGTGAGAAGTGGGGAGGCAGAGAAACAGACCCCTTCATGCACCCGACCAGGATCCACCCGGCATGCCTACTAGGGGGTGATGCTCAGCCCATTTGGGCCATTGCTCCGTTGGAACAAGAGCCATTCTAAGGCCTGAGGCAAAAGCCATGGAGCCATCCTCAGCACCCAGGCCAACTTTTTGCTCCAATGGAGCCTTGGCTGCAGGAGGGGAAGGTAGAGATAGAGAGAAAGGAGAGAGGGAAGGGTGGAGAAGCAGATGGATGCATATATAATGGGTATATACGTGTGTATGTGTACATACATATATACATAATGTATATCCAGCTTTCTCTGCTGAGAGGACGAGAAGCAATGATTTTCTAGTGGCAAGGAGTACCTCAACTACCCAGATATTGGTTCCTGGATACCACCCTCAACAAAAGAAACTAGGCTTCTTGGAAAAATTGCTGGTTCCAGGGCTAGGGCAGGGGAAGTACAAGATGAGTCTGGAAATCTCTTTTGTCAAAAAGTAAGAAATGCTCAGCAAATGATGGAGAGAAGTCAAAAGGACAAGGAGAAAGGCCTCCCATCGGCCAAATCACAAACAATTTTAGTAAACCACAATCTAGTAGACTACATAAAAATTTACCAGTCCAAATAGATGTAAATAAAATAAATGAATAAACAAGTAGAGGCTCTGGCCAGTTAGCTCAGTCAGTTAAGAGCGTCATCCTGTGTGACCCGTGGTGGCGCAGTGAATAAAGGGTCAACATGGAATGCTGAGGTCGCTGGTTTGAAATTCTGGGCTTGCCAGGAGTCAAGGCACATACTAGAAGCAACTATGACTTGATGCTTCCTGTTCCTCTCCCCCTGCCTTTCTCTCTCTCTCCTCTCTCTAAAATCAATAAATTCTTAAAAAAAAAAAAGAGAGCGTCACCCCAAAATGACAAGGCTGTGGGTTTGATCCCTGGTCAGGGCACACATGGAAAATAACCGATAAGTGTACAACTGAGTGAAACAACAGATGGATGCTTTCCTCCCCCCTCCCTTCCTCTCTCTCTCTATAAAAATCAATCAATTAAAAAATTAAGTCTTGGCCAGATAGCTCAGCAGGAGCATCGTCCTGAAGCAAAGAGCACAGAAGTTGCCGGTCAATCTAGGTCAGGGCTCTCTCTTCTCTCTCTCTCTCTCTGAAATAAATAAATAAATAAATAAATAAATAAATATTTTTTCATTTTAGAGAGGAGAAAGAGATAGAGGGAGGAGAGAGAGAGAGAGAGAGAAAAGGGGGGAGGAGAAGGAAGCATCAACCCCCATATGTTCCTTGACCAGGCAAACCCAGAGTTCTGATCAGGCGACCTCAGTGTTCCAGGTCGACGCTTTATCCACTGTGCTACGGCAGGTAGGCGGGAAAGCTATTCCTTACAGCAGGATGCCAACTAATACAGAGAAAAGAGATGACAGAAACAGAGAATCACCATTTGGTAGCCATCACAGAGGCAGTTGACATAGGCAGGAGTCATTCCCACAAAGTACAAATCAACAAAAAGAGGAAAATTCCTCTAGTCCAGAAAGAAAAAAAGAAAGGCATTGTTTACATAGCCAGTGTAGTCTGGCCGGGACTGTGGGTGAAAGGTACTGTTGTGTCAGTGTTGGCTCCCAGACTGGAGGGCTGTGTGCAGGTGACAGGGAGAGTGTCTGAAACTTGAGTATTCAGGGCTGACAGGACATCAAGCACAGACTGTTCTCAAGGTTCAGAAAAAGACGAATGATACTGGGCAGATACATTCAGATGAGCAGGCCCAGGGACAAATGCAGAAAATACCAATAGTTGGGGAACCTGAGTGAGGGGAATAGGAGAGTTTTTTTGTACTGTTCTAGCAACTTCTCTGTAAATTTGAAATTATTTAAAATATCATTTAGGTACTAAGCATCCACTCTGCAGGAAAATACAGCTATCATCTTATTTCTAGATATACTGTTTTTTTTTGTTTGTTTTGTTTTTTTTTTATTTATTCATTATGGTGAGGGGAGAGAGAGTGAGAGAGAGAAGGGGGGAGGAGCAGGAAGCATCAACTCCCATATGTGCCTTGACCAGGCAAGCCCAGGGTTTTGAACCGGCAACCTCAGCGTTTCCAGGTTGACGCCCTATCCACTGCGCCACCACAGGTCAGGCGATATACTGTTTTTGATATGAAGCGTCTGAATCTCTTGGAAGAGGCATGCTGTATCACCACAAAAAGGATAGTCGAATATTTGTAACAAAACATATAAATAAGAGCTTGTTAAGAGAAGATAACTTGAAAAGGAATAATAGATTTAATGCTGACCTTCAGTCTGTATCAACATTACTATTGTCATAGACTGTAAATACCCCTAGGGAAGGACCATAAAATTGCTTTGAAGAGGGGTTAGCTTAGTAATAAAAACAAAATCAAATTCTGAATAAATGCTTTAGATTATGATAATAATAATGATTAAGATAATAACTCCCATTAGTAGGGCTAGTTATTCCTTAAGTATGATAAAAGTAATTATGTGCCATTATATTTCCACCAACTAACTATAAAACAATTTTAATAAGTATAAAAAAAATCCATTTTTATGTGAAAAGTCAATTATATCTATTTTAAACCTTAGGACATAGAAAATAATTCAAAACAGTTGTATAGAAATTTGTCACAAACTTTTTGAAAAGATTAGGTGACATCACAGCTAGTAAATAGCTCACATTAAATGAGCACTTATCAAGTGTCATGTACTTCTAAGTGCTTTATTTAATTAAAAAAACACATTTTTCATTGATCTTAGAGGGAAGAAGGGAGAGAGACAGAAACATGGATCTGTTTCTGTATGTGCCCTGACTGGGGACAGAACTGGCAACCTCTGCTCATTGGGACGTACCCAACTGAACCATCCAGCCAGGGCCTAAGTGCTTTATATGTATTAATCCACCGAGTCCCCAATGCCACCCCATGAGGGGAAACTGGGCCTGGGACACTGGAACAACGGCTTAGGAACTGAAGAAGGGTAGTGGAGCCCCTCAACTGGGACAGCCGAAGTGCGACAGGAGGTTCGAGCAGCCCGTCCTTCCCTGCCTCAGCCCGTACCACCGCATGGCATGCTGTCTGCTCGGCTCTGCTCCTTGTTACGCTGGAAGCCCTGTGAGGGCAGCACCCCTGAATGTCCTTTCTCATGTACTCCAGTGTTGAGCACAATGCCCAGAGCACAGATGAGACTGAAGAAACGTCTGCTGAGTGAGTAAGAATGAATCACTAAATAGACGGTGCCCATGTGCAGTCTGCACCTGCACGCTCTCTGACCTGGCACAGCCTGGGCTGAGGAGGGCAGCTCCCGAGCGCGTGCGGCCAAGGACCTCGGGCTGATGCCTGGCTGTGATCTAGCTGAGGGCTTGGGCTGGAGAGGAGGACAATTCTGACAACTATCCTGGTCTTTTCTATAATTTTATGAAGCTTTTGAACAAAAATGTAACTCATTTAGTTATCTCCTTAAAAGGAATTTACCCTTAGGTAAGAAAGAAATGAAAATTTAACAAATATTGACATGTGGTGCTTTAAAAAAGGATGTTTTGATTAGTATTAGTCTTTCCACATGATAATTCATGATTAATATTTATTAAAAATCCATGATAGGGTAATAGTGAACAAACCAGAAAATACCATTTCTTTTTTTTTCCCCAGTGAAAAACGCAATTTACATTATAAAGACATAGTGACGGTGTTCCTCTTTAAAGAAGAGAAAAATGTACATCTATGTAGATAGAAAAAACATCTACAATGACAAAGAAAACTGGTTTAAAAATTCTTTTTATTACAACACAATAACTAAGAACTATTTTTTGATGTGGTGGTCTAGTTAAGTGTATGGCCTACCAAAACAACTCTTGACCATGAAATCAACTTTTCTGAACATGCACTGAGAAAAAGGTATAAGCATGCAGTCAACAAACAATGCACGATCAATTCTGCATTTATGACAAAGTCAGACATGCAGATCTGAATGCTAAAATGTTCCCATTAGTCCAACTTGAATGTATTCAGCCCATTTCCTGAAAAAACATGAAGGAAGGGTGGTAGGTTTCTCAATAAGCCTATTTAGTTACTACAAGCACCTCTCGCCAATCAGTGCAACTCTGGATCAAACAGAACTCCAGACTCTCCAGCTGCACGTCCTGAGGCAAGGTACAGAATTCTCTGAGTCTCGGCTTCCTCTGGTGGAGGAAGCTGAGATGAGGAAGCTGAGACTCAGGATAAGCAAGTCTGTGGTAGAATTAGAAAAACAAACCGAGCACCTAGCAAAGTACTAGCTATTTAATAAATGGTAGTTATTCCAAGAAAGGAAAAATTCAATTTGACAAATATGTATTAAGTTCCTACTATTTATGCTAACTATTGCTTTGTGCTCAGTACACACTGGTGGCTGGCTTAAACAGCAAGATAATGTTTTGTTTTGCTTTTTGTTAAGAGATGCCATCTCTCCCTCTGCATGAAGGTTAACATATTTCTACCAACTTTGGGATTTGTATGGATCTCACCAGCTGCTATCTTTCCCAAGTTCTGTTTGACCATCTCACTTGCAAAGAGCTTGTGATTAACTGAAAAGTTCTCATGCAACTATTTCCTTCAACGCAACTCAAGCATGAAGATTGCATCAGAATGGGATCATATTTAGTCCCAACTTTGATCATATTGTTTAATAAAGTCTAGGATCACAGCAATAGGTTACTGTGGTCCCATAGGGAGGGCTGGGCATACTCATCCCCTAGTCTGCCCCCAAACCTCCAAATGCAGTATCTCAATGCGCCCACCCAATATTCCTAGAGGGTAGAGGATGGATCGCTGTCATAAATACAGTGGACATGTCAAAAGAACAAGAAACTGGCTAGATATTGTGAAACGTCATGGTTCTTTTTGTTCTATTATAACAGGTTAATAATTGCAAAAACTGGCCCTGGCTGGTTGGCTCAGCGGTAGAGCGTCGGCCTGGCGTACGGGGGACCTGGGTTCGACTCCTGGCCAGGGCACATAGGAGAAGCGCCCATTTGCTTCTCCAACCCCCCCTTCCTCTCTGTCTCTCTCTTCCCCTGCTGCAGTGGAGGCTCCACTGGAGCAAAGATGGCCCGGGCGCTGGGGACGGCTCCTTGGCCTCTGCCCCAGGTGCTGGAGTGGCTCTGGTCGCGGCAGAGCGACGCCCCCGGATGGGCAGAGCATTGCCCCCTGGTGGGCAGAGCGTCACCCCCTGGTGGGCGTGCAGGGTGGATCCCGGTCGGGCGCATGCGGGAGTCTGTCTGACTGTCTCTCCCCGTTTCCAGCTTCAGAAAAATACAAAAAAAAAAAATAATAATAATAATTGCAAAAACTTCAATAAGACAAATAAAATAAAAGCTATATATACCATTTCCTGGAACAAATATATTAACACAGTGGCCCATGATCCTGGTCCACTGATGTTCTCTTTGGATATATAAAAATATTTGATCCCATTTTTAAAATTGGGAGAGTCCACATTAAAAAATCATCCAGGTTTCTGCCTTTTCTTGAAAAATCCAGACTGCATAGCCCTGGACCCATTCAGCAATCACGAGGTCCTGTGAGATGGCGCACGCACCCTCTGCTCACTGTTCTTGAACCTTCTCTTACCCCACCTGTGGGACAGACATCTGTTGCCAGTTGATAACCTCTGCTATCGATGGCAAAGGGCTTCATAAAAGTAATTCTGAAAAACTAAAGTTTGAAAACCTATAAAGTATTATTTAAAAATTGGGTTAGTTTGATTACACTTGGGCCTTTGCTCATTCTTTTCTTTGAGCCAATAACCTCAACAAAGATTTAACCTGATCTAACAAGAGAGCACCGCTGCTGAAGGCAAGAGAGATGTACAGTGGTGGTTACCAAGGGGGGGGGGGAGGGAGGACATGGGAGGGAGGGAGGGAGAGAGTTAGGGGGAGGGGGAGGGGCACAGAGAACTAGATAGAGGGTGACGGAGGACAATCTGACTTTGGGCGAGGGGTTTGCAACATAATTTGATGACAAAATAACCTAGACATGTTTTCTTCGAATATATGTACCCTGATTTATTAATGTCATCCCATTACCATTAATAAAAATTTATTAAAAAAAAAAAAAAAAAGAGATGTACAGTTTTCAAATTTTTTGGTTATTCTGGTAATTTTTTGCCACAGCAAAGTAAGGTAAAAGGGAGAATATGCCAAAACTCAACCTGTTAAAAACAAACATTTATGGTAGCAATCTGAAGAAAACAAAAGTCTTTAATGCATCAAGCTTAATAATTAGTTTCTCTCCCCTCTAAAATGCAAAGCTTACTCTCCGCATGCATCCACACATATATATCAAGTCACGTCTTACAAATTCTTGAAGTGCACCAGGGTTTCACTTCAGACTTGAAAAGGGTCCTCTCTCTGGAAAATGCAGACAACTTAGTGACTTGCTTTATTTTATCCATGAAGCATCACAACCTGTAATGAGAGCTTCCTGACTATACAGGCTCCTTGATATGGGTAAGTAAAAAAGGTTATTGAACCCTCTTCCTGGAACACATTGAAAAATACTTTATACATATTTCACAGGAGCGGCGGGGGGGGGGGGGGTGCGCGTGCACGCACGTGTGTGTGTGTGTGTGTGTGTGTGTGTGTATGTGTGTGTGTGTGTGTGTGTGTGTGTGTGTGATTTCTTCAAAGTTCCTAGGGAAACCAGTTACCAGCTGCGAACCTACTGGTGTTTTTGATATTGATACTCCATAGTCATGCTTAAAAATAAAGTTATCTTGAAAAAGCTACAGTATATAAAGAACTAATTTGGCAAAGAAACAGGTAGTTTAAGAGATAGCTCCTCCTGCCATATGTTAAAAGTTGACAGCCTGACCTGCGGTGGCACAATGGATAAAGTGTCAGCCTGGAACGCTGAGGTTGCTGGTTCACACTTCTGGGCTTGCCCCGTCAAGGAGCACACAGAAAACAATTACAATGAGTTGATGCTCCCTGCTTCTCTCCCCTCCCACTCCCTCCTTCCCTCTAAATATCAATAAATAAAATCTAAAAAAATAAAAAAAGTTGTCAATTATTAATCAGTGCTTTAAAAATGCCACTCATTCTGTGGCATACACCTGTTTAAAAGCAGTTTACAGGTTATGACTTTTAACTTTCCTTGACTTCACTGACATTTTAGCAATGCTCACGATGCATGCCAATCATCTTACTCTTACAATGTGAGATGAGGTCTTTGAGCTCATCGGGATAATGATATTATCATCAGGATAATAATGCTGACTATTCTTCTATGTCATCTTTTAACTCAAATAAGAGAGAGAAGGCCTGTGAAACAGTTTGCAACCAGGGTAAACCTGGGACACGTTACCATGGTGAGCCCACTGCAAGGCCAAGCTGCAGGCTTTCGGCCTCACCAGTAATCAGCTGCCACCACGCAGAGGAGGCTACCATCCACACTGCTCTCACACCTGAAATTAGTATTGTTATAACAATTCAATCTAGGGTACTAAAAATGTCCCCGGACTTAACAAATAAAGCATACCATATAAATTTATATACCATATAAACTGGCTTTGACTTTTTGGTTTCTTTAAAAAATCATACAGTCATGTATATATGAGACAAAATATATCAAAACCTAACTAACTGAAATCAAGAGAATGATAAATATTACACTGAACACTGAACTTCTACAGCTGCACTGTCCAATATGGTAACCTCCAATCCATATGGCTATTTAGAATAAAATAAAATGAAATTACAAATTCAGTTCCTCAATTACACTAACTTCATTTCAGGATTCAGTGTGTGTTCACATATAGCAAGGAGGTCCTGTATCGAACAATACAGACACAGAATATTGCCACCACTGTGGAAAGTTCTAGTGGATGGTTCTGGGAGACAAAACACCCAATTTAGAAAAATCTGGGAAGCAACAAGGTTCATCACTGCATAGTCCCAAAACATTATTTTTTTGGCTTGAATTAAATAGTTTAAATAAGCATCTAAATTCATTTCACTTTCAAACCATGGATGAAAACTGGTTTGAATGCCAGAATTCACTTCCGGGTAATTCACCACTGACAATACAACCTGACAGCACAGGTCTGTGACACAGCCTGGTTTCCCAATGGTATTTTTTAAATCCAGCTGATGACAAATAATCAAAGCTGAAATCATATAGGCTCCCAGCCTGTAAATCTCTTGTGCTTACGTGGCAAACTATTTCGTAACCAAGATAATTCTTTTTTCTTCCTTCACTCTCATTCCTTTTCCACAGTAGTTTCCTTAGGTCAAAACTCAAGCATTTTTGTTAATCTCAGGACTACAAGCAACCAGATCTGGCTTTAACCAGGCTTCCTACTATTTGTAAGTAGTAGCAATACATGAAGATAATACCCAATAGAACAGAAATGTCTTATACTTAAAGAGAATGTGTTCTAACAAGAAACTTCTTTGTTGGAAATTTCATTAGAAAAAATAGGAATAATGTAGAGACCCTACTGATGCATCCAAAATGTCAATTAAATGGGGAGACAAGCATAATATTGAAAAACACTGAGCTATAAACTGCACTGGAAAACCCAAGATCTGGACATTCTGGAGCAATGGGAGCAGAAGAAGTCAACAGTGCTCAAGCCTGAATGGACAAGCAGCCTCCGGGACAGCCTAGACGGGGCAGGCCGGGGGGCCTGGCCCTGCCGCCCCCACCGAGTGACATTCCCCCAAATGAAGACAACTGTGCAGTGTTCCAGGGAGTTTGCAAGGTGCAACTGCTCTCTCTCATCAAGGAACTGACAATCGGACTGCGGATGTCAGACTTAGCCCGTGGGGTGAGAGAGCAAAAGCAAAGGTGCTAAGAAGCTTCTGAAGGGTATTGGTGGGGCAGGGTCACCACCGGGAGGCAGCCCAGAGGAGCCGAGGATTAACATGAAAGGCAAATGACACCACTTTCCTGATTTTGTTAAGCCTGGAACCTAGTCAACTAGTATTGACAGAAAGTCTGTAGGAAGTGGTGGTAGAGTTGGTTTGCATGGTTTAAGATGTCCATTGTTTTTGTTTTTTAACATAACTGACTCAATCATCAGAGAACAGCACCATCAGTATGTAATACATTTTGAATGAAATGGCACCAGCGGAGCTTTTCAAGGGTTACAAAAGAACTAAGACAACGGGAGCAAGGAGCAGCATGATGTCAGAGAGAACCTGCAGTGACCTAAAGGATCTAAATATTTTTTAGTATTTTGAAATGAAGTCTTTATACACAGCTAAAGAAAATATTGGAAAGGGACAGGCAGAAAAACAAACAGTAAGAGCAGATAATCTGATTTTGCCCAAATCATCTATGCTAAGGACAGGCAATGGCAAAATGCACCATTGGCTATGAGGGAAGTAACTATTTAAGAGTCATTGTTAAGAGACGAAGAAAGTGACATTAAAGTACTGCAGCGTTCGTCTAAGTCGAGTTAGGAGTTGTCTCAAGTTTGACAGTGCCTGATTAATAATGAAATAATGAGGTTCTACCTTTAAGAGAGATGCTGATTTTAAAAGTGAAACTGATGCAAATCCACCTACAGAAATATTTAAAATAGAAAGTAAGGAAATAGCTGGAATAGGGTGGAGAATTTTAGACATTCAGCATCCAAGGGGCCAAAAGCCACTGACTGTATCCCAACGGCCTTGGCTAACGGAGACGGGAGGCCACTGTGGAGAGGGCAGCGGCAGGCAGACTTCTGGTGCAAGCACAGCACCTGAGGAGGACGACGCGCCCCAGACCCAGCGCCTCAGCTCCTATCTGACTAATGAGGACCAGAGGCCCTTCCTGCCTCACTGAATGCCGTGTTCATGAATGCCCATTAGGGACAAGGAGCACGTCCAGCCCCAGGAAACTAACAAGAAAAGCACCCTCAGGAGGTGGCAAAAGCAGCACACTGTGATCCCAGCTGGCAGACCCAGGAAAACCTGCAATGCAGCCAGAACAGGAAAGGAGTGTGAGAGTTAGAATATTACTTTACTTTAGCTTCTACAGACTGAAAAAGAAGAAGAAAAAACCAATTAAGCTAGACAAGGATGCCCACTCTTCTCTACTCTTATTCAACACAGTACTGGAAGTCCTAGCTAGAGAGATCAGACAAGAGAAAGAAATAAAAGGCATCCATATTGAGAAGAAGTAAAGATATCATTTTCTGCAAATAACATGATCCTGTATATAGAAGACCCCAAAGACTGCACCAAAAAACTATTATAAACAATAAATACAGTCAAGTTGCAGGATACAAAATCAATGTACAAAAGCCTACTGCTTTCCTATATGCAACAATGAAACTTCAGAAAATGAATTTTTAAAAGAATTCCTTTTACAATTGCAACAACAACAAAAAATTACCTAGGAATAAACTTAACAAAGGATGTGAAGAACCTACATACTGAAAATTACAAAGCATTACTCAAAGAAATTGAAAAAGATTCAATGAAATGTAAACAGATTCCATGTTCATGGATTGTAAGAATCAACACAGTTAAGATGGCCATATTACCCAAAAGAATATACAAGTTTAATGCAATCTCCATTGAAACCCTAATGCTATTTATTTATTTATTTAGAGTTAGTGGGGGTAGGGAGTGCGGATGGGGGGACAGACAGACAGACAGGAAAGGAGAGAGATGAGAAGCATCAACTCATAGTTGTGGCATCTTAGTTGTTCATTGATTGCTTTCTCATTTGTGTCCTGACAGGCGCGGAGGGAGGACGGCTCCAGCTGGGCCAGTGATCCCTGGCTAAAGCCAGCAACCATAGGGTCATGTCTATGATCCCACGCTCAAGCTGGTGACCCAGTGCTCAAGCGGGTAACCTTGGGGTTTCGAACCTGGGTCTGTTGCATCCCAGTATAAAGCTCTATCCATCATGCCACCGCTTGGTCAAGCCCTAATGTCATTATTTACCGAAATAGAACAAAAAAATTACCAGATTTTTGCCTGACCTGTGGTGGCACAGAGGATTAAGTGTCTACCTGAAATGCTGAGGTTATTGGTTCGAAACTCTAAGTTTGCCCAGTCAAGGCACATACGGGAAGCAACCACTACGAGTTGGTGCCCCCCCCACTTTCTCTCTCTCCTCTAAGTTCAATAAATAAAATCTTAAAAATAAAATCCCACCAGATTTGTATGCAACCATAAAAGACCCCAAATAGCCAAAACAAACCTGAGAAAAAAGAATGGAGTCAGAGTTATCACACTACCTGACTTCAACTTATACTATAGAGCCATGATAACCAAAACAGCATGGTATTGGCAGAAAAACAGACATACAGACCACTGGAACAGAATCAAGGGCCCAGAAATAAAACCACATATAAATGGATAAGTCATCTTTGAAAACAGAGCCAAAAACATACAATGGAGAAAAAAAAAACCTTCTTCAATAAAAGGTGCTGGGAAAATTGGAAAGCCACTTACAAAAGAATAAAACTTGACTACAGTAATTAATAATTCAAAATTAATTCAAAATGGATTAATTCAAAATGGATCAAAGACCTAATTATAAGATCTGAAACAATAAATTACATAGAAGAAAACATAGTACGAAACTTATGAACCTTGACCGGAGAGAACATTTTATGAATTTGATCCCAAAGGCAAGTAAAGGCAAAAATAAATGAATGGGACTATGTCAAACTAAACAATTTCTGCACAGCAAAAGATACTGACAACAAAACAAAAAGGCAGTAAGCAAATGAGAGATGATATTCACAAATAACAGCTCCAATAAGGGGTTAATATCCAAAATATCAAAGAACTCACAAACCTTACCAACAAAGAAGTAAACAATCTGATTTAAAAATGGGGAGAGGACCTGAACAGACACTTCTCCCAAGAAGACATACAAATGGCCAACAGATATATGAAAAGATGTTCATCTTAGCTATCTCTTAGAGGAATGCAAATCAAAACCATGAGATACCACCTCACCCCTATTAGATTGGCTATTATCAACAAGACAGATGAAAAAGGAACCCTCATTCACTGCTGGTGGGACTGCAAATTAGTACAACCACTATGAAAGAAAGTATGGTGGTTCCTCAAAAAATTAAGAATAGAACTACCATATGACCCAGCAATTCCTGTACTAGGTATCTACTCAAAAAACTTGGAAACATTGGTAAGTAAAGACACATGCAACCCCCTGTTCATCACAGCATTATTCATGGTGGCCAAGACATGGAAACAACCAAAGTTTCCCTCAACAGAGGATTGGATAAGGAAGATGTGATACATATAGACAATGGAATGCTACTCAGCCATAAGAAATGTGACATACTGACATTTATGACAACATGCATGGACCTTGAGAACAGTATACTAAGTAAAATAAGTAAGTCAGAAAAAGCTAAGAACTATATGATTTCACACATAGGTGGGATTAAACCTGAGACTCATGAACATAGATAAAAGTGAAGTGGTATCGGGGGAGGAGTGGGGGGATGAGAGCAGGGGAGACGGGAGTAAAGAGAGACAAATACATGGCGATGGAAAATGATTTGACTTTGGGTGGTGGGCACACAATGCAATCAACAGTTCAAATGCTATAGAAATTTTCACATGAAACCTGTGTACATACTCTTATTGATCAATGTCATTCCATTAAATTTAATTTCTAAACTGAAAAACAACTTAAGCTATATCTATTAAGGAAGTAGCATTCCTTCTGAAGCAAAGCTACTTTATAAGGGATTTCAGAAGCTGAAATCAGCAAAAACTGCCATGCTAAAGACCTTACTGCTCCCTGTTCTCCAAGTATCTGTATCACTTTTTCTTTTTTTAGAGAGAGAAAAATAGAGAGAGAGAGAGAGAGAGAGAGAGAGACAGATAGAG
Organism: Saccopteryx bilineata; assembly: GCF_036850765.1. Classification (NCBI taxonomy): domain Eukaryota; kingdom Metazoa; phylum Chordata; class Mammalia; order Chiroptera; family Emballonuridae; genus Saccopteryx; species Saccopteryx bilineata. Next base: position 52,909,828 of record NC_089497.1, read on the forward strand.
ACAGACAGGGACGAACAGGAAAGAAGAGAGATGAGAAACATCAACTCATAGTTGAGGCACCTTAGTTGTTCATTGATTGCTACCTCTCTCATATGTGCCTTGACCGGGGGTTCCAGACGAGCCAGTGACCCCTTGCTCAAGTCAGTGACCTTGGGATTCAACCAGTGACCTTTGGGCTCACGCCAGCAACCATAGGGTCACGGCTATGATCTCATGCCAGTGGTGGAATTGTTTATTATTTCATGTATTTAATACTTAAATAAGGACAATAAAAGAGGCATACAAAACTAGATTATAAGAAAGAGTTTTAAAATATTAATGAAAAAATATTAAATACTTGACAAAAAACAATAAAACTGTTATTTAAGATATTTACATATTGCTTTTTGATTAGCATCCTCACTTGCAATTTTTTCCACCTATGGACAGAATGAATATTACTATAGATGCTTAGAATATTCTGTTGTACAGATTAAAGTTAAAAAAGAGTAAGGAATTTAAGTTTGTGATTTCCACAGCGGGTGGCTGCCCAGGTGCTCAACTTAGAACTCTAATTACAAGTGCCATTTTAACAACCGGTTCACTGAACTCAACATAAAATCAGGTATCAGTTCTGCTGAACTGGTACAAACTGACTGAATCCCACCACTGCTCCTTGCTCAAGCCGGGGACCCTGTGCTCAAGCAGGAATTTTGAACCTGGGTCCTCAATGTCCCAGGCTGACACTCTTATCTACTGCACCACCACTTGTCAGGCTGTATTTGTCTCACTTAATCTTCACAAAAACTCTGTGATATTGTTATAAAGTACTGCACCCCAGATTCTGAAAGGCACTATACACCTCATTTCATTGAGTTCACGTAGAGACACCCAGTTCAGGTGAATTTTGAAGTTTTATAAGAGGAGATTTATTAAATATGCTGGCCGCATATGGCTGACACGGGGCATCAGGCCCAAATCGTGCAGTCCACAAAATAGTTCAGGGGCTGTTTACATACCCTTGCTCACATACAGGAGGGGGAGAGCTTGACATCATGGTACCAGCTGGTAACATTTGTTTAGGGGATACACAGAAACATTAACATTTACAAGGTAACACAATCAAAGATGTTTACAAATCTTTTAGGGTTCCTCTTCCCTCACTAGCCTAGAGGTATTTTACCCTCAAGATTCCAGGAAGGGGGAGGAACTACAATCCATGAAAGGTGGTATGTAAATTATGCCTCCTATTGAAAGAGAAGAAGTTTCTAGGCTAACCTTTATTTTATTAATAGATTTAAAACTGAATGACCCATTGTTGTTGCAAGCCAGAAACTTATATATTCTTCTCCCTCCCCTCCCTAAAGGAGGGACAGGACAGGAAAGCCTGATAGGAAAGCCTGACCTTTCCTCCCAGAATATCAATATCAATTTTCCGCTTTTTGGTATCTTACAACAATATAAGCAGGTCAGATATAGTATTACCATTTTATAGATGAGAAAAATAAAACTCAGAAAAGTAAAGTGCTGTCCTAAGCCACAGGATGTCAAAATCAGCAATTATTAACCCCTCACATAGGTTATGGATACTGAGTTAAAATTCCATAGAGCATAATAAAATGTTTCAAGGAAGGTGACATTTCTTGAGAAGTCCCAGGAAGAGAGATGCTTGCACAGTATTTCCTTAGGTGGAAATATCCTCCTATACAACCTGCCTGGTTGCTCTGGCCAGGCAACATGAAGCACGTGCCCAGGATAGAGCTCTTCCTAGCAACCCAGCCCCCAAAGTGAAGCAGCGGGATTCCTTATGCCCTCTTTTAAAAACAAATGAAATACAATAATACAGTGCACAGATGACATGTTATAGAATTTACGTGCACCTGAAATTTGTATAATTTTGTTAACCAGTGTCACCTCAATGAATTCAACAGAAAGGAAAAAAAATAAAAAATAAAAAAACAAACAAATGAAAGGTAGTTTTGCTTCTACAATGCTTTGTTTTCAAGTCTTCCTCTGCCTTCACGGTGGGGCCCTGAGGCTTCTACTTACACGCACATGAGCCTCAATTCAGCAGGTGCTAGATTTTGGAGAAGGCACCAGAAAATACACAGTACCTTTAATGAGCAGTATAAGAGAACTCTAAAGCTTTTGTTCTTCAAGAATAAACTATGGCTCTTGGGCTTAAAAAACGATGGTGAGATTTGCTTAGGATTCAAATAAATTAAGTAGAAATGGGAAGTAAAATCAAGAAAAGGGTCAAAACATAAAGTATCTTAGAGCATTTTTCAAACCTTAGAATTCATAAAATTATCTGAGGAGCTTAATAACAATGATTCTCTGGCTCTACCAAGTGTGGGGTGGGGCCTGGAATGTGCAGTTTTATAAGCTTTATGGGTAGCTCTGTTCCAAATAGTCCATAAACCCCATATGAAAAATAGTCTTGGAACTTTCATGGAAAAAGGCCAATTAATTGCAGGAATTCATCGCACAGTCACTAGAGCACGAAAACAACAACAACAACAAAAACACACGCAAATAGGCAAAATTTTGCAGATGAACACCTAGGGCCAACTGATGTGTACAATTCATGTATAAACGATTCTGCCAGAGAATCATATCTCCATATGCACAAGGCATGGTAACTGGTGAAGAAGAAACGTGCTTCCGGACCCGAAATGGGTGTTCAACTCTGCACGGGATAAAGCATGGCTAGCACATGGAAGTAAGGATGCACTTACATCACATTTATAAAGGGTGAGAAGGAAACTGATGCAGCAGGAGGTCAACTCTGCCATTTACTGTGTGACAGTCACTTTGCCTTTCTAGCTTCCAAACTTCAAGTGGAAGAGCCTACAACCTATCTCAACTGTGAAGACTGAATGATCAGCATAAATTTTTTTTTTTTGTATTTTTCTGAAGCTGGAAAAGGGAGGCAGTCAGACTCCCACATGCACCCGACCAGAATCCACCCAGCATGCCCACCAGGGGGCGTAGCTCTGTTGCACCAGAGCCACTCTAGCACCTGAGGCAGAGGCCATGGAGCCATCCCCAGTGCCCTGGCCATCTTTCCATCTTTGCTCCAATGGAGCCTTGGCTGCGGGGGGGGGGGGGGGGGGGGGGGACAGAGAGGAAGGAGAGGGGGAGGGGTGGAGAAGCAGATGGGCGCTTCTCCTGTGTGCCCTGGCCCCAGGAATCGAACTCGGGACTTCCGCACGCCAGGCTGACGCTCTACCACTGAGCCAACCGGCCAGGGCCTGAATGATCAGCATAAATTTTAATAAAGCCCTCTGTAAACTACACTGCATCCAACAAATAAAAATCAGTGTAATGACAAATTATCGGAAACTTCCTTAGACGACAATTACCAGCTTTTTGTATCGTGTTGAGAAGTTAGCAGGAATGGCAGATTAAGTATCACAGTCCAGTCGCATGCCAAACAGAAAAACAGCTGACTGGTGAAATTAGGATTATTCACAGAACCTTCCTGAGGAATACTAGAAAACATCCCTTTCTCCAGTATTGACAAAGGGTGAGGAAGAAAGGAGAGCGGCTCAGCATGCAGGGTATAGCTCTACTCCTAGTACAGCACAGCTGCACTTGGGCTGAAGCCACAGTGGGAGCCAGGCAACTTCCTTCCGAACTACTGCTCATGGAGGCTCTTAAAACTCAGGACAGAATTTGGGGTAGCTTCTTCAAAGATGGCTGGACCAGGAGAAGGAACAGTGGCCTACTTGTGTGTCTAGAAATCGGAGGCTTGGCTTAGCTACTTTTGGACAAGGAAGAATATGTACCCTGTGAAGTGTTGGTTTTTTTTTTGTTTTTTTTTTAATAATTTTATTTTTTTAATGGGGTGACATCAATAAATCAGGATACATATATTCAAAGATAACAAGTCCAGGTTATCTTGTCGTTCAATTATGTTGCATACCCACCACCCAAAGTCAGATTGTCCTCTGTCACCTTCTATCTTGTTTTCTTTGTGCCCCTTCCCACCCCCTTTCCCTCTCCCATTCCCCCCTCCCCCCCAAAGTGTTGGTTTTTGGAGGGGGATAGGGTCGTAGTGAACGTGGCATTTCCCACTGCAGTTCCCTTTGAAAACGTCAATCTTACTTTACTTCAATGTGAAGAGAATGAACAGACTCAAACAGCGGGTAAGCAGACTGAACGCCCGCAGGGCCCAGTGCAGTAGCGGCTGCGGGCAGCACGGCCAAGGGGAGGAGGAGCCAGTGCACTGCGGGCAGCACGGCCGAGGGGAGGAGGAGCCAGTGCACGTCCAGAAGGCAGGTGTGAGAACTGGACAGGAAGGAGGTCAGCTAGAACTGCTGACTCCCTCTGCATCTCCCGCCCCCCACTCCAAGCTGCTTGTTTCTGTCAGCAACTTTACTTTGCTCATATATAGAAACAGTTTCTTTAAAAGGATAATATTGGGAAGGTTTTGTTACCTTAGGTCAAGAAAAAGTTTTTGAACATAGAGATGACATTTTTTCCCCTTTAATATCCTGCCAATCGAGATGTCACACTAGCTGATGGGTAGGTCCTTACAGGTCATAAAAAAAAAATCATCTGATCACCTTTTAGTTCTATAGTGTACATGGTGACATTTATGGGACTAGCATTCCATAGGTAGAGAATTAAAATGACAAGTGAGGAGTGCCTGTTAAAAGGAAAACTACCTCAATTATGAAAATAGTAGTGCCCAGTCCTCAAAGGTATACAGGCCATACCTTAACACATCATGTACACTTACAGAAAACCAGAATGAGCATGGAAAACGTGAGCTGGCCAAGAGAGTAGAGCAAGAGTCCCAATCCACAAGCGACGCTGTGGACCTGAACAGTTCTTACTCACTTTAGAAGGGACTGTGCCGTAAACAGAAACCGAGAATGAATGTGAAGTTGTAGGAAAAGAATTTGATGAGAAAGTGAGATGTATTTTACTAAGCAGCTGTTGTCAGTTTCCACAGTTATGTGGTTCCCATCATTAAAGTAAATATAGCTGCATATAAGAAAAATGAAGATATTTTAAAGATGTTTCAATAATCAAAAGAATGGAATTTAATAAGGAAGTTGTGTAATGTTGTATAGAACAAACTGAATTATAGCTAATGTGAAACTCTAAGGCAGGACAATAGCATTTGTCTAAAGGAAGGGGCCGAGGAATACGGGACAGACACCAGACAGCCTCTGGAACACCACAGAAATGGGCTCCTCAAGTCAGCCAATGACTCAGGGGGGTGCACAATGACGCAGGACGTCTGTCAAAGGAAAGGGAAATGAGAAGCAAAGAACTGTGACCCTGGAACAGCAGGAACTTTGAATCCTACTTATATATGAATGAAGTCCTAATCAGTAGGGTATATGTAGAAGTGTCACCAGAGATGGTAGAAAGACAGTAAAATTTACTGTACCACATTTTTAGGCAACGATATATCAATAATAGTAGAAATTGTTTGGTCACAGAGAAATAATTTTGAAAATGCAAATGTAACAGAATATAATTTAAATTACTGCAAAGCTCAAATATGATACCACCCGCTAAGTGTCAAGTCTACCCATCTGTCAGGCAGCGTGGTTTTTGAGGACAATGGCCAGCTTCACGTATCTGTAATCTAGGCACATTCAGTAGCCTTTTAAGCCAAGCATTCTTAATGATCTGCCAGGAAATCCTGGTAAATGTCACTAACAGTAATATGGCAAAAAGAATTGCTTGTCCTAAATTGTAAGCATTTATTCCTTGCTATCCTGCTTGCCAGAGGGTCAATAAGCAGTGCAGTGGTCACTGAAGCCGAGAGAGAAGCAGAGGCATGAATGACCCATCACCTGGCGCATTAGAACCGGGACAATTAATATTTGACTGGATTGGCAAAGAGGTTACATGCTCCATAGTGGACAGTACTATGCCTTCACATACCTACCACTTAATTACTGAAAGTACATAATGACTTATTTAAGAATGTAAATGAGTGACTATTAGAAAGAAATAGGTCACTTGAGACTATTGAGAAGTTAAGACTTTGAATTATTTTTTAAAATGAAAAGGAAATAGTGTATACATGAAAGAGAGCAAGAAATAGAGATGAAAATGATGATCTGTAGGAAGAGTTTCATAATGAAAGAAGAGGATAGATGTACAAGTAACCTTTCCTCGCTCCATGAACAAAGGGCAATACGCCACATTTGGATTTATTTGCCTGGTTGTTTTTTAAGTGTTTTTTTTTAACCCTTTGAGTAGTATAAATGCTCATGTATGTCCTCATGCCTCCTGACCATCCAGAGTACGATCATACATGTACGATTGCAACATTAAAAAAAAGGCAAATGTAGCCCTGGCCGGTTGGCTCAGCGGTAGAGCGTCGGCCTAGCGTGAGGAGGACCCGGGTTTGATTCCCGGCCAGGGCACATAGGAGAAGCGCCCATTTGCTTCTCCACCCCTCCGCCGCGCCTTCCTCTCTGTCTCTCTCTTCCCCTCCCACAGCCAAGGCTCCATTGGAGCAAAGATGGCCCAGGCACTGGGGATGGCTCTATGGCCTCTGCCCCAGGCGCTAGAGTGGCTCTGGTCGCAACATGGCGACGCCCAGGATGGGCAGAGCATCGCCCCCTGGTGGGCAGAGCGTAGCCCCATGGTGGGCGTGCCGGGTGGATCCCGGTCGGGCGCATGCGGGAGTCTGTCTGACTGTCTCTCCCTGTTTCCAGCTTCAGAAAAATGCAAAAAAAAAAAAAAAAAAAAAAAGGCAAATGTAGGCCCTGGCCAGTTGGCTCAGCAGTAGAGCATCAGCCCAGCGTGTGGAAGTCCCAGATTTGATTCCTGGCCAGGGCACACAGGAGAAGCGCCCATCTGCTTCTCCACCCCTCCCCCTCTCCTTACTCTCTATCTCTCTCTTCCCCCTCCTGCAGCCGAGGCTCCATTGGAGCAAAGTTGGCCCAGGCGCTGAGGATGGCTCCATGGCCTCTGCCTCAGGCGCTAGAATGGCTCCAGCCACACCATTGTGGCAACACCCCAGATGGGCAGAGCATCGCCCCCTGGTGGGTATGCCGGGTGGATCCTGGTTGGATGCATGCGGGAGTCTGTCTGACTGCCTCCCTGCTTCTAACTATGGAAAAATCCAAAAAAAAAAAAAAAAAAGGCAAATGATTTTCTTCTTGTTTCCATAAATTGGTTATCAAACAAACATGATTTAAGTTAATATAACTATAACTGGAACTAATTTCATTTTTTTAAAAAACTCACTCCCGGGGGTGAGTGAACATGAAAAAAACTCACTACTCAAAGGGTTAAATGTGATCACTCAAAAAAAATAAAAAAGGATGTGATTGTTTTATATTCTTCCTGCAGAGAAAATCCAGACATCTTCAAAGGAATGAAATGAGCTTTAAAAAAGTTTGTACATCTGCCAATTCCATATGAATTTAATAACTTAGCTTAATCAACCCTGGTTAAAATCTCATCAGTCATGTGTATTTTTCTATTGTCTATATCATATGACAATAAAAAGTTTAAAAAGACTAGGTTAAAATACAAATAAAACTCAAATAAATGCCCCCCATAACAACAAAAAAATTTTTTTGGCTATATAATTAGTTTTTATTATTTATTTATTTATTTACTTTTACCAAAACAAAATGTTTTGACAGAGATTTTGGAAGAACAGAGGGCAAAGAAAATACCAGAATAATGCTAATGGATAAGTGCATTTCATGAGCCCCAAAGAATCCAATAATGCCAGTAATTGGTTTTTGGGACTGAAAATGAATCCTCATGGTGGCCACAGGTACTTTATCTCAAGGTGACATTAGCAAGAAATAAGTGACTTTTAGCCTGATGGTGGTGCAATGGAGAGAGCATCAACCTGCAATGCTCAGGACCCAGGTTCGAAACGCCAAGGTCATTGGTTTGAGCATGGGATCATAGACACAACACCATGATCACTGGCTTGAGCAAGGGGTCACTGGCTTGGTTGACCCCCCCCCCCCCCCGTCAAAGCACATATGAGAAGCAATCAATGAACAACTGAGGTGCCATAACTATGAGTTGGTGCTTATCTCTTCTTCCTTCCTGTCTGTTTGTCTCTGTTCCTCTCTTTTCTCTCTCTCTCAAAAAAAAGTGATTTTTAAAAAGCAAAAAATATACAAGAAAATAAACCCCTTTCCCAATACCAGAAAATGAAAGCTCAGTTGTAATTTTACATCTATGGTAATAATGGCTTTCTTCCCCAGTTCTTACAAGGAATATCCCTGGGAATATCCCGGCCCCTAGCAGAGAACATTCACCTCCCACATCCACTAGACTCAGCACTTTGGGAATTCCATTAATCCTGAAGGGCTGGGTAGAAGCAAGTTTGTTTCTCCTGGTTCTATAAAGATCAGATTGTTCTGTACAGAAAACATTTTGAAGGCTGCCAAAAGGGAGGGGTTTCAGGGGCTCGGTGAACAAGGTGAAGGGATTAAGTACAAACTGGCAGTTACAGAACAGTCCTGGGGATGTGAAGTACAGCACAGGGGAGAGTCAGTAATACTGTGATAACTGCATACGGAGTCAGGTGGGTACTAGACTTATCAGGATGAGCATTTCTTTTTTTTTCCCCCAGAGACAGAGAGAGTGTCAGAGAGAGGGATAGATAGGGACAGACAGACAGGAACAGAGAGAGATGAGAAGCATCAATCATCAGCTTTTCGTTGCCACACCTTAGTTGTTCATTGATTGCTTTCTCATATGTGCCTTGACCGGGGGGCTACAGCAGACCGAGTAACCCCTTGCTCAAGCCAGTGATTTTGGGTCCAAGCTGGTGAGTCTTGCTCAACCCAGATGAGCCCACGCTCAAGCTGGCGACCTTAGGGTCTCAAACCTGGGTCCTCTGCATCCCAGTCCGACGCTCTATCCACTGTGCCACTGCCTGGTCAGGCTCATTTCTTAAGTTATATAAATGTCTAATTACTATGCTGTACACCTGAAACTAATAATATTAATTGAAAATTAAAATATTATTAAAAAATAAAAGGACTGGACTGTTCGGGGAATGAATTAATGTTGCCCACTCTCACAACAGTCTACCTGTTAGGTGCAGTTGTCTAGATTTTAGTGTGCTGGATACAAATAGGATACCAGAGAATCAAACTGATTTGCAGGCTACATCCACACCATCCAAATCTCCATGGCAGCGAAGACTTCAGAACTGTATCATTAATCAGTCTTCTCCTTAACATTGTGTATTTGGGGTATGTTTCCAATTAATAACCCAATTCCTACAGTGAATATGAATTTTATCTGGGCTATACTGATGCGACATGAAATTCCATCTTTAGCTATAATGCACATGTGAGAAAAGAAAAGTTGACTATAGCATATGTTAGTGCTAATATTATTTATTTTAGTTTTAGCTACATAAACACTTACCTCTTTGACACTATGTGTTACTGCCCATATTAGAAAAACTCTTGACATCACCTGGAAAGAAGTCAGGACAACAGAAGATGGAACAATTCCTGAAAGAAATTTTAGGATAGGTAAATAGATGTACTGTGCTAAGTTTCACCATGAAATAAATTTTCTAAACCATTCAAATTGTAATGTTTGAACACAAAACCATCTTGAGTAACTAATACTTATCTTTATTGCTATACAGACTATATTTTTTAATGTAGTAAATATTAACAAGTTTTTCCTCACTGAAAATATAATATGGTTACTCACAATGGCAAATCTAGTAACCCTTCTTAAGTCTGACCAAGTAAAATGTTTTTTGCACTTACCATATACAGGTAAAGAAAATAAAACCACTGCTTAATCTTTAACATTAAGACACTGAAAGTTCATTACAATGTTTCAAAAATGAATAGGCACTTACAGAAGGGAAATCAACCAAAAAACCCTATTTGTGTGTAATTAATGTTGGAAGCTCCTGAATCTCATCACAGTTGATATACTATCTAATGGTTAAGTTGGTATCTTTTATAATTCACTGAAGATTTTGCCAATAAGCATAGCAAAATCAAAGTCTATTATTTTTATAAACCATTCCTTCTCACCTTCTTACAGTAAGCACTGGACCAATTATCTTCTGAATGTCCTCAAGTTATAACACCGGAATCCTCTTTAATTATTTTATATAACCATCAAGTTCTGCTACATTCGCATTTCTTTGGCCTTCCCCTTCAGTTCCTACAACCACAATCTCTATCTAGAGACCAGGCTCCACCATTACATAAAATTCTTGCCTCCGTTAGGTCATCTTAAACCCAGCAATAAGCCATATCTATAAACATCATTTCTTTCTTTGTAACTTTACACTGGCAAGGGGCTGCTACTGGGATAAAATCTAAAGGTAGAATTATGGGTATACGATCCAGCAGCCCCCACCCCCTACCATTTCTCTCTGGCTTTATTGCTGCCAGCAACTAGTTACCAATTTCCTGAACCTCTCAAGTTGTACATGGAAGGAATCTTTCACCACAGTCATAGATGCTTCTTCCACTTTAAAGCTAACCTCATCTTCAATACATTCATTGGACAATCCCAGATCTATTTCCAAGCGCTCGAAAACGCACTAAGACTTCTGAACATTTACATAGTCGGACAAACTACAACTTGTCAAAAGACTGTGTACAAATCAGATGTAACTGCCTCTATAGGTTTGGCTATGAAAGAAAATCACTTTATATCTCATTAAGAAAAAGAGATGCTGCCCTGGCCAAATATGTCAGTTGGTTAGTGCACTGCCCTGAAGCTCAGAGGTTGCTGGTTTGATCCCCGGTCAGGGCACATACAGGAGCAGATTGATGTTCCGTCTCTCTCTCCCACTCTCCCTTCCTTTCTCTCTAAAATCAATACAACAAACATTAAAAAAAGAAGAAGAAAGAAAGAAAATGAGGTGCTATATCCTGTTAGAATGGGTTTCTTCAAGAGGATTTGGGCTTCAAGAGGGATGGTTTGGTTCCTAAAAGCAAGTAATATGGACATGACGAGCAATGCTATTAGCAAATAAAGGTACTTAATAAATCTTTGTGAAGTGAATGAAAGAAAAATATAAATGTATGGACACACAGGTCAATGGAATAAAGTTGAGAGTGCAGAACTAAACTTTACAGTTATAGCTGCATAATTTTCAACAAGAATGCTAAGACAAATCAATGGAAAAATAATTGTTTTTCGACAAATGGTGCTGGGACAACTGGACAGCCCCCTGCAAAAGAATGAAATTAGAACACTTCCTTAAACCACATACAAACATTAACTCAAAATTGATCAAAGTCCTAAATGGAAGAGTTAAAACTATAAAACTCTTTGGAGAAAACAGATGTAAATCTTTATGACCTTGGATTAGGCAATGACTTGTTAGGTTAAAAGCAAGAAAAAAATATAAATAAATGACTTCATCAAAATTAAACTGATGTGCTTTAAAGGACATCATCATGAAAGTGAATAGGAGAAAATATCTACAAATAAAGGATTTACATCCAAAATCTATACAGAAGTCCTACAAGTTAACAATAAAAAGAACCTAATTTATAAAGTGGACAAAGGATTTGAATAGAGATTTCTCCAAAGACTATATGCACACAGTCATCAGGGAAATGCAAATCAAAACCATAATGATACAAGCTTCACACCCACTGGGATGGCTATAATAAAAAAGACAGATAATAACAAGTGTTGATGAGGCTATTGTGATATTGGAACCCTCATACATTGCTGATGCGGTTATAAAATGGTGTAGCTACTCTGGAAAACAGTCTGGCAATGCCTCCAAGTGTTAAATGCAGAATTACCACATGACCCAGCAATTCTACTTGTGCGTGTGTGTGTATGTGTGTGTGTGTGTGTGTGTGTGTGTGTGTATATATATATATATCTCCAAGAGAAAGGAAAACATACCACAAAAATTTGAACATGAACGTTCATAGTATTCACATTAGTCAAAGAGAGAAACAAAATGTACAACAGATGAGTAAATAAAATATGATATATCCATACAATAGAACATTAGAAATAAAGTAAAAAAATTAAAAATACATATTAAATAAAAAAATGACATATACTACTGTATTTTTTTTATCTTTTTTTTTTTTTTTTTTTGTATTTTTCTGAAGCTGGAAACGGGGAGAGACAGTCAGACAGACTCCCGCATGCGCCTGACCAGGATCCACCCGGCACGCCCACCAGGGGCGATGCTCTGCCCACCAGGGGGCGATGCTCTGCCCCTCCGGGGCGTCGCTTGACCAGAGCCACTCTAGCGCCTGGGGCAGAGGCCAAGGAGCCATCCCCAGCGCCTGGGCCATCTTTGCTCCAATGGAGCCTTGGCTGCGGGAGGGGAAGAGAGAGACAGAGAGGAAGGAGGGGGAGGGCGGTGGAGAAGCAAATGGGCGCTTCTCTTATGTGCCCTGGCCGGGAATCGAACCCAGGTCCCCCGCGTGCCAGGCTGACCAGTCAGGGCCTATACTACTGTATTAATGAACCTTGAAAACATTATGCTGAGTAAAGATGCCAGTGACAAAAGGCCACATGTTGCATAATTCAACTTATATGAAAAATCCAGAATGGGCAAATTATAGAGATATAAAGTAGATTACATTATACTGGAAGGTTAGGAGGGGAAAGGAGTGCTTCTAAAATAGAAGCAAAGACTTTGTAGAAACTGAATATTTGGGATTTTAGAGACTCTTTAGTTTCAGCACAGCAAAGGGAACTGCCAGTAAAATAAATAGGCAGCCAACCAAAGGGGAGAAGATATTTGCAAACAACAGCTCCAACAAGGGGTTAACATCCAAAATATATAAAGAACTCATACAACTCAACACCAAATAAACAATCCAATTAAAAAATGGGCAGAGGACCAGCATGGATGCTTCTCCGAAGAAGACATACAAATGGCCAACAGATACATGAAAAGATGCTCAACTTCACTAGCTATTAGAAGAATGCAAATTCAAACAAGATATCACCTTAGATTAGCTATTATCAACAAGACAGGTAATAACAAGTGTTGGAGAGGCTGTGGGGAAAAAGGAACCCTCGTTCACTGCAGGTGGGAATGTAAACTGGTACAGCCACTATGGAAAACAATATGAAGGTTCCTGAAAAAATTAAGAATAGAGTTATCATATGACCCAGCAATCCCTCTTCTAGGTATCTACCTGAAAAATTTGAAAACATATATTCTCAAAGACATATATACCCTTACATTCGTTGCCACATTATTCATGGCAGCCAAGAAGTGGAAACAACCGATGTCCTTCAATAGATGATTGGATAATGATGGGATACATATCTACAATGGAATACTACTCAACCATAAAAAAGATAAAATACTGCCACTTGTGACAACATGGATTGGGAATATAATAAGTGAAATAAGTCAGACCAAAAATGTTAACCACATGATTTCACATATGTAGGAAATAAAACTGAAAGCAACAAACAAGAAAAATAAACAAAAACTCTAGACGAAGACAACAGTATGTCTGGTACCAGAGGGAAGGGGTGAACAGTAGTGAAGGGTAAAGAGGGTCAAATTTATGGTGATGGAAGATGACTTGACTTTAGGTGGTGGGCACACAATGCAATATACAGATCATGTAGCATAGAAAAGTACACTTGAGGCTGACCAGGCGGTGGCGCAGTGGATAGAGCGTCAGACTGGGATGCTGAGGACCTGGGTTCGAAACCCCGAGGTCACCAGCTTGAGCACGGGCTCATCTGGTTTGAGCAAAAGCTCACCAGCTTGGACCCAAGGTCGGTGGCTTGAGCAAGCGGTTACTCGGTCGACTGAAGGCCCGCGGTCAAGGCACATATGAGAAAGCAATCAATGAACAACTAAGGTGTCACAATGCGCAACGAAAAACTAATGATTGATGCTTCTCATCTCTTTCTGTTCCTGTCTGTCTGTCCTTGTCTATCCTTCTCTCTGACTCTCTGTCTGAAAAAAATAATAATAAAATAAAAAATTAAAATAAAAAAAAGTACACTTGAAACCTATATAATCCTATTAACCAATGTCAGAATGCTTAGTAAGTGTAACTTTAAACAAAGGGATTTGGGAAGTCTGAATATAGCAATTCAGTTGAACACAGGTTTATTACTTATTCCTTCTCTATTATAAAGACCCTTTTTCTAGGGAATATGAAAATTTATATATGTCTTCTTTTCAAAAGTGCTAAAAAATTACTACTAGATTTTTTTTCTTAAAAAGTTTTATTAACCAAAAAACAAAGATTTACTCTTTGGTATATTTTTCACCAATCTCTTCTGAGTGTGTTTGTGTGTATGTGTGTGTGTGTGTGTGTATATATATATATAAAATATATATATATTTAAAGATTTTATTTACTGATTTTAGACAGAAGAGAGAGAAAGAGACAGAGAAAGGCAGTGGAGGAGGAGGGGGTATGTGCCTTGACTGGGCAAACCCAGGATTTCGAACCATTGACCTCAGTGTTCCAGGTCGAAGCTTTCTTTATCCACTGCGCCACCACAGGTCAGGCCCTGAGTTTATTTTTATTTTATTTTTCACCCATCCTTTCTCCCCCTTCTCTGGCAACCATCAGATTGTTCTGTTTCTTTGAATCTGTTTTGTTTTGTTTCTTTAGATTCCACATATAAATGAAATCATATGGTATCTGTCCTCCTCTGTCTGACTTATGTCACATAGCATTAATACCCGCTAGGTCCATCCATGTTGCAAATGGCAAGATTTCATTTTCTTAATTGGTTATATTCTATTGTATATATATATGTAGAACATCTTTATCCATTCATCTACTGAATACCTACTTTGCTTCCGTATCTTGGCTGTTATAAATAATGCTGCAATAAACACAGGAGTGCATATCCAGGGTGAGGCAAAAGTAAATTTACAGTTGTGAATATGCAAAACAGTTCACTGTTTTTCTTTTTTTTTTTTAGTGCATGCGTGCGAGTGACAGACCAGAAGGGAGAGAGAAGAGAAGCATCAGTTTGTAGATGTATTACTTTTTAGTTGTTCACTGATTGCTTCTCATATGTGCCTTGACCAGGGGGCTCAAGCCAAGCCAGTGACCCTTTGGGCTTAAGCCAGCAACAGTTCAAGCTGATGAGCCTGCACTCAAGCTGGCAACCTTCGGGTCAGCATCCAAGTCAACCTCTGTCCACTGCGCCACCACCAGTCAGGCCAGAGATTATTCTGGCATTATTTATTACTATATTAGTTCCCATACAAACAACTGTAAACCTATAAATAGCCAGAAGAGGAATCGCTGAGTTAATAGAGCAGTTGTATTTTTAATGTTTTTAATTGATTTATTTATTTTTACAGAGCCAGAGAGAGAGAGTCAGAGAGAGGTATAGATAGGAACAGACAGACAGGAACGGAGAAAGATGAGAAGCATCAATTACCAGTTTTTCGTTTCGACACCTTAGTTGTTCATTGACTGCTTTCTCCTATGTGCCTTGACCGTGGGCCTTCAGCAGATCAAGTAACCCCTTGCTCAAGCCAGTGATCATGGGTTCAAGCTGGTGAGCTTTTGCTCAAACCAGATGAGCCCACGCTCAAGCTGGTGACCTCAGGGTCTCAAACCTGGGTCCTCCACATCCCAGTCTGACGCTCTATCCACTGTGCCACCACCTGGTCAGGCTATTTTTAATTTTTAAAGGAACCTTCATGCTGTTTTCCATAGTGCCTGCACCAGTTTACAATCCCACCAACAGTGCTGAAGGGCTCTTTTTCTTCCACTCCTTAGCCAGCACTTGTTATTTGCTGACTTTTGGTAACAACCATTCTGAACAGGTAGACAGTAGTATTTCATTGTGATTTTGATTTGAATCTTCCTAATGATTAGTGATGTTAAGTGTCTTTTCACATGCCTGTTTGCCATCATATGTCTTCTTTAGAGAAATGTGTATTCATGTCCTTTGTTCATTTTTCAATTGGATCTCTTTGATGTTGAGTTTTATGCATTTGTTATATATTTTGGATATTAACTCCTTATCAAATATATTGTTTGTCAATATCTTCTCCCATTCAGTAGGTTGTCTTTTTGTTTTACTGAAGGTTTCATTCACAGTGCAGAAGCTTTTTAGTTTGATGCAATCCTACTTATTTACTTTCACTTTTGTTTCGTTGCCTGAGAAGACATATCCAAAAAGATATTTTTAAGATGATGTTGAATAACTTTACTACCTATATTTTCTTCTATGAGTTTTACACTTAAGTCTTTAATCCATTTGGAGTTTATTTTTTGTATATGGTGCAAGAGTGTCCAGTTTAAAATTCTCTTGCATTTATTTGTTCAGTTTTTCTAACACCACTTTTTGAAAAGACTGTCATTTCTGCATTGTATAATCTTGCTTACTTTGTTGTAAATTAGTTAACTGCATAAGTGAGAGTTTATTTCTGGGCAGTTTGTTTTGTTCCTTTGATCTACATATCTGTTTTTGTGCTAGTGCTGTACTTTTTTTTTTTTTTTTGGTATTTTTCCAAAGTGAGAAGTTGGGGGCAGCAGAGAGATAGACTCCCACATGTACCTGACTGGTAT